>NC_050581.1:45383729-46583729 GCF_011100635.1 Trichosurus vulpecula | reverse complement strand
GTATTGGGTCTGTCTGTTGATATTTGTAATTTGTTTGTATTTGTTCTGAAGTTCAGGGTGCTGGTTTTTTCCCCTGAACTAAATGAATGTTCTGAACTTCAGGGTGCTGGCTTTTTCCCCTGAAGTAAGTGAATGAATCTGTATTTGGTCTGTCTGTTGATGCTTGTAATTTGTTTGTATTTGTTCTGAAGTTCAGGGTGCTGGCTTTTTCCCCTGAACTAAATGAATGTTGTCTGTAGGCTCCCCTGAACTAACTGAATGCTGGATTAAAGTAAGCTTGTCAACCCCTTCACCGTGCTTTCCTTGGTTAAGCAGATAAAAAGAACCTGTGCTTTCCCAGCGTGCCGGCAGCCTCCTGGGTGCTGGCTGTGGGTGGATCTTACACCCCCACAGAAGCTGCTAGTCAGATTGTTAAAACACCAACCTTCAAGACATTCCTCCTTCCCGCCTAAATAAGTTCAGTGTCTGGCTCACAATCTTTATCTCCTCCTTGGCTCCTACCCTTGCACTATGGAACTTCAACATGCATATTCATACTCCCTCCAACATCCAGCTCCTCGACTTGTTTATGTTCCATGGTTTATTCCTCCATCACACCTCAGCTACATACAGAGACAGTTATCTTCTTGGTCTTGTCATCACCCACAAGTGATCGACCTCCCATGTTTATACACTAAAATTCCCTTATCTGTAATCACAACCTATTGTTATTCCACTTCTCCCTCTGCCTTGCTACACTAAACCCTGTTATTCATCCTTAACATGAATTCCTATCCCTTGACCTCTAAGTTTTCTCAGGTCATCACCCCTGAAGTGGATACCCTCTTTTCATGTCTCCATCTAGACCCCTTAGTAAACCAGATCTACCCATAACTGCCCTACTAAATCCTTTGCTCCCTTATGATTATTTCTGCCATCTGCTACCTTAGCTCTCATTCACATGAGAACAAATGAAAAACTGTTTCAAATATATCCACTAAAAATTTGTTATATAATCTCAATAGGGCCCTCACTATAGGTAAGATAACTTTAACAAGTTCCTAACAATTTCTCATTTTATTCACCACAATGGTTTTTCCAAAACTTTTTATCCCTTCTCAAATGTCCTTTGGCTCCCTCTCCTCCCATTCTTAAGTCCATTTGCCAAGTTGTTGCTGTTGCTATTCTTCTTCCTCCTCAACTCTGATCTCCCAGAGGCCTTCTGACACTATTTTTGCCTTCACTTTTGTTTCATGTGATGAGGTGACCCTTCCTGCCAACATAAAATCTCCACTTGCACATTCCATCTCATCTTCTCCAACAGGTTACCTTCTCTATCTCCATCCTTTCACATACCTTCAATCTCTCCCTATCTACTGGCTGCTTCTCAAACTGTCTACAAACATGCCCATATCTCCTCCATCTTCAAAAAACCTTCACTTCATCCATCCATCTCCACTGGTTGTCATTCTACATCTCCTCCATCTACAGAAGGTGCCTTCGCTTCCTTGCCCCTCATTCTTTTCTTAACACTGTGCAGTATAGCTTCTGACCTCATCATCCAACTTGAAATGCCCCCTCCAACAACGTCAATGATCTCTTAATTGCTAAATCTAATGATTTTTCCTCAATTATCCTTCTTTATCTTTCTACAGCCTTTGACAGTGTTGAACACACTCTTTTCCTTGATAGTCTAGGTTTTTGCAACATTGCTCTCTGTCCTGGTTCTTCTCCTACCTCTAACACCACTCCTTCTTAGTTTCCTTTGCTGGATCTTCATCCAGGTCAAGCCTCCTAATGCGGGTATCCAACAGAGCCTCTGTCCTGGGTCCACTTCTCTTCTCTCTATACTATTTCACTTGGTGATCTCATTAGCCCTCATAGATTCAATTACATCTCTGTGAGGAAGACTCTGAGATCTATTTGTCTAGTCCTAACTTCTATGCTGATCTCCAGCATCTCCAAATGCCTCTTGAATTGAATATACAGTAGGCATTTCTTAAAAATTTATTTATTTTTAGTTTTCAACATCGATTTCCACAAGATTTTGAATTACAAATTTTCTCCCCATCTCTCCCCTACCCCCCACCCCAAGATGGCATGCATTCTGATTACCGCTTTCCCCCCCCAGTCTGCCCCCTTCTATCACCCCCCACATCCCCTTCCCCCTTACTTTCTTGTAGGGCAAGATGTATATATGTATAGTCCCTTCGAAACCCTAATACTGAGAAAGGTCTCATGAGTTACAAGTGTCATCTTTCCACGTAGGAATGTAGACAGTTCAACTTTAACAAGTCTATTATGATTTCTCTTTCCTGTTTACCTTTTCATGATTCTCTTGATTCTTGTATTTGAAAGTAAAATTTTCTGTTCAGCTCTGGTCTTTTCATCAAGAATGCTTGAAAGTCCTCTATTTTACTGAATTTCCATTTTTCCTCTGAAGGATAATACTCAGTTTTGCTGGGTAGGTGATTCTTGGTTTTAATCCTAGCTCTTTTGACTTCAAGAATATCATATTCCAAGCCCTTTGATTCCTTAATGTAGAAGCTGCTAGATCTTGTGTTACTTTAATTATGTTTCCACAATACTCGAATTATTTCTTTCTGGATGCTTGCAATAATTTCTCCTTGATCTGGGAACTCTGGAATTTGGCTACAATATTCCTAGGAGTTTTCCTTTTGGAATCTTTTTTAAGAGGCGATCAGTAAATTCTTTTACCCTCTGGTTCTAAGAATATCAGGGCAGTTTTCCTTGATAATTTCTTGAAAGATGATGTCTAGGGTCTTTTTTTGATCATGGCTTTCAGGTAGTCCAACAATTTAAAAATTATCTCTCCTGGAACTATTTTCCAGGTCAGTGGTTCTTCCAAAGAGACATTTCACATTGTCTTCTATTTTTTCATTCTTTTGGTTCTGTTTGATAATTTCTTGATTTCTTATAAAGTCATTAGATTCTATTTGCTCTATTCTAATTTTTAAGGAACGATTTTCTTCAGTGAGCTTTTGAACCTCCTTTTCCATTTGGACAATTCTGCTTTTTAAGGCCTTCTTCTCCTCACTGGCTTTTTGGACTTCATCTGCCATTTGAGTTAGTCTATTTTTTAAGGTGTTATTTTCTTCAGTATTTTTTGGGTCTCCTTTAGCAATCAGCTGACTCATTTTTCATGATTTTCTTGCATCACTCTCATTTCTCTTTCCAATTTTTCCTCTACTTCTCTTACTTGATTTTCAAACTCCTTTTTGAGCTCCGCATAGCCTGGGACTAATTCATATTTTTCTTGGAGAATTTGGATGTAGGAGCTTTGACTCTGTTGCCTCCTTCTGGTTGTATGTTTTGATCTTCTTTGTCACCAAAGTAAGATTCTATAGTCTGATTTTTTTTTATACTATTTGCTCATTTTCCCAGTCAATTACTTGACTTTTGAGCTCACTGTCAAAGCAGACCCTGCTTCCAGAGTGGAGAGTGCTTTGTTCCAAGTTTCAGGGGTTTCGCACAGCTGTTATCAGAGATACTTCTAGGGGCCTGTAAGGTGGCATGATCAAAGGAGAGGGGTTTACTCCTTTCCTGGCCTGTGACTGACCACAAGACCTCTTTTCTGCCTTGGAACTGTGAGGATTCTCTCTCCACAGCCACCACAAGCTCTGCCACGTCAGCATTCCTCCTCATCCCAGAGCCACCATTCAGTACTGTGACCCAGATCTAAGCAGGGCAAAGCAAGAGAATCCCACCTCAGCACCAGCAAAGAGATCCCTGCAATCTCCCTCTGATTAGCTGCTTGATCCCCACCATCTGTGTGTGGGCTTGGAGCTCTGGAAGCAGCCGCTGCTCCTGCTGTCCTGGGGCTCAGACCACACTCTTCTCTTGCCCAGCTCTGACAGAGTTTCCCCACTCACCTTCTACTTTGTCTTTAGTGTTTGTGGGTTGAGAAGTCTGCAAGCTGCCACAGCTGCTGGTGATTTAATCCCCTGAGGCCTGCTCTGGCCTGGTCTGTCCCACTGGGGCGCACGCTGTACTGTTCTTTGCTCCCAGCCTCTTCCTGCCAGCCTTTCAGGTTGTCTTGGGCTGGAGATTTGTAGCTCTGGGTTTGTAGTTTGGGTTTTGGGTTCCGTAGCTCTAGAATTTGTTTAGAGCCCTTTTTTAAAGGTATTTGGAGGGGCTTGGGGGAAAGCTCAAGTAAGTCCCTGCTTTTATTCTGCCATCTTAGCCTACAGTAGGCATTTTAAATCCAACATGTCAAAAACTCAACTTATCCTTCCCCCCCAAACCCTCCATTATCCAAACTTTTCTATTGCTGTCAAGAGTATCATTATCTTCCAAGTCACTCTAGCTCACAATCTAGGTGTCAAACTCAACCCCTCACTGTCTCCCATCTCTCATACCCAATATGTTGCTCAGTCCTGTGGATTTTTACCTCTGTAACATCTCTCATATATATCTCCTCTCCTCTGACACTGCCACCAGTATAGCAAACTCCCTCCATCACCTAAAACCTAGACCCACACCCCCTACTCAATAAACCCCAGTTGCTCCCTGTTCAAATCCCTTTATAACCTTGCCCCCACTCCTTGCTACCTTTCTAGTCTTCTTATACTGTCTCAACGTATTCCATGATCCTGTGACAGTAACCTCTTTGTTGTTCCTCAAACAAAACACTTCGACTCCTGACTAGGTATTTTCACCAGCTGTCCCCCAAACCTGAAATTCTCTCCCTCCTCATATTCAGCTCTTGGCACCCCTGCCTTCTTTCAAGTCCAAAATGCCACCTTTACAGGAAGCCTTTTCCAACCCCCCCTTATTTCTAGTGCCATTCCTCTGTTAATTAAATCCACTCTATCCTGTCTATATCTTGTTTGTATGTAGTTGTTTACATGTTGTCTCCTGCATTAGACTGAGCTCTTTGAGAGCAGGATCTGTCTTTTATCTTTCTTTATGTTCCCAATACTTAGCACAGATCCTGGCAAATAGTAGGCATTTAATAAATGTTTGTTGACTGACTACCAATACCAAATACCCCTTCCTGGTCCGTGTGTGTGTGTGTGTGTACGTATGTGAAATCTTCCCCTATTAAAATATAAGCTCCTTACAATTTGTAAACACTTAAAGGCTTTTTTCATTCATTCCAAGTCAGAGAGAGAGGTTAGGGGGAAAGATAATACTGTGATATCTACCTGACACCCACTTGAAAATGCTCAATAGGAAACTGGTGATGCAGCATGAAACTCAGGAAAGAGTTAAGGCTAAATACCTAGATATTGGATCCATGTTTGCAAAGTCATTTATGGGAGTTGATGATGTCACCAAAAGAGTAAATGTAGAAGAGTAAACAAGCATAGGGCCTTAAAATATGGAATTCACTCCATGACACCATGCAACCTCTTCTAACAAAATTGTGAAGTAAGCATTTTTTTCAATAAAATTGAAAGAATATTATCTCTCTTTAGTGGAATACTGCTATAATCTATAATTTTATCTTTTTAAATATCATAAAACTTCTTTTTCTTACTGTCATCCATGTATGCCTGAAAATATATGAATATATATGTATGTATATGTGCGCATATATACACACACATATAAATACATATATTTAAAAAGGAAAATTAATATAATCTCTGAAAACGGAACATTATCTTTCTTTTTTTTATTAACAAGATCATTTATGCAAATTTTTTTAAAAAATTTAAAATTAAATAGTATAGTATGCAAGCAAAATTTCCCTCAAAGAAACTATCGTTTCTCTTTAAGTATAGTGCAGAGATTTAAAGCTGTGATGCTCTCAGATATGTTTTCCCCAGATTATGAAGAGACTGATTTCTCTAGTCAAAGAACATAATGGGAATGGAATGAGGTTTTTATAAAAAAGAAAAGGAGAGGGAAGGTAGATAATCTGCCTTAAAAAATGGAAAACTCATGTTTTCTCTTTTGAATTTTTGAGTTTGTATCCTCCTTTCCTGAATGTGCAAAAGAAATTTAAAAAATGTAAAGGACCAACAATTAATCATTGAGTTAACTGTAACAAGTGGAAAGCAAGTTTTTTGGATTTTTTTCCCCCTGAATTTATCATATGGAATGAAAAAAGAAAATTACTAAATGTTTATCATGTGCCAGGAACTGTGCTAAGCCCTGGGAAGACAAATGGAAAATCAAGACAATCCCTGTTTCAAAGAGCTCACATTTAATTGGGGAGACCATATATACAAGTAGAGTTCAGGGCATGGCATGGCCCAGGGAACTACAAGGATACACTGTTGAAAAGGAAGGATTTTAATGGGATCTGAGTGGGTGAGGTTAAGGGTGGAGTCACTGAGGAAAGAAGGGGTCCTGTGCTGGTCTGGTAGGCACAGTATGGATTCAGTATAGAAGGTGTTCCTAAAGTCTGGACACATAGGCAAAAATGCATATTTTCAAGAAATGAAATTGAAATGAATGAAATGAAATTTTCAACATTTTATTTAATTGAAATATTAACAAGTAACATCTTCAATATGATTTCCATCATTTGTGATGCAAAGGTTGATGTGCTTTGCAAGATTCACATGAACTTGATGCAATAGATCCATACTGCCGTCAATTTTAGCACACTCCCTTTTTATGTGTTCAATCAAGTGTGCTGCATCTGTGATTTTCATTGAGTGCACCTTCTCCTTTAGTATACCCCAGAAAAAGAAGTCAAGGGGACTAAGGTCTGTTAATATTCCAATTAAATAAAATGTTGTTGAAAATTTTATTCACTTCATTTTTACATACGTGTCCAGACTTTAGGGACACCCTGTATAGTTCAGTATATACTTCGCAAAGTGCTTCTTGTACATTTTCTCATTTGAGTGTCTAAACCTAGTGAAGGGTAGGTAGCACAGGCATTAGTGTCCCCATTTTGCAGATAAGGAGACTGAGGCTCAGAAAGGTGACTGGCTCTAGACCACTCAGTAAGTGCTGGAGGTGGGATCTGAATCCAGATCTTCTGGAGTGCAACTCCAACATTCAAACTACTATACCACAAAATGCCTCAATCACTGTTTTAGAGCTGGAAGAGAACTCATGAGTCAACTAGTTCAAATCTTATAGGAATGCCTTTTCTTTTTTTCAAACAACCCAAAACAAGTAGTTAATCAAAGTTTACTTAAAGACCTGCAGTGACATGGAAGCAAACAAATATAAATTGTTATCTTAGTAATTTCCATCTACTGCTTCTAGAACTGCCACAGTTCTCTTGCCTAAAGCTATAGAAAAAAAAAAGTTACCAGTCTTCTACAAGATAACCCTTCAAATATTTAAATAAAGCTATCATAACCACCCCAAACCTTCTCTTTTATAGGATAAGCTTTTCCCAGTCCCCTTAAACCTTATATGGCATAACAAGAACACACAATTTAAAAGCTGGAAAAAGACCTTAGGCATCATGTAGTCCAACATATTTTACAAATGACAAAACTAAGACCTAGAGAAGTTGAGAAGAGTTGTCCAAAGTAAGACAAGTAATCAAAGTCACAGAATCAGGAGTCAAATCTAGGTTCTCTGACACCACCACTAGATTACATTACTCTAGACCTCTCACAATCCTGGCCAAATTCTTTTGGGTGAGCACAAGCATATTTTGTTGTCTCTCCTAAAATGAGGAACCTATAATGAACAAAATATTCCAGATGTGGTTCAGGATCCAGATCCCACCCCCAACACTTACTGAGTGATGTGGGTTTGTCTCTATCACTTTGGACACTAGAGGATTTTTTTTTAAATTCAGTCTGAAATTACATTAGTTGTTTTGGCTGTCATGTCACAATATTGAGAGGTGACAGATAAAATCATAGATCAAAATAACAGCCTTGATATACTATTTTTATGCAGTTACTGTTTCTACCTTTTTACACAAATACTGCCTCTAAGATAAAATTCGGAATGCTTGTCTGACATTTTGGTCAACTGACAATCTGGGTCAAATCCTTCCAATAAAACTACATACTGTAATGAGAATAGCACTGAGCATCACCAAACCTATTTTCCAGTCTTGTCTCAGCCTCAGACTACTCTTCTTTTCACTCACATAGCTACTACTCTGGCGCAGGCCCTCATCACCTCATGCCTGGACTACTGCAGTCACCCGCTGAGGCTTCCCTGCCCTAAGTCTCTCCTTACTCCAGTCCATCCTTAATTCAGGTAACAAAGTGAGTGTTAAAATGTAGGTCTGACCACATCATCTCCCTCTATTCAAAAAACTCTAGTTCCTCCCTATTAATTCCAAAATCAAATTTTAAAAAATTTTAGTTTTTAAAGCCCTTCACAATGTGACCCCTTTAAAGTCTTCTCATGCTTTTTTCCCTCCATATACTCTGTGATCCAGCAGCAAAAACTTTTCCTGTTGTTCCTTGAACCCAACACCCCATCTCCTTTTCTTTTTGTTTTTAATCATATTTCATTTTTTAATCAAAAATCTACTTTCTCTCCTCCCCCAACTATGAAACATAACTCTTATTACAAACATGTCAAGCAAACAAGTTTCAGGTCAAGCAAAACAAATTTCCACACTGATGATGTGCATAAAATTATGTCTCCTTACATACTCCAAGTATTTCACTTCTCTATCAGGTCACTCAGTAAGTGCTGGAGCTAGAATGTGAAGCCAGGTTCAAATACAGTGAGTAGCACGTATCATTTTCAGTACTCTAGAATCACTGCTGAGTTCCTAACTTTTACAAAGCTGTTTGTCTGAATCACATTTTTGTCATTGTATAAATGTTCTCTTGTATAAACTGTTCTCTAAGCACTGCTCTCTTCACTCTGCATCTGCTCATATAAGTCTTCCCAGATTTCAATGAAGCCATTCCCTTGATCATTTCTGTGTGAGGTAAATAAAATGTGAAGACTTCACAGGGAAGATATGTATAAATATATATCTATATCTACATCCATACTAAGAAATGTTTAAAAATCAAGAAATAGGGAAATAGGGAAGTAGAAAAATTCTGAGGCCGTGACAGTCTGATGGCTCAGCCTCTGGGAAAGTTTACCCTGAAACTTTTTGTTCTTTCTTCTGGTTCTGGTTTAAAGATTTGCTCCGTAAGAACAGGGTCACTGTGACCTGCTTTCCTTTACTGTAAAAGTACTGTAAAAGAATGGACAGGGTCTCCCCCTCCCCTTATCCTATTCTCCTTCTTTAGATTTATAGATGTCACCTCAGTTGTAATCAGTAACTAAAGGAATGAGAATGGGAGTTTCTGTGCCTCGATTTCCTGGTTCCTTGTCTAGCTTTCGTGCTCATATTGTAAGCCCACCTCCCAGCCAATGGTGAATTCTTTTGTGTTAGGTATAATTATTGGTGCTTTGCCCCTTTTAAAGCGCCTCCCTTGCTGGTTCCGCTCTGTGCTAGCAGGGGACGCCCTATTCTCCAGAATGGAATAAAATTTATTTCTGTTCCCACCCTGAGATGGCTCCTTATTATAAATTAACTTTTAATTGGGAGGTTCTTTCATCCCACACAGTTTAGCAGGGGATGCCCTATTCTCCAGAATGGAATAAAATTTATTTCTGTTCCCACCCTGAGATGGCTCCTTATTATAAATTAACTTTTAATTGGTGAGGGTCTTTCATTCCACACAGTTTCTTATAGCACAATAGCATTCCATCACATTTATATAACATAACTTTTTAGCCATTCCCCAATTTATGGGCAGCCTTCAGGTTCCCATACTTTGCTACTTCAAAAATAGCTATAAACATTTTTATACATCCTTAGGCTTTATTTTGCTTAGTACTAATCCCTCAATTTACCTTCATTCTAATTCCCTTCTTTGCTTTCCCTCTGGCTTCCTCTTGAGTAAAATGTATTTCTGTATGTAACCACGTGTATGTATTCTTCTCACCTTTGAACTGTTCAGATAAGTGAAGTTCAATAATCATTAGCTGCATACCCTTATCATAAGAGATAATTTTCCCTAATTTTCCTTTTTCCTTTGCCCTTCCCAGTATATTCCTCTTTACCTTATTTTTCATTCTTCTCCTGGGACCCTAAAAACATAACTGAACCACTTCAGGCCTTCTAATTGATGATACAGTTCACAGGGGACACATACATTATCTCTTTATATTAGAATGTGTTTTTCCCTTGTTTAGTCCTTTAGTACATTCATGTTTACCTTATGTTCTTAACTCCTGTTTTTGAATGTCAAAGTTTCTATACAGCTCCGGTCTTTTCATCAGGAATGCTTAGAAGTTCTCTGTTTCATTAAAGATTCATTTTTTTTTCCTATGGTAGTTTTAAACTAAGCTTTTCTGGGTAAGTTATTCTTGACCATAAGCCTATATACTTTGCTTTTTGGAATATCACATTCCATTATTCTCTGCTCCGTCATAGTGGTGTCTACTAAATCATGTGTGATCCTGACTATGGCTATTCAGTACCTGAATTCTTTCTAGGTGCTTACAGTTCTGATTTTGGGGGTTTGTTGTTTTTTTAACTTTAACCCGGAAACTCTGGATTTTGGCCATGATGTTCCCAGGAGTTTTCAATTTGGAGTTTCTTTCAAGAGATGACTTGTGAATTCCTTCTATTTCTACTTTGCCCTCTGGTTCTAAGAGACCTGGGTATTTTTCTTGAACTACAATGTTTCAGTGGTCTCTCTCTCGGTCTCTCTCTGGTCAAGGCAACTATCATTCTCAGTTCATTTATACAAACATTTGTTTAAGTCTTGCTTAACTCTTGCTTAACCCTTCCAATAATTCTAGTTTAATTTGTGCCTAATCTGTGTTTTACTTTGAATGTTTGTAGATATTTTGGAGTCATTCTCTTCTAGGTTTATGTCTTGAACATCCCTTTCACCATAATAGTTTTTTTTTTAATGGCAGGATTCCTTTATTTAAAAATTCATTCTTCCAGCCCACTTCCTGACTTTACACAAGATGTAAGGGTCAGGCTCCATGCACTTCTATAGGTATAGTTTACCCCTACTGCTGCCTTTATTGGGTATTAAATGTTGTGTTGTTTCAGGATTTCAAGGACAGCTGAAACTCAGGACTGGTAAGCTTTCAGTGTTACCAAAGTGTTCTGACTGCTGTCCTTCTAGTCAGAGTTCTGCAAATTCCTGACTTGGGTTTGAGTACTGCTAGCGCCTTTCCTATGAAATTACTTTCCATTTACACTGCATATATCTCAAATCAATAACTTTTTGCTTTTTGTCTCCATTAAAATATAAACTCCTTGAGGGCTGGGACCATATTTTTGCTTTTCTTTATATTTCCAGAGTTTATCATGATGCTGATGTCTAGAACCTGACACATAGCAGACACTGAATAAATGGTTGTTGTAAAATAATTATGAGACTCATCACTGCCCTCAAGGAGTTTGTAATTGGGTAGCAAAACAAAGCAAACATACACAAAACACTGAGAGCACAACTATGTGTTAAATTATATGGTACTAATCTTTTCCAGCTCTGTTCTAAATCTCCAGTTGTCTGCTGGAAATTTTCACTCAACACCACCTCTCCACTAAAGATCTACTCTAGAGTATTAACATGGCATGAAGGTAACCCTGATCAGTTGGTTAACAAGCATTTATTCAGTACCTACTATGTGCCAGGAACTGTGCTAAGCACTGGAGATACCAAGAAAGACAAAAACCAGTTGCCTTCAAGGAGCTCAGAGTCTATATCTACAACATCTTTTGCATTGATCACTTTCTCTCCATTCATTTGATTACTGCCCCAGCTTTATTCACAGCTTCTAACAGTTCCTGATAAATAAAAGGTGCTAAAAATGTGGCAACTGATAAATATCAGAGAGACTCATAAAAACTGAAAATAGGAAAGTAAAAACTTAAAAGACCAGTGAGAACACTATGAACAACTATTGTATTTGAAGAAAAATGAAGCAAAGCTTCCTGGTCAAAAAAAGTAATTCATTAGACTCCTCAGAGATCATGACACTAAGGCATAAAATGCTAGAATTGTTCAAAAGAGAAATAAAAGTTTTAAAAGAAATTATAAGTCAACTAGATAAGAAATCAGAGCTTTCAATGAATTTTAAAAAATTAACTCTGTGTGTGTATGTGTCTGTGTGTGTCCCCAAGGAACTAGGGATAAGGCAGGTAAATGGTGGCAATAGAGACTGGGGTTCCTATGGGAACAGACCAACATCCAAGTAGTGTGAGCAAACTAACCAAATGGGCAAAGTGCTGACATAAAAGAGGAAGAGAATAAAAATCAATACAAATTAAATAAATGGAGGGAAATAAAAGTCAAAAAAATCCTAATCTTAAATGTAAATTAAACTACCCAATCAAACAAATGAAAATGACATAATGGAAAAGCAAATGTAACTCAACAACTTGTTGTATATAAGAAACATATTCAGTACTTACTTAGCACAATGCCTAGCAAATAGCAGGTGCTTAAAAATGTTTACTTACTGAATGACCTAAAAGTAAACAAACATGCCCAGATATTCAAATGGGTCTATGATCCCATCACCTAGATAATTCCAACTATTCAGAACACAACCAATACTGCAAAAAATAAAGACATACAGAATGAAATTAAAGTAATTTTCTTGCTTTCAAATATTCAAGCGTTCTGTTAAGAAAAGCCCCGCCATAAAAACATAAGCTTTATGTCAATATGAATAATCCCAGTATTCAAGGCATTTACTGTCATTATCACCTAGTGACATTAATTCAGTTAGACAATGTACTATCAGGGAAGGCAGGTAATTCCATGTGAATAACACTTATATGATACTGAATAAACATCAACAAGATATTTATAAAAGACTTCTAAAGAACTTTACCTCAATTATCTCATTTAATCTGATTTACATCTCAGGCTGAAAATCTGTCACATATATAATTTATTCATAATTCTGCAGTTTGAAAAAATGTTATATAAAGTATGCTTTTGTTGATATAATATAAAATACATTATACACTTTAAGTTAAAGTTTAAAATATCTTATTTCCCACCAAATAATGACAATATTGATTTTATTTCAAAACAAAATAAATGAACCCATTAGGTCAAGCTTGGTGAAAAATTACAGTTATAGCCCTTGGCCGGAAAATTTACACTTGAACTGATATAGAACTGAAAGTCTATCCAAAAAATGGCTTTTTGGTGTAGAGAGTGGCAATTCTAAACAAATGAAACTTCTAACCATTATATATTTTCAACCACTAGGGACAACTAGGTAACAAAGCATTAAGCTCACATACCTGTCACTGATTTGAAGTCTAGTTAAAAAAAAATATTAAACAAAGGAGACAAGGCTCATTTCAGTTTTTAAATTATGATGTCATTTAACTGATGCAATGAATAGGTCTCTAGAAAGCCATATGCAAACTATGTAATTTTTATTTTGAAGAGATGAGATTGACATGCAGAGTTCAGAAGTTGTTGCTTGATATTTTGCATGGAAAGCAAATGTTACTATAATTTCCTCCTTCAAAGTTATTATTCTATAATTCTTACTTTGAACAATTGGTAAGAAATAGAAACATATGGCTTTAATTGCAGGGAAACATGCTCTATGTAAAAAAAATGTTCAGAGAAAGGTTACAATTATAAAACAGTATTTTAAAACAAGGGGAAAAAACCCTTTTGTATAATAAAGCATAACAAAGCCCAAAATGTATATCCACAGTGGCAAACCACACCTTCATGCCAATATTTAAGACAAAGGTTAACCTTTTGGCAGATTAAAATGTGGGAACCATCCACTATCAATTTTGAGTTAGCTTCATGGCTCAAATGTCAGGATTCATCACAGAATCAATTTTCTTCTCAGAACTAATTGTTTATCCTTAGTACACGAATACAAAAGGAAAGGGTTTTTCTGTTTGTTTTTGGAAAAGTTCTGTGATTTCATCAGTATAGCTTTCAGCAAGAACTCAGAAAAAAAAGCAGATCAGTAAATTTTCTGCAACTTAAGAATTGTAGAGTTGCCTGGAGCATGGAGAAGTTAAGTGACTTTCCCATGGTTATACAAATACCACGTCAGAAGGAGGATCTGAACTCAGGTTTTCATGACTAAGAAACAAGCTCTCTATCCCCTTCAATCATGTTGCTTCTCTGTTAATAACAGGGTACAAAAATATCTGCATATTTTTCTACTCACCAGATTATGGAAGTAAAACCTAGAAAAATATCTAGATATAGATATTAAGTCAAGTCAACAAACATATTATTTTTTTTCAACAAGCATATTATTAAGCATTATTATGTGCCAGGAAATGGGCTAAGCACTAGGGATACATATAAAGGCAAAAAATAGTTCCTTCTCTAAGGATCTCAATCTAATAGGGAGATAATATGCAAATGACTATGTACAAAGATATGTGCAGGATAAATTAGATGTAATCTCATAGGAAAGGCACTAAGATTAAGGAAGACCAAGAAAAGCTTCTTGCAGAAAGTGGGACTTTAGCTGAGACCCAAAGGAAGTTTGAAAGTGTAGAGGAGAAAAGAGAGCATTCCAGGCATGGGGAAGAGCTACTGAAAATGCTCAGTTAGGAGATAGTGCCCTGTGTGAGGAACAGCAAATATGCTGTTGTCACTGAATTTCTCAGTACCTGGAGGAAAGTAAAATGTAAGAAGACTGGGAAGGTAGAAAGAGGCTAGGTTACGAAGGGCTTTAAAAGTCAAGCAGAATTTTACATTTGGTCATCAAGATAATAGGGAGCCACTGGAGTTTAGTGAATGAAGAGGGAGGTGATGGAGAGTGAGACCTATGCTTTAGGATAATTAATTTGAAAGCTGAAGATTAAATGGGGAGAGTCTAGATGCACAGAGACCAACCGGAAGACCAGTTAAACAGGATGAAGGGAAGGGAAGAGAACAAGAGAAAGTGAAGAAGCATTTATTAAGTGCTTACCATGTACCAGTCATTATGCTAAGCACTTTACTAATATTTATTTCACTTAATCAGAAGAGTAGGAGGTTACAGAGAGGTCAAGAAGGACGAAGATTGAGAAAAGGCCATCAGATCTTACAATTAAGAGACAGTGGCAACGTTAGAGAGCAGTTTCACAATCAAGAAATCACAATCTAGATCACAAGGAGTTAAAAGAATGAGACGAAAGGAGTTAGAGGCATGGACTACAAAACAGCTTTCTTAAAGAAATTAGCCATGAAAAGTAGGAGAGATATAGGACAGCGAGCAGGGACAGGAAGATCAAACAGGGGTTTTCTGAGGACGCTGGGAAGACATGAGTGTGTCTGTGACAGTAAAGAAAGAGACGACAGGGACAGATTGAAGATTCGTAAGAGAGTGGGGATGATGATGGGGGCGACCTGTTGGAAAAGATGGGACAGAATGAGATTATTATGCATTTAGAGGGTTTTGCCTTGACAAGGAGAATGTCCACCTCTTAATGGGGATGGATAAAGGAGGAGATAGTAGAGGAAGGCATTTGAGTGATGTGAAATAAGGAGGGGGAGAGAAGAGGGGCTCTTAATGGCCTCAGTTTTTTTCCATGAAATATGAGAAAACTTTCTTAGCTGAGAGAGGTAACGGAGGCTTGAGGAAAGGTGATAAAGTTTGGAAAAGCCACTGTAACAAGTGAGACAGTGAAGTCATTGGGGAAATGTAGAAAGGCTGCCCTATCATAATGAAGGCCCAGTTGGGAGCATGTGACACAATTCTGAAGTAGGCTCAGTTCTGTTTGGTGACTTTCTACAGCTTCTTTCAGGAGCAAAGGCAGCAGATGGGGGCAATAATCCAAGGCTGGGGTATGGCACGGCAAGATTCTGAATAGGATCAAGGGACAAGGAATTTGACAGATGTCATGGAGAGTTACTAAGGGTCAACATGGGGAAAAGGGAGGAGAGTGTAACCAGGAGAGAACTGAGGGGTGGGAGGGACTGGAGGTCATATGAACACATATTCTTCTACCTTTATGCATTAGATAACAAGACAATACATTTAGAGATAAAAGGGATTTCAGAGATTATCAAGGCCCCTTTATTTGACAGATGAGAAAACAGAAGCCCAGAGAGGGTTAGGTGACTTCCACCAAATCACACAGGTAGTAAACAACAGACAAGGATTCTAACTAAAGTCTTCCAACTAAAAACTGAGAATTCTTTCCATACTTTGAAACTATGTTCCTAAAAAGTTTCATACTAACAATTTCCTAACTGGAATAATATCCTATTGACGTAGAATATCACAGCCATTCTATCTTATGTCCAATCAACCTTCAATTGATATTGTCTCCTCATACTTGAGTCTTAGTCCATGCCTCCCCACTCACTATGTATCCATACAGGACGGATAATGAAATGATCTGTAATCAAACACTTACATATGGTATAGGAGTTCATAACTGTAAAGCATTCCATAGACTCAGCTTTGGAACATTCATAATTCTCTAGTATCTCCACTCCCTCAGGGTATATTAGGAGCTAAGTCTACAGAAACTTGCCAGAGTCTTCCTTTTCTCTGGTAATGGCTGTTAAAGGTTCAGACCTGAAACTTGAATGAAAAAGAAATCTTAACAAGAAAAAATAAACTTTTATCAATTAGTCAATCCTTTCAGCTTCAAT
Source organism: Trichosurus vulpecula (assembly GCF_011100635.1). Lineage (NCBI taxonomy): Eukaryota > Metazoa > Chordata > Mammalia > Diprotodontia > Phalangeridae > Trichosurus > Trichosurus vulpecula. The sequence goes on along the minus strand of NC_050581.1, from coordinate 46,567,221 downwards.
CCCTCTTTCTTCCTCTAATTTCTTTTTTTTAATTAGAAAGGGAGCACAACAGTGGGTAAAGATGGGGCCTTGGAGTCCAAAGGGCATTATGTTCAAGTCCTGCCTACCACAAAGATTGGCTATCGGACCAAAACAAAGCCTTTCACCCAGTCCCATCTATATCCAAGACTATAAATTGCAGGAACCATGATAGGTAGATAGTTTCATTGAGAGTTCCTTTCACCTAAGAAATCCACAAGTTCAGACAAACAAAAGGAAAAAGTACCAAAATGCTCACCCATTTTTTTTCTCCCCCTGACTTACCACTTTTCCAGTGAAAGAGCGAAAAGGAAGGAATTATGCAATAAAGAAGCCTTTTCCTTTCCTTCTTAATGTTTGTGCCTGTCTTCTGATATCTCAATTTTGTCCTGTATACATCTTGTTTGTACATAGTTTATTTGTATGTTGTCTCTTCACCCTGTTTGATAGCAGGAGCTGTTTTTGTGATTTTTGTATCTCTGGTTCTTAGCATACTGCCTGGCACATTGGTAAGTGCTTAATTAATGCTTCTTAACTTGATATGAATAAATAAAGGCACAACCTACATCAAACTGTCCAACCTCATTTTGCAATAATGTTAATATAATCAAACCTGATCTCAAATTTAGTTTCTCCAATATGGCATCATTTTTTAGATCACGCCCTGAACACAGTCCTGGAGTACAATTTGAATCTTTCTTCTTTACCTGACTTGCTGTGTAGATGTGTACGCAAATTTACTTATATGGACCATTCCCTTTTAGAAGCAGCTCCATCCATGAAGGCACCCCAAGTTTAATGTTCTACCTAGGTGCTTCTGAAAAGTAAAGGGGAAAAAACCTTAAGTTCTTTTTTTAGCCTAGCTTCTTCAAATTTAATTTTGATTGTCTTATTCCTTCTGAATATGAAGTCCTCAGCTCTAATCAATGAATGCTGCCCTTCCTATCCAACCAACCAATTAATCAATCAAGAATCACTTATTAATTACCAACTACAGGCTTGGGACTGTGACAGGCCCTGATGATGTCAAGGAAAAAACAACACTCTCTGCTCTAAGATAGCTTACATTCTATGTGGGATACAGCAGATATACATAAAACACAAGCAGGTAGGGAGGAAGGGAAGTATGGTGATCAAGAAAGGGTTCATATAAGAGATGATATCACAGTTGGGGAGGGGGCTAACAGAAGTGAGGAAACTAATAAAAGGGAAGTCAACTTTGGGAGGCAAAACACTTTTAAGGACAGAGTGAAAGGAGTGACGGAGAGGGAAAGAGAAAAGGATAAGAGGGAAATACACAGTAATTATACCTGTGAAAACAATTGCAGCAAGTTTCTCTAAAAGGTCTCAACAGAGAGTTGAATCAAATTTATAAGAATACAAGTCATTCCCCAATGAAGAAATCAAAGCTATCATCTAGACATAAGACAAAATACTCTTAAATCACTATTGATTAGATAAATGTAAATTAAGCTCTGAGGTACCACCTCACACCTATCAGACTGGCTAAAACTTAAGAGATGTCTTGAATGAAAAAGAGCAAAGATAAAGAAAGCATAAATTTGAAGTAGAGAGATATCACTTGTGATTTCCTAATAAGTTCAAGACTGAAGCAAAGATGCTACCCTCTCCTCCATCATTTAATACAGAAGTACTAAAAAAAATACCTATAGCATGAGAAAAAGAAAAAGAAATTAAAGTACTAAACATAATTAAAGAACCCATTTTATCACTATCTGCAAGTGACACAACAGTTTACTTAAAAAACCCTAGAGAATCAATAAATAAATTAAAGACAACCAAAAGTTTCATCCAAGTAACAGTAAAAAGACCTACATGTACAAAAATATTTGGAGAAATTCTATTTGTTGTGGCAAAGAATTAGAAATTGAGGGTGATATCCATCAGTTGGGGAATGGATGAAAAAGTTGTTTGCTTTCTCAATAGGGAGTGGCACTAAAGGAAGAGAAAGAATTGGGAGCTCAAATGTTTAAAAAATGAATGTTAAAAACAAGTTAAAAAAAAGAATTAGGGGGTGGAGCCAAGATGGCAGCTGGAAAGCAGGGACTTGCGTGAGCTCCCCACCACATCCCTCCAAAAACCTATCAAAAATGGCTCTGAACAAATTCTAGAACTGCAGAACCCACAAAATAGCAGAGGGAAGCAGGGATCCAGCCCAGGACAGCCTGGATGGTCGCTGGATGAGGTCTATCGTGCACAGAGTGGAGGGGAGCAGAACTCAGCATGGGAGGCAGCAGGACCAACCAGACCAGGAGCCGGGCAGGACAGGCCCTAGCACCCTGAATCAGTGCGCTGTGGCAGTTACCAGACTTCTCAACCCACAAACACCAAAGACAACAGAAAAGGTTAGTGGGAAAAGCTGCGGGGGACAGAGTTCATGGTTAGGCCTCTGCCCCAGGGGCAGCCGGGGAGGTGCAGCTACAGAACTACAGCTGCAGTTACTTCCGGCCCCAGGCCCACCCGGTGGGAGGAATTAAGTGGCGGAAAACAGCAGGAGTGAAATGCCTGCTGAAGATCTAAGTCCAGTCCAGGTTGGGCGTTCTTGAGGAAGGAGGAGTGCTTAGGTGGCAGAGCTGGCTGTATAGAAATAGCTCTGAAATCAACAGCGCATCCCCTCAAGCTTGGAACAAAGTACTCTTTGCTCTACATGCAGTCATACCCCGACGAAAAACTCAAGGGTCAAGTAAGTTGGCTGGGAACATGGCCAGGCATCGAAAACACACCCAGATTCAGTCTCAGACGTTGGAATCTTTCTTTGGTGACAAAGAAGACCAAAATATACAGCCAGAAGAAGTCAACAAAGTCCAAGAGCCTACACCAAAAGCCTCCAAGAAAAACATGAACTGGTCTCAGGCCATGGAAGAGCTCAAAAAGGAGTTGGAAAAGCAAGTTAGAGAAGTAGAGGAAAAATTGGGACGAGAAATGAGAATGATGCAAGAAAACCATGAAAAACAAGCCAATGACTTGCTAAAGGAGACCCAAAAAAAATACTGAAAAAAATATTGAAGAAAACAACACCTTAAAAAATAGACTAACTCAAATGGCAAAAGAGCTCCAAAAAGCCAATGAGGAGAAGAATGCCTTGAAAGGCAGAATTAGCCAAATGGAAAAGGAGGTCCAAAAGACCACTGAAGAAAATACTACCTTAAAAATTAGATTGGAGCAAGTGGAAGCTAGTGGCTTGATGAGAAATCAAAATATTATAAAACAGAACCAAAGGAATGAAAAAATGAAAGACAATGTGAAATATCTCATTGGAAAAACCACTGACCTGGTATATAATATAGATCCAGGAGAGACAATTTAAAAGTTATTGGACTACCTGAAAGCCATGATCAAAAAAAGAGCCTAGATATCATCTTTCAAGAAATTATCAAGGAGAATTGCCCTGATATTCTAGAGACAGAAGGTAAAATAGAAATTGAAAGAATCCATAGATCGCCTCCTCAAATAGATCCCAAAAAGAAAACTCCTAGGAACATTGTCGCCAAATTCCAGAGCTCCCAGGTCAAGGAGAAAATACTGCAAGCAGCCAGAAAGAAACAATTTGAATATTGTGGAAAAACAATCAGGATAACAGAGGATCTGGCAGCTTCCACATTAAGGTACCGAAGGGTTTAGAATACGATATTCCAGAGGTCAATGGAGCTAGGATTAAAACCAAGAATCACCTACCCAGCAAAACTAAGTATCACACTCCGAGGCAAAATATGGATTTTCAATAAAAGAGAGGACTTTCAAGCTTTCTCAGTGAAAAGACCAGAGCTGAATAGAAAATCTGACTTTCAAACACAACAATCAAGAGAAGCATGAAAAGGTAAACAAGAAAGAGATATCATAAGGGACTTACTAAAGTTGAACTGTTTTATTTACATGCCTACATAGAAAGATGATGTGTATGATTCATGAGACCTCAATATCATAGTAGCTGAAGGGAATATGCATATATATATATATATGTGTGTGTGTGTGTGTGTGTGTGTGTGTGTGTGTGTATACATATATATATATACACATGTGTCTATGTGTGTATATATGTGTATACACACACACACACACACAAACGGCACAGGGTGAGCTGAATATGAAGGGATGATATCTAAAAAAATAAAATCAATTTAAGGGATAAGAGAGGAATATATTGAGAGAGGGAGAAAGGGAGAGATAGAATGGGGTAAATTATCTCGCATAAAAGTGGCAAGAAAAAGTGGTTCTGTAGGAAGGGAAGAGGGGGCAGGTGAGGGGGAATGAGTGAATCTTGCTCTCATCGGATTTGACCTGAGGAGGGGAATACCATACACACTCAATTGGGTATCTTACCCCACAGGAAAGAAGGAGGAAGAAGATAAAAAAGGGGGGATGATACAAGGGAGTGCAGACGGGGGGGAGGAGGTAATCAAAAACAAACACTTTAGAAAAGGGACAGGGTCAAGGGAGAAAATTCAATAAAGGGGGATAGATTAGGAAGGAGTAAAACACAGTTAATCTTTCACAACATGAGTATTGTGGAAGGGTTTTACATAATGATACGCATGTGGCCTATGTTGAATTGCTTGCCTTCTTAGGGAGGGTGGGCACGGAGGGAAGAGGGGAGAGAATTTGGAACTCAAAGTTTTAAAAACAGACATTCAAAAACAACAACAACAACAACAACAAACTTTTTGCATGCAGCTAGGAAATAAGATACACAGGCAATGGGGCATAGAAATTTATCTTGCCCTACAAGAGAAGAAAGGAAAGGGGGATGGGAAGGGAGTGGGGTGACAGATAGGAGGGCTGACTGGAAAATGGGGCAACCAGAATATACACCATCTTGGAGTGGGGGGAGGGTAGAAATGGGGAAAAAATTTGTAATTCAAACTTTTGTGAAAATCAATGCTGAAAACTAAATATATTAAATAAATTTAAAATAAATAAATTTTTAAAAAAAGAATTAAAGATGAGCATCACAGTGGGCAATGGAGAGATGCATAGTAGGTGAGAATAGGCTGCCATACATAATGATGAACTTTAAGAACAAGAATAAAGGATGTCATCAAGAATTCTATGACAGAAAGAGATGGCTAATCATATAGTAAGAACAAGGGATGACAGGTAAGAAGAACAAGCAGACAGCTAAGGTGTTCCACTGATATCCTCACAATATTAGAAGAGAGCAAGAAATGTGTCCAATATTGAGTGGACTTGAAGTGGTGAACTTCTGAGAGAACATGGTCAAAAAATATATAGGAAGAGTAGGTGTAAAAGGATTCTAATCTATGTTACAGGAAGGAACTCCTGAATTGGAAAGATTATGGATATAACCGAGTATTTGACAGTTTATAATATTTAAACCAAATTTGAAATGAATGTGCAAGAGCATATCCCCACATTGAAAGCTAAACTATTCAAATGTTTCATATTTTTTTGTGGAGGTTCAGATAGTTTTGAATGGATACAGAGTGAACATAAAGATTTTATGTCAATTCCATAAAACCAAGCATTAATCAACACATATTTACTAAGTATCAATGGTGTAATAACATACAATAAAACCAGGTACAAGAATCTATTAATGTATTTTATGTATATGAAGTGCTTTCCTACCTATAGGATTTTAACAGTTCAAAAGGCAAGTACTAAGTTCAACCAAATGTCACCCATTTCTGAGCAATGAAGGGTCCAATAATTACGTGCTTGAAGTTAACACAGAAAATTATATCTAAGAAAAATTTTCATTAAAAAAGTCTTAAAAATAGATCTTGATATACAACTGTTTAGGGGCATCATTTTAGTTTTAAATGGTAACCAATACTTTAACACAAAACAACAACAACAAAAAAACCCAAACTATACATCTGATTGCTCTTCAAAAACACCATGCAATTTTTGCCTCAAAATTTTCATTTATTACTCAGATATTTTCTTTTAAAATTGTGAAAAAGACTTCACTTATTAATAGATGCTACTGTACACCTAATATGTACCCATTCCTTTGCTAAGAACTGGGGTCAGGGGTGGAGAAAGGATGTGCAAAAGTAGTATAAATTATAGCCCTTACTCTCAGGTTGAAGACATTAGAGTAATGGAAAAAAATTAGAAAAAACTATAAGATTTGCTGTCAAATAAGACTCATTCTTGTGCTGTAAAAGTGCAGGCTGAATTGATCACTAAAGGCTTTTGCAGAGAAGGTAGAATTTGAACTAGGCTTTCAGGTTGGCTAAATGTTTGCATAGGTGGAAGGAAGAGAAAGGACAACATTCTTGGTGAGGTAAAGAACATGAACTACACATTAAGGGAAGAACAAGCATGACACAACTTTTCTATTCTCTTCTATTTTCCTACCCTTCCTTCTCATCTCCTCTTTTGGATCATCATTTATGTTCAATACTCTTAAGAAATGTATATATAAAATTCCAAAAAACTCCTGATGAAATATACTATCCACTTCCAGAAAGAGAGTAGATGGACTCGAGTCCAGAATGAAGCATATTTTTTTTTCTTTTTCTTGCTTTTTTGGAAAGAATGGGGGGACATAAATAGCTAATGTGGAAATTTGGTTTGCATAACTAAACATTTCTAATACTTTTTGTTTTTCTTGTGTTCTCATGTGGTAGGGGAATGAGTGGAATGCTGAAATAGTGAAGCCCCCTCAGTATGGGACCTTTCCTCTCCTACTATCCACCCCTGACCAGCACCCCTTCTGTATTTTTAGAAACTGCTCTTCTGAGAAAGTATAGATAAGAAATTACATCAGTAGACAGACACCTGCAAGGTCCTATTTATCTAGCTTTTACTCCCTTTTTGCTGAATACTAGTCTCTGGTCTCACGCCTGCCTTTTTGTTCTTTGTTCTCTGTTGCTGGGGAGAAAATTCCACATTTAGAATGTGAGCTCCAAATCCAGTCAACGGAAAGAGGAGCCAGTAGGGGGTGGGGGAACTCTGCCTTAGGGTCTACATAACTTGCTTTGAGCTGTATGCCACACACATACACTTGCTGGGGTACGTCCTTTCTCATGAGAAAGTAATAAACTTCTTTTTGCCTTTTCTCAAGAACGGTCTCTGTATATTTTTAATGTGAGTAGTGGTCTCTGACCCACACAGGAAGGAGGCAAGGGGAGGAGGAAATTTGAAACTGAAAAAAATATTAAAGTCTCTTTGCTAAAAAAAAAAAAATAATAATAATTTTTAAAAGTTAAAAAAAATTGTGTACATACACAGACACAGACACAGACACACACATACACCCACACCCCAGGGCTTTCACCTAGGTTATTTTCTTTTTCTTTTCTGCATTTTCTCTCTTTGGAGCATGTCAACCACTGTAGTTTAAATTCTCATCTCTATATAAATGACACATGAAACTATATATTCATGAGAGAAAAGACAGTATTTTGGTGAGGCAAATAACACAAACTAAACATTGAGAGAAGAACAAACACAACATATTATCTGAAGAAACAATGCCACTCTGCAAACTGCCTCAACATATTCATCTAGATGTTCCAACAGCATCTCAAACCAAAACTGTCCAAAATCACAATCATTCCTCTTAAACTCACTGTTCCTCTCAACATAACCCATTTGTCTTAAAGATTATCCTTCTGATCATCTAGGTACAAAAACTCTAGTTATCTTTGAATCTTTATTCTCCCTCAAACTGCCCATTATATCCAATCAGTTGCCAAATGTTCAATCTACTCCCACAATACATCTTCCCTCTGTCTTCTTTTCTCTCTTTACAAGGCTACTACCCTTATTCAAGCCTTCATCATCTCTTTCCTGACTCCTGCAATAGTCTAGTTGGTTTCCCCACTTCTAGTCTCTTTCTCTAAGCTCTATCCTTTATACAGCTACCAAAAAAATCTTCATAAAATTGGAAAATAATTTGACTAATTAGGCTTAGATCAACATTTTATACTGTATACAGTTTGGGAGGCAGCTTGGTGTAAAAGATGGAATGCTTTTCTAAAAGCCATGAAGGCCTGGGTTCAATGTCCATCTCTGACACATAGAGGCTGTGTGACTGGGTAAATCATTTATTCTTGCAGCACTGTAGGCAACTCTAGAAGACTATGAAATTGCAGAGAAGGTACTGACTTGTATTGGTAGAGGGAGTTTCCTCTTACTAGACTAATGGAATCATAGGTCCAATTTCTGTCCCCATATTACAATAAACTAAAAATAGTTATGTGAGCTGAATAGTAAAGACTACACCATGACAAAACTAGAAAAGAAACATCAAGTACTAACTACCTTCTGTACCTATAGCTACTGAAAAAGTCAACTAGCTAAGGGATAGGGGCAATCACAAAAGTTTTGGTTTTTTCCCAGTTGCATGACTTTATCTGCTACAGGATGCTTCCAGAATGAAACTTATTCTACCAGTTCAGAGTGGCACCCTCCATTTAATTTACAGTATTAGAAAATTCCTGTGGGGGGCTCTGAGAGGTTAAATGATTTGACCAGGGTCACACAGCCAAGATAGGACTTAAACACAAGTTGCTTTCCACTACTGGCTCTTTATCCTTATGACACAATGCTTCTCACAAAAGATAAAATAGGTAATCTCAATTACATGAAATGGAAAAGCTTTTTAATAAACAAAATCAATGCAACAAGAGTTTCTGCATATTCTGAATATTCTGCATCAAACATCTCTGATAAGAACCTGATATCCAAGATACCAAAGCCATTCCTCAGTGAATAATTGGTTAAAGTATATGAACAAAGAGATAACTAAAAAAGAATTAACTATTGACACTCCTATTAAAATTATTACAAATCACTAATAAGAAAAATGAAAATCAAAACAACTCTGTGGTATCACCTCATACCCTACAAATGGATACGGATGACAAAAGAAGTAAACATCCAATGCTGGGGAAAATTTTGGAAAGACACACTAATAAACTTCTGGTAGAACTGCAACATTGCTAAATCGTTCTTGAAAGCAATTTGGAATTATACTAAGAAAGTGACTAAAGTGTCCATACTGTTTAAGCTAGAGATTGCACTGCTAGGAACAGACCTCAAGGAAGTCAAAGATAGAAAGGATCCATACACATCAAAATATTCATAATAACACTTTTTATAGTTAACAAAGACCTAGAAACTAAGTAGATGGCCACTACTGTGGAAGAGCTAAACAAACTATGGTTCATGTATGCAATAGATTATTACTGTACTATAAGAAATACAAAAAAAAGCACCAGAAGACAAAAACTGATATGCAATGATTGATGTAAGCAGAAGTTGGAAAACCAGACAGAATGCCTACAGTAACGTAAATCCTAAGAACTACAAAAACAAAAAACTAAATTTGGCCCTGAAGAAGAGATGAGAAAATGCACATACTATGGATATGGAATATATACACACATATATTTATATATTTCTCTCTTCCAAAAAGATCTCTCTTATTCATGTTAAAATTATAAAGATACCTTTTTTTCTGACAAACTCCTGATGACAAATAGCAAAGTTAGGCTTAAATGGGAATGGCCTAGTACAGAGTACAAATGGAAGAAGGATTCCCTAAAAATGGTAACGGCCCCCAGATGCTCATAGGAAACAAATTAGATTTAAGTACAGTTATCAAAACATGAACACTAATACATAAATGCAAAACAACTTCATGAAGAGAGCAATAACTGAATGTGAGGAGAAAATGAGTAAAGTTTCCATGTAATTTAAATGGCCTTTGAACTGACCCTTATTTATTTGTATACATGTTCTATCTGCTTAGAACAACATAAGCTCCTTGTGGGAGGAGACTATTTTTCATCCTTGTCTTTGTATGCCCAGTGCTGAGTTCCTATCCTTACACAGAACTGACATGCTAATGCTATTTGTGTGTGTGTGTGTGTGCGCAAGAGACACAGAGATCATCTAAATGAATTTTCACTCCAATATGGAATGGACAAGTCAAATCAGGCCACTGGACTTTCCTTATCTGTCTGATGAGGGGAATGGACTAGGTTATCTCTAATATCCCATATGGCTCCAAATCTTATTAATAATATTGGAAGGACCAGAATTTAAGAATATCTTGAAGGACCAAGCTGAGTCTATTTTTCTTAATCCATATGACAAAGAAAAGAAAGGAAAAAAATTTATTTCAAAGTAAAATTATAATACCTGCTTACAATTATTTCCATTTAAAGTGCATTTGGAGAGACAGAAGAAAGAAAATATTTATTATGTGTAGGATTTTATTTCTGTAGGATTAATGGAATATAAAATCTTCCCTGTCCATCAATAGTCCTACGTGACCACATCTGTTCCCTTTTTTCCTCGGAACAGGGGCCGTGATCCCAGGTCTAAAAGTACATAGATATTTGAACCACAGATGTCTTGCTGCTTTTAGCTTTGGCCCAGTTCACAGCTGCGATACATCCTGAGTTACATAGAGTCCACTGTGGGAGGAACTTGCCTAACTGGAAGCTTGCTTATGGGAGACTTGCTTGCAGGAAGGCTTTCACACCTTTTATTATTAAGCTACTTAGGCACTGAATCACAAGAGTTGTGATCCCTTCTGGGAGGGGGGAGGGGAAGAGGAGGGGGGGGAGACAGAGGGGGAGGGAGAGGGGGGAGATAGAGGGGGAGAGAGGGAGAGGGGAAGAGGGAGGAGGGGGAGAGGGGGAGGGAGAGAGGGAGGGAGGGGGAGGGAGGGGGAGGGAGAGAGAGAGAGAGAGAGAGAGAGAGAGAGAGAGAGAGAGAGAGAGAGAATGAATATATGTATGCATGTGGGTTTGTTTATTTATTTAATTTATTCTCTGAGGTGAGATTTTGCTTTGGGGCTCACTCATGGGAAGAACGTTCGCTTGAGGTCTTTGTGATTTGGCCAGACAAGACTCTGGATAGCTGTTGTTAAGGAGCACCTCTCCCCTTGTGAACCCAGATGTTGTTGCTCCCTGTCTGGTGATTATGTATCTATTACTTTGTTTAGACGGTTGGAGCCCTGGTCTATTACATTTCTGTGCTAATTTCTCTCTGCTTGTATTTTCTCCCTGTTCAGGGTGCTGACCTTTCCCTGACCTAGTGAATGACCTTTACCTTCTTTACTTACATATCTTTAATTAAAATAAGATTGTTGACCCCTTTGAAGCTGTCTTTCCTTTAGAGAAACAGATCAAAGAACCTGTGCTAGCAGGCCATCCTGGGTATGCTAAGGGTGCTTGCCAATACAATTTCCTTTTGTTCACTATTTGGGAACAACATTCTTCACACCATTTGACACAAGGAGGTTCTCTGGAAATGAAGCACATATCTGTGGTCCTGTTCCATTATTCAGTAGTGTCATAACTGTGATGCATTTTGGCTGGAGGAACTTCTGTGTCTTTGACCATGGTTGCTATAATTTCTGATTTACCTCTTGGACAATCTCTAGTAAGTTCCTAGTTCACCTCTGGATGTATTATTGATGGCTGTGAATAACAGTTTTAAATATATTATCCAGTTATTGTTAAGTGCTGTATCTAGAACATCATAGAAAACATGCTTAGCCCATCTCTTACTTGCTGTTTTCACTGACATCTTGCCATTTTGTCAAAAATATCTCTTCTACTTCTACTACGCCCAAAGAGCCATAGGAATGTTCATACCCTTTGACCCAGCAATACCACTTCTAGGGTTGTATCACACAAGAAATCACACAAGAGGGAAAGAGACCCATATGTACAAAGATATTTATAGCGGCTCTCTTTGTGGTAGCCAAGAATTGGAAATCAAAGGGATGCCCATCAATTAGGGAATGGCTGAACAAGCTGTGGTATATGAAGGTAATGGGAATACTATTGTGCCATAAGAAATGGGGATGATACGGACTTCGTAACAACCTGGAAAAACCTACACGACATAATGCTGAGTGAGCGGAGCAGAGCCAGGAGAACATTGTACACAACCACAGATATAGAGATTCCGTGAGGACCAACCCTGACGGACTTCACTCTTCTCAGCAACACAAAGTGCAAGGACAACTCCAGGGGACTCATGATGGAGAATGCTATCCTAATCCAGAGAAAGAACTGTGAAGTTTGAATGCAGATTGAGGCACACTACATGCTTGCCTTTTTTTCTTCTCTTTTGTTTTTGGGTTTTTTTTTTGGTTCTGTCTCTTCTTTCTCATGATTCATTCCATTGGTCATAATTCTTCTCCACAACTTGACTAGTGTATAAATTAATTCAATGCGAAGTTATACATGGTAGTTTTATGAGATTCCATGCCGTCTTGGGGAGGAAGGGGAGAAAATCTGGAACTCAAAATTATGTAAAACCGCATGTGGTAAACTAAAAATAAAAAAATATATTTAAAAAAAAATATCTCTTCTAACTTCATTGTTCTTGTAACATAGGACAGTGGCTAGTTTTTGCTTTGGGTTGTTCTATGAACACCTGGATGGAAGGTTGCTCATCTTTATAGGATTGGATCTCTTACACTGGTATGAAGTCAAGGTCACTGGCAGCCTCTCTCTATGTTTCAAAACCAGTTTTCTTACAGTGGTCTGTGTATCTCTGTTGCTACTAGAAGTTCTTTAAGGTTAAGATGAATAGTTCCAACTCCGATGTACCTTTCTCTTGGAAGTCTCACAGAAAGACCAAGGAACAGATGTAAAATAATTGCCACAGATTACATTGTAACCTTCGCTGAAAAGTGGTTTCATGCACTTCCTCACAGCATCTGCAAGAATTCTGGTACTGTTGCTTCCAGCACTGTCTTTTCCCAAGGAATCCTTTGAACAAGTATTTGTTTGACAAATACTGAATAAACGTATAGCGTGCTTTCCCAATGTATACATCAGAAATAAGTGCCTAACAATCATCAACAAAAAGATTCCATGTGAAGGTGCTAGACAAAACCTGTTCTGAAGTAGCCGGTTTTACTTTTAGTTTTCAGCTTAGAGTGAAGGTACCTCATTACATGGAGGAATAGACTACATGGAACAGTTTTATTGAACAAAGAACACTCACAGGAGCTAGTCCATATACTTTTTATGGGTAGATTTCTTATACAAACAACACTATGAGCCACAATAAGACCAATGAACTTCTCTGATTCATCTAAGGTAGTAGACAACTTTGCTACTCACTGGTCTTCTGCATTTGTACATTTCTGAATGCTTCTAAGCACTGGTCCATGAAATAAAATTCAAAAAGAAGAAACAGGACGTTTCTTCATGACAAAAGTTGAAGAATACGCAGTAGGGCCAGATCAAAGTGTAATAGTACAGCTGTGGTAAGTGTCCTCATGCTGCTTTTAGCCCATTGGCAAGAAATACACCATCTTTACCTTTCAGAAACTATGTCTCTTCACCTTTTGTTGTCAACTTGAGTCTGATGAGAACTGTATTGTTCAGTATGTTTTAGATTGTCAGCTGTAGAAGGATCTCAACTGATGGACTCACTGTTGCTGAAATCAGATGAGGAATAGTCTTTCACTGCCTTACATATTGAAACTGTAGCATTTCTAACATTGAAGCCACTATCTGAAAGTCCATCACTGAATGTGTCGGATGGGATATTCCTTATTTGTTCTAAAATCTACATCAGACAGTCTCTCAAGACATTTCTTCAGTAAGGATACAAACAAAACTTGCATAGCTATGACAACCAAGTTATAAATTCTAAAATTCCAAAAAACTAAAAAATTTTCTTAAAAATTTGCAAAACAGTACATGAAAAGATAAAATTTTGGTTTACTCCAGGAACACATTATTCACAGGCTTTCATAAGTATTTGATAGCAACCCACTAGAAATAAATGTAGAAGCATTTCCTCTTATTTGCAATAAAAGCATAAATTATTTATTAAACATATATGTCATTGGATGTATCTGGTCCTTGTAAGCAGAGCTACATGTTTTATGTCTTTTTTTTTTCATTTGAAAAGTCTTTAAGGTGCTAAGGAATATTGATAACAAAGATATAGAAAAAGCCATGAAGTAGAAACATTTAAGGCTTTTCAAGTTCTAAGTGTCCAAAAAAAGTATCAACTGAAGCACCTGATCCTTTTAGGGTTAAACATTATTATATTTCTCACGTTTTCCATCATTCAATCACCCTTGTCTAATTGAATGCTAAGTTTTTAAGGAAGTAGGGTCTAGAAGAAAAGGTTTGTGTTGGGAAGTAGTAGGAAATGTAGTTAATGAGGTTAGATTATAGGACTTAACCAGGCAGAGAATTTAGATCATGGTTGGGGATCTATGAACAGAAATGATATGATTTTAAAAGTGCTGAAGGAAAATACTTAGCAGTACTCTAAGACCCAGTATGGTATGGCATGGTATACAGGGCCCTAGGTTCAAAGAGGAAAGATCTGAGTTAGTAATCTTAGTTCTGATACGCTCACTTGCTGTATGATCATGATGAAGTCATCAACTCTCACTGAACCTGTTAGTTACAAAACAGAAATATCTATAGTACGATCACTTTGCAAATCTTGAAGTGCTATGAAGATATCAGTTATCTTTTTATTATTATTAAGAGGGATAATACAATGAGACTGCAGTGAAACAGTTTTAAGTCTAACTGAACGAGCATTTATTAAGCACCCACTGTAGGCTCTTCCCTGTGCTATGCAGTGGGGAAACAAAGGAAAAAAGAAACCAGGTCTTGCTTGCAAGGAGCTTAAATCCTTTAGGGGAGAATAACATGTGCCTAATTTAAAAAAAAAAAGTAAATTCCAATTTTATAAACCAGTTCATATTTCAATTCTACTTTTTACTAAGTGAAAAAGAAAGAAGGGTGGGGGAAAGGTGAGAGAGAAAGAGAGAGAGAGAGAGAAAGAATGCAAGAGTACTTTGACATAGAAAAAGCCTTTCCAACTTCCTCCCTTCATTTTTTGGAGGAAAATAATGACAGTAATCAGGTACTAACCCAGGTAACATGGCTTCCTATGGAAAAGAGTCAACCAGAAAGAAAAAGAAATTACCTTCTGAAGACTCAGGAAAACAATACAGATCTCTGGGGTACCTTTAGAAAAGTAACTGAAGCTCCAAAAGTTTGCAATGACAGAAATTTGTAAGTCACTGACAACAGGCAGAGTACTTCTACTATACTTCTTATATGATGGACAGAGTCTTTAAGTATATAATTCACATACTTATGCACATGAGCATCTGAGATAATGAAGAGAAAATAAAGAGTTATAATGGAGTTTTCACACATATTAGTGTAGAATGAAAAGAAAATGGGATCTGGAGTCAGAAGGCCTGGGTTCAAATCCTGCTGTTGCTTCGTATATTATCTCTGCCTCTAGACAAGTCAGTTCATGCCCCTGCACATGAACTGACCCTTAGGTTAGGATATTATCTGCTATCCCATACTACATAGGTAGTGACTGTATATGACTCAAGAACTTCTAGGTTAAGAGTTTCCCCTATTCTCCTTAGAGTAATCCACTCTGGTGAAGGTTCTGACTTCTGGGATAAATTACAAATATTAGTTCTGGGAGAAAGAACAATGCAAGAAAGGAAAAATATTCCACAGACCCACTAACAAATCTGGACCTTCTAATATGGGGAGCTTTATTACCCTCCAAATTTCACAGGGGTTACACTCATGTGAACTGACTTACAGTGATAACACTTTTCAGATATTTCCAAACCATTAGGATTATGAATAGTAAGCCTAGAAATAAATGAAACAATTACCAAATTCCCAAAGCTGTTCAGGCTCCAAATCTCTTGGATTTCCTTCTATTTGGCTATTTTTAGAACTGGCTTTCTTTTTATAGAAATGTTAAATGTGTAAATAAATCATTTTAAGGAGCCTATTAATGGAATAATCTATAGATTACCAGTGCTACTCTATGAATTTAAAAAACACCAAATAATTATTTTAAATAACTGAAATCAGATAAGATCCTTTATAATAGTACTTTAAAAGCACTGGATTGTTTTTGTTTTTACATGTATTCCAAAAGACGTTAAAAATAATAAATGGATAACACATTAAAAGCCTCATTTTAAGAAATTTTTATTTTAAGTGATGACTTTTGAATAAACAATTACTTAGTTTAAACTCTTGGGTCAATAGTGTAAGACTTTTCAGCTAGAAATGTGTTTACTTACACACACAGATTTCCAGGGAATAAAATTAAAATTCAGGATTAGCACAAAAAGATCTCTTTAAATAAGACAAATAACTCTCTTATTTCAAAACACCAAAAAGTTCAGCATAAATATATTATAAATGTATATCAAAAGCTTAAACAGTCTCACTGATTATGTCAACCATTGTAATCTCTTCATAACAAGCACACAATAAACTAGAAAAATCTATAAGTCTGCCCTTGATGACAGAGGTTTCGTTTAGTAGTTTACCAAATGGAATAACCCTGCTGGAATTCATTCAAGTAGCCTGTGAAAATGTCAGAATGTAGTCTGTTTCAGAGGTCATAATCCCCAGAGAGTTCTGAGTTTTGGCCTGTTTGTCTTTTCACATGCTTTAAGATTTGAAAATTGTTCATTGTAGACACTGAGTGATGCCCAGGGAATGCTAGGATTGTGGGAACTGGCAGTACCAACGGTGAAGACAAACTTCATGGGAAATCAGTACCTACTTCATTTACCCTATGAACTCTCATCAGACAAGTTACTATATTCAAATGGTTTAGAAGTGAAGGGCAAGAAACAAAAATTTCATGTGTCAGATGACATCTTTAAAAAAAATGGTTGTAGGAAGAAACACTAGGTTACAGATATCGTTTCTCCCATCAACCTCTGAATAACCATACTCATTGATAAAACTAAAATAAGAGTACAGCTGAAACATCAGTTCTTGTAAGAATCAATTCTGAGCATACTTTCTAGTTATGACTGGAAATTGTATTTTAAAATATTCAAATGTCCTATTAAAAAACCCCAAAGAGAATCTACTAGATGATAAATTCATTTATAACAAGGTCTGTGTCCTATTTCATCTTTATACTCCCAGCACCTGGCATAATGTGCCTTGCTCATAGGAGGTGATAAATAATTGTTTGCTGAAGTGAGTTAATTATATATACATACACATACATATTTTAAATACTGAACTTTAAGGACTTATGAAATAATCAGTTGAGTGACTGACATGACATAGCAAAAGTTCTTTTATATGATTAAAAAAAAACCCACAACAAAATGTAAATAAGGAAAATTAAGTTCTAGTCCTTATGCTTCCACTATCACTCTAAGTTACTTTTCCTGAATTTCAGTTTCCTGATCTTCTAAGAAGTGGTTGAAATAGATGATAACTAAAGCCTTTACCATCTTAAAATTGCAGGGTGCTATGAAATTATGACAGTTTAGCCAACTAGTTATTGGTATAGAATTGAAATGCTTTATAGTAATTAAAGTTTGAGATAAGAAGTTTGTTTGCTGCATATGAACTAAAAAGGTATAGCTAAGTACTGAAAAATGCTAACATACTTGTATCTTCGTATCTTAAATCACAAAGGGAATATATGAATCAAGTCTTTTGCTTTTATTTTGGTGCCACTGTTGAAAATAAGGAGTACACAAATATACATGAATCAAAACTTTGTTTTCAAGTTAGAGTTGACAAAAACAAGCAACAAACTAGCCACATTTTTTTCTGAAAACAATAGCATTGGTGAATGCAAATGCAAAAGGCATGAATATTTTAAACTAAAATAAGCTACCAGTGTCTTTTTTCTAATAACTGACACTACTACACAAATACTAACAACACATACCTGCCAACCTTTGAAAACTATAAGTAGGAAGATATTGCATAATTCCAGAAATATTCTAAATTAGATAAGTTATAAGAAAAAGAATATCAACTGGGTCACTACTTTTTCTTTTAAAAAACAGCAATTTACCCACCGAGGTACAGAGAGTTGGCACGTACGTTTATGTTCACTAAAAGACCTGGGACATAGATATTTGATAGTAGCATTACTAGTGCATGTCCAATAAAAATTTCATGAACTAATAAAAGTGGAAATTACCCCACTCCATTCTTTTTTTTCTTTCCTGCTGCCCAATGAACAGCATAACAGAAAGGAGAATGGGATATCTGAAGTGAGCAAATGATGATATGAGAAGAGGCAGCCAGAGAAAGACATACGGACTGAAAGCTATCATACAAATAATACAGATGGCCATACCATGACACAGATAGTTTTCAAGACTTACCCACACTCACAGATTGAGTCAGCAGAGGAGACCGGAATCCTGACTCCCATAAGACTATACTTCCTGTTAATAATAGCGAGGGCAGTAGGTAAGGGTGGAAGAGTCAGACAATATGGGTTAATTTAAAGGCGTTAGAAAAACGCTTTTTTCTGATATTTGCTACTGAGTTTGAGTTATTATCCAGTATGGACCAAAAAGAAAAAATCAATACACCCTTGTCTTCACCATATTTTTCATGTTTCTTTTTTCAATATTTTTAAATGATGTCTAGAGTATTTCTCCTCCAAATTTTAACTTAAAAGAGCAACAGAGGAGGAAAAAAAATCTTTTCCTCATGTTTTTAGGTTGGGATTCTTTCCTTTCTAGGCTATACCCCTACACTAAAACAGTACTGATTTATTTCTAAAGTATTTCAGTTGTCTTTGACTTAATTCTCCCAACCATTTAGTAGCAATGGAGCAGCAAGTATTAACCATTTCTCTTCATGGGTGAGAGAGAAGGCAGCAATAAGATGAAAGTAGGTTGCGAGATGGAAGAGGACATATGTCTTCAAATGTCTGAAGAACCATGGTGTGGAAGATGAATCAGAATCCTAAGACTGACCCTGAGGACCAAAGTATTGAAGTTACAAGAAGAATGCTTTCAGCTCACTATAGTTAAAAAAAACAAAACCAAAACTTCCAAACAAGATCTTCCCAAAAGTATATAGTGTCTCATGAGTAGAAATTCTCATCATTGGAGATGTTCAAGTAAAAGCTATATAACTCCTGTAAAGGATATTGTAGAGAAGATTCATTCATACTTTGCTTTGGTAGAAACAGAGTGAGAAAGGAGGTTGGATCAAGGACCTCTAAGGTCTCTTTCAACTCAGGGGATTCTTTGATTGAGAATCCCATCAAATTTTTCATTAGTAGAGACTGTACTATAGAGCTAAGCAATGATTTTCCAATACCTATTTTACCTCAAATCACAAAGGTACTTACTATAGAAGGTATTCTGGTTCAGGTAAAGGTTAGCTTAGAAAGTCTCTGAGCTCTCTTCCTAGTCTAAGATTAAGTAATTCTAAAACATGTTCATTTCCAAATGGATTTGAGAAAAGCATGCATGGTATCCTTTATCTCTGAACTATTTATCTATTTTATCTGTTTTTGTCAACTGCAATGACATAAACCTGCCTTCTGTGGAGAAGTACAAGATTGTTTCTTCATGTATAGCTTTGAAATAAGCTAGGAAAAAAGCTCCACAGGTTTGGAGCCTAAAAGAAATCATTTGGTACACTTTAGTATTAAATAGGCAATTGGTGTTCATTTCTTTAAGATATAATATACTATATCCAAATGACTTTAGTAATGGTAGACATATCCAATGAAAGTTCTAGAACAGGTAAAAAAATATTTTTTTCTATGTCTGATATTTGAATCTGTTTGGTTTAACTTCTTAATTACGGTTGCTATAAAAGTTTCACTTAGACTCATGTATTAATTGTTTGTACTTATGACCCAGGGTAAATATGACAAGCAATCCACTTTAAAATATTAAATAAATAACGTGTAAACAAAGTTTCTTTGGGCCTGATGATTTTTCTGGTTCATTCTGAAATTGTAAGTCTTACCAAGCACTTCATAGACTTACCAAAACATGCTTATAACAGCAGCTGTGGAACTAAGTCAGGAGTTCAAAGTAATTGCCAACTGTAAATGAAGAATTCAAATTAATGCACCCCTTTGGATGTATTCAGCAATGTATTGGAGCAAAACTAAATCCTAGCCACATAGCTATCTAAACAAGAAATTCAAAATAGAAAGAAGTAGGCAGAATTAAACCCGCCTGTTTACATCACATTGTAGTAGGAAATTTTTAAAAAGGTTATTTTGGATTAGTATCATTTACCTTTAAGCTATTTATGAAGACCTAACAAGTATTTTGAAGGGTCAGGAGTTTATCTCAAGAAAGAAGTTTGAAAGCTACAACAATTAGTCACATATTTCATTTACAATTGTTAAGGAAATAGTTCTTTTGAATCAAAACTCTATTGTAGTATCGAATATAAATCACCAATCCTGATAAAATAACTAGCAAAAAAAATTAGAAACTTGGTTGAAGAAAGTTCTAATTAAGGTCTATACATTTCTGTCCATGACATAAAAATTCAAGTCTGATTTCTACACACATCTGCTATTGTTATTTAGATCAGAATGAAAACTCAACACCATTTTTGACAACAATATCTGAGTTACTGAAATTACTCAAAAGACAAAATGTCTTAAAGGCAGAACCAATGGCAGAGGTCATCCAATCCCCTAATCATTTAATAATAGCTAACATGTGCTTTAAGGTTTAAAAGTGTGTTATAGATGTTATCTCATTTGATCCTAAAATCATTTCAGTAGGAAAAACAGAAAGCAAAAATCCTGGAAACACTACTGGTCCCATCAATTAATTTTTTTCTTAATTACTTTTCGATTTGTTTCCTGATGTCATTAGTCTCTCCAGCTCTTTGTACCGTGCTTGGTACATAGTAGGCACTTAATAAATGCTTGTTGACTGACTCTCCATCTGATATACTATGGAAGTTATCAAACTACTGTGGAGGTTTCTGATTATTTTCTTAGAATTACCCATACCCACTAAAGCATTGTCTCTATGCCTTAACATAATGTTTGAAATAGTATCTGCACTGTCATATAAAAAAATAGTCTATAACTAGAAGTGAAGATCAGACGCTAACACAGAACTTTCTTTTTTTTGCACTACAACCTCTGAAATTTGTTTTGGCTAAGCAGAGTGAATTTTACTTGATTTTGTCCAAATACGCTATTAAATGTAAAAAGGCAAACCAAAGAGACCAACTTGTATTGTCTGGTGTTCAGCATACAGATGTAGCAATTATTTTTTCTTTACAAACAGAGGCAAAAATACCTGGTTATGATCTAAAAGATGATTTGCAGCTCTTAGTTGTCATAGTTGTTGAAGTGACAGATAATCTAATAGAAGGCAATGGAACTGAATTTACCTAAGATTTTGTTCAGTCATTTTTCAGTTGTATCTGGCTCTTCGTGACCCCATTTGAGATTTTCTTAGCAGAGATAGTGGAGTGGTTTGCCATTTTCTTCTCCAGCTCATTTTAGAGATGTGGAAACTGCAGCAAACAAGGTTAAGTATCTTGCCCAGGGTCACACAGCTAATAAGTATCAAAGGCCACATCTGAACTCAGGAAGATGAGTCTTCCTGACTCCAGGCCCTGCATTCTATTCACTGTGCCACCTAGGCAAAATAATCCTCCTCGATCAGACTTAAAAAGTAAACAGAATTTAAAAGGGCCTTTCAAATATGAAAGAGAATGAAGGCAGATATTCCTTTTAACTATTTCTCAATACTATAACATAGCTAGTGCTATCCAGTATTTAATAAACATGACCTATCCTATGCTGAAGGTGAAATTCATATCTAAATTATTCCTTTCCAGGGTACATTGAAGAATCTACCAAAGAATCAACCAAAAAAAAAAAAAAAAAGAGGTATCTTGCTATCTTCTCTATAATCAATTTGTAGATTTCTAATTAAATATGCTTAAATTTGTAGGCCATTTGAGATACATTACCAATTAATACAGTAGAGAAGTTTTTTGCTCAAAAGTTTAACCATGTTTTGCAATTTATGAAAATCTAAATGCAATGTCTAAATTAATGCATAAGCTAAGAATCAAATCTGCAGAAAAAGTCAATATAGAACAATGTAGGGTTTTTTTTTATCATTTTATCTTTTTCTGATTCCATATACCACATTCCAGAACATTAAGTCTGATTACAACATACTGCCACTGCAAACAAGAAGCACCTAAAGAACAACTCTTCCATTTGGAAACTGGAAGAAGGCTTCCTATGATTAATAGTCTGAGTGTTGACTACGTAAAGCAACATTCATCTCAGACTACGGTAATAAGACTGGATCATTCTGTGTACAATCTAATTTCATGTTTACATTAAAAGCTAAATTTGTATTTCAATGCATTGTTACTTGAATGCAGTTGTTTTTATCTGACTTAATCTGTCTGAACTAACCTCATGGAAAAACCTAAAGCAATTTGCCTTGCCTCTAAGGTGCTAAGAGCAAAGTGATTTTTATAGCCTCACTATGGGTACAGGGAAACACTAGCATATTCTGATGAAAACTCCTTTCATATTTGCTGTAGCAGTGGAAATACTTTTCCATTTCACTACCACTGCCAACATAAATATTAATCAACAAGGAGGGAAAATCCTGGAAACATTTCTTAAATGTAAACTTCATTTTCCTTGTAAAGTTCATCTATAAACTATTCTGTGAAGCAATCATTCCACAGAGCCTCAAAATTTAAATATCTCCTTTTGTCAACAAAAAAGGAAACAATTTTAGCAAGTTAACTTCAAAATGCTTAAAAATGACAATAATAAAAAATTCCCATTGGAACAAATTTTAAATTTAAATTATTTTGGTATTCAAATAGTGACTTTTAATTTTGAGAGTTTAAACTATTCATGTGGTAAAGGAATCATGTTACTCTTTAAAAAACAAAGAGAAGATTAAAATGAATTTTTCCTCCACCTATGTATTGTTTCATGTGAAAGTATTACCCATGTTGAAGAGCCACATACATGGTTCTCACTGATACCTTCACGACGTTACTTGCAATTTCTTAATGAGTTAGGTGGGCTAATGTACTACAAGTCTGAAATAAACTTTTCAAAGCAAGGTAATAAGGAAATAGTGTTGTAAATGATACTAACTGAAAGCTTTATCTGTAAAAATTAAAGACACCTATACTAGACAATGGCGATGCAATTATGCTCTATTTCTATTCCTCACACAGAGAGTCTCTGAATCGCTAAGTTTCTCAACATCAATTTAATCCTGATTCTTCTAAGAGATCCCAATTTATACATTTAATTAGATTTAGGTTACTTTGCTAAAATGTAATCATATTTAACATACTGACATCTGAAATATCAGGTGGTGATTTTTTTCTCCACTATCTACTAAAAATGGAATCAGTTAATCACATTATGGTCTTTTAGGTGATTACATATTGCTGAAGCTCCTTAGACATCCTTACAGTATTCTATTTAAGGGACAATTTTAGATCAATCAAGTTGTCAAAGGATAACGAGAGTCTAAAGCTCTGTATTTTTAGGAGACTACCAAAGCTGAACTCAAGCATGATGTACCTATAATACACCTTCAGTACTTTTAGTATAAGAACATATGTAAATAAGAAACGTGTGAGATGTAGCAGTATCATCCAGGGAAACAAAAAGACCATCATGTGGAAAGTTCTCCTCATCAATACTTTTTACATACTCTATCCCTTTAACACTGAGCTTCCTAATACGTCAATAAGGAGTCTGAAAGTATACCTCAGAACATTAAAAAAGTGCAAACTGATTATTCTTAGAGAGAGGAGCTTCCTATGTAATGAAAACTCTGCAGTGTTACCATTTGCACAGGCTAGATTCTATAAGATTTTTAAGACAGACTGTTAGACAATTTGATAGATGTATTCTTAAGGTGCATCTTTGTTTAATATGACAAAAGATCTCAAGAAAGAATAATTTATGTTAATGCTATACTAGACATAATTGTGGACATCAGAGTCTCAGCTGTTCACCTGGAGATCATTAAGGATTTGAAAAGAAAGTAGTGGAAAATGTCTGTTTTGACTTCAAGGATAGAACAACAGTAGACTTACGATATGCGCCTACACCACATGATTTAACACATTTGGGATAAAAACCATGTTAACCCTGGAACACAGATCATTCAGAGATGTTACTTAAGTATTTTCCTTTCATTTTCACACAAAAGATGAAACACGTATAAAGTGAAAATTAGGACAAGAAGTTAACTACAACTTCAAAGAGATGTTCCTCCTCTGATAAATAAAAAAACTAGGATTATAATGCAAATCTTCACTGTCAAATTTGACAATATTAAAATTTTAATGTAAGATGTGAAAAACAAAGTTTGTAACCAAAGCCTATTTTTCTCAGAAAAGTTACCTCATTATTCCCAGATTAGTGAAGTCACTTGTTTGAAACACCATCCCCAAGCATATCAATATACAAAAACTGAATTTCTCAATCTCAAAATCATTTCCAAAAATTATACTGCCAACAAAAATATTCCAAGGGGAAAATGATAGGTATAGGGATAGGTATGTAAAGTTTGAAGTACAACCTGAAACTAGGCTGGTTATCTCTCAAAGCCTGGAACTTTCAAGCCAAGTAAAGACAGCTTATGTGTACTCCAAAGACACATAAAAAGACACACATACATATAAATATATTCTGCTATTTATATAAGTTTATAGATGAAATACTATAAACAAGAACAATTATTTTAAATACTTAAAATTGTTATAAGTAGCAACAGATTTCTTTTGTAGCTCAACAATAAAAGATTTAAGTGAAAATTTAATAGATGCATGTGATTGTGGTTTTGATTAATAATATTTTTATGTTTTAGCTAAAGCTAGAAAGGTTGCTAAAACAATAAGGACAAAAATTTTTTGGCAAGAACATTTATCTTGGCAAAATACACGTTTATCAAGGGGGTGGGTGGCAGAGGAAAGAATGGAAAAAAGACTATCAAAACGAGGCGTAAAAGAGACCATCTATAAGTATTAGCTGATTTAAAGTTATTAGATGTTAACAATGTAAAAATTGCTTTTGAGAGGTTAGTTAAAAGTGTAAACTTTTAAAATATATAAATACTACTACAAATTCTTCCAAACTCACCATTCTTGCGTTCATTCAGAGGAGGCAAATGCTGACTAGACTGTAAGGAAAGTTCCTGGAATTCATGAGCAACTGCTTCACTTTGAGGACTTGGAGCAAGGTGGCCTAATGACCCCAATTCATCCTCAGGTTCTACCATCCCAGTGCGATCCATGGTCTTCCAATCACCACAAACACAGGACTCAAGATGCCTGTTAAGCACAGGTGGTGGATGAGACTGCCAAATCAAAGAATGTATAATTAATTAGATTGTACGGTTTCTTCTTTTTTGCAATGAATACAAGTTTAAAGTCCTAGGTTCATGCAAGAGGCTAAGAATTTTAGAAGACTACTAGCTAAATATGAACTGAGAATATAAAATAGCAGTGAAAACTAATGCTGAATAAATGTCCTAAAGAGAAAAGGTGATAGCATTCTACCCTGGCTAGAATACAATTGGACTCTCGTTCTTTCTGGGATGCCACATTAAAATGCCCACATTTTATGGAAATGAAGGATGCGGAAAAGCTAGGGTAAGGCCAAAGGAGGGTAACCAATATAGTGAGGAGACACCAGAGAATGTCATGCAGCAGTAGTCTGAAGGAACTGGAAAAGAAAACTATAAGTGAGAAATGGTACCTGTCTTCAAGTATCTGGAGAGCCATCATGTGAGAAAAGAATTAGATTTATTCTTCTAGAAAGTGAAATAAGGCGCCAATAACAGATATGACTTGATAAAGGAAAACTTCCTAAAGATTAGAGATATCCAAGTATGCCTCAAAAGGTAGCAGGTATCTCCTACCCTACTCAGTAACACTACTGGCTCCCTGCGCCCAAGTGGAGGAACAAAAATAAAATCCTCATATTTCAAAGTCTGCCTCCTTCCTTTCCAGTCTTCTTACACCCTCTTCTTCCCTATCCCCCAGCATACCTCTTCAATCCTGTGACACTGGCCTCCTTGCTTTTCCTTGCACAAGACACTCTATTTCCTGATTCCAGGCATTGTCACTAGATGTTCCTCACACATGGAAACCTCTCTTCTCATCTCCATTTCTTGGCTTCATTCATATCTCAGCTAAAAACCCACTGTCTTTAACAAGCCTTTCCCAATCTCCTTTAATGCTATTACCTTCCCTTTCTTGATTATCTACAATTTATCCTACACATATTTTCTTTGTATGTAGTTGACTGCACATTGCTTCTTGAGAGCAGGGACTGTCTTTTGTTTGGTCGGGTTTTTTGTTTGTTTGGTTTTTTTGCCTTTCTTTGTATCCCTGCTGCTTAGGACGGTGCCGGGCACATTGCAGGCTTCTAATAAATGTCTGTTGACCCACTACCTAGAAGTGTTCAATTCAATTCAACAAGCATTAAGTGCCTACTATGTGGCAGGCACCGTACCAAGGATAGGACATACAAAAAGGGGCAAAAGACAGGTTCTCACTTCAAGGAGCTTACAATCTAATTGGGAGAACAACATGCCAAATACACACACACACACACACACACAGCAAACTATATACAGAACAAATAGGAAAAAATTAAAAGGAAACTATAGGAATTAAGGGGGGAGCTAGAAAAGCTTCTGGTAGAAGGTTGGGATGTTCATTGAGACTTAAAGGAAGCCAAGGAGGTCAGTAATCAGAGTAGATGAGGGAGACTGTGCCAGTCACGAGGGACAGTCAGAGAAAATTCCTGGAACTGAGTATTCAACCAAAAGTGGGAAGAGCAGTTTTTGGAGATGTAGAGGTAATTGTTAGGTAAATGTTGGAATCATGGTACCTCTGGATTCTGATATTCTAAGTGTCAATACTATTTAGACTCATACAAGTGACTTGTATTTCAAAAGTTCCTCTTCTATAACATGGGAATAACAACATAGCTTCTTCCCATCCCAAAGGGCAATAGTGAGGATAAAATGAGTTTGAAAAAAAAATGTTAAGCTCAAGTGCTATATACAGATGAAAGGTAACCCTGTTGGCACTGCAACATCACTATTAAAATGGCATTGTAATATTTAGCCTATGGAATCTCATAAATACTAGTGAAAATCAAGACGTAGCAGCGTAGCTAGGGGAAAAAACCGGATTATTCTTAAGTATCAACTATTTTTAACAGTTAAGAATTATATGTAGAAATTGCTATAAAATAGTTTCTAGCAAGAAAAAAAAGCTGCTATAGATTTTATAAATACTGTGCTTTAGTATTTCAGGATAATTTCTTCCTTTTTTAAAGGGAAAAAAAATCAACAATGCCTTCCAAAAGAAAAAAGAACTATTTGAGCTACAGTAAATTCCAATAAGCTGAAAAACATCAAGTTTCTAGTTACTCATTATTAGGGTGGATATGTGGGTTTTATTATGCTTAATCTTAGAGATGGTAATAAGAAGTTATAAATGGAGACATATATTTACAATTTTGCCTTATGAGACCACCCAAAATGAACTCTGGACTTGATGAGTGCCCAAATACATAAACCACAATAAGCATGAGCTCAGTCTTGCAATGGTTTGTTAAACAATTACACTCTTAAAGTTCTTTTAATGATATAAATAGAATGTCTATTTCTAATCTGTTCAAAAAAAAAGACACAAAGAACTTCTAAACAGTGTCAACTTATAAATTAAATTCCTAATCTAACAAACATAAAATTCAATAAGATTGAGTACTATTATTAGACTTACATAAGTTTAAAGTACCTACACATTATTTGTACCCTGTTTAAGAAGTGCATTGTTTTGTTAACTTTCAGTAAGAAATGGCAATTATGTAATGGCAATTACAATGTGAAAATATTTCTGATCCTCATTTAAAATGTAATGTGTATCTAATACATAGTCTACTTCAAACACACATGGTTTTTACATATCTTACAATTCACAACCAGGATTAGAAAGATTTTCACATCGTGGTTGTTACTAAAGCATAGGGTAGTGCTGAAGATACCAGTTTGTAAAGGTCAGGCCATATTGTTGAGTTTAAGAAACCAAAGAGGTTACAACTCAAAAAACTGTAGTTGAAATACAAATGTTTCTTTAATGATCTAAATATATATTGTTTTTCACTTTTAGTCATATATTTTGATGGAAAAATTGGATAGTCATGGGCCAAGTGGCTATAGGTCCATATATTTTCTCCTTCTTACTGAGAACACAAGTCAATAAAGAGGAAAAAAAAAGTCATTAAAATGACAATTCTTTTTCTTCTCCCTGCTTCCCATTATTAGAAAAACTACTTAAAATCACTTTCATATACTAAGAACCAAAAGTAGATGTAGTCACATAAAACTATTAAAAGGTAATTTTTCCATTAATACTTTAGGGCTTTTAAGATGTTGGCTATCTTATTCATAAAAATAAAATTATTTTATAAGAATATCTTCAAAATTACTACCTTTGGAGGTAGTAATAATTACCTTTGGATATGAGTTTTTATCATCACATTGTTTCCTTTGAAGAATTTATGACAATAAATTAAAAACATTTTTTAAACTTAAAGTTACCCATGTTCTTATGAGAATAATTCTTAAGAAGTGAGACAACCTTGTCTCCTAACAAAATATGATTTATATACAATACCTAGGGTTAAAAGTGGACCTCTGGGGAGGGGAGCCAAGGTGGTGGGGCAAAGGCAGGGACTCTCCTGAGTTCTCCCCGAAGCTGTCCTTCGAAAAATGACCCTAAACAAATTCTGGAGCAGCAGAACCCACAGAAAGAAACAGTGAAACAAATTTCCAGGCCAAGATGACCTGGGAGGGTGATAGTAACAGTTTGTTGCACCAGGGTGACAGAGGCATGCAGTCCAGCACAGGGGCTAGGCCAGCACTGACCTGGCCCCAGCAAATTCAGGGCAGGTCCTTGGGGCAACGGAATCACTGCTGGCAATGGCTGTTTCCAGACTTCTCAGCCCACAGACACAAAAGACAACTTAGAAGGTCAGCAAGAAATGTCCGTCGCACCTGGATGAGAGTGAAGTACAGGTCAGAGCAGGCAGCATGAGCACAGCCCCAGCCACAGCAAACCAGGAACAAGTCTTAGAAGTGACTGAATCAACATCAGCAGTGGCTGCCTCAGCTCTCAGCCCACAGAAGGCAAGGGGGTCAAACAACTGGTTAAAAGGAGATTACGGGGGTCTCTTTCCTAGCACTGAGGTAGGACTCTGTTGCTTTGCCCATACTTGGATCCAGATCACAGTCCTGGGTGGCAGTCCCAGGGCAAGGAAGAACACTAGCAAACCTGAGCTTACAGCTACAGTACAGTGGGGACCCTCCTCACAGTTCCAGGGCAGAAACAAGTACCTGTGGCTGTTCACACAACAGAGCACAGGCCAGGAGAGGAGTAAACACCTCTTTAAATCACAGCACCTTGGAAGAACTGAAAACTTACAGGTCCCTAGAAGTATCTCTGAAAACAGCTGCACAAAACCCCTGAAGCTTGGGACAGTACACCCTCCCATGCTGGAAGCAGAGTCCAACTCAACAAACAGTTAAAAAGTAAAAGGCTGGGAAAATGAGTAAACAACAGAAAAAAACTCTGACTAAAGAAACTTACTATGGTGACAAGGAAGATCAAAACCCACACAGAAGAAGATAACAAAGTCAAAGCTCCTACATCCAAAGTCTCCAAGAAAAATATGAATTGGCCTCAGGCCAGAAGAGCTCAAAAAGGATTTGGAAAATCAAGTAGGAGAGGTAGAGGAAAAATTGGGAAGAGAAACAAGACTACGCAAGAAAATCATGAAAAACAACTCAACAGCTTGGTAAAGGAGACCCAAAAAATCAATGAAGAAAATAAAACCTTAAAAAATAGACTAACCCAAATGGTAAAGCAAGTCCAAAAAGCCAATGAAGAGAAGAATGCCTTAAAAAACAGAAGTGGACAAATGGAAAAGGAGGTCCAAAAGCTCACTGAAGAAAATAATTCCTTCAAAATCAGAATGAAGCAAATGAAAGCTAATGACTTTATGAGAAATCAAGAAATCATAAAATAAAAGCAAAAGAATGAAAAACTATAATACAATGTGAAACATCTCACTGGAAAACAAATGACCTGGAAAATAGATCCAGCAGAGATAATTTTAAAATTACTGGACCATCTGAAAGCCATGATAAAAAAAAAAAAAAGATCCTAGACAAGAAATTATCAAGGAAAACTGCCCTAATATTCTAGAACAAGGGTAAAATAGAAATTTTTTAAAATTAAGATTTTTTATTTTTAGTTTACAAGACTCAGTTCCACATGTTTTAGAGTTCCAGATTTTCTTCCCCTCCCTACCCTCCCCCCTGAAGACGGCATGGAATCTGATATATCTTCCACATATACCTTCGCATTAAACTTATTTACACAATAGTCAAGTTGTAAAGAAGAATTATGACCAATGGAATGAATCATGAGAAAGAAGAAACAACACCCCCCCACAAAAAAAAGAGAAAAAAAGAGAGCAAATAGTTTGCCTCAATCTGCATTCAGACTCTATAGTTCTTTCTCTGGATGTAGACAGCTCTCTCCATCATGAGTCCTTTGGAGTTGTCTTTGAACCTTCTATTGCTGAGAAGAGCAAAGTCTATCAAAGTTGATCATCACAGAATCAATATGTCTGTGGTGGTATACAATGTTCTCCTGGTTCTACTCTGCTCACTCAGCATCATATCATGTAGGTCTTTCCAGATTACTATGAAGTCCGTATATTCCCCATTTCTTACAGCACAATATTATTCCATTACATTCATATACAACAACTTGTTCAGCCATTCCCCAATTGATGGGCGCCCCCTTGATTTCCAATTCTTTGCTATGAAAAAAAGAGCTGCTATAAATATTTTTTTACATATTGGTCCATTTCCCACTTCTGTGATCTCTTTGGGACACAACCCTAGAAGCAGTATTGCTGGATCAAAGGGTATACACATTTTTATAGCACTTTGGGCATAGTTCCAAATTGCTCTCCAGAATGGCTGGATCAGTTCACAACTCCACCAACAATGTAACAGTGCTCCAATTTTCCCACATGATCTCCAGCATTTATCATTTTCCCGTTTTGTCATTTTAGCCAATCTGACAGAAGAGATGTGGTACCTAAGAGTGTTTTGATTTGCATTTCCCTAATCAATAGTGATTTTAGAGGATTTTTTCATATGACTATGGATATCTTTAATTTCTTCCTCTGAAAACTGCCTGTACATATTCTTTGACCATTTCTCAACCGGGGAACAACTTGTATTCCTATAAATTTGGCTCAGTTCCCTGTATATTTTAGAAGAGATGAGGCCTTTATCAGAGACACTGGATGTAAAGATTTTCTCCCACTTTTCTGCTTCCCTCCTAATCTTTGTTACATTGGCTTTGTTTGTACAAAAACTTTTCAATTTAACATCATCAAAATTATCCATTTTGCATTTTGTAATGCTCTCTAACTCTTGTTGTGTTCTTGAATTCTTTCCTTTCCTGTAAATTTGATAGGTAAACTATTCCTTGCTCTCCCAAATTGCTTATAGTATCAGCTTTTATTCCTAAATCATGAACCCATTTTGACTTTATTTTGGTATACGGTGTAAGATATTGGTCTTTGTCCAGTTTCTGCCCTGCCATTTTCCAATTTTCCCAGCAGTTTTTGTGAAATAGTGAATTCTTAACCCAGAAGCTGGATTCTTTGGGTTTATCAAAGAGTACATTGCTAGAGTTGTTGACTACTGTGTCTTATGTACCTAACCTATTCCAATGATCCACCACTGTTTCTTAGCCAGTACCAAGTAGTTTTGATGACTGCTGCTTTATAGTACAATTTCATATCTGGTATGGCCACCTTCCCTAGCATTTCTTTTCATTAATTCCCTTGATATTCTGGGCCTTTTGCTCTTCCAGACAAATTCTGTTATTATTTTATCCAGCCCTGTAAAATAATTTTTTGGTAGTTTCATTGGTATGGCACTGAATAAGTAATTTAGGTAAAATTGTCATTTTTATTATATAAGCTCGGCCTAACCGAGCAACTTGTGTTTTTCCATTTATTTAGATCTGACTTTACTTGTGTGAAAAGTGTTTCATAATTATGTTCATATATGTCCTGGGTTTGTCTTGGCAGGTAGACTCCCAATTATTTTATAGTGTCTACAGTAAATTTAGATGGAATTTCTCTTTCTATCTCTTGCTGTTGGGCTTTGTCAGTAATGTATATAGGAATGCCGAGGATTTATGTGGGTTTATTTTATAACCTGCAAAGGTAAAATAGAAATTGAAAAAACCCACAAATCACTTCCTGAAAGAGATACCAAAATGAAAACTCCCAGGAACACTATAGCCAAATTCCAGAGTTCCAAAGTCAAGGAGAAAATATTGCAAGCAGTGATAAAGAAACAATTCAAGTACTGTGGAGCCACAATCAGGATAACACAAGAATTAGTACCTTCAACATTAAAGGATCAGAGGGCTTGGAATATGATATTCTAGAGGGCACAGGAGCTAGGATTACAACCAAAAATTACCTATCCAGAAAAAATGAGTATAATCCTTCAGGGGAAAAAATGGAAATTCAATGAGATTGAAGAATTTCAAGCACTCTTGAGAAAAGACCAGAACTAAACAGAAAATTTGACTTTCAAATACAAGACTCAAGAGAAGCATGAAAAGGTAAACAGGAAAGAGAAATCATAAGGGATTCAGTAAAGTTAAACTGCTTATATTCCTACATGGAAAGATTATATTTGTAATTCATAAGACCTTTCTCATTATTAGGGTAGTTAGAAGGAATAAATATAGACAGAGGGCACAGGTGTTGGCTGAATATGAAGAGATGATACCAAAAAAAAAAATTAAGGGTGAGAGAGAAATGTACTGGGAGAAAGGGTGAGGTAGAATTAACTCATATAAGGGGGAGCTAGGTGGCGCAGTGAGTGGAGCACTAGCCCTGGAGTCAGGAGGACCTGAGTTCAAATCCAACCTCAGACACTTGACATGTACTAGCTGTGTGACCTTGAGCAAGTCACTTAACCCCAACTGCCCTGCCCAAAAAAAGGCAAAAAAAATTTTTTTAATTAAATTATTAAAAAAAAAAAGAATTAACTCACATAAAGGAGGCAAGAAAAAGCTTTTACAGTGGAGAGGAAGAGAGGGGAAGGGAGGTGGAGTGAGTGAACCTTACTCTCATCAGAATTGGCTCAAAGAGGGAATAACATACACACTCAAGTGTGTATAGAAATCTATCTTACAGGAAAGTAGGGGGGAAGAGGATAATA
The DNA here is from genome assembly GCF_011100635.1 of Trichosurus vulpecula. NCBI lineage: Eukaryota > Metazoa > Chordata > Mammalia > Diprotodontia > Phalangeridae > Trichosurus > Trichosurus vulpecula. The sequence continues at coordinate 46,534,079 of NC_050581.1, read as the reverse complement.
AAAAAGGGGGGGGGGTGCTAGAAGGGAGAGCAGATTGGAAGGGGGTAGTCAAAGGCAAAACACTTTTGAGGAGGGAAAGGCTGAAAAGAGAGAGGGGGAATAAGATGTAGGGAAATACAGTTAGTCTTTCACAATATGACTAATACAAATGTTTTGCATGACTACACATGTACAATTTATATCAAATTGCTTCACTTCTCGATGAGGGTGGGTGGGGAGGGAGGAAGGGAGAGAATTTGGAACTCAAAGTTTTTAAATGAATGTTAAAATTGTTTTTACATGTAACTGGGGAAAATTTTTTAAAACTACTAAAGAAAAAAATAAAAATAAAAAAAAACAAAAAAGAGTGGACTCCTAAAATTACTTTAATCATGCCTTTTAATTTTCAAAAACTTCAATATTAGTACATGTATTGTACTCCTCTATTGAGGGTGGGGTGGGGAATACAAGAAGAAAAGCCACCCTTTAGATGACAAGAAAATATGAATAAAGGAGGGTATAGTACGCAAGATAAGGAACTCTTTGCTTAGATATGTCTCCACTGGGAAAAGAGTAAGTGTACAGAAATATTTAATCATAAGATTAGACTGCTATATGAAATGAATTTAATTTTGATATCACTAACACAACTGGAAGAACTAATTATGAGCTATTAATGCTTAATATAGCTCCACCTTGACTAAAGATATATGGTACAGAAAAAAGAGGTCAAATTTGTTTAAATTCAATCATATTTTAAAAATAACAGCCAAACTTGCCATTTAGGAGTACTCTGGCCAATCCTTTTCAAAGTGATTCCCTAACCTTGGATTTGGTAAATTTTGAGTTTGCTATATCTGGGGCAATGAGAGATTACATGACTTACTCAAAATTAACACAGAAATACCACCTTTGCCAGAATGTGATAAAGGAGTTATCTGAACACAGATCTTTCTGACTCTGAGGCAAGTTCAGTCTCTTGACCAACACTACATCAGCCTCTCAATCTGAAATATATACACAGTAGATAGAAAATTTTGTACTGGGAATCGAGAGGAGTAAAAGGTGCAGGGCAAAACTAACAACTGAAAGAAAAATCAGGAAAGGTCTCTGGTACAAAGTGGACTTTGAGCTGTGCTTTGAAGAAAGCAGAGGCAGAGGTGAGTAGGGAGGCCATTCTAGCCACTAGAGACAAGGGTTAAGGAGATGGAATTTTTTTTTTGGTGGGGGGAGGGGACAGAAAGATTGGTAGGTTAGATTTGTCTACCTGTAGAGTCGGTATACATGGGTTTTAACAAAGTAGTTAACAAACAACAAACTCTCTCTTGCCATACTTCAGGGTGAAATGTAGGGGTAGCTATGGGCAGATAATAGAGAGTAGTTGAATGGATTCAGAATTGTCTGGATAACCAGACCCAAAATACAGTCAATAATGCGTTGATGTCAACATAGAGAGTAATTTCTAGTAAAGTACCCTGGGAATCTTGCTGCTCAATATTTGTAACAATAACTTGAATGAAAGCACAGATGAAAAGATTGCCAAATTTGCAGATTATAAGGCTGAAGAGAAATGCAAAAGGTGATAGAACTGGCATCCAAAAAGAGATAAAGTGCATAGAATGATGAGCCAAATAAAATAAAATTTAATAGGGCCAAATGTAAAAGTTCTGTATTTGCATTTAAAAAAAAGATCACATGAATATAATGGAATACTACCGTGCTATAAGAAATGAAGCAGTGATTTCAGAGAAATCTGAAGACATATGAACTGACACAGAGTAAAGTGAGCAAAGCCAAGAAAGCAATTTATATAACAATGTAAAGCTTAAGAATTTGGACCAAAATAATGACCAACCATGATTCCAGAGGAATGATAATGAAGAATGCTCCCCATCTGGTGAAAGAGAAGTGATAGACTCAATATGCAAAATAAAATATACATTTATGGACATGGTAAATGTGGGAATTTGTGTGGTTCCTCCCAAAGAGGAAAACAAATCACCTTAATAAAAGGATTTGTTCTATAAAACTTGGACTCAGTCAAAAGGCTGCACCCAAGGACCTAGGAGGTCCATGTGACCTGGAGGCTGCAGGTTCCCTACCCCTGGTTTAAGTCATAGTCTTTAAAAATGATAGAAGAAATAAGGAAGAAAAAAAAATCTAGCCCTTAAGCCCCAAGGCATCTTATAAGGTTTCGGTGATCAAAATTTATATTCCTTTGGGCAGACGATACCTTAAAAAAGCCTTCCTGACCATCAACAAACAAGTATCTATCTGAAATGAAGAACTATTATTGTCTGTAAAGGATAATTCTCTGAAAATTTTTGCCTAGTACTATTTGGCATGGTTCTATAAATTTTAGTTGTGGTGATAAGACAAGAAAGGAATTTAAGAGGGTGTGTGAAGGGGTGTGTGTGTGTGTGTGTGTGTGTGTGTGTGTGTGTGTGTGTGTGTGTGTGTGATCAAAGAGAAATTCATCATTTTTTTTGCAGGTGATGATTTAGTTGTGGTGATAAGACAAGAAAGGAATTTAAGAGGGTGTGTGAAGGTGTGTGTGTGTGTGTGTGTGTGTGTGTGTGTGTGTGATCAAAGAGAAATTCATCATTTTTTTTGCAGGTGATATGATTTAGAACAAAAATCCATGAAGAATCTAGTTAAAATTACTAATGGCTTCAGTAGTAGGACATTAACTAAATCCATTATAGTCATCAACATTTCTATATAGTACCCTCAAAAATTAATAGGAAAAAATAATAAGAAATTGTATTCAAAATGAATAAATTATCTAGAATTAAATCTACTAACATACTTTGCACTTACAGAAAAATAACTGCACAATGTTCTTTACAGAAATAAAGACAATTAATTGGAGAGTCATTGTTCAATGTGGAGTCGTACTAATCTAAAAAATGGTGCTACCTAAATTAACATATAGATTTAATGGTCTGCCTAATTGTCAAGGGGTTGCTTTATGGCACTAAACAAAATAATAACATTTATTCAGAAGAGCAAAATATCTAAGGTTTCAAGGTAAACTGAAGCTGGAAAGAAAGGGCTGCAGCACTACCTAATCTCTAAATAATAAAGCAATAGTCTTAAAAAAATTATTTGGTACTGGTAAAAAAAATAGAAAAATATGAGTATTTTAGTATAGAAAAGCAAGACTCAGAAACAACTGAACAGCAGTCCCACCTGAGTAAATACAAGGAAAAAATTACTGCAGTAAAGAATTTCTCATTGATAAAAACTGCTGAACAAACTGGAAGACATTTCGACAGAAGCTAGACTTCAACAAGCATGCAACACATACCAATATAAACTACAAATGAATGACAACCTAAAAACAGCAAGTTTCATTATTATTTTAGGGAATGAAAGGTGGTACCATATAGAATTTAAGCTAAGGGGAACTTAACCAAAAGAAGGATAGAGATGGTCATAAAAGATTAACAAACAAAATAGTGGGAAAAGGATTAGGAGAAGAGGAAATATTTTCAAAGAGTAAAAAGGAAATTGTATAGAAGACATAGCAGGGTTTGAACTTCTGAAGAAAACCAGAGATTGAATTTGGGGAAGAGAAGATACGGAGAAATTGAGGAAAATTTAAAGAACAATCTCCAGGTTCATACGTCAACTTTTGGCTTCTGTGAGAGAAGGGTGGAACAGGAGTAGGATCATGGAAAACCAAGGAAGAGTGAAAAATAAGGCCTGAAGACAATAAGTCAATGAGAATTCAAGAAGGAAAAGCAGTTGGTTGGCAAAGGAAGTAGGAAAAAGTAAACAATTGGCAACAATAAATCATTAAGTAAGTTTCTAAGTAAAACAAATTGGTGGAACAAATAAGAAGTCTGAAAAGGTAAAGTTCGGGTGTAGCTTTAAATGTATCTTTGAGACAAAGAAAGGAAGTTGGTTGTGGTTGAGGCAGGGGTGTTGTGATGAAGCCAGTTGAACACGTTCTCAATTGTTATATTTTCAATGTATTTACACTCCAGAAACAGATGAATGCTACAGATTATAGCTTAATTTATTGTTCTGTTGATTGTCTACACTTATGAAAGCAATAGAGAAAATTATAATAATGCAGATTAAGTTTAAAGGTACGTAGTGCTTTAATTTTTTCCTGAGATCCAGTTATTAAGCATTTACCAGCACATTGCTGCTAAGAGGTATTTATGAGGTTGCAAAAGTCTTAACCAGGAATGAGGTATATGCACACAAGTAGTTTAAAAAACAAACGTGAAAATCTAAATCATGGATGGGAGGACAAATTTTTCAGTGACTTGCATTTAACTATGACTTTTGAATTTTTACTGAAGTCAAGACTATCTATATTATAAATGTAAGCTGGTCTCCATTCTAGAGAAAGTAAAGTGATTCAAGGAATGTTTCTGTTATCCCAGGTTGAGAGGAATAAATAAGTGCTCCTGGAAGAGATGAAAACAAGGTTTCAGTGGGCAGGGGAGAAGGTGTATGGAAAGGAAATGAAGTGGCAGAGGATAAATTTGACACTTGTCAGAAGGTCCAAAAGTAAATATTTCACACAGAGGAAGAAGAGGAAAAAAGATGACTATACACATGAAACTAAAAGATGAATGAGGATCTTCCTAAAAATGAGGCGGCTAAATGGGGAAAAAGAAGTTGCTTGACCTCCAAGGAAGGATAAAATAGAACCACAAAAAATATTAGGAGAGAGAATCTCATGTGTCAGAGGAAAATGTTAAAAGCAGAGGTGACTGATAACTTCCTGTTAAGAGGTAGCTATTTGCTAAACTGTGTGTGGAGAAGATTGGTGTCTTCCTGGGACACATAACTAAGATCTAACAGATAATTGTCCAAAACTTATCAAAATATGTAATTAATACTTCAGGAAACAGTCATGAAGTCCTATAAATGCTTGTGGAATTCTGTTAATTCACACAACTACAGATGACACTACCAAACCTAAAAAGTATTCCTAAAGATTATGAAATCTTGGGCAAAAAACTGAATACTAAAGGGGAATAGGTTGTTTTGCTAATATTGTCCACTGAAGGCAATGAGTGCAAAAGACAAGGCAGGATTTGGAAAATGAACATCTGGCTGAGTAATGGATATGCCTTAAAATATAGTGATAACAGACTCACGGACTGGGATGAAGTATATCTAACAAAAGCTGCTAAGAACACATTGGTCTGGCAGCCTTTGACTGTGGATCATTATCTCCTCCTTGATAGTCTCTTTTCTCTAGGTTTTTGGGCACTACCTCCCTCATTTTCCTAACTATCAGACCTCGCCTCAGTCTCCTTTGCTTGGTCCTTATCCAAGTCATGCTCTCTAACCTTAGGCATCCCAGAGGATTCTGTCCTGGACCCTCATCTCTTTTCTCTTCTCCCTTTATACTAAATCTCTTGGTGATCTCATCAGCTACTATGGATTTAATACCATATACGGATGATTCTCAAATCTACCTATCCAGACCTAATTTCTCAGCTGACCTTGAATCTCTCATCTCCAATTACCTTTCAGACATATTGGACTAGATGTCCAGTAGACATCTTAAACTCAAGGTGACCAAATCCAAACTCAGTATCTTGCCTTAAACTACTCGTCCCCCAGCCCCCAACTTCTCTATTACTAGAGAGCAATACCATCCTCCTCAGGCTGCAACCTCAGTGTCATTTTTAACTCCTACCTCTTACCTCCCATATTCAATCTGTTGCCAAGGGCTGCTGATTTCACCTTTGTAACATTTCTGAAATGCGCCCCCTTTTCTCCTCTAATACTGCCACCACCTTGGTGCCTCATTACTTCATGTCTGGACCACTGCAATAGACTACTGTTAAGTGGGCCTGCCTGAAGTCTCTCCCTACTCCAATCCATCCTTCATTCAGCTGCCAAGGTGCTTTCCTAAAGCACAGATCCAACCATGTCTCCCTGTAGATATCCTCCCTCACTAAAAAACAAAACAATGACAAAAATTCTAGTTTGTTGGGTTTTTTTTTTTTTTTTTAGATTTTTAGGCTCCCAAACACCTAAAGGATTAAAAAAGATTAAAGACAAAATCCTCTGGCATTCAAAGACCCTGTTAACCTAACCCTTCCCCCACCCCTTTTCCAGTTCCACTCTGTAGTCTGATCCAGTGATATGACCACCTTGCTGTTCCATATATAAAAAACGAAATCTCTCAGATGAAGGCACTATCTTTGGCTGTCCTTCCATGCCAAGAATGCTCTCCTTCAACTATACCTATCAGCTTCCCTGGCTTTCTTCAAGTCTCAACTAAAACTCCATCTTCTACAGGAAACCTTTTCCAACTCCTCTTAATTCTTGTCCAATCCCTTTTAAAATTATCTCCTATCCCTGTATATAGCTTTTAGTGCAAATTTGTTTCTTTGCTGTCTACCTCACTACACTGTGAGCTCCTTGAGGGCAGAGACTGTCTTTAGCTTCTTTTTGTATTTCCAGTGCTTAGTATCCGCTTGGCACATAGAAGGTGCTTAATAAACGTTTACTGACTGATTGGTATCTTGCAAGTCAAACTGAAAGGGCTCTAAAAAAAAAAAAAAAGAAAAAAGTTGGAGGAAGAAGGAGAAAAGTATTTTGCTTTATCCACAAAGATACCACTCAGAGTAGCTACAATGAAGGAAGAAAAATAATAGATTAAACACACATAAATTCATTTTAGAAAAATTCAGGGAAAAATAAAAAGGAAATAGGCAAATTTCATCTTAAAAGTGTCATTGAGACTTTGTGGAATGAAACAGTTCTAGATGAGGATATCTTACTAAAAATCAGCCAGAAAAAGTATATTTTATCTAGGATGCCAAACTGCCAAAATGATGATGAATCTGAGCAACAGCACAAAGTGCAGACCGGCCTAGGGATCAGAAATACCTGGGTTCAAGGTCTGCCCCTTACAAATACCAGTTAAGTGACAATAGAGTCTAGGCTGCCCAGACTATAAATTACACAAGTTAGTAAGATGTATCAGTGGAGGAAGTTTCCACTTAACTCAGCTGCCCACAGGAACAAAATTAGATGTCCAGGCCAAAAAATCCCCAGAGACAAAAACCCTAGTTGTTTTTTTTTTGTTTTTACCTTTGAATATGATAGCTGAGTTCTTCTGAGTTTAATAATTAAAAAAAAATTTAAGTATTTTCAATTTTTCATACTTAAGTAAGCATGATTTTTCAACTTATTAAAATTTGACATTAAGCTCACCTGAAACTCCCACTCATTTCTCCAAATTAAGAAAATTATAAGTTAAGAACATTTCAAAAGTGAGAAACAAGGAAGAATGACAAGCAAACCAAAGCTTTATAGTCACACACATTCAGGATAAATTAGAAGCGATATCGTTCATAGCTCCCCTTTATTCTGAAATTCCAATACCAAATCACAAGATGTAGGTAAGTCTTCACAACTTTTATTTTCAATCACAACTCGAATGTTTAAGTGGCCATTACATGTGAAGTACTGGCACTGGAAAAATAAAGACAAAAACAAGAGAGTCCTAATCCCTGAGGATATTGCAAGTTACTTGGATGATACAACATATACATAACTAAGTTAAATTCAAGATGATTTGAGAAGGTAGAGAGAGAACTAAAGACTAGCTGTAGTGGGGAAAGAGTAATCATGAAAAGCTCTGAAGAAGTGGCACATGAACAGGGCTTTGAAGGAAATAAGTGATTCTTAAAGAGGAGACAGGATACTAGATTGTTTGAGAGATAATCAATATATGACGATGGCCTCATAGGGTTGAGGTAGAAAGGGAAGCCATCAGCCAGGAAATGACCTCCATAAGGAAGAAAAATCTGGATGACAGATAATTGCAAATTTCCTTCAGCTCAGGTACCACTTTCTGTGGAAAATCTTTCCTGATGCCCTGATTGTTCGTGCTCATCTCATTCTGCTCAAGCAATCTTTATTCACATATTTGTATCCTCCCCACAATAAAACACAAGATCCTTAAGGAAAGAAATGGTAATTTTTGCACTTATATCCTTATATATAGTAGTTACTTAATGCTTACTAAACTGTATTGAATGGAATGGGACAATATGGTGCAGATCAATAAAATAAACCCCAAAGGAAGAGAAGATGTTCAAAGACAGCATAAATAGATTGATTTGGAACTGCCACCAAAAAGGAAGGAGGGGATATCCAGCCAAGTCACTTTGCAGAATGCCAGCAGATGGACTACCTTCACATGCCCCCTTCACCAAGACCTTTAAATTCTGACCAAACCAAACAATGATCAAGAAATAGAATTGGAAACTAGAAGTGATTTCTCCCAACCCAGAACTACACCAAAGGCCAGCCTAAGGCCCTTGTGCAATAGTAATGGGCCCACCATTAAGGCCAATGCTAGGTCAGTCAAATAAGCTGGCAACCTCCCAGGGCATAAAGGGACCGACAGAGACATTAGTAGCCTGTAAACTTGGGTGTGTGGAAGCCAAAAACAGCAGAGGGCTGCCCAAAAAGACCTCTGGAGACTAGAAAATCAGAGTGGTCAGAAAGCCCTTGGGCAGGGACCTTTGAATCCCCAGAGAGTGGCAATGGCCAAAGTACTGCAGCAGTACTCTGGTCAGGCCCAAGAGGTCCAAGGTCCCTAGCACTCCGTCCTGGGCTGCCATAAAAGCATGGAAAACATGTGCTGAAGTGATCAGAACTCAATCTAAAAGTTCAAGGAAGTTCTTACCCCAGGAGGTAGAAGTAAGCAAGGGAACCCAGAGAGACAACAAGTAAAGATGACCACTCAAACTAAAAGCACAACAGAAGTCAGAGAAACCCTGTTCAAGAACTAAAGATGGAGAAATAAGTGAATCAAATAAAACACAGACTAGGATAAAAAAAAATTATTATAAATCTAAGGATCTCCAAAATAGAGTAACTCTACAATTGTAAACAGAGAATGAATGGGAAAAAATACGTTCTGTAAGGTAAAATAATAAAACAACATATATGTATATACATACACATTTATTTATATATGTATATATTTACCTATATCTATTTCTATATATATATATACACATATATACATATCTAAGTGTATTAAGGTTTGTAAAACACTTTACAAATACATAAATATTTTATGTGCTGCACAATATCGTATTTCACCTCATAATCATTGCAGATTTTATATCAACTTTTTGCCCAAAAAGTTGGCTGCAACCATTATGTGAAGCTTTTAAAAATGTGCCAGTATCACTTTTCTTTTAGTTTCCACCAGTCTCACACCAATTTTTCAGTCACTGAAAACTATCTTTCCACAGTTCTGTTTATATACTGTACGGTGAACACAATCACTTTCAACTTGAAGCCCAAAGAACTGTTTCATATTTGCCCATAATCACAAAGAAATGCTTCACATATTAATGTATCACTGGCAGAAAAACTGTAGTTTAGTTAGCACAGGAAGAGTCAAGTCTGACTCTCTCACATGACTTACTCATGGCAGCTGTGCCTGCCCGCCTGCTCCCCTTGCAACCAACTCTTCATTTGGTTGAGTGACAATACTGTTAGTATTGCAGCATTCTAAACAAACCACGCAAGCTGGCTTTCAGAAATATACTGACAATGCGCTGGTACTGAGAATTCTAGGCTCACAGCTCAAAATGCGCCAGAGATAAATGTGCATCCATATGCCACTGATAAATACATTGCTGCATAGAGGGACATCTTTTAATATTACAAAATGCATTTAAAACCAAAGGCAAAGATCATTTAAAACGTGGATACACTAGAAACTTTTCCAGTAAATATGGAAGTAGAGCATGGATGTTTACTCTACTGACTATAATTTGAGTTGTGGGAATGCTAGCAATAACAGTCAGACAACAGAAAGAAATTAAAGGAATAAAGAAAGGTAAAGAAGAATTATTACTATCTGTATCTGTTAATGAAAAATGTTTTACTTCAAAAATCCTAATGAATAAGCAAAGATAATAACTGAGACAATAGCTTCAATAAAGTTCCAGGCTTCGAAATAAAAAGTCAACTACATTTCTCTGAAATAATAACAAAATTCAAGAGGCAAGGATAAAAAGGGAAATCACATTCCAAGCAAATATACAGATTGAATAAAGTATTTGGGGAATCAACCAAAGCATAAAAGACCTACATAAATTCAATTACAAAGTACAAAATTCAAAGAAATAAGTAACATCTTAAATAGCCTGAAAAATATTTACTGTTAATAACAATACTACCAAAGTTAATTTATACACCTGACTCTAGAACTTGGTAAAACAATGAAAACTCATTTGGAAAAATAAAAAATCAGGGCAAATGATAAAAAAAGAGGTAGGATTGAAGGGGGAACAGCATTTCTATATCTCATATTATATTATAAAGCAACAGTTATCAAAACTATTTCACAATAGCTAAAAACAGGTAGATCAATGAAACAGAGTACATGAGGGAGAATCAGAACAATGGAACACAAAAAGTGACTATTTGATAAACTGGAAAAAATAAATTAGTAAGGAAAGAACTATTTGATAAGAACTGTTGGTAAAACTACAAAGGGTCTAAAAGGAAATTAGGCTTAGACCAACACCTTACTGGTTTTCAAGTTACTTTAACCCAACTGTTGAAATATATTCCAGGCAGAGCCAAGACAGAGGAGTAAAAGCAGGGACTTACTGGGGCTCTATTACAAATTACACCAGGTACTTCTAAAAAAGTGCATCTAAACAGATTTGAGAGAGTTAGAAGCCACTAACAGACTTGAACGTGGCAGATTTCCAAGCCAGGAGAGCCCCCAAGGATGATAGGATGTATCCAAGGGCTGGGAAAGCACCGGAAAGACAGAACCACACCCAACCACACCAAAACGGGAGCAGTTGCGGAACTCTGCCAGGCTGGAAGAACCCTGGGCCGACGAAAATAAATAATACCTGAGGCATGAGCAGAAGCAGGCCCAGGGCTGAAGTGCGGGCTATGGTGGTGATCCCCAGGCCTCTCAGCCCAGGATGGAGGTTTGTTGGAGCTATGTGAGACAACAGCGAAGAGCCTGTGGCCACAGGGACAGCAATTCCTAAGGCTTCCAGCCCACAGTCTAAAGGTTTGAAACTTGCCTTCTTGAGCTCCCAGGAGCCATGATGATGAGGTAAAATGGCTCTCATCCCTTCCTTCCTCACCCAGATAATACTCCACCGGGAAAAACTCTGGAATAGAGGAGCCAGAAGTAGGGCTTCAGTAGCCTTTTATCTTGAGAGGGTACAGAAACAGCTCCTCTTGTGGTGGTGGAAGGAGACAAGTGCAGGAATAGGGGTATCACAGCAGGCCCCACCTCAGCAGAAAAGCGGGAGTTCCTGGGCCTCAGTGGGCTAGAGTCATCAAGTATCAACACGAGGACCACAGAAGTGGTGTCATACAGCCAGTGGTAGTGGTAGACACCAGCGCCGACAACTGCTGAGACCACCCATGCTGTAGCACACCCTAGAGGAAGAGGAGACTTCAAGCAGCCAGACCATCCCTCCCCCACACCTCACACTAGGAGCTTCAGTGTAACCCATAGGAACTCAGAAAGACATCAGCTGGAATCAACCTTGGCACATAAGCCAGCTCCAGCTCAGCACCAGGTGAACGGCAGCATTATATTGCCTCTAGCTGACAAAACCAGAGACCACAGCACACAAAACCAGCAACCATTCCCCCAGTGCCCAGCACAAGAAGCTTGGGACAGAGCAGAGATCCACTTTAAAAGCCAGGAAAAAGACAATTACCATGAAGAAACAATCCAGAAAACCAAAGACTATTGATTGTTATTATGGAGACAGGGAAGATCAAAACAACAATTCAGAAGAGGACAGCATTGATACTATACCTACATATGAAATGTCAAAAGGGAATGTGAACTGGTTTCAAGCCCAAAAGGCATTCCTGGAAGAGCTCAAAGAGGATTTTGAAAACCAAATTAGAGAGGTAAAAGAAAAAAAAAATGGAAAAAAAATTCACTGATGAGAACAAATCTTTAAAAAGTAAAACTAGTAAAATGGTTAAAGAGGTTCAGAATCTAATTGGAGGGAATGTCTCCTTGAAAAGTAAAATTAACCAAATGGAAAAGGAGGTACAGAAGCTAAATGAAGAAAAGAATTCATTAAAAATTAGAATTAGGCAAGTAGAAGCTAATGACTCTATGAGGCATGAAGAACAGTTGAACAAAATCTAAAGAATGAAAAAAAAGAAGAAAATGTAAAATATCTGATTAGAAAAACAACTGACCTGGAAAATATATCCAGGAGAGACAACCTAAGAATTGTTAGTCTACTGGAAAGCCATAATGAAAAAAAGAGCCTGGACAGTATCTTCCAAGAAATCATCAAGGAAAACTACCTCCAGGTCCTAGAACCAGAGAGTAAAATAGTCATTAAAAGAATCCACCCTTCACCCCCTGAAAGAGATCCTGAAACCAAGGAATATTGCAGCCAAATTCCAGAATTATCAGGTCAAGAAGAAAATATTGCAAGCAGCCATAAATAAGCAAGTGAAATATCGCTGAACTACAGTTAGGATCACACAGGACCTTGCAGCTTCTACGTTAAAAGACAAGAGGAATATGAATATGATATTCTGAAACACAAAGGAGTTTGGAGTACAACCAAGGATCAGCTACCCAGCAAAACTGAGCATAATTTTCCAGGCAAGAAGACAGACATTCAATGAAATAAGGGAATTCCAGATGTTCCTGATGAAAGGCCAGAGCTTAATGGAAAATTTGATCTTCAAATACAAAACTCAAGAGAGACATAAAAAGGTAAACTGGGGGAAAAATACTTTGTTATTCAATGAGGATAAATTGTTTACATCCTTATACAGAATTGTATTGTTTTATGTGTTACATATGTGTGTATGCGTATATGTGCGTATATATATACATATATGTCAAGTATTGAGAATGATACAGTCATGACAATTAAAAGGAATATACATAGACTGAGGGTGTCAGTATAAACTAACTGATGTGATGATAAAAAAAATAATTAAGGGGTGCAAAGGGATAATTCTGGGAGAAAAGTTAAGGAGGAGGAGAAAAAGGATAAATTACACCACATGAAGAGGCATAAAAACATAATAGAGGGAAAGAAGGGAGCGAGAAGAGCAGTGTTTGAGCTTTACTCTAATTGGACTTGGTTCAAGGAAGGAAAACCATAGTCTGATAAGTATAGAAATCAAACTGGTCCTACAGGCAATAGGAGGGGAAAGAAAGGAGGGGATGTTCAGAAGGGAGGGAAGAAGTAGCAAGGGGAAAAAGATAAAGCAGGGGAATAAACTGAGGAAGACAGTGGTCAAAAGCAAAACTCTCCTGAGGAGTGGAAAGGAGAAGGGAGAAATAAAAGCATAAATGGGGGGGGGGGAATAGGATAGAGAAAAAGACACAGATAGTAAACACAACTGTGAATGTGAATGGGATGAACCGTCCCATAAAACGGAGGCAGATAGCAGAATGGATTAAAAACCATAATCCTACAATATGTTGTTTACAGGAACCACATTTGAAAGAGGGGGATACTCATAGGGTAAAGGTAAATGGCTGAAGTAGAATATATTATGCTTCAGCTAAAGTAAAAAAAGCAGGGGTAGCAATACTAATCTCAGACAAAGCAAAAGCCAAGATAGATCTAATCAAAGGAGATAAGGAAGGACACTATATCCTGCTAAAAGGCACCACAGACAATGAAGTAATATCATTACTTCACATATATGCACCAAGAGGTATAGCATGCACAAAACCAGTAAACGTAGAGGAGAAGTTAAGGGAGTTACAGGAAGAAATAGACCTCAATCTCCTCCTCTCTGACTTGATAAATCTAACCTCAAAATAAACAAGAAAGAAGTTAAGGAGATGAATCGAATTTTAGAAAACGTAGATATAATAAACCTTTGGAGAAAACTGAATGGGGATAAAAAGAAATATACCTTTTTCTCAGCAGCACATGGCACATAGTCAAAAATTGACCATATACTTGGGGATTAAAAACTTCACAATCCAGTGCAGAAAGGCAGAAATACTCAATGCATCCTTTCCAGATCATGATGCAATAAAAATTATTTATAATAAAGGACCATGGAAAGATAAGTTAAATATTAATTGGAAATTAAATAATCTAATCGTAAAGAATAAGTGGGTCAAAGAACAAATCAAAGAAACAATCAATAACTTCATTCAAGTGAATGACAATCAGACAACATATCAAAACATATGAAATGTAGCAAAAGCAGTTCTTAGGGGAACTTTTATATCTCTAAATGCTTACATGAATTAAATAGAGAAAAAGGAGGTCAATGAATTGAGCATGCAACTGAAAAAGCTAGAAAAGGAACGAATTGAAAATGCCCACTTAAATACCAAATTAGAAATACTGAATACCAAAGGAGAGATTAATAAAATTGAAATCAAGAAAAAAAACTGAACTAATAAATAAAACTAAGAGCTGATTTTATGAAAAAATCAATAAAATTGATAAACTTTTGGTCAATTTTATTTAAAAAAAGAAAGTAGAAAAGGAAATTACCAGTATTAAAAACGAAAAGGATGAATTCACCTGCAATGAAGAAGAAATTAAAACAATAATTAGGAACTGTTTTGCCAAATTCTATGCCCATAAATGTGACAACCAGAGGGAAATGGATGAACATTTACAAAAATATAAATTACCCAGGTGAACAGAAGAGGAAGCAAAATACCTTAATAACGGCAACTGAGAAAAAGAAATTGAGCAAGCCATCAATGAACTCCCTAGGAAAAAATCTCCAGGGCCGGATAGTTTTACATGTGAAGTCTATCAAACATTTAAAGAACAATTAAATTCCATACTTTATAGACTATTTGGGAAAATAGATGAAGAAGGAGTTCTACCAAATTCTCTTTATGACACAAATATGGTACTAACACATAAACCAGGAAGACACAAAACAGAGAAAGAAAATTATAGACCAATTTCCCTAATGAATATTGATGCAAAATTTTTAAATAAAATTTTAGCAAAAAGATCACAGCAACCTATCATGAGTATAATGCACTATGACCAGGCAGGATTTATTCCTGGAATGCAAGGCAGGTTCAATATTAGGAAAACTATCAGCATAATTGATCATATCAACAACAAAACTAGCAGAAACTATACGATTATCTCAATGGATGTGGAAAAGCTTTTGACAAAATATAACATCCATTCCTATTAAAAATACTAAAAAGCATAGGTATAAATGAATCTTCCTTAAAATGATAAGCAGCATCTACTTAAAACCACTGACAAGCATTATATGTAATGGGGATAAGCTAGATGAATTCTCAATGAGATCAGGGATGAAACAAGGATGTCCATTATCACTCCTATTATTCAATTTGGTACTAGAAATGTTAGCAGTAGCAATGAGAGAAAAAAAAGAAATTGAAAAAATTAGAATAGGCAAAGAAGAAATTAAGTTATCACTCTTTGCAGATGATGTGATGATATGCTTAGAGAATCCTAGAAAATCAGGTAAAAAACTACTTGAATTAATAAATAACTTTAGCAAAGCTGCAGGATATAAAAAAACCCACATAAATCCTCAGCATTTCTATATACATTACTAACAAACCCCAACAGCAAGAGATAGAGAAATTCCATTTAAAGTTACTATAGACACTATAAAATATCTGGGAGTCTACCTGCCAAGACAAACCCAGGACCTATATAAACACAACTACAAAACACTTTTCACAAAAATAAAGTCAGATCTAAATAAATGGAAAAACATCAGTTGCTCATAGTTAGGCTGAGCTAATAAAATAAAAATGACAATTTTACCTAAATTAATTTACTTATTCAGTGCCATACCAATAGAACTACCAAAAAATTATTTTACAGGGCTGGATAAAATAATAACAAAATTCATCTGAAAGAACAAAAGGTCCAGCATATCAAGGGAATTAATGAAAATACATGCTTGAGAAGGGGGCCTAGCCATACCAGATATTAAACTATTATAAAGCAGCAGTCATCAAAACTACTTGGTACTGACTAAGAAACAGAATGGTGGATCAGTGGAATAGGTTAGATACATATGACGCAACAGTCAACGACTACAGCAATCTACTCTTTGATAAATCCCAACAATCCAGCTGCTGGGTTAAGAATTCACTATTTTACAAAAACTGCTGGGAAAACTGGAAAATACTATGGCAAAACCTGGGGATAGAGCAAAATCTTACACCATACACTAAAATAAAGTCAAAATGGGTTCATGATTTAGGAATAAAGGCTGATACTATAACCACTTTGGGAGACCAAGGAATAGTTTACCTGTCAGATTTACGGGAACACAAGACACAACAAGTTAAAGAGCATTACAAAATGCAAAATGGTTACTTTTGATTATGTTAAATTGAAATGTTTTTGTACAAAAAAAAAAACCAATGCAATAAAGATAAGGAGAGAAGCAGAAAATTGAGAAAAAAATCTCTATAACCAATATCTCTGATAAAGGCCTCATATCTAAAATGTACAGGGAACTGAACCAAATTTATAGGAATATAGGTCATTCCCCAATTGAGAAATGGTCAAAGGATATGAACAGGCAGTTCTCAGAAGAAGAAATTAAAGATATCAATAGTCATATGAAAAAATGCTCTAAATCACTATTGATTACAGAAATGCAAATCAAAACAACCCTTAGGTACCACATCTTTCCGGTCAGATTGGCTAAAACGACATAACAGGAAAATGATAAATACTGGAGAGGATGTGGGAAAACTGGATCATTGCTACACCGCTGGTGGAGTTGTGAACTGATCCAGTCATTCTGGAGAGCAATATGGAACTATACCCAAAGGGCTATAAAAATGTCCATACCCTTTGACCCTGCAATACCACTTCTAAGGCTATATCCCAAAGAGATCAGACAAATGGGAAAGGGACCTGTATGTACCAAAATATTTATAGCAGCTCTTTTTTTTGATGGCAAAGAATTGGAAATCAAAGGGATGCCCATCAGTTTGGGAATAGCCCCACAAATTGTGGTATGTGAATGTAATAGCATACTATTGTGCTATAAAAAATGAGGAGCAGATGAACTTCATTACAACCTAGAATGACTTATATGAACTGATGCTGAGTGACAGGAGCAGAACCAGGAAATCAATACACACAATTACAGACACCCAGTATCTGTAAGACTAACTTTGATAGACTTGACTCCTCTCATCAATGAAAGGTTCAAAGACAACCCCAAAAGACTCATGATGGAAAAACCTATCCACATCCAGAGAAAGAATTAGGGAGTCTGAATGCAGATGGAGGCAAACTACTTGCTCTCTTTTCTTTTTCCTTCTTTTTTGGTTTTGTTTCTCCACTCTCATGATTTGTTCTATTGGTTACAATCCTACTTTACAAATGGACTACTGTTTCAACAATCTGGCTAGCAGCTTCTGTGGGGGTGTAAGATCCACCCACAGCCAGCACCCAGAAAGCTGCCAACAGCACAGGTTCTTTTGATCTGCTTAACTAAGGAAAGCAAGGTGAAGGGGTTGACAGGTTTACTTTAATCCAGCATACAGACAGCATTCACTTAGTTCAGGGAAAAAAGCCAGCACCCTGAACTTCAGAACAAACTACAAACAAATTACAAACATCAACAGACAGACCCAATACAGATTCATAGTTACCAACATCTAGGTTCAGCCCGGGAGCTCAGAACAAGGGCTGGCCCAGAGTTACTCGCGCCACCACTGCCACGGGTAAGAGAACTCCAAGGAACAGACAGCCAACCCCTGGCTTTTATATCTTTTTCAGCATCAGGGGTGAGTCACACACGCGACTCACCCACATGACCTAGAATCATCACAAAGAGGCAGACTTAAACCGGGCATGGTCTAAAAGCCTCTGCTCTCCCAGACATGTAAACTAGGCCCTCCCCTTAGGACCCTGGGAGGTTCACATCCACATAGATTAGGTTAACACCTAATAGTGCATGGCTCTGGAGTTAACACCTCCCCTTAGCCAGGCCCACTTTGGGCCCCACCCTAGTCACCAATCCACACCCACATAGGTTCCACACCTAATAGGGCTTTGGGCCTGGGGCTTAGCACCTAGTAAGGCTCAATGAATTACTCAAAGGGAACAAAAGTCAAACTATTCAAGCACACTTGTTGAACTAAGTGCTAAGGAGCCCATTTTTGGTTACCAACACACTCTACCCGTTGTTCTAGGATACATAATCTAATCAGCCATGTATCTTAGAACATACATTGTGATCCAATTACGAAGGAAACTAAAACATATCATTCATAATAAAGCAAAAGCAAAAGACAGGATCCTCTTGGTTTAGTTGTGTTCCCTTGTACATCTGGGGAAAGGCTGGGAGGATAATCTTAGTCTCTATCTAGGATGGGATCCTCTTGGTGTTCCTTTTGAAAAGAAACATTTCCCACCTGAGTTTGGCTCTGATATTGGATCTTTGCGTAACTGGAATCTCAACCAAACTGCAGATGATTTTATTTGAAGGATAATAGCCTATACTTGCCTACTCTTTCTGTTCTTTGTTTTAATTAACCTGGTTGCTAGTTCTGTCTCCTTTAGGCTTAAGCACCCTACACTTTCAGGTGACTGCCTAAGCACGTAGCATTCTTGGAATTCCTGCCAGCTCAATAAAGAACTGACCTCTAGAAAGGGACTCTTGGGGCAGGGACAGCTCTACATCCAATTTCAGCAAGAAGAAGCTATGGAAAATGAGACCTTTACCCCTTACCCCAAGATTTTGAGCCCCAATCATTCAAGTGGGAGTGAATGATGATACTGTTCTGTGTACTTATTTTGTATTATCCTTGCTGTATTGTTTTATTGTTATGATATTATTGATCCTATGTAATGGATACAAAGATCTAGGGGTAGACATCTGAATTATTAACAAGTATTTTAGGAATGATTGATTGAAGAGATTATCTTGCTAGGACCTAGGGGTGGGTCACATTTGAATTGTAAACCAACATTTGGTAATGTCACTGAATGATATGTTTTGCTTTATTGTGAATGATATGTTTTAATTCCCTTCGTAACTGGATCACAATATGTGTTCTAGGATACATGACTGATTAGATTATGTATTCTAGAACAATGGGTGGAGTACGTTAGTAAGCAAAATGGCCTTTGTGTTCTTTGGGTGTTAACCTAATCTATGTGGATGTGAACTTCCCAGGGTCCTAAGGGGAGGAGCCAACTCAAGAACCAATCACCAGAGCCTGGGCTCTGGTCATTCAGACGACACTTGATGATGTCAAAATCTCTATAAGAGGAGAGAAGACAGTTTGAAGATCCTTTTCTGTTGGAGCTCTTTGCAGCAGCCATGGTGGCGCGAGTGACTCTGGGCCAGTCCTTGTTCTGGGCTGAACCTAGATGTTGGTAACTATGAATTGTATTGGGTCTGTCTGTTGATGTTTGTACTTTGTTTGTATTTTGTTCAGAAGTTCAGGGTGCTGGATTTTTCCCCTGAACTAAGTGAATGATATTTGTATGCTGAATTAAAGTAAGCTTGTCGTTGGAACTCTACCTGCAGCAGGGGTGGCGAGCGTGACTCTGGGCCAGCCCTTGTTCTGAGCTCCCGGGCTGAACCTAGATGTTGGTAACTATGAATTGTATTGGGTCTGTCTGTTGATACTTGTAATTTGTTTGTATTTTGTTCTGAAGTTCAGGATACTAGTTTTTTCCCCTGAACTAGGTGAATCATATTTGTATGGTGAATTAAAGTGAGCCTGTCAACCCCTTCACCTTGCTTTCCTTAGTTAAGCAGATCAAAAGAACCTGTGCTTTCCCAGCATGCCAACAGCTTTCTGGGTGCTGGCTGTGGGTGGATGTTACACCCCCACAGAAGCTGCTAGCTGGACTGTGGAAACAACTACTATGTAAATAAGTTCAAGGTGAAGGGAAATATAGAACCTACATTGGGTTACATGCTGTCTTGGCGGGGAGGAGAGGGAGGGAGAGAAATTTTGGAATCCAAAAACCTGTTGAACTGAATGTTGTAAACTAAAAAAAATAGATAGATAGATAGATAAATGAATATTTTAAAAAGACATTATAAAACACACATACATACCAAAAAAAGGTGGAATAATATACACACTCAATAGGATATCTTACCCTACAGGAAAGTAGGAGGGAAGGGGGCATAATAGAAGGGAGGACAGATTGGGGGAGGGGGTAGTCAGAAGCAAACATTTTTGAAAAGGGACAGGGTCAAAGGAGAAAACTGAATAAATGGGGGTGGGGATAGGATGGAGGGAAACAGTTAGTCTTTCACAATACGACTATTATGAAAGTGTTTTGCATAATGATACATGTGTAACCTATAATGAATTTCTTGCCTTCTCAAGGCAGGGGTGGGGAGGGAAGAAGGGAGAGAATTTGAAACTCAAAGTTACGTACAAGGATATTTATAGTGGCTCTTTTTGTGGTAGCCAAGAATTGGAAATCAAAGGGATGCCCATCAATTGGGGAATGGCTGAACAAACTGTGGTATATAAAGGTAATGGAATATTATTGTGCCATAAGAAATGGGGATGATACGGACTTCATAACAACCTGGAAAAACCTACATGACATAATGCTGAGTGAGCGGAGCAGAGCCAGGATAACAATGTACACAACCACAGACGTATGGATTCCGTGAGGACCAACCCTGACAGACTTCGCTCTTCTCAGTAATACAAGGTGCAGGCACAACTCCAAAGGACTCACGATGGAGAATGCTGTTTACATCCAGAGAAAGAACTATGAAGTTTGAATGCATATTGAGGCACACTTCATGCTCGCCTTTTTTGCTTCT
The DNA here is from genome assembly GCF_011100635.1 of Trichosurus vulpecula. NCBI lineage: Eukaryota > Metazoa > Chordata > Mammalia > Diprotodontia > Phalangeridae > Trichosurus > Trichosurus vulpecula. Next base: position 46,513,304 of record NC_050581.1, on the reverse strand, counting down.
CTTTTGTTTTTGTTTTTGGGTTGGTTTTTTTTTTTGTTCTGTTTCTTCTCTTATTATTCATTCCATTGGTCGTAATTCTTCTCCGTAACTTGACTAGTGTATAAATTAATTCAACGCGAAGTCATTCGTGGTAGTTATATGAGATTCCATGCCATCTAGGGGAGGGAGGGGGAAGGGAGGGAAGAAAATCTGGAACTCAAAATTATGTAGAACCATCTGTTGTAAACTAAAAATAAAAATAAATTAAAAAAAATAAAATAACAATTGATACTGAAAAAAAATAAAAAATAAAAACATGTTTAAAAAATTGTTTTTACATACAACTGGGAAATAAGATATACATGCAATGGTGTATAGAAATCTATCTTGCCCTACAAGAAAGTAAGGGGAAAGAGGATGGGGGGGAGGGGAGTGGGGTGATAGAAGGGATGGCAGACTGGGGAAAAGGACAATCATAATACATGCAATCTTGAGGTACAGGAGGGGGAGAGATGGGGAGAAAATGTGTAACTCAAAATCTTATGGAAATGAATGTTGAAATCTAAAAATAAAAGTTAATCTTTAAAAAAGTTTAACCTTATTGAATCCCTTATGATATCTCTTTCCTGATAAACAAGGAAATTATAAAAATGAACTCAGAAAACGGAAACCAAATAAGCAAACAGGAGACAGTATATATAAATCTACCTATGTTTGTAAGTTCCTACATAAACTGATTGCTAATTTTATCACAAAAATTATCTATCTAGATGAACTTTAACACAGTAATATCCATATCATCCTGGTTTTTATCATTCTATCTGACCTTCTTTACCATGTATCTGACATTAATTTACTGCTATTATTTAAGTATGACAAAGTATGATGTATAGTTGATTTGAAGTCAGAGATCCTGGGCTGAAATTTCAGGTCAGTTGCTCACTGTGTGACTTGGGCAAACCTCAAGGTCTTAGAACCTCCTCTGAAAAGTAAACATGGCCTCTACAGTCACTTCCCCCATTAAATTTATGATTTTGTAAACGGTTACAGTGACAGTACATACTATTCTCTTGGCTTGAATCTTTCGCTTCATATGTATATAAATATACATATAGATATGGATACATACAGATATAGATATATCGATATATTTCCATCTCTATTTGTTCATTATGCCTTTCAAAATATTTCCTTACATTCATATACCATAACAACCATTCCCCAATTGACATCTAAGTATTACAAATAGTAATAGTATGAATAAAGTATGAATAAAGATATAGATCTTTATTTTCCTGTCAGTATAACATTCCTGAGGTAAATTCCCAGGTGTTGGGACAATGGATCAAAGAACATTTTTGTAACCCTCATATTGTAATTCTCTTAAAATACACACACACATTTTTGTGTAATTCTTTATGCAATTATAAACCTTACTGTATAATGTTATATAATACTATATTTCCAACATAATAGGACTTTTTCAGAACTCTCCTAGCAGCGAGTTATAATGCTATTTATTCACCATAATCACTCCAGAATTAAATTTTTTCATTGATTATCTGACAATTTTATGGTGGTCAAATAGAAGTTTAGAGTTCTTTTAATTTGCATTTTTCTGATTATTAAAAATTTTGAACTTTTTTCAAGACTTTTTATGGATTCTATTTCTTCCTTTGAAATTTCTCTATAACTTTTGAAGGATTCTATTCTATTTGTATTGGTATCAAAGGCTTTTCAAATCAGACACAAGGCTCATAATAAAATTTTCTGGATTTTTGATAATTACAGACAGTTCTCATTTTATGTAAGTGGACTATTCTGCAGACCTCTAAATAAAGCAGTAATGCAAATTTGCCCACTGAAGTGGGGAAAGAGAGGAGGGACAGAGGTAGGAAGGGGGCTGTTCACATGTGGAGGGAGGAGGAGGCTGCCCACATGATTCAAGGATACTTGAGAGCTAAGACAGAGAAGTAAGAGCAGGAGGAACATTTGGGCAGGGGCCAGCCACTGGGGGCCAGACCGGAATCCAGAGGAAGAACATGCAAGAGCAGTCATGTGGAAGCCATACCATACACAGAGACAGAGAGAAGAGTATGGGCAATACATGGGAGCCAGGGACAAACACATGGTACCGCAGTGCAGACCAACATGTGGGTGCAGCAGGGCAAAGGTCTCTTCTCATCACACAGAGGTCTCAAGTCAAGCCCCCCAGTTAGTAGCATGTGCCTTCTGCTTTCACTTGTAGGGGTTCTTTTTTGTTTTTGCTTTTGTTTTGGAGGGATAAGAGGTTGGGAGGCTAGAGCATCAAGCTGAGGTGCAGGAGAGGAGAGAGCACAGTATTGTATAGTAAAGGTAACGTAGGTTTTTTTTTATATTGCAGATTCCTTACTTAAGCATAATGCACAATTACATTAAAAGACAACTGTCTATATCAAAATTTTGATGCTACTTAATTACCTTATTTTAGTTCTCATGCTAAACATGTGCCTCTACATCACTGTCAACTTAACACAGCCAAATAGACAATTTTTATCATACTAAAAATGTCTTCAACCCCAGAGTTTAACAGCTCCACTGTGGGTACTATAAAAAAGTTTCTAACATGAAACAAAAGAAGACATTTTGTTATACCATAAGCAGACTTGAAAACTATTTACAATCCACCATACAACTCTATGTAAGTCTTTCAATCCTGAGTATCATGTTTCATTAATTATACTACAGTAATTATGTTGTATGTTGAGCCTTTGGTCCTTGGCTTTTCTTTCATGTTTTACTCCTAAAAAACATTTTCAACATATTTTTCATCATCCTCCCCTACGTCTGCCTATGCACTGAAGAAACAAAGTATAGAAGTACATGTTGAAAAAGAAGTGTTCTATGAAGTCCGTCCAAGAATTTTTCTTCCTCTTCATCCTCAACCACTGATGTTGGCACACAAGATGCAAGTATTTTTCAAGCAATATTTTTGCAAATATTGATCATGAGCACTGTGACAAGAGATGACCATTTTTCTTTTATGAAATGCTATTTGTTGACTTTGGAGTCTAGATAAATTAACTTCACCAACTCCTATGTCTCTTCAAAAAGAAACTGCAAGTCAATCTTTCATTTGAATGCAACATCTTGTTTTCTGGTTTCATTTATATTGTCAGATGAGTGCCACTAATTCCGTACAGTAATATGACCAATTTCAATGGTCAAAAACATCACATTTAGAATGCTAAGTTATATTTGTGATTATAGGTGGTCTAAAAACTGTGATTATCAGCATTCTCTGTCCTTTTTTCTGTTCCATGTTAAGCTAAGTTGCTACGAGCCAGAAGATGATAAAGAACTAAGGAGTATATTATATTTTTATTTGTACACTTTCTACAACAAAACAATCTGTAGGGACAAAACATGATAAGTATTAAAACATCAGAAAAGATGAAACTGTATTTTAACAGACAGAAAATAACATTAGGGGGTGGAGCCAAGATGGCGGCTAGGAAGCAGGGACTAGAGTGAGCTCCGTACCTGAGTCCCTCCAAAAACCTATAAAAAATGGCTCTGAACCAATTCTAGAATGGCAGAACCCACAGAACAGCAGAGGGAAGCAGGGCTCCAGCCCAGGACAGCCTGGATGGTCTCTGGGTGAGGTGTATTCCACACGGAGCTGGGAACGGAGTGGAGCAAAGCCCAGCCTGAGCAGCGTGGACCATCCAGACCAGAAGCCGGGCGGAGGGGGCCTTAACGCCCTGAATATGTGAGCTGCGGCAGTTACCAGACCCCTCGACCCACAAACACCAAAGACTGCTGAGAAGGTTAGTGGGAAAAGCTGCGGGAGTGGAAGGAGTTCTCGGTTCGGCTTCCAGCGCTGGGGGCAGCGGAGGTGGGGCAGCTACAGCTGTTGTTACTTCTGGCTCCAGGCCCACCTGGTGGGAGGAATTAAGTGGCAGATCAGAGCAGGAGTGCAACAGCCTGCTGAAGATCTAAGCCCAGTCTGGACTGGGGGTTCTTGGGGAAGGAGTAGTGCGGGTCTGACAGAGCTGGCACCTCCCCCCAAACGTGGAACATAGAACTCGTTAGTCTACAAGCAGTCATACCCCACTGAAAAACTCAAGGGTCAAGTTAGTTGGTTGGGAATACGGCCAGGCAGCGAAAATGTGCCCAGATTCAGTCTCAGACTTTGCATTCTTTCTTTGGTGACAAAGACGACCAAAACATACAGCCTAAAGAAGACAACAAAGTCATAGAGCCTACAACCAAAGCCTCCAAGAAAAACATGAACTGGCCCCAGGCCATAGAAGAACTCAAAAAGGATTTGGAAAAGCATGTTAGAGAAGTAGAGGAAAAATTGGGAACACAAATGAGAAGGATGCGAGAAAACCATGAAAAACAAGTCAATGACTTGCTAAAGGAGACCCAAAAAAATACTGAAAAATACACTGAAGAAAACAACACCTTAAAAAACAGACTAACTCAAATGGCAAAAGAGCTCCAAAAAGCCAATGAGGAGAAGAATGCCTTCAAAGGCAGAATTAGCCAATTGGAAAAGGAGGTCCAAAAGACCACTGAAGAAAATACTACTTTAAAAATTAGATTGGAGAAAGTGGAAGCTAGTGACGTCATGAGAAATCAAGATATTATAAAACAGAACCAAAGGAATGAAAAAATGGAAGACAATGTGAAATATCTCATTGGAAAAACCACTGACCTGGAAAATAGATCCAGGAGAGATAATTTAAAAATTATTGGACTGTCTGAAAGCCATGATCAAAAAAAGAGCCTAGATACCATCTTTCAAGAAATTATCAAGGAGAACTGCCCTGATATTCTAGAGCCACAGGGCAAAATAGAAATTGAAAGAATCCATCGATCGCCTCCTCAAATAGATCCCAAAAAGAAATCTCCTAGGAATATTGTCGCCAAATTCCAGAGCTCCCAGATCAAGGAGAAAATACTGCAAGCAGCCAGAAAGAAACAATTTGAGTATTGTGGAAACCCAATCAGAATAACCCAAGATCTGGCAGCTTCTACATTAAGAGATCAAAGGGCTTGGAATGTGATATTCCGGAGGTCAATGGAGCTACGATTAAAACCTAGAATCACCTACCCAGCAAAACTGAGTATCATGTTCCAAGGCAAAATATGGATTTTCAATAAAATAGAGGACTTTCAAGCTTTCTCAGTGAAAAGACCAGAACTGAATAGAAAATTTGACTTTCAAACACAAGACTCAAGAGAAGCATGAAAAGGTAATCAAGAAACGGAAATTGCAAGGGACTTATTAAAGGTGAACTGTTTTGTTTACATTCCTACATGGAAAGATGATGTGTATGATTCATGAGACCTCAGTATTAGGGTAGATGAAGGGAATATGCATATATATATATGTTTATGTATATATATAAGTGAATGTGTATGTATGTATATATCTATGTGTATATGTATGTATGTGTATGTATGTGTATATGTATATATATGTGTTTTTATATATATATATATATATGTAAAAGAGAGAGAGCAGACATAGGGTGAGTTGAAGAGGAAGGGAAGATATCTAAAAGAAATAAAATGAAATTAAGGGATGAGAGAGCAACATACTGAGAGAGGGAGATAGGGAGAGATAGAATGGGGTGGATTATCTCGCATAAAGGTGGCAAGAGGAAGCAGTTCTGTGGGAGGAGGGGAGAGGGCAGGTGAGGGGGGAATGAGTGAACCTTGCTCTCATCAGATTTGGCCTGAGGGGGAATACCATACATACTCAGTTGGGTATCTTACCCCACAGGAAAGAAGAGGGAGGAAGATAAAAAAAAAATAAAGGGGGGGGATGATGGAGGGGAGGGCAGATGGGGGTGGAGGTAATCAAAACAAACACTTTGGAAAGGGGACAGGGTCAAGGGAGAAAATTCAATAAAGCGGGATGTGTTGGGAAGGAGCAAAACGTAGTTAGCCTTTCACAACATGAGTATTGTGGAAGGGTTATACATAATGATACATGTGTGGCCTAGGTTGAATTGCTCGACTTCTTAGGGAGGGTGGGTGGGAAGGGAAGAGGGGAGAGAATTTGGAACTCAAAGTTTTAAAATCAAATGTTCAAAAACAAAAAAAGTTTTTGCATGCAACTAAAAAATAAGATACACAGGCAATGGGGCATAGAAATTTATCTTGCCCTACAAGAAAGGAAGGGAAAAGGGGATGAGAGGGGAGGAGGGTGATAGAGGGGAGGACTGACTGGGGAACAGGGCAACCAGAATATAAGCCATCTTGGAGTGGGGGGGAGGGTAGAAATTAGGAGAAAATTTGTAATTCAAACTGTTGTGAAAATCAATGCTGAAAACCAAATATGTTAAATAAATAAATTTAAATTAAAAAAAAAAGTTGTCTGGGGGCACTGAGAGATGACTTGCCCAGGGTCACACAACCAAAATGTGTCAGAGACAGGATTTAAACCTTGGTCATCCCTATTCTAAAACCAACTCTCTATTGTTTATACCATGCTGTTTCTCCAAAAGTGTATACTGATAAATGAAATGAAAGCTATTTCTTACTTAATTCTGTTGTTTCTAATTCACAATGTAAAAAGGAGCTCAAACATAGTTGTCCAAAGTAAGCTTAATAAAATGACCATCCATATCAAAAAAAAAAAAAAAGAAAATAACATTACTGTTAAGGTATCAGTTACCTATGTAATAATAATTGATTTGTTTAAGCAAAAATTAAAATTAAAAAAAAAAAAGCTAGAAGGATAAAACAAAAAAAAAGATATGGTGTGTAATTAAACACCAATATGACTGATTTAAATAAGAAAATAATTTTAAAAGTAGATGTCCTTTAAGGAATGGTGAAATAAAATGAAGTACATGAATGCAATAGCATATTACTATGCTATAAAAAACAATGAATATGAAGAATTCAGGGATTCACACCTGTATTGAGGCAGAGTAAAGTAAAATTAGACAATAAATGCAGTAACTACAACAATGTAACTAAAAAGGGTTGAATAAACACTGTGTCATGATGACTACGCTCAGTCCCCAGAAAGAGATAAAGAAATGCATCTTCTTCCCTTTCTTGCCAGTTTCATTTAATGCCTAAATTATGGGACCATGAGTGTAGAACATTACCTATAGTATCAGACTCAGTGGAGATGCTGATTAGTTTTGCTGAAGCACTCTTTATTCCTCCTTTTTATTATTTTTTTCTAAATGGGTGGGGTGGATGAATGGGAGGGGAAATGAATGGGATGTAAAAATGATTTATCGGCAAAAGATGGTGATGATAAATGAAATTTTACATTTTTTTGTCACCAGAAATGTAAAATAGATAACTGCCACTTACATAGCACTTTAAAGTTTGCAAACTTTATTTAGAAAAAAAAAATTGAACTTCAGAACAATATGGGATAGGTACTATAAGTAATGATATTTTTAAAGATTAGGAAGCAAGTTGTCAGACCAGAAAAAAAAAAAACAGGAATAGGAATAAATAAATACTTATTTCCTCAAAATAATAAATAGTACCTATTGAAAACAACAAAAAAACCTAGCGTGATCTGTACTGTGGGAAAAATCAGGAAACCTTTCCAATAAGATCAGTGATAAAACAAGGATGTCCACTGTCACACTGTTATTTAATATAGTTTTAGAAATGCTACCTATTGCAATAGGATATGAAAGAAGAAATACAAGGAATAGACATAAAGAGGAAACAAATTATCACTTTTGGGGGATGATATATTTACCTTGAGGAGCCCCACAGATTCAACTAAAAATTAACTTAAATGATTAATGACTTCATTATGTATCAAAGTATAAGATAAAACCACAAAATAATTAGCCTTTCTGAATATTATTAACAAAACTCAATGAGACAAAGAAATTCCATTCAGAATAACCATAGCATTAATAAAGTACCAGAGAGTACATTTAACTAGACACATTCATGATTTATATAAGTACAATAACAAAGCAGTTTTTACAGAAATATAAGGAGACTTACCTGGAAATGACTAAATACTCATGGGGGGGACATGCCAGTATAATAAAAATGACAAGGCCAATTTAGCTACAAATTTAGTGACATAGACATACCAATCCAACAGCCAACGCACCTTAATAACATTTCATCTGGAGAATTTCAAACTATACTAGACTGGGAATGTGTGTGTGTGTGCGCGCGCGCGCGTGCGTATAGAGAGAGGGCACAGGGTTAGTTGAACATGAATGGATGATATCTAAAAAAATAAAATCAAATTAAGGGATGAGAGAGGAATATATTGAGAAAGGGAGAAAGGGAGAGATAGAATAGGGCAAATTACCTCACAAAAAAGTTGCAAGAAAAAGCAGTTCTGTTGGGAGGGAAGAGGGGGCAGGTGAGGGGTAATGAGTGAATCTTGCTCTCATCAGATTTGACCTGAGGAGGGAATAACATACACACTCAATTGGGTATCTTACCCCACAGGAAAGGAGGAAGGAGATAAAAAAGGGGGGATGATAGAAGGGAGGGCAGATGGGGGAGGAGGTAATCAAAAGCAAACACTTTCGAAAAGGGACAGGGTCAAGGGAAAAAACTGAATAGAGGGGGATAGGATAGGAAGGGGAAAAATATAGTTAGTCTTTCGCAGCAGGAATATAGTGGAAGGGTTTTGCATAATGATACACACGTAGCCTATGTTGAATTGCTTGCCTTCTTAGGGAGGGTGGGTGGGGAGGGAAGAGGGGAGAGAATTTGGAACTTAAAAGTTTTAAAAGAAGATGTTAAAAAAAAAGTTTTTGCATGCAACTAGGAAATAAGATATACAGGCAATAGGGGCATAAACATCTATCTTGCCCTACAAGAAAGTAAGGGAAAAGGTGATGGAGGGGAGTGGGGTGACAGAAGGGAGGGCTGACTGGGGAATGGAGCAATCAGAATATATGCCACCTTGGAGTGGGGGGCGGGGAGGACAAATGTGGAGAAAATTTGTAATTCAAACTCTTGTGAAAATTAATGCTGAAAACTAAAAATATTAAATAAATAATGATATAAAAAACCCTATACTATATGGCAGTAATCATCGAAGCAATTTGGTACTAATTAGAAATTGAAAAGTTGTCATCAGAACACAATTAGGTAAATAAGACCAGAAGCAACTGAACATAATTGTATGGTGCAAGATAAAGGGCATTAATAACTAGAGAAATTATGCACTATTCATCAAAAAACAGCTTGGAAAACTGGAAAGCAATCTGGAAGAAAACTTAAATTGACATCAAGACTATACACCCACATGCCACAATAAACTCCAAATGTATACATGGCCAATAGATTAAAAAGTCATATGAAAAAGTCATATGAAAAGTCATATGAAGGGCAAATCAAGGAGATACTAGGTAAACATGGTATGAAGATGATCACAGAAGACAAAATGAACAATTCTGATTATATAAAATTGAAAAGTTTCTTTCTATGGGAGCAAAACAAAGGCAGTTAAAAGGGAAATAATTTGAAAAAAAATCTTCAAAGCGAATTTATATAATAAATTAATCTCCATGATAAAGAAAGAATTGATACAACTATAAAAGAATAAACAGTTCCCTAATAGTTAAGTCATCAAAGCACATGAACAGGCAATTCTCAAATAAAGAAATGCAAAATGAAAATAAGGAAAAAACTGTTCCAATTCATTTAATGATGAGAGAAATGCAAATTAGAATAATGCTTAGGTTCTACTTCAGACCCATAAGATTGGCAAAAATGACAGGAAAATAACAAACACTGGAAGGGTTTTGTAGGAGAACAGGCACACTTCCATACTGTAGGTGGAGTTGTGAATTGGTTCAAACATTCTGAAAAACAATTTCAAACTATATTTAAAAAGTCACTAAATTACAAATACCCTGAGAAGAATGATTATTTCCCTCTTATATTAATAAATTATTAAAGTGTTATACCAAGAGCGAGCTAGACACATCACAGAGTATAAGTTTTAAATGGAGAATTTATTAGCCAGGGTCCGTTCCGGGGCATAAAAAACCCAAATCAGAATGGCCAGGAGTTGGGGTGATTTTATACACAAAAAACAGGGTGCCAGGTCACAGGGGGGACAGGAACAAAGGATCTGACAGATCAAAGATTCTGACAGGTTATCATTAAGTGGGATAATCTTATCTATTGACATTCCTTGGAGGAGTCAGGGGAGCCCCAGGGACATTTGCTAAATGCCAAAAGGTCTGAGTCCATTCTTTCTTATGCAAACTGGGGTTTTCTCAGGGGCTGTGGGGCAGGGGTCTCCTTAGCAATAACTGATTTCTCCAGCACCACAAAAGGACCATGAATTTTTCAGAAGCCTGTAAGTTGTTCAGTATCTGAAGGGCGTTGTTGATGGATGAGACTCCCCTAATCCCTGGGGTACATGCTTCTCAATGCTGGGTGGAAAATCTCACCCAACTATAAAACTTCACAAAAAATTTAATCTAAGGTGAATTCCAGCCCACAGTGTTCTACTCAGGCAGGTTTGGGGGGCGGGAGGGGGTGGGAATCCTTTGTCTAGATCATAGCTTCTTAAGCTTTTTCCACAGGAGACCCCTTTTTTGCCTTCCAGTGTTTGCGTGGCCTGAGGGCATGCTCAATGCAAAATGGCTGTGTGTTCAGAACCAAGGCTGCAGTAAAGTTCCATAATGCAACAAGGGCAAGTGCTGCCAGAAACATCTGATTCATTATGTGTTTGATTTTTAACTAATTTTTGGTTTTTGCACCTTCAGAAACCTTTTACTGTTGCCAAATTTTTTGCAACCCTATGGGATCACAACCCATAGTTTAAGAAGTGCTGGTCTAGATTGCTCTAGGCTGGGGATGATATGGGGGCAAGGGTGATCACTCACTTCTCCCAGACCCTCATTAGAATAAGCCCACCTCTCATTATAATATTCATTCTTCTCATTTTTTATTTTATTTTTAATTTATGGAATAAGACATTTCCATAACATAGTACAATTAAAAAGATTGCACATGAAATTGCAAACCTACTATACACAATGTGCTATTCCTTTCAAATACACAACAAAATAATCATGTAAGTTTCTTTTTTTTCCTTCCCTCCCCCATCCCAAGCCTTCCCCACCCCAGAGATACCTACCATTAGACACAAATAGATATATATGTAAATGTATTCTATACATACTTCCATATATTAATTGTCACCCTCAGGAACACCAGGTCTTCCAAGAGCGAGTTCCATGAAGGTTCTTTGGCATTCAAGAGTGACAACGACCCTTTTTATCATTTGCTAGCATAATTAATAAAATTATTAATTACCTGGAAACTATGTCTCAAACTTTTTATATGTTACACTCTTTGACATGGGGATCCTACTGCTAGGCATAAACTTCATCTAGGGACCCATATAGTCCAGAATACTGAGAGCAGTACTACTTTACTGCAGCAAAGAACTACAAATAAACTAGATGACCATCAACTGGACAATGGCTAAGCAAAATGGAGTATAAAAAAGTAATGGAGTGATATTATTTTACCATAAGAAATAAGGAACATGATATTCAGAGACAAATGAAGGGACTTTTATGAAATGAGGCAGAGTGAAATAAGCAATACCTGGGGAAGAATTAATGTGATGATCACAGCAAGAATCTGAGGTGAAAGATCTCATGATCATAACCAAAGCAAAAAGCAATCATAACTATAAAAGACTGATGATGAAAAACACTTTTCATCTCTTGGTAGAGAGAGGATGGACTATAGTTGTAGTTCTCAATGTGTGATCCTCAGACCTGTGGTGTCCCCAAGACCTTTTCAAGAGGTCCTCAAGGTAAGAAACAGTTTTCCTAATACTAAGATGTTATTTGACTATTAAAATACTGCTCCATTTTTCAACTATATATCTGTGTGAGGATACATCTTCATCATCCCAAATGATATATCACAGCAGAGTAAAAGCAAAAGCAAATAAAAATCTGTCTTTAAAACAGAAATTAAAGAGATGTGCAAAAATATGTAATACTGCCATGCCTCATTAATTGTTTTGTTTTTAAAAGTATAATTATTTTTCATAAAAAATGTTATGTTGGCAGATTATAGGGTTTGTTATTAGTTTTAAATGAATGACTAGATAGTTAAAAATTTTGTCCCTTTAAATTTCTAATGATATTGATAAATATTCATAAGAATAAATCTTATATAGCCCACACTAAAATAATTCTTTGAGGTCTTCAATAACTTTTAAGAGCATAAAGATATTCTGAAACCAAAAAAAAAAAAAGAAGAAGAAGAAGAATCACTGGAGTAGATCACACATCTTAACCTGTTTTGTATGTCATCGACCTCTTTGACACGCTGACAAAATCTGTGAACCCCTACTCAAAATGATGTATTTTAAATACATAAAACAAAACATAAAGGATTACAAAGGGACTGGTTAAGAACCCCTAGAGTTATAGACACGGAACCAGACATGCATTCTCAGACATAATCCAATGTACTGACTTATTTTGCTTGCCTAATTTTCTTAATCAAGGACTTCCACTGAAATGAGGGATGAGGGTTGAGAAAGGAGAAGGTGTATTTATGTTTAATGTTAGAAAGGGAAAAAAATGGCCAGCAAGGTAGCACAGTGGATAGAGCTCAGCCTGAAGTCAGGAAGACCCATTGTCTTGAGCTCAAATCTAACCTCAGACACTTAACTAGCTGTGTGATCCTGCTCAAATCACTTAACCCTGCTCAGTATCCTCATCTGTAAAATGCGCTGGAGAAGGAAAGGGCAAACCACTCCATCTTTGCCACCCAAATGAGATCACGAGGAATCAGACACAACAAATGAACAATTAAGGCATACAAAAAGAGCATTTTAAATTTTTAGAAAATCATTTTAAAAGGTATGCAGAAGGAAGTGAAGTACAGAAGGGAAAAAAATTGAGCAATTTTATTACTATTATAGATACAAAATTTATACAGAGAAAGATATTTAAACTTCTTTTTACAACCTTATACTTGGCAATTTAGTTTCCTGTCCAGGCTGTGAAATGCACAATGAAAGAAAAAAATTTTAAAAACTATCTGTTCAAGTATAAAGGGGTTGCTGTAATCTTCCTTTAGGAAGTATATGTTGATGAAATTAAGAGGCCAGTATAAGAGTAACAGCAAGAGGAGCACTCAGCTCAAAGATGGTAAGGGGATTGGACAACTGGTTAAAAAGAGATTGCACGGGACACCTGTGATAATACTGGGCAAAGGACTGAACATTGTTTGGCATTTCTATTGCCCATACCCAGTTCCAAGTAACAGTACTAAGGTGGAGAGGAGCACCTGTGGTTGCAAAGGAACAGAGGCCCTGGTCATAGTTCTAGGGCAGAAAGGAGCACTGGCATTTGTGGCTACCAGGGAATAGGGGCCCTTCCTGGGTATGGACCAAAGCAAGACCAGGAGAGCAATGACCACACCTCTCCCTGGATCACATCACATTGGAAGTACCGAAAACTTACAAACTCCTAAAACTAGCTTGTGAAAACAGCAGCCTGAAAAAGCCTGAAGCTTGGGACCCTAATGAACATAGCCCAACTTTAACACAAAGTTCATAGTCAAGAAATAGTTTCCAAAAAACTAAATGAGCAAACAAAAACAGACGCTAACAAAAATTTACTACGGTGACAGAGAAGATCAAGACAGAAATATAAACACAAGAATATTAAAAGACATATAAGCAAAGCCTCAAAGGAAATTGTAGACTAGACACAAGCCCTACAAGATTTCCTAAAAGAGCTAAAGAAAGAACAAAAAAGAAAAATAAAGGTTTTAAAAAGAGTAGTAGAGGGAAAAATGGGAAAAGAAATGAGAGCAATGCAAGAAAACTATGAAAAGAGAATTAAAAGCTTGGTAAAAGAGGCACAAAAATACTTTAGAAAATAACATCTTAAAAAAAAAAGAATTGGCCAAATGGTTAAAAAAAAAAAAAGGAACAAAACCTCACTGAAGAAAAGCAGAAGAGGCCAATTAATAAACGAAGCATAAAACTTCCCTGATGAAAACTCCTAAAAAGTAGAATTGGCCCAACGGAAAAAAAGATACAAAAGATCACAGAAAAAAATTAAAATTGGTCAAGTGAAAACTAATGACTCTGTGAAACATCAAAAAACAATAAACAAAGTCAAAATAATGAAAAAAACAAAGAAAATTTAAAATATCTCATTAGAAAAACAATTGACCTTGAAAAGTCATCAAGGAGAGATAATTTAAAAATTATTGGACTACTTGAAAGCCATGATTTTTTTTAAAGCATATACAGCAAATTTCAAGAAATTATTAAGAAAAACTGACCTAATATCTTGGAACAAGAGAGTAAAATAAAAATGGAAAAAATTCACTGATCACCTCCTAAAAGGAGGTCCCAAAATGAAAACTCCCAAGGATATTACAGACAAATTCCAGAGTTCCCATATAAAGGAGAAAATATTGCAAGCAGCCAAAAAGAAACCATTCAAATATCATGAAGCCACAGTCAGGATCACACAAGAATTAGCAGCTACCACATTAAAGGAATAGAGGGCTTGGGATATGATATTCTGGGAGGCAAAGGAGCAAGGGGATTTTAACCCAGCAAAACTGAGCATAATCTTGGGGGGGGGGCGGGGGAGTAAACAAATATTTAATGATATAGAGAACTGTCAAGCATTCCTGATGAAAAGACCAGAGCTGAATAAAAAAATCTGACATTCAAACACAATTCTCAAGAAATGCATAAAAAAGTAAACATGAAAGAGGAAACATAAGGGATTTAAGAAGGTTAAATTGTTTACATTCCTACACAGGAAGATGATACATTTAACTCATAAGAATTTTATCACTATTAGGGTAGGTAGAAGTCCAAATAGACAACAATGCACAGGTATGAGTCAATTATATTAGAATGGTCTCAACAAAAAATAGAGGGGGTGAGGAGGGGGTGAGAAAGAGGGATGTACTGGAATAAGGGAGAAGAGAGAGAAAGAACAGGGGAAATTATCTCATATAAAAGAAGCCAGAAGATCTTTTACATGGGGGGGGGGGGCACAGTGTGGTGGTCAATACTTGAACCTCCCTCTCATCTGAACTAATTTGGAGAGGGAAGAATATTTATACACAAAAGTTGGGTATAGAAATCTATCTTCCCAATATGGAAATAAGAGGGGACAAGGATAAGATAAAGGAAGAGGGAGGGCAGATTAATGAAAGAATTTTTCAAAATACCTTTGAGGAGGAACAGGAAGAAAAAAGAGAAATAAGGATGAAAACACACAGTAATTTTAATATGAATGGAATGAACTCATGCATAAAATAGAAGTAGATAGCAGAATAAATTAGAAATCAGAATCCAAAAATATGGTGTTGAAACAGAAAGACACACACAGAATTAAAATAAGGGGCTGGAAGAGAATCTATTATGCTTCAACAGAAGTAAAAAAAAAAAAAAAGGTTATGAGCAAACATGATCCAGATAAAGCAAAAGTAAAAACAGATCTAATTAAAAGAGATAATCAAGGCTGAAAGGTACCATAGACACTGAAGTAATATTAAAACTAAAAATATATGCACAAATAGCCTAAGATCCAACTTCCCAAAGGAAAAGTTAAATGAATTATTGGAAGAAATAAACAGTAAAACTATACTAGTGGGGGACCCTCAACTTTCTCTTCTCAGCATTGGATAAATCTAACTACTAAAAAAAAAAGTTAATATGACAACTACAATTTTAGAAAAGTTAGATATGATAGACCTTTGGAGAAAACTGGGAACAGAAAAGAGTATACCTTTTTCTCAGCTGTACATAGCACCTTCACAAAAACTGACCATGTATTAGGGCATAAAAATCTCACTATGTTTCAAAATGTTTTAGTTTTTCTGTTTTTTGTGTTATTATTTCTACATAATTGAATGGACTGAAGTTTTGTTTTCTAAATGATAGGTGTAAATTCTAATACACTACTCAATCCAAAAAAAGAAGCGGGGAGCAGTTAGCTGACACAGGGGATAGAGCACCAGCCATCTAGTCAGGAAGACCTGAGTTCAAGTCTAGTCTCAGACACTTACTAGATGTGTGACACTGGGCTAGTCACTAGGAAAAAAAGGAAAAAAGAGCAGTAATTTCTGCAAATGCAGAAAAGCAGAAATATTAAAAACACGCTTTTCAGATTGTAATGCAATAGAAATATGCTCAATAAAGGGCTTTGGAAACAGATTAAAAATCAATTGGACAATGAACAATCTAATCCTACGGAATGAGTGAATCAAAGAACAAATCGTAGAAACAATCAATAATTTAATTGAAGATAATAACCACAATGAGACAACATACCAAAATTTGTAGGATGCAGCCAAAGCAGCAGTTGGGGGAAATTTTATATCTCTAAATGAAGAGAGAAAAAGAAAAGATCAATGAATTGAGCATAAACTTTTTGAAAAATCAGAACAAATTAAAAATCTCCAATTAAATACCAAAATAGAGATCCTGAAAATAAAGGAGAGATTAACAACAGAAAGTTAAAAAAAAAAACTATTGAATTAATAAATAAAACTAGGAACTAGTTTTATGGGGGAAAAAAACCCAATAAAATAGATAACTATTGACTCATTCGATAAGAAAAAATAAAGAAAATTAAACAAGTATCAAAAATGAATTACCAGTTATCACCAATGAAGTTGAAATTAAAACAATTATTTGGATATATTCTGCCCAATTATATGCCAAAAACCTTGACAATCTAAGTAAATAAAAGTTGCCCAGATTAACTGAAGAGGAAATAGAATACTTAAATGACCCTAACTTAAAAGAAATTGTACAAGTCATAAATTAGAGCCCCGAGAAAAAAAATTTTGAGGACCAAATGAATTTATAAGCGAATTCTACAAATATTTAAAGAACAATTAATTTCAATATTATACAAACTATTTCTTAAAATAGGAGAAGATTCCTTCTATGACACAAATACAGTTCTGAAACCTAAACCAGAGAGAGCAAAAACAGAATGGAAACTCTACACCAATTTCCCTAATGAATATGGATGTAAAAATTTTAAATACAATCCTAGCCAAGAGATATATCACAAAGATAATACATTATGACCAGGTGGAATTTATAACAGGAATGCAAAACTAGTTCAATATCAGAAAAACTATCAGCATAACCAACCATATCAATAACAAAAAATCTTATGA
This sequence comes from Trichosurus vulpecula, assembly GCF_011100635.1. Lineage (NCBI taxonomy): Eukaryota > Metazoa > Chordata > Mammalia > Diprotodontia > Phalangeridae > Trichosurus > Trichosurus vulpecula. The sequence goes on along the minus strand of NC_050581.1, from coordinate 46,496,153 downwards.
CTGTATGAATAAATGCAGCAAAAGCTTTTGACAAAATACAACACTCATTCCTATTAAAAACACTAGGAAGCACAAGACTAAATAGAGCTTTTCTTAAAATGATAAGTAGCATCTATCTAAAACCAAGAGCAAGAATTATTTGCAATGGGAATGAACTACAAGCCTTCCCAATAAGATCAGGAGTGAAACAAGGATATCCATTATCATCATTATTATTTAATATTGTACTAGAAATCCTAGCTACATCAAAAAAAAAAGAAAAAAGGGGCAGCTAGGTGGCGCAGTCAGTAGAGCACCAGCCCTGGAGTCAGGAGGACCTGAGTTCAAATCTGGCCTCAGACACTTGACACATGTACTAGCTGTGTGACCTTGGGCAAGTCACTTAACCCCAACTGCCCTGCCAAAAAAAAAAAGCAAAAAAAAAAAATAAATAAATTGAAGAAATAAGAATAGGCAATGAGGAAACAAAACTTGGTCTTTGCAGATGATATGATAGTATACTTACAGAACTTCAGACAATCGACTAAAAAATAGTTGAAACTATTAACTTTAGCAAAGTTATAGGATATAAAATATATCTGCATAAATCATCATTTTTACACATAACCAACAAAACTCAGCAGGAAGAGACAGAAAGAGAAATTATATTTAAACAAAAACAGAATAAAACACTTGGGAATCTACCTGTCAAGCCACACTCAGGAACCATATGAACACAATTACAAAACACCTTTGACACAAATAAAGACAGATCCAAACAGGTGGATAAATATTAATTATTCATAGGTAGACAGAGACAATATAACAAAAATGACAATTCTACCTAAATTAATCTACTTTTTCAGTGCTGTCTCAAAACACCAAAGAATTATTATACAGACCTAGAAAAAAACAACAAAATTCATCTGGAGGAAGAAAAGGTTAAAAATATCAAGTGAATCAATGAAAAAAATATTTTAAGGAAGGCAGCCAGGCAGTAGCAGATTTCAACCTTTATTACAAAGAAGTAATCATCAAACAATCTGGTACTGGCTAAGAAATAGAGTACTGCATCAATGGAATAGATGAGGTACACAACATACAATAGTAAAAGACTAATCTAGTGTTTGAGAAACCCAAAGATTTAAGCTTTTCAGGGAAGAATTCATCATTTGACAAAAATTGCTGGGAAAACGGGAAAGCCATTCGACAGAAATGAGGCACACACAAAATCTTAGGCCAAAACTGACATGTGCTTTAGATATAAAGGGTGATATCATAAGCAAGTTAGGAAACCATAGAAAGATTTACCTGTCAGATTTATAGATAATGGAAGACCAAACAAGACATACAGAAAAATCACAGGAAATAAAATTATTTTGACTGCATAAAATTAAAAAGTTTTGCACAAACAATGCCACTGCAGTCAAAATTAGAAGGAAAGCAGGAAACTGGGGGGAGGGGTGGAGATTACAGCACATTCCTCTAATAAAGGCCTTATTTCTGAAATTCATGAGGAACTGAACCAAATTTATTATATTTTCTTCAGTATTTTTTGAGGTCTCCTTTAGCAAGCTGTTGACTTGTTTTTCATGATTTTCTTGCATCACTCTCATTTCTCTTCCCAATTTTTCCTCTAATTCTGTTACTAGATTTTCCAAATCCTTTCGAAGCTCTTCCATGGCCTAAGACCAATTCGTAATTTTCTTAGAGGCTTTCAATGTAGGATCTTTGACTTTGTTGACTTCTTCTGGATGTATGTTTTGATCTTCTTGGTCTCTTCTTGGTCACCAAAGAAAGATTCTATAGTTTGAGTCCTTTTACACTCTCTTCCCAAACAATTACTTGATTTTTGCGCTCTTTGTCAGGATATGACTGCTTCCAAAGTGAAGAGTGATCTGTCCCAAGCTTCAGGGGTTTTTACGCTGCTATTTTCAGAGCTATTTCTATTCTGAGGTGGTATGATACTCCTCTCCTGGCCTGTGAGTGCAAGTACTCCTTTCTGCTGCCCTGTAACTACCAAGAGGACTATATTGGTAATTAAAGTGGGACTTTTTTTTTTTTTTTTTTTTTACTGTTTTCTCTTTTAGAATGCTAAAGTAATCAAGTGCCTTTGATTAAGTCTTACTAGGTGCAAAGCCCCAGGTCCAGACCCTTTTGCTAACTAGGTATAAAGTCCCAGGTCCTCACCCTTTTGCTGATTAGGTATGAAGCCTTCAGGCCCTAAGATTATATAAACTCAGAGGTTAGCATTGGGGGGTGGGGGGGGGTGGCTCTCACTCATTGGAACAGTGTTGTGTGATTTGACCAGATGAGACTCTGGGTAGCTGCTGGAGCCCCCGGCTTTGAAAAAAGCCATATGTTGGTGCTTCTCTGGTAACTACGTATTGCTTGGATAGACAGCTAGAAGCCTGTCTGCTGATTAGTGGTTATTTGCTCTGTTTATATAATATATGCTTCTAATTTGTATTTGTTCTGAACTTCAGGGAGTTGACTTTTCCCCCTGAACTACGTGAATGTATGTTTGACTAAAGTGAGATTATCAACCCCTTCAAGTTGCTTTCCTTAGAAAAGCAGATGAAAGAATCTGTGCTAGCAACCCTCCTGTGTTATTGGTCTTACACAGCCACAGTACCAGCAAGCCACTTTGTTGTTACAAGGACTCTCTCTCCACAGCCACCAGGGTTCTTCCTCCCCCAAGGACCGACAACCAGATTCAAGCAAGGCAAAGCAAGAGATCCCTGCACTCCCGCTCTCATTAGCCACTTGATTCCCCCCACCATCTGTGGACATGGATCTCCAAAAGCTGCCTCGGCTGCTGCCACCTCCATTGCACCAGGGCTGGGGATGGACAATGCCCTTCTCTCACTGAGGTCCAACAGTTTTCCCACTGACTTGCTATACTGTCTTTGGCATTTGTGAGTTGAGAAGTCTGTAAACCACCACAGCTCAGTGATTCAGAGCCCTGAGGCCTGCTAGGCCTGCTCTGTCCTATCGTGGCCCACATTGGGCTGTGCTGTGCTCCCAGCACAATGTGAGAGACCCTTCCCAGCAGCCATCCAGGCCATCTTGGGCTAGAGACTTGTTTCACTTTGTCATTTCGTGGGTTCTGTAGCTCTAGAATTTTTTTGGAGTCATTTTTTACAGGTGTTTGGGGGGACATGGGGGGAGCTCAAGAGAGTACCTATTCTCACCCTGCCATCTTGGCTCCGCCTCCAAAAAAATTTATCATAAAAATAAGAGCCATTCACCAGTTAATAGATGTCAAAGGAAGTGAAAAGGTAGTTTCCAAAAGGAAAAAAATAAAAGTTATCAATAATCATATGGAAAAAATACTCTAAACCACTAATGATTAAAGAAAAGCAAATAAAACAACTGAGGTACCACCTCACACCTATCAGACTGATTAACAGTACAAAAACTGGAGGGAATGTGAAAAAATTTGGACCACTAACGTACTGTTGGTCAAATTGTGAAGTGTTCTAACAATTTTGGAAAACAATTCGGAACTATGCCCAAAGGGCTATAAAAATGTGTATATCCTTGTCCCTGCAATACCACTACTACATCTGTATCCAAGAGATCATAGAAAACGGAAAAGGATCCTATGTACAAAAATATTTACAGCACCTTTTTAGGCAGAGTTGAAAATTGAAGAGATGTCCATCAATGAAGGAATGGTTGAACTATTTGTGATATATGAATGTAATGGAATACTATAAAAAAAAGACATGCAAGATGGTTTCAGAAAAACCTGGGAAGATTTATATGAGGTCATGCAACGTGAAGTGAGCACAACCAAGAGAATACTGTACACCGTAACAGCCACAATATAATAATGATCAACTGTGAAAGACTTAGTACTCTGATCAGTACAATGATCTGAGGCAATACGAAAGTACTCATGATGAAAAGTTCTCTCCAACTCCTGAGAGCCTTGATGAATTCTAACTCAAACTGAAGCAAAATTTTCTCAATTTTCTTTTTCTTTTTTGTCAACATGGCTTATAGGGAAATATTTTGCATGACTTCACACGTATAATGGACAGCATATTGTTTGCCTTCTCAATGGGAACAGGAAGGGTTGGAGGAAAAGAGAATTTGGAACTCAAAAATTTAAAAAACGCTAAAAATAAATGAAGAAATTTTTCTAAAATCAGAAACGGAATAATACATCTGAAAAATCAACATCAAGGGGTCTGCAAGCATAGGAGCAATAAATATTGATAATAAACAGCTTCAAGAGGCTTTTCTAACATAAGCTAGCAGTTTTTATTATTTGATGATACATAAAAGTATAATTACAAGAATAAAAGAATCAAAAGCACAATCATGAGAAAGAATGCCAGAAAACTTTAAGGAATTGAAGTTTAAAGGCATAGACGAAGTAGATCACTGCAAAGTCATTTGTCAAAGAAGCTTTTTCATGTTACGTCCCCTTTCTAACAATGTTGGTATAATGCAGGGGTGGGCAACCTGCAGCCTTAAGGCCACAAATGGCCTTCTAGGACCTTAAGTGAGGCCTTTTGAATGAATCCAAATTTTACATAACAAATTATTTTATTTTTATTAATACATTTCTGTTCATCATTAACAATTTTATTTCATTTTTAAAACTAAGATTTAAAATACCAAAGAATAACATGTTTCAATGAAATAATCCTCCCAGATTGACCAGCATAATTAGAACATTAGTAAGCCATAAGGGCTAAACTGATGCCTACTCATTATTTAGTTCTAACTTCTGCCATGTAACTGGCACCACTACCATATGAGGTTGGTTGGTGAGAGTTTATAAGGGTTGAGTCTGCCAGGCTGTTATTAGCTTTTGACAACGGTGTGCTATGTTTCTGTTTGAAGTGTAATTTGTGAAAGTTGTACAGCTTGACAGTATTTTTAAATTGCCTGCTTAACAGCCCATCATGACAAAGTCAACCAAGAGAATGCTGAAGGAAGAAAACAGATCTTTTAATGAATATTGAAAATTGCAAGATTATTTTGTTTCTCCTAAAGATAAGATGATTTCTTTGCTTTGTAATACTGCAATATCAACATTAAAGAAATTCAATGCTCATCAACATTATAACATTCATAAGGACCACAAATATATTAAATTGGAGAAAGAGGTGTAAAAGATTGCATTACAGAAATTAAAAGGTAAAAAGCAAAAGCAAAGAAAATTCTTTCACACAGGAATAAGACTTAGAAATAATGCCTATAAAGTACCTTATACACTGAGAAAAAAATGGAAGCCGTTCAGTGATGCCGAAATTGTGAAAGAATGCATTATTGAAGTTGTAGGATGCTTAGCCCTGATAACACTTCAAAGTACAAGCAACTGCCTCTTTCAAGGAGAACCATAATTGATCAGCACCATAAATTAGCCTTCAACTTAAACAGAAAAACTTCATGAAATACTTCAAAAGAAAAATAAATACTGTTCAATCGCTTTGGATGAATCACCTGATACTACTGACTTGGCACAGGTTTTATACTTCATTAGGGTCATAACAAAAGATTTTCTTCCTATGAAGAACTACTCACTTTGGGCACACTTGCAAACAGGACAAAGGAAATAGGTATCTTCAACAACTTTCAAGATAAATGTCGTGAATTCAGATTGATTTTGGTAAATTTAATGAGTGTATGTATAGACAGTGCACCTTCCATGACAGGAAAATATGAAGGGTTTACTGCATAGATAAAAAAAAAGTATTAACGAATCCAAATGGTCTAATTTCTTTTCACTGTATCTTGCATTAGCAAAATCTCTCTGTCAAAGCAACTACTTTAAATGACACTTTGCAACAAATACTGTTAACTACAATCGTGCAAATGCAACACAGAATCATCAGTTTCCTACTATGCTTCAAGTTGAATAATGAGATATTCAGTGTGGATTTGCTGCATCATCCTAAAGCGTGTTGACTATCACAAGGACAGTCTGCTAGGCAAAATTTTATCTCTGAAAGAACAGATAGTTAAATTTTACGAAGAACAGAATCAACAATGTGAGTTACTGAACGAAGATTTCTATAGGAATGCTGCATTTCTGCGTGATATCATCTCAAATCAAAATGACCTGAATATTTCTTTGCAAGGAAAAACTAAGTCTATACATATGTGGCAAAAAATCCAAGCATTTTGAAAAACGCTGTCTTCTTTGAAAACATTTCTTCAAAAGGAAATTTCAGATGAACATGTTCCCCAGTTAGCAAGGGTCACTGATGAGCAGGATGATCTATATGAATCATTTGAAGAATGTGCAGCTGTTACAGATGTTATATTAATTGGAGAATACACTGAAAGGTTCACTGACATTAGGACATTACATGACATTACACTCAAATCAGCATTTCAGCCTCAACTATCATCAAGGCACCTAAAGAACTACATATGGAATTGATTGAGCTCTCAGTAAATGACATTTTAAAGTCATTGTTTCATGCTAAGAAGGATCCAATTGATATATGGAAAAATACAGTAGAACACCTACGCCATCAGCAACATGCCAAAAAAAAATTATTTTGTTGCTTTTCAACCACTTATTCTTGGGAATCTACATTCTCCTATCCAACCCAAACAAGATGCCCCTATAGTGACAAATGACTATACCCATTCCCCAATTCAAGGCTGTCCAACCTTAGGTTGTCTTAGGGCCGCATTAAAATAAAATAATTATTCGAGGGCCTCGCCCAGAATAAAAAATACAGTACACTAATAGAAAGTGGGTGAACACGTCATCAATATGGCAGGGAAAGGCACAAAGCGCAAAAGCAAACAGAAAATAACAACACGACAACACAACAGTATAAAGGTAGGTGCATACTAATTGTCTGCATCACACAGACAGAACGCATCCCACAGATCGACTGAATATTCCATGTCATATGTTCTGTCTGTAATAGTGCTTAAAAACACCAAAGAAAATTAACATCAACAAGATTATTTATTAGTGATAGAATTAAAAAAATCTAATAGGCATTCCATGCAAATTATTATTTTATTTTTTCACTCGTGAAAATTAAAACCTACAGGCAGGCTGCATAAAATGGCACTGTGGGCTGCATGTGGCCCATGGACTGTATTTTGAACAGCCTGGCCCCAATTGATAAAGGGTCAAAGGATATGAACAGGCAGTTTTCAGATGAAGAAATCAAAGTTATCTATAGACATATAAAAAAATGCTCTAAATCACTAACGATTAGAGAAACGCAAATCAAAATAATTCTGAGGTACCACATCATATCTATCAGATTGGCTAACATGACAAGACAGGAAAATAATAGATGTTGGAGATGATGTGGGAAAACTGGAACACTAATGTATTGTTGGTGGAGTTGTGATCTGATCCAACCATTCTGGAGAGCAATTTGGAACTATGACCAAAGGACTATCAGACTGTGCTTACCCTTTGACCCAGCAATACCACTTCTAGGTCTGTACCCCAAAGAGATCATAAAAACGGGAAAAGGATCCATATACACAAAAATATTTATAGCAGCTCCTTTTCTGGTGGCCAAGAATTGGAAATTGAGGGGATGCCCATCAATTTGGGAACGGCTGAACACGTTGTGATATATAAATGTAATATAATACTACTGTTCCACAAGAAATGATGAGCAGGAAAAACCTTGAAAGACTTGCACAAACTGATGGTGAGTGAAATGAGCAGAACCAGGAAAATATGTACCCAGTAACAGCCACACTGCACAATGCGTAACATTGACAGATTTAGCTCTTTAAAGCAATGCAACCATCTAAGACAATTCCAAAAGACTCATGATGGAAAAGGCTGTCCACATCCAGAGAAAAAATTATGGTGTCTAACTGCAGATCAAAGCATACTATTTTTCGTTGTTTTTTCTTTTCTTGTGGTTTTTCCCTTTGGGGTTCTAATTCTTCTTTACAACATGACTAATGCGGAAATACGCTTAATATGATTATACATGTATAGCCTATAACAGACTGCACACCATCTTGGGGATGGGAAAGGGGAAGGAGAGGGAGAAAATTTAAAACTCGAAATCTTATAAAAGTGAGCACTGAAAGCATTCTATGTTTTCTAACATTCTAAACATAATAAAAATAAATAAATATTTTTTGAAAGTATATTCCCTCACAACAGTTAATTCTAGGATCATGAAAGAATGAGTGGTGGTGGTCTTTCTCTGGAGATCTAAATCTACTTAGTGTGAGGGTAGGTTGGAGTAAGGCAGAGCTCAAAGAATATGAAGATATATCCACAAGTCCATGTTAAAGGTATGAGGCTCTAGTGTGAGTGGCATCACTACACATGTACTAGTTACAACGGTATCTAAGTTGCACATATTTAAGAGATGTATATAGGTTTACCACATATATGGTACTATATGTCTATGTGCCATTAAGATAATTAGAAAACTGGAAAACAGATTCAAAATATCATCCTGGAAATTGTACTTTGGCGGAATTCTTGGGGAAAATATTAAAAAAAAGTTATCTATGAGATTGCATTTCACTGTCCTTGATTAGTTCTCCCTTTTGCCAATATTGGTACAAAGAAGAAAGAACCAGAGACACAAGCATCAATATTGCTAAAATCAGAACTTCTACATATTAGTGCTAGTGCAGAAAAAGCTGAGTAGTGGGCAACTGTTCACTGGCTGTTAATAAAAAGTAGCAACAGAAGCACCAAGGCATTTTCTTCTCCACAGGTGCCACTGCAGATAAAACTGGACATTAGGGGAATCTATGCTAATTTGAGATACTATATATTCCCATGAACATATTTTTAAATTGGAGATATTTTTGTGATATCCTAAAAGGTTTCATTCATTTAAAAAAAATAATCGATGAGAAAATGAGGTTCAATTTATACAAACTGACTTTCAAGATAACTGGGTGAAAACTCTTCCAACTATTTTAAGCATATAGGAGTTGCATTAATATACTGATTGAAATGCTTTTTAAATAAAGACATTGACTCATTGGTGAATGAAAGCATCCTTTAAAAAATTTGAGTTTAAACCAACATTAGGTCAGTAAAAACACTGCCAAGTACAAAAATACCTCAACTTGGCATAATATTTTTAAATAGCAAATTTATCAAATACATAACAGAGAGACACTCGGATTTCAACACTGAAGGTTCAAAGGTACGACTATAACTATATGAGACATGGGGCAGTTAGGTGTTACACTGCATAAAGCACTGGGCATGGAATCAAAAAGACACAAATTCAGGCCTCAGATACTTATGATCTGTGTACTTTGGGCAAGTCACTTAACCTTTTTTTTGCCTCAGTTTTTTCAACTATAAAATGGGAATAATAGCACATACCTAACAGGGTTGTTATAAAGATTAAATATCTGTAAAGTGCTCTTAACACTGCCAGGCACACAGGTTTTTTTGTGTGTTGTTGAGTTGTTTCAGTCGTGTCTGACTCTTCATGACCCCATTTGGGATTTTCTTGGCAAAGATACTGGAGTGGTTTGCCATTTCTTCTCCAGCTCATTTTGCTGATGAGGAACTGAGATAAACAGGGTGAAGTGACTTGCCTAGGGTGACATGGCCAGTAAGTGTTTGAGAACAGATTTGAACTCAGGAAGTTGAGTATTCCTGATCCCAGGCCCAGTGCTTGATCCACTGTGCCACCTAGCTGCCCTCTAGCACACAGCAGACACCATATAAAGTATCAATATCAAACATCAAAAGCAAATTCTACTACTTTTCACAAAACATTTCAAAAATCGAAAATGCCTCAGGAACTTGCTATTTAAAATCTAGTTCTTCAGACACATGACAGGTATAAAAGTCATCTCTTCAACAACTTAAAGGAAAGGAAGATAGCTTTCACGCCAAGGAAAAGAGTTCTTCGCCAAACAAAGGATAGCAATAGCCACAGGAGATAAAATGAACAATTTTGATTATATAAAACTGGAAATTTATATGTGTTTTTTAAAAGACAGGGTCTTTCTATATCATGCAGGGTAGAAGTGTAATGACTACTCATAGGCCTGATCCCACTGCAGATCAGCATGGAAGCTCTGACCCGCTCAGTTTACAACCCAAGCTGTTCTACACTTCTCAGGCAACTCCTGAGCACTCCTGTCTCCCTTCTGAAGGCTGAGTGTTATTTGTAACTTGGTATTTATAGACCTGGTGCACGCATTCAATAAGCGTTAGCCCTGCTACAGCTCAGAATTCCCAAACTCAAGTCATTCATCAGCTCCAGCCTTCCCCAGTAGCAGGCATTAGAGGCATGTACTACCTCACTGGGCTAATAAGTAGTTCTCAAAAGAAGAAAGGCAAAACTACCAAAAGCAATATGAAAAATGCCCCAAATCTCTAATATGGAAAAGAGATGCTAATTGAAACAACCAAGATTTTGCCTTATACCTTTTCTGATTTAGTAAAGGTGCCAAAAAAATAAAACAAAATGACAGTTGTTGGGGGATTGTGGGAAGACAGGCATATTAATGCACTGAAGCTGTGAAATGTTCTAACATTCTAAAAAGCCATTTGAAACTACAAAGTTAATAAACTGTGTATACCCCTTACCCCAACAATACTACTAAGACATATGTTCCAAAGAGTTACAGGCAAAAGACCCATATGTACAAAGAGATAAACATATAGTTATATCTATATATCTATATATATGTGTGTGTGTATATGTGAGTACGTGTGTATCTATAATACACATATATACACATGCACTCCCCCTCCTTCTTTCTCTTTCTCCCCCCCCCATTTATTTATTTATTTTTGTTTATGCCAGCACTTTTTGTTGTAGTAAAGAACAGGAAACAAAGTGGGCACCCATCTATTTGGGAAGAGGAAAGCAATATGTTATAAAAATGCAATGGAATACTATTGTACCATAAGAAATGATGAAAGGGAGAATTCACAGAAACCTGGAAAATCTTTTATGGGTTGATACAGAGCAAAGTAAACAGAATCAAGAGAACATTTCATAAAATGAATACAATATTATGGCAAAAAGAATGAGCACATGCTTTGCTTCAGGGACTCCTAATCAAAGGATCACAAATGAGTCTGTGGATGGATTTCGGTGGCGGGGGAGGGGGGGGCGGGCGGCAGTCCATGAACTTGGAGTGAAAAAAAAATTACATCTTAATTTTCACTAATCATCAACTGAAATTTAGCATTCCCTTCAATCATGAAGGTGGGCAACAAAATACAAAAGTATTAGCAGTACCTGTGACTCTACACACCAACAGAAATCATAGATATCTTTCTGATCACTACTTTGAAATTACCAGTTACTAGACATACTGCTAAACTGCACATGATCAGTCTTCCTGCTATAGATGCTTATACAATCTAGCTGGCTGACAATCAAGCAACTCTGAATCTAGCAGTCTTCCAGCAGCCATCTACATTACTTTCCAGTATTCCTTCCTGAAAATTGTTTGTTGATCAACACATGGAATAAAGTGAGTTATTTTCGGTGTTTTACTAAAATTTTGCAAAACTTAGCAGTTCAAATGGAATGAACTCTCTTTAATGTAATGGGGTCCTTCGTAACATAGATAGGCACAAGGCTATAAGTATAGACCAGGCAAATTCAAACACATTTAACCAATAACTATTTAAAGTTCTAATTATTGTTAAAATATTGTGCAGTGACTTGGGTCAGGCAATGCTTTAAATTTTATAACTAGAAAGGTTCTTTGTTTTTCTCTTCAAACCTTTTTGTACACTGTGCTATGAAGTAAAGAAATGCAAATGCAGTAAGTTGTATAAGTGGTGTTCATGAATTTATAATTCCATGAAAATATCAAATAAAAAAGTCACAAAAAATTGTGAATGATATCAGAAATGAGAACCATTAATTCTAGGAAAGTATACAAAGCAATTCAACTCTACATGCAACAGATGAAGTGTAGGAAGAAAAGGACTTCTGAAATATTATAATCTATGAGTCTATCAGAGGGTTAAAGCCATCAAAACTGTTGAAACTTTTGATAAACTATAACACTTGCCTTGTTTTTACAAATTTCTTGAAAACATTATACTTTGACATACAAATTATTATACGTTTATCAAAAACTGCTTTAAATCACACAAAAATACTGTTTCAAAAATATTAAATGAATCAAGTATTTAATTTTAACTTCATAATTTTATATTTTTTAAAGATTTAAAGTTGAAATTTTAAAGATTTAAGTTGAAATGTTGAAGAAAAATAAGCATGATTAACACTATGTATTTATGTAATGCTTTCACTTGCATTAATGAATATGATGGATGGGCTTCACCCTACAACTGGTTGGTCCATATTTAGAAAATGCCCCCAATTTAGTCATGATCAGGAAATTGAAGAAAAAACATCACAGATACCTTTTTTCCCCCAGTACAGGTCAACAAAAGGAGATGGATAAGCCTGTGGATACTAGGCACAGACTCTAGAAAAGAACAACCCTGAGGAATACTCCCAAATGGGGAGAGATTGTGCACCAGGACAAGGAGAGGTTCCAGATCCACCAGGGAGGGGCAGACCTTGAAAATGGTGCAGGAATACTTGCCACCTAGCAACTCTTTTAGTACCCAATTCCAGGTTCCAGATCCAGGATGGAGTGTGGATGGCTCCTGTGTCCAAAGATGGCATTCCAGAGTGAGGAACAACTGTGTACCTTAGGCTGTGCACTGAGCAAAGTGCACTCTTAGAACATTTTGAAAGAAATGATTTATCCACTGATTTGCTTGCCTGGCACACTATCTTTAGTCATATGACATATTTCAATTCAAGGTCTTAAAAGTCACCAACAGGAGTGCTACTGAAAAATTACAAACTTTCTTGGCTAAGTTGATAACATGGAAAAAGTGAATAGAGGCTAACATCTTTGCAAACTTTAAAATGCTAGAAGTGCTTTACTAAAAAATAGTGAAACTTTCAAAAAATTCTCTCCAATTTCCTTGAAAAAAAAATATGTAAACACCAAGAAACATTTTAGAACTCTTTCAAAAGGTAATTTCTATCTCAACAGCATTAAAGTTAAACCACTGATATGCAATTCTTCTTTTTGCTATAAACTATAATGAAGATGCTGACCTAGGCAAAGGTGAACTCAATCTTAGAGCTGAAAAATTTTTTTTATTTTTTTTAATTTATTTAACATATTTAGTTTTCAGCATTGATTTTCACAAGAGTTTGAATTACAAATTTTCTCCCCATTTCTACCCTCCCCCCCACTCCAAGATGGCATATATTCTGGTTGCCCTGTTCCCCAGTCAGCCCTCCCTTCTGTCACCCCACTCCCCTCCCATCCCCTTTTCCCTTCCTTTCTTGTAGGGCAAGATAAATTTCTACGCCCCACTGTCTGTGTATCTTATTTTCTAGTTGCATGCAAAAACATTTTTGTTTGTTTTTGAACATCTGTTTTTAAAACTTTGAGTTCCAAATTCTCTCCCCTCTTCCCTCCCCACCCACCCTCCCTAAGAAGTCAAGCAATTCAACATAGGCCACATGTGTATCATTATGTATAACCCTTCCACAATACTCATGTGGTGAAAGACTAACTATATTTTGCTCCTTCCCAACCCATCCCCCTTTATTGAATTTTCTCCCTTGACCCTGTCCCCTTTCCAAAGTGTTTGTTTTTGATTACCTCCACCCCCATCAGCCCTCCCCTCCATCATCCCCCCCATTTATTTTTATCTTCTTCCCTCTTCTTTCCTATGGGGTAAGATTCCCAATTGGGTATGTATGGTATTCCCTCCTTAGGCCAAATCTGATGAGAGTAATGTTCACTCATTCCCCCCTCATCCGCCCTCTCCTCCGTCCTCCCACAGAACTGCTTGCTCTTGCCACCTTTATGCGAGATAATCCACCCCATTCTATCTCTCCTTATCTCCCTCTCTCAGTATGTTCCTCTCTCATCCCTTAATTTGATTTTATTTCTTTTAGATATCTTCCCTTCATCTTCAACTCACCCTGTGTCCTCCCTCCCTCTCTCTCTCTCTCTCTCTCTTCCTGTGTATATATACATACACACACACACACACACACACACACACACATAGATATATACATACATACACATTCACCCATATATACATAAACATATATATATGCATATTCCCTTCATCTACCCTAATACTGAGGTCTCATGAATCATACACATCATCTTTCCATGTAGGAATGTCAACAAAACAGTTCACCTTTAGCAAGTCCCTTGCAATTTCTTTTTCTTGATTACCTTTTCATGCTTCTCTTGAGTCTTGTGTTTAAAAGTCAAATTTTCTATTCAGTTCTGGTCTTTTCACTGAGAAAGCTTGAAAGTCCTCTATTTTATTGAAAATCCATATTTTGCCTTGGAGCATAATACTCAGTTTTGCTGGGTAGGTGATTCTAGGTTTTCATCCTAGCTCCATTGACCTCTGGAATATCATATTCCAAGCCCTTCGATCTCTTAATGTAGAGGCTGCCAGATCTTGGGTTATTCTGATTGGGTTTCCACAATACTCAAATTGTTTCTTTCTGGCTGCTTGCAGTATTTTCTCCTTGATCTGGGAGCTCTGGAATTTGGCGACAATATTCCTAGGAGATTTCTTTTTGGGATCTATTTGAGGAGGCGATCGATGGATTCTTTCAATTTCTATTTTGCCCTGTGGCTCTAGAATATCAGGGCAGTTCTCCTTGATAATTTCTTCAAAGATGATATCTAGGCTCTTTTTTTGATCATGGCTTTCAGGTAGTCCAATAATTTTTAAATTATCTCTCCTGGCTATTTTCCAGGTCAGTGGTTTTTCCAATGAGATATTTCACATTGTCTTCCATTTTTTCATTCCTTTGGTTCTGTTTTATAATATCTTGATTTCTCATAAAGTCACCAGCTTCCACTTGCTCCAATCTAATTTTTAAAGTAGTATTTTCTTCAGTGGTCTTTTGGACCTCCTTTTCCAATTGGCTAATTCTGCCTTTCAAGGCATTCTTCTCCTCATTGGCTTTTTGGAGCTCTTTTGCCATTTGAGTTAGTCTGTTTTTTAAGGTGTTGTTTTCTTCAGTGTATTTTTCAGTATTTTTTTGGGTCTCCTTTAGCAAGTCATTGACTTGTTTCTCATGGTTTTCTTGCATCCTTCTCATTTCTCTTCCCAATTTTTCCTCTACTTCTCTAACATGCTTTTCCAAATCCTTTTTGAGCTCTTCCATGGCCTGGGACCAGTTCATGTTTTTCTTGGAGGCTTTTGGTGTAGGCTCTTGCACTTTATTGACTTCTTTAGGCTGTATGTTTTGGTCTTCTTTGTCAGCAAAGAAAGAATGCAAAGTCTGAGACTGAATCTGGGTGCGTTTTTGCTGCCTGGCCATATTCCCAGCCAACTAACTTGACCTTTGAGTTTTTCAGTGGGGTATGACTGCTTGTAGACTACAGAGTTCTATGTTCCACGTTTGGGGGGAGGTGCCAGCTCTGCCACACCAGCACTGCTCCTTCCCCAAGAACCCCCAACTCGAACTGGGCTTAGATCTTCGGCAGGCCGTGCACCCCTGCTCTGATCCGCCACTTAATTCCTCCCACCAGGTGGGCCTGGAGCCAGAAGCAACAACAGCTGTAGCTGCCCCACCTCCGCTGCCCCCGGCGCTGGAAGCTGAACCTCGAACTCCTTGAACTCCTTCCACTCCCGCAGCTTTTCCCACTAACCTTCTCAGCAGTCTTTGGTGTTTGTGGGTTGAGAAGTCTGGTAACTGCCGCAGCTCACTGATTCAGGGCGCTAGGGCATGCTCTGCCCGGTTGCTGGTCTTGTTGGTCCACGCCGCTCAGGCTGGGCTCCGCTCCACTCCGTTCCCAGCTCCCAGCTCCGTGTGGGACAGACCTCACCCAGAGACCATCCAGGCTGTCCTGGGCTGGAGCCCTGCTTCCCTCTGCTGTTTTGTGGGTTCTGCTGTTCTAAAATTGGTTCAGAGCCATTTTTTATAGGTTTTTGGAGGGACTCGGTACGGAGCTCACACTAGTCCCTGCTTACCAGCCACCATCTTGGCTCAGCCCCCTAGAGCTGAAAATTTACTACAATTAAGTTTACGTCAAAATGTTTTGAAGAATCCTAATACTCTTGGAGAAAAACCGATCATAGTCTTATAAAACAAGCTTTGCAAGCTTCTTTAATTGTATCTTCAACACGTGTTTGCAAATCAGATTATCATGACATACATGTTGCCTTGTTAAAACCACCCCAGTTTTAATGTTCTTATTCAAACTAAGCAGCAACAGCCTTACACTGATGCCTTTAAAAAATAAAATTTTACTTGCTTGTATTTTAAATGTATGGTCCTGTTATTTCATGGGTTAGTAAAGAAGCATATATTACTGTGCTACAAATTTGTTTTTTAAATATTTTGATAATTGTATTTCAATTGAACTGTATTTCAACTACAATAATATGTATTTTATCTTATGTATTTAAAAACAATATTCCAGTAAGGTGTCCACAGGCTTCACCACACAGCCAAAGGGGTCCATGACAAAAAGATAATCTGAAAGCCCTGATCCAGAAGATATAAGAGGTTTTAAGTCCCAGCTGTATGTCTGTGGACACGTTACTTAACCTCTAAGAGTATCCATTACTTTAAAAAGTGGGTAATAATCATTAAAGTAACTGCATAATATGGCTGCTATGAAGGCATTATAAACTGTATAATACTACATAAATTGAGGTATTATTGGATATTTAAGGGAATAGAAAGTTAATATAGTCCCTGTCCTCAAAAAAGCTTATGATCTAATTAAGGAGACAAACCTAATGACAATTAGGAAACAACATGACCATTACAAAATTGATTCTCTGTGAGAAAGAAAGTGCTAAAAGATATTAGTGACAAAAGACATCATAAGGGCTAGAATAGCCAAGGAAGATTTTTGGAGGAGTTGAGACTTGAGCTAAGTATTCAAGGGTGAGTGTGATCTGGATGGGTAGACAAGACATTGCAAAAAAGAGGAACTTAAAGACATAAAGGTAGTAAATGAGCATAGTGCTTTCATGAAGCATTGAGAAAAAACAAATGAATAAACAAAAAATAGCTTAAAACTGGACAGTTCTTACTTGATAATAGGAGAAAATGAAGAAAAATCGGACCAGCTTATAAAGGACCATGAAATTCAACCCATGTGACTTGATATGGTAAGTAGGAAACAGGTAAATACTGAAGATTCCTGAGCGCATTAGTGAAATCACAGAAGTGTTTAAGGAAAATTGGTCTAAGAGCAATGAGCAGAATGGATTGAAGGGTATGAGAGTGAAGCTGAAAGATGCAGGTCGGAAATTGTTGCAGTTTACAAGCTGAGATGAAGGCCTGGACTAGGGCAGTGGCAATGAGAACGACAAAAAAGAAAGAATAAAATACTTACTGAAAACAAAATTAACGGGATACAGAAATGATGACTGACTGAGGAAGGAAGAAGGAGTAAAAGCTGACTCAGATCTGTCCAAGACAGGGGGCCTAGAGAAACAATAGTGCTAAGGACTGAGATAAGTAAATTGGAAATACCTCTTCTATATTTATTAAAGTTCTTAGAATCATCACATATAAAATCCAGAAGGGATACTGAAGATCATGCAATCCAGCCCCTTCATTCTATAGATAAGGAACGTTCTGGAGAGTTTAAATTAATATTTATTAAGCATTTAACATACGTCAAACATCGTGCATAAACCTTGAGGGTACAAAGAAGGCCCTCAAAAGCTCACTTTCTATTGGGGGGGGAGATAACATCCAAAACATGATGCACCTACAAGACAGATACTTCGAAAATAGTAAGTAGGCTGAGAAGGAAGGCATTAACAGTGAAACTGGGAAAGGTGGGTTTGTTTGTTTTCTGGCGGAAGATGAGACTATAGCTTAGATCTGAAGGAAGCCAGAACGCATTTCAGATGTGGTAGACAACCAGAAAAATTGTAGAGGAGATGGAGTGTCTTATCTGAGGTTCACAGAGGCCAGTGTCAACGGATCATACTATACAGAGAGAGGAAGGTCTAAGAAGGCTGAAACGACAGGAAGGGGTCAGATTATATAACGGTTTTAAAGCTAGGGGATTTTATATTTATCCTAGAGGTAAAAGAGAGCCACTGGAGTTTACTGGAGGAGGGAGGGTATAGTTTCACATGGTCAGATGCTTTAAGAAGATCACTTCAGCAGCTGAGTGGGAGATAGACTGGAGTTGGAAGAGACTTGTGGCAAGGAAATCAACCAGCAGTACTGGAATAGACTAGGCATGAGGTGATGAGGGCTTTCACCAAGGCAGAGAGTGTCAAGAGGAGAGAAGGTGGCATATATGAGAGATTTGATAGAAGTAGAAATCAATGGGATTTGGTGACAGACTGGATATGGAAAGTAAGAAAGAGGAGGAAGATGATACCTAGTTTGTGAACCTGGATGAATGGAATAACAGTAGTACTCTCAATAGTAATAGGGAAATTTGGAAGAGGAGAGGTTTTTGGGTGGGGAGGGGGAGAGGAGGAGATAATGAACTCTGTTGAGTTCAAAACAACCAGAAGGCAGCAGGAAATGCAAGAATGGAGCTAAGAGGAAAAGCTAGAGCTGGATAAATAGATCTCAGAATCATTTATATAGAGGAGACAATAACTAAATCCATATGAGCTGCTGAGAACAGCAAGTAAAGCAGCCAGTGGACAGGAAGAGACTGAAGATTAATCAAAGAGTGGTAAGGTTAAAGGGGACTACCTGCTGGAAAAGCCTGGGATCAATGTGTACATATAAAGGAATTTGATTTCCCAAAGAGAAGGGCAAATACTTCAATTGAATCAAGTGAAGAAAGCAGAACACAAGCTTTCTGACTCCTAGTTCAAACAATTTTACTGAAGTAAGCTGTCATGTCTTTAAAAATAGTTCTAAAACCCAGTTCGAGTGTCATTTCTTTCATTTGACATTCCCAGAATTTTTAGTAATGATATTGCCCACCTAAGAGGCGAAATATCACTGTGTTTATACTTCTTATGCACTTATTTTGTTATCATAGTTATTTGTGTCAGATTCTCCTTTACTAAACTCGAAGTAACACAAGATGAGGATCCTATCTGAAATGTGAAATGTTCCCTCACTCCTGCCATAGCACTCTACAAAAACAAGCAATTAATATTTAATGAAGTTTTCATACTTTTTCTTTTGATCATCTTATTGACCCCCTTTAGTTGAAAATACAGAAACTGTATCAATCTTTCCATCACCTGTTCTCTATTCATGTTTACTGTGATGAAGATAGTTTTTCGGAGGCACAGTTCCAGCTTACCACTTACTAGTTACCATATTTCCCCATGTATAAGACGCACCCTTTTAGAAAAATTTGGGGTCTAAAAACTGGGTGCGTCTTATACAGTGGTTGTAGTTTTTTTACTTGCATTTCCCACTTTTTCACACTTGTTGTCTTTGCGCTCATTGTTTCGCATTTGGTACCAGTATATTAGATTACGTTTTGCCACGTTCTGCCCACAAATGGCTCAGAAAAGATTTTCATACAGGGCTGAATTCAAGTTAAAAGTGATCCAGTTTGCAAAAGTGAATGGAAATCGTGCTGCTGAATGTAAGTTTGGTCATCCTCCAACTGAGAAAACTATCCGAGACTGGCTACGGGAAGAAGAAACCCTACTGAAAACGCCACAGCAGAAGAAGGCCATGAGAGGCAAAAGTCAGCAAAATGGCCTGATTTAGAGAGGGAACTGAAGATATGGATTAAAGAGCAAAGGGCAATTGGAATTCCTGCGTCCACAAAGATGGTTCAGCATGAGGCAAGAAGAACTGCTGATGAAAAAGTTGTTACTTATTTCAAAGGAGGCCACAATTGGTGCTTCGGGTTTATGAAACAGAATGGACTAAGCATGGGTACATGCACCAGACTCGCCCAAAAGATGCCTGAAAGCTATGAGCAGATGAATAAAACTTGAGTACAATAACTTTATGTAATACATTTTTTTTTCCAAATTTCAGGCACCAAAATTAAGGTGAGTCTTATACATAGGAACGTCTTATACATGGAGAAATACGGTATGTGACTGAGAAAATCACTAAACCTCTCTGAGTCTTATTATTTTCCTCTGTAAAATGAGAATAATGTTTACACTACCAACCTCACAAGGTTGTGAGGCTGCAACAGGCTACATAAAGGTAAGCTACTGTTACTACTATGATAGGACTTTCCGCTTATAGAATTTACAACCTGAAAAGATTCAACCATTCCAACAGACACTTTATAGATGAAAATAATGAAGCTGAGAGAAATGATTTAGAATTATAGGATTTACAGGATCATCTAATCCCATTCCTTCATTGTGTGCACATAAAGGAAACGAGGCCCAGAGAAGTGACTTGCTGCTATTCTCAGAGGTATTAAGCAGCACGGTGAGGAGTTTAACCCAAGTCTTCTGATGCCAAATCCAGTAAAGTACAATTACTCTTCTTCATGGCAATTTTTATACTGCAAAGTAGAAGACTTTCCTTAAAATGCTGGCTTAAAAAAAAAGTGTTTTGTTTATGCTTAATGACTTTAAATTCAGAGCCCCAGAACCTGAAATTTTATATGAATGTAGGTTCCAGATTTCTTGATGAAGTCTCCAGAATTATTGTTTATACCAAATACTACTAGATACACTTAGCAACCTTGCTTCCCACTTTGAGGTCAGCAATAACTATCATGGTACCATTAATTCTGACCAAGAGAAACATAAAATAAATTTTAGAAGATCTGGATTGGAATTTTTAAATACTGTCTGAATACAGGCTTTTAATTAGTATCAATGCTTCTGTAATAGTTGCAGAGATTCTGATATATCTTCTGATACTCTTTATTGCATCTCCCTTGTGTTACGGCCTGCGACTCCAAGGGTGTATAACTGATATAGACAACCCACAAAACTCCCAATTCTTCCAAGGGGAAAAAAAACAAATAAAATTACGTTTTGTGAAGAACAAATTTCCTCAACGCCATTCATTGTGGTTATATAGATGTGACTAAAATTTATATACTAATTCATACAGTTCTGTTTTGTTTGTCCTTCTAATAATTTTCTTATATAATTTCAAAAATTTTTCCTAGCATTTCATTCTTCAAGCATTTCAAAAAGTTAGGTTATTTTATAAATACATCTGTTTGCTTAGCAACTCCAAGATGCTGCCTTTTATGAGTAAGCCACAGGTGCTATTCAGTTTGTTTAAATGTACGTAAACTAAGCCCTTGAACTCAAAGTGAGGAAAAGCATTAGGCCTACAGTTTATAAAGGAAGGAACTACATAACAGCTTCCTTCATAACATACTGATTTCCAGCTTCCTGCATGAAAATAATACATTTTCACAGGCATTATCCAAACAATGAAGAAATTAAACCTAAACCTTTAAAAATCTAAGTCTTTTAAAGATTATATCCTCAAACTGTAACGGCACTGAAGATTTATCCTGGAATCCTCACATGGATGCTGGTGCTTGGATAGGCATACTGACAGTTGGCAAAAGATCAGGAACTTACCTGAGTTCAGTCCCAGGGACTCTGACAATTTTCAGATTACCTATACTTAGTATCCACCTGAGACCTGGCTAGCAGTACCACACTCTTCAGTAAATCCCACAGGAATACATATACATTGTACACTGAGTTTTGCTTTCACCTTTCAGTGGCATGGGGGTAGTATTTGCCACATAACCTTCCATTTAGAGAACATATTTTCTGTAAAATGATGGAGAATAGAGAGGAAAGACTATTAACTTCTCAAACCCTTCCTTGGAACTAGTTCCTCAAACCTAGGATCTGGTAAGAAATTATTAATTTCAGGAATCCAGAGAAATATTAGAAAACTTTTGTGAACTAATACGGGAGAGAAGAAAGCAAAAACCAAAGGAAAAATGATCACTATGACCACAACGACATAAATGAAAATAATACTAAAAGACATCAGAATCCTGATTAAATATGTTGTTGAGTCTTGATTCCATGGTGACCAATGATGAAACACATTTCTTTTCTCTCAGGAGAAAGGGAATAAACTACAAGTGTTGAAGTTGCTGTCAGCTGATTTTTGCTTAAGTGGTTTGTTTTTTTGGTTTTGTGTTATCAGGGATAACTACAGGCAACAAGAGAAAACCGTCTGACTCAGCTTCTATACCATCCTGCTTTTCAATGCCAAACTTCAACATTTTTCTATATCTTAACAATTTATATAGAGTTGTCATAATTATATCTGATGTCTACACCACCTTACCACTGACTCTTCTCAAACTTTGCAATATGACTTACTCCCACACTATTTATATGAAAGACCTTTTTAGAAGGGTCTGAGGAACTTCTACTCACCAAAATCAATGGCCTTTTCTTATACCTCATCCTCTTTGACTTCTATTTCATACTGCTGACCATCCTCTTCCTGGGTATTTAAGGAAGGTCCTCTGTACAGGGTGTCCTTAAAGTCTGGACACGTAGGAAAAAATGCATATTTTTGAGAAATTGGAATATTAACAGACCTTTGCCCCCTTCATTTCTTTTTCTGGCATATGCTAAAGAAGAAGATGTACTCAATGAAAATCACAGATACAACACATTTGATTGATGCATAAAGAGTGAATTGCTAAAATTGACGGCAATGTGGAGTTATTGCACTGAGTTCATGTGAATCTTGCAAAGCGCATCAACCTTTGCATCACAAATGATGGAAATCATATTGAAGATGTTATTTGTTAATATTCCAATTAAATAAAATGTTGAAAATTTCATTCATTTCTTGAAAATATGCGGTTTTGCCTATGTGTCCAGATTTTAGGAACACCCTGTATAATCATTCCCTTAGCAATCTCAACTATTACTAAGGCTGTAGCAATCAACTCTATTTAGGTAACTCCTATATCTGTATCTTCAGCTGTCACATCTCTTTTGAGCTCCATATTCAATCAACTACAAGATGTATCTGTCTGAATATTTCACTGGAACCTCAGATTCAACAGGTCCAGCTTATTATTACTGCCCCACTTCTGAAACCTTTTCCTCCCAATAACTATTTCTATCAGTGATACTAATTTTTATCCAATGTCTGGTGTTCAAAACTTATATTCTTGTACTTTTCCTTGTTCCTCACCTTTTAAAACAAATCAGTTATAGTCATATAATTTCACCTGTCTACATAATCTCTCCCATATGCTCCCCATCCTCATTTATTCTTAGTACCAGCACTCTAATATAGGTCTTCATTATTACCATTTGGTTATCTTCGACACTACTTTCTCTCTTCACACCCAAACTCAAATTTATGCTTCATAGCAGTGCCAGACCAATCTTCCTTATTGATAGTTTTGATTATGTTATTCTTCAGCCCAAAGAAGAATTTGGGCTGTCTGTATAGCCCACTGAATAAAGTTCAAATACTGACATTCATATCTCTCAACAATCTGACATCACCTATATGAATACAAGACAGACTGGATTGCAGCTGAGTCAGAAAAAGGTAGCAGGATCTTGTCCAGCAGCAGCACTAACTGGGCAGGCCTTGTAAGCTTCCAGAAGCTAAAGATTTGGTCAAAATGTTTATTCCTCAGACTCCTTTTCTTTCAAAGTCCTGTGGCATTTCTCCTGGCTTTAAATTTGAACCAGTAACCTACATCTCCCTTCAGGTCCTCGGATATTGGCATTAGGACTTCAGGCCAGTCAGAGTATCCTGGGAAGATGGTTGAATAAGGCAGGGAATTACCTGGCTGTCCCAAATTCACCCACAAATTATTTCGAATAATGCTTCAAAGTGAACTTTAGAGTGGCAGAAATAATTAAAAGTCAGAGTAACGCAGTTGTCCAGTCTAAAACAACTAGGGAGGATGGTAGAAAAGACATGGTGACCTCCCTGGGGCGTGGTCTGGCCTGATTGAAATACAGATACCTCCAAGACAGATACACCAAATTAATATACAACAAGCCCTGAGAGCAGCTGCATCTATGGCAGGAACTTTCACCTTATGGAGATACAGGGGATTTAGCAGCTGATTAGAGGAAGACTGCAAGGCCCTCAGCTGACTGGCAATGGACACTGGGCCCAGGTGCACTGAACAGTCACAGTCCCAGGCTGTAGCTGTGGGTGAGCACATGGGGATGAGTACAGTGTAGGGGGAGTGGGGAGGGAGCTCCGCTGGCTGTGGTCACTTGCAGAAGAGCAGAGTTCCTAGTTTCAGTACCAGAGCAGAGAAGAGAACAGAAGCGGAGTGGAGAGCAGTATCTGAGGAGAGGCCACCACCACACAGAGCTCAGAAAACAAGCATACAAAACCTGAAGCTTAAGACATTATCACCAACCCCCAGGGATAGAGTCCAAATCCTAATACGAAGTTAACAACCAAGAAACAGGCTGTTAAAAAAATTGAGTAAACAGAGAAAGAACTCATAGCTACCATGGTGATAAAGAAGATTAGATTTCTAACTCAGAAGAAGATAGTGAATCGAAACAGTTATTTCTAAAGCTTCAAAAAACATAAAATGACCACAAGCCCAAAAAGAGTTCTTACTTTAAAAATCAAGTAAGAGATGCTAAAGGAAAATTAGGAAAAAAATAAGAGTAATGCAAGAAAATTATCAAAACAAAGTTAAACAACTAGAAAAAGGAGATTCAGAAACTTATGGAAGAAAATAATTCCTTAAAAATTAGAACTGGGCAAGGGGAAGCTAATGCCTTCACACCAAGAAACAATAAAACAAAATCAAAAGTGTGAAGCAATAGAAGAGAACGTGAAATTTCTCATTATAAAAACAAGTGACCTGGAAAGGAGACTGAGTAGAGACAATATAAGAATTATTGGACTGCCTGAAAGTTATGATAAAAAAAGTCTAGACGCTATACGTCAAAAAATTAAGATAAATTGTCCTGATATTTTAGAACTAGAGGTTCAGATAGAAATTGAAAAACTCCCCTACCTGAAAAAGATCCCAAGATGGAAAATCACAAGAACATTACAGCTAAGTTTCAAACTCCCAGTTCAAGAAGAAAATTCTACAAGCAACTAAAAAGAAACAATTTAAATACTGTGGAACTACAGTCAGAACAAAACAAGATTTCATAACTTCTATAGAGCATTATAGCAGGTTCTACAGAATAGAAAGGCTATACCTTTTTCTCAGCAGCATATGGTACCTTCACAAAAACTGACCATATATTAGGACATAAAAACAAAAAAGCAGAAATATTAAATGCATCCTCACACAGTTAGATGCCAAAGTTTACTCTTCCTATTGATTATGTTGAGTTAAAGAAAAATTCTGAAGTTAGTTTGGAATTTCAACACTCTCATAAAACACTTTAAGGAAACTGTTATCCTAGCACCATCTCCAAATCACTTTGCGGCAAGAAAGCTTGTTATCCCTCCATAACTTAAGCGCCTGAGAAACTCCATGACATCTGTGTGCTATCCTTCAGAGCATCCAATCCCCATCTTAGCTTCATCCTTGCCCAATCAAAAGTGGTCTTATCGCGTTTGCAGGTGCCTGTGAGTCTACTATCCCTGGTCCATTATCAACATCCTTGGAATGTAGCTAGGTGCCATAAAACCATTAAAGCATTCCCTTAATACCAAGAAGGGTGGTGCTGGTCCCACATAAGAGAGAGACAGAGATAGAGAGAAAGTAAACCCCTTCCCTTAATGTAACCAATCACTGTCCCTCATCCCCATGTTGTTGCCAAACCTATAACCAATTGTATGATTTCCTCTCCTAACTTTGTTCTGTTCTTTGTTCTAAGCTTATAAAAATGAGTTGCATCTTCAATTTTTCATTACACCCACTTTATTAACAGGAATGCATCCTGTTAATAAATTATATGGTTTAAAGAAAACATGCCTAGATCTACCTTTTCTGTCGAATTTTACTGGCAACAAATATCTTTCCCCCCTACATCGAAATCTTAAAGCACTTTGTTTTGCACTCTAGAACACATGTATTATGTATGTTAGACTATACATTTCATGAACACAAGAATAAACTTCCGTTTTAAAAAAAAAAAAGCCGTAATGTTTACGTAAGTGTTTTCCTCACAATAGTCCTATGAGACAGGTAATACAAATATCTTCATTTTACAGATAAGGGACAGACTCAAGAAAGCTACATAACTTGCACTAGGTCATACAACTAGCGGCAGAGTCAGAACATCTGAATACTGATTTCTCCTGATTCCAAGTTCAGTGCTTCCTCCTATGCCCCACTGCTTCCCTGTCTGTCAAATAAACTTTCCATATCCCCTAGCATACTGTTTATTGACCCGTCAGTCTTTTGTCTACCATACAAAGAAGTGCACATAGAAGCCACAAGTGATAAGTAAGCACCATGTTATCACTTGATTGATAATGTTCATACCTTCTCCTCACCTAGCCTGTAAATACCTTTAGGACAAGATTCTACTTACACATTCCCAAAGCACAGTAGGTCCTCACTTATAATTTGCTGACTGACTGAGCAATGCTACTCTTATAAGTGGCATTAGGCCATGATTGGTAACTACAAACATGAATTGTAAAGTTCAGCTAAGCTATTTCTGGGGGAAAAAAATCCTGGTAATATCAGGATCTCTATATGATATTCATTTTTAAAGTATCTTAAACCATCAGTAAAAATGGAATCTGGAAGCTAGTAATTATAGAATTTCATTAAGCTCTCAAAATTATTACATTAAAATTCATCTGTGGTAAGTATTCAGAAAGAAATGAACTAGGTGACAGTTTAAAATAATACAATCAAGTAAGATTAAAAATCCTAATTTGCAACATTCTATTATCATTCTAGTTGTTTTCAATCTTTCAGATGGAAGGACATTTTATAAAATAAAAAAACCTCTTGGACCTTCACAGGATAGTAGTTTACTATAATTATCTAGCAACTGAGAAACTACAGAATGATGAAAATGCATTGACTGAGTTCAGTAACATTTTAAAATCAATTTGTATTTTATCACAGCAGTTAACAAACATTGGAAAAATTACAGTACATATATGATATTTATTCAGTCTTCAGAAGGTATGCTTTCCTGTTTATCATACTAAGTCATGCCGAATATTTTGTTGGAACTAAATCAAAATCACAGTGCTTGGGGTGCAGAAGGATTCCAGGATTGATTCTTTGCAAGAACTCTGCAGTACTACTACAATCCTGAATCAACTGGTTTGATATAACTGATCAGCTATAGGAATAGATTCCTAAATATAAAACAGTACGACTAAAAGTTACTGATGATTTTAATCGAGAGTATTTTAAAATAAAATTAAGATGAACAAAATTCCTTAACACATCTAATTATACAACATAAATTTCAATTCATAACAGATGCCAATAACGTAAATCTACTTCCATAGCAAGTTTTTTTTAAATTTTTGAAAAGTTCTAAGTTATACTCTCAAACCACTGAAAAACTGAAAACAATGAACACTGTATTAATAATTAATACTACGATACTACACAACCTTTCACTTTTCTGTTTTAGTTAGGCTAATCGGCAGCAATTTAAAACATTTAAATTTTCTGTAGCTTCCAATCTCTTAGCTTACAGACCCTACTACCTTTAAAAAAAAATAAGACATAACAAACTTTTTATTTAATGTTCATTTAAACATATTCATTTTGTGTGCATACCCTTTGACCCCGCAATGCCACTTCTAGGGCTGTATCCCAAAGACAGCATTAAAATGGGAAAAGGACCTACATGTACAAAAATATTTATAGCAGGTCTTGTGGTGGCAAAGAACTGGAAGGTGAGGGAATGCCCATCAATTGGGGAATGGCTGAACAAGTTGTGGTATGTGAATGTAACAGAGTACTATTATGCCATAAGAAATGATGAGCAGTCAGACTTCAGAAAAACCTGGAAAGATTTATATGAACTGATGCTGAGTGAAGGGAGCAGAACTAAAAGAACATTGTACACAGTTACAGCCACATTGTGTGATGACTAACTTTGACAGACTTAGCTCTTGTCAGAAATCAAGGGTGGAAGACAACTCCAAAAAGCTCATGACAGAAGGTGCTATCCACATCCAGAGAAAGAACTATGGAGTCTGAATGCAGATCCAAGCATACTATTTCCTCTCTCTTTTTTGTTTTGTTTTTTCTTTCTCGTGGTTCATTCCATTGGTTATAATTCTTCTTTACAACATGACTAATGCTAAAATATGTTATATATTAATGTATATGTAGAGCCTATATCAGATTGCATGCCATCTTGGGGAAGGAACAGGGGAGGGAGAGGGAGAAAATTTAAAACTCAAAAGCTTGTGGAACTGAATGTTGAAAACTAAAAATAAATTAATTTTTTTCTAAAAAATATTCATTTTGTTAAACTGTTTAGTTCTTAAGGAGAGGGATTATGTTTGCTTACATTACAACCAGAAAGCACCTTAAAAGAGCTCAATGAAGAGGTTAAAACGTTTTGTTTTTGAATGACAATTTAGACTAAAAATATATAATTTGTACTGTTTTTAAACAAACTTCTTTCCTTTGTGACCTCTTAACTTTTGGAAGAGATACTCCAAGTGAGTCTATACGGAAAAAAGTGGAAGAAACAATTCTTTTGTCCTTTGGTCCAAATAATCTATTTCATTGGAAAGGGGACAGATGTATAAGACAACTTCTCAACATCTCTTCCAACTCTAATATTTAAGCAAGGTTAAGATGAAAAAATTCTGTTTTCCACTCTCAAATGAAACAAATTACTTTTTTGAAGTTTACTATTTTCACTGTTCTTTTCCTTAATTCCATAAAATTCATGTTTTGTTTTATTTTGAATAAGATAGCCTCTTCCTCATTCCTTTGTTTTCAGACCAATAAAGTCACTGATGATATTTTGCAACCACTAGATAAGTAACACATTCATATTGTGATTTACAGTTTTCAAAAGTACTTTTTACATACAGTATTTTATTTAAATCTAACCACCACCTTATTAAGCAAGTAGAGCAGGGATTCAGGGCAATTACATGACACAGTGGATACAGTGTCGGACATGGAAACAGGAAGACTTATCTTCCTGAGTTCCTATCTGGCCTCATTTAGATGTGTAACCCTGGACAAGCCTCAGTTCCTCAACTGTAAAATGAGCTGGAGAAGAAAATGGCAAATAAATCCAGTGTCTTTGCCAAGAAAACCCCAAATGGCATAATGAAGTGTCTGATACCACTGAAATGATGAACACCACCACAAGGTAAGAGATAATGACCCACCTTTTATGGATGAGGAAACTAAAGTTAAAAGAAGTTAAATGACTTACCCAAAGTCCTACAGCTAGTGAATCCTGTCATTAAAATTGAGGAAACTTAAGTTTGAACCCAGGTCTGCTAACTGCCAGAGTCCAATGCTCTTTCCGCTATACCATGGTGAGTGAGAAAAACACAAGTGTAATTCCTGTTGGTGGAGTTGTGAACTGATCCAACCATTCTGGAGGACAATTTGAAACTATGCCCAAAGGGCTATCAAACTGTACATACTCTTTGATCCAGCAATACCACTTCTAGGTTTGCATCCCAAAGAGATCATAAAAAAGGGAAAAGGACCCACAAGTACAAAAATATTTATAACAGCTCTTTTTGTAGTGGCAAAGAATTGGAAATTGAGAGGATACCCATCAATTAGAGAATGACTGAACAAGTTGTGGCATATGAATATAATGGAGTACTATTGTTCTATGACAAATGATGAGCAGGCAGATTTCAGAAACACCTGGAAAGACTTACATGAACTGATGCTGAATAAAGTGAGCAGAACCAGGAGAACACTGTACACGAGTAACAACAACATTGTGTGTGATCAACTATGATAGACTTAGCTCTTCTCAGCAATACAATGATCTTTAATACAATTACATTTTACAATTACGATTTAATACAATTATACATTAATACAATTCCAAAAGACTCATGATGGAAAATGCTGTCCACATCCAGAGAAAGAACTATGGAGTCTGAATGCAGACTGAAGCAGACTATTTTCACTGTGGGGGTTTTTTGTTTTTTCTTTCTTATGATTTTTTCCATTTTGTTCTGATTCTTCCTTCAAAACATAACTAATGTAGAAAAATGTTTAATATGATTGTACATGTATAACCTATACCAGATTGCTTGTGTCTTGGAGAAGGGACAGGCGAAGGAAGGAGAAAAAATTTGGAACTCAAAATCTTAAAAAAGTGAACGCTGAAAACTATCTTTACATATAATTGGAAAAAATACAATACTATTGGGGGGGGAAGAAAATCATAAATGTAATGGTGATTTAGCTGAGATTTATAGGTAATATATTTAGTGGGCAATCACATATAGGTAATGAGTGTGTGTGTCTGCACATACACACACACACCTTTTTTTAATTGGACCTCTATCAAATAGTGACTGAACTAAGGCAAACAATCTTCAGTCTTAAAGGTAATGCCCGAGCCTCTATTTTACAATCTCCTGAAAGAGTCAACCCCTAAAATATAGGAATGATCTTGTTTAAGGAAAAAAAAACTTGGTATAGGTAAGGATTAATAATGAATTAAAATACATGTCTCTCTTGGGTTTGATTTTTGATAACAATAGGATGCCCTTTCATTTGTAAATTTAAATCTCAAATTCAGTCTATGAATCTTTAATAACTGGTATTAGGGCTTGTCAATCTTTCTTTTTTTTAATTACTGTTCAAAGTCACACTGGTAGTCTAGTAGGATTTCTATATGCTATTCTGCTTACAAATTACATAATCATCATTTTATTTTTTGAGCTCCCCTTACCATTGTAATTAATTGGTGCTCCTTCTGCTCTGGAATTAGTCCAGCATTGGATGGACTTGAATTTCAGAAGTGCATTGGGCTTATTTGTCACTTTAGCCCCCTGCCATTTCTATCAGAATCACTAAGAAGTGGTGAAAAGGAAAAGAATGAGGAAATTACTTTTTTATCTTTCCCTTCGTCCCATATGCCACGAAAAGTACATCTTAATTATTTCTAATCTGAACTAGCACATTTAATGATCAACTTCAGTTTAGCCAAGACTTCATAAGCTAACACATTCTGCATACCAATTCTCTAAGCTCACTTCTGATATGATTTTTATGTCTCTTTCAATCAAGTTCAATGACAGTGTGGCATAGCAGATAAGGTGAGAAACCAAGATTCAAATTCTGTCTAAGACACTCACTTTACGACCCTAGGCAAGTCATTTAATCTATCTGTGTATCAGTTTCCTCATCTGGAAAGTGTAGGGGTTGGACCTCATGGCATCCCAAGCCCCTTTCAGTTCTAAATCTATGATCCTATGTTTTTTTGAAAGATAGTTTCCACAGTAAGATGCAATCACTATGTTAGATGGTTTTTCTAACTATTTTTGTTATAGGGGGATATACAAGGAAATAATTGGTCTGAAAACAAATGGCTTCGATACCTTAGAAGGGGGAAAATGTGGATAAAAGAGGAGTCCTCAGTTTATGAATGGACTGTTCCAAAAAGGAATTCAGAGGAATTTTCTTTCAAATATTTTTCCATTGAAACAACACTTTCACAAAGTAGTTAGGTTCCCAGGTTCATACTGAAACAAAACAAAAACCCCAAAACCTAACACCTATGGTACAGTATGTTATACTCTTCTTATTAGCACTGGAGGACCCAGCTATTAAATGCATCCAGCTTATAAGTCCAGAAACAAATGAAAAGAGCCCTGAATTTGGGTCAGGAGACCTTAAAGTTCAAAAATCCCTTCATTGGTAGTTGGTATGTATGGTTTGGTAAGTCATTCATGTTCTTGGTCCTGTTTTTATAACTACAAAATAAGGAGATTGACTAATAAGAGAAATGCAAATTAAAATGTTTCAGAGATTCCACCTCATACCCACTGTGTTGGCAAAGATTGGAGGGGCTGTGGGAGAGCAGAAACACTTATGAATTATTGGTGGAGCTGCGGATTGGTCCAACAATCCTGGAAAGCAATTTGGAATTATACCCAGAAAAGTGTCACATAAAGAATATGGTGTAAATACTCTTTAACCTGGCAATATAACTACTAGGCCTTCAATCCAAAAACATCAAAGAAAGGAGAATCTATATGGATTAAAATATTTATAGCAGCATTTTCTGTTCTATCAAAGAACTGGAAAGTAAATCGATGCCCATCAATTCAAAAACAGCTAGACAAGTTATGTTTTAGGAATGTAATGAAACACTAACAAAAGGGACAGATTCAGAGAAACCTAAGAATTGAACACACTGATGCACAATGATATGAGTAGAACCCATAGAACTATTTTATATAATATAATTTAAAAAGCATTGTAAAGAAAAACAGCTCTGAAAAACTTAAAAACTATGATTAATGCAAAGACCAACTATGCTTCCAGAAGACCGAAGACAAAGCATGCACATTACCTCCTAGTAGAGAGGTGATGGATCCTAAGTATAAAAGGAGACGTACATCTACATATATGACTATTACAACAAAATTTTATTTTGTTTCACTATCCTTTTATTAAAAAAGGAAGGTTTTTATTTGGGGGAGGCAAGGAGACTTACCTGGGAAAGTAAGAGGGGTAATTATAAGTGTACTTTTAAAAAAGAGAGAAGGGGGGAAAATAACACCAATTAAATGTTTTAAAAATACACAGAAGGAGGTTCAGAGGGGAACCATCACTGCAGGGCAATATTGGCATTACCAATCAGTCAACAAGCATGTATTAAGTCCTTCCTAAACGTCAGCTACTATGTGGATACAAAGAGAAGCAAAAAGAAGAAAAATACCAAACAAACAAAAAACACAAGAACAACCAAAAACAAAACATAACCCTTGCCCTCAAAAATATCACAAGAATGCTTACATTCTAATAGGGGAAAAACATGCAAAAAAATACATACATACAAGACACATAGTGTACATGAAAGACATTAGGCAAGAGGGAGGTAGGGTCAGGGAAGAGAAAAAACCAATAAAGTCCTCCTACAGAGGGCTTTGAACTGAAATCTGATGGATCCCAGAGAAGGCAGAGGGCAGAGGTGAGGAAGGGGAGGGGTGCAAGAACAGCAAATAGATCAGATTAACAGGACTAGAATGTGAGTGGAAGGCAGTAACATATAAGAAGATTAGAAAGGTGGGAAAGGGCCAGACTGGGAAGGGAAAAGTATAAAAAGCCTGAAAAGGGGGCAGGTTGTGAAGGGATTCATAGGTCAAACAGCATTTTATATTTTCTTCTGGAGGTAAAAGAGACCCACTGGAGCTTAGGAAAAAACAGGGAAAAAAGAAAAGTCCTCAGTTTATGAATGGACTATGTTCCAAAAAGTCCTGCGAAATTCAGAGGCATTTTCTTTCAGAAACTTTTTTCCACTGAAACAACACTTACACATGGTAGTTAGTTTCCCAGGTTCATATGGGGTGGGGGACCTGGTCAGATCTAAGCTTTAGGATAATCATTATTTGAGGCAGGGAGACTAAACAGAAAGAAACTGCGATAGTTCAGGTGTGAGGTTATGAGGGCCTGTGCCAAGTTGGCAGTTGTCTGAGTAGAGAAAGGGGGATGTAAACTAGAGATGTTGTGAAGGCAAAAACAACAAGCAATAAACTGATGATGTATGGCGAATATGAATGAGGAATCAAGGATAAAACCAAGGTTATGAGTCAGAGTGTCTGAGGAGGGTCATACCCTCAGCAGAATTAGGGAAATTTAGAAGACAGGAGGGATTTGGGGTAAAGATAATGAGTTTTGTTTTGGACATGTAGAACTTGAGATATCTATCACATTAAAATTAATTTATATCAAAAGAAACAAGTTGTATAATAATAGCTAATAATAGATAGCATTTTATAGTGGTCTAAGGTTTTCAAAGCATGTTATATAACTATTAATACTGACATTAATATTAGTAAACGTTCTAGTTTCCTTTGTGCATAGAAAGGCTCATGTAGTTGATTTTCTAGTTCAGCAGTTCTCAAAATGTAGTCCATGAATCCCTGAACTTAGAAAGTTTCAAGGGGTCTGTGAGGTCAAAACCATTTTCAGAATTTTTAATGTACTTAAATGTTACTTGCATTTTCTCATGGACATTCAGTGGAATTTTCCAAAGGACACATGACCTGTGAATTGAAGATTTAGCTACAAACATGAAGACTAAGTTAATATCTCATTTACAAAATTTTATCTTTGCCTTACAAATGGACCACTCTAAGACATGTCAGGGATAACTGGTTTTGGGAGTTTTTTTGGTCCAGTATTAGCACCAACTAATCATGGAAGTAAAAGGGAAGTAAACTGAACCAAAATGGGGTAAAATGCCAGTTTCATCCAAGAATCCTTGATGAAACTAAAAAGAAATTAATTTTATCAAATTTCAACCTTTGAGTATATATCTTTTTAATATTTTATGTGAGCAAACAGAAAGTATGCATAAAGTACTTCTACTGCATACTCAAGTCTGATGGTTGTCAGAAGGAAAAGTGCTCCTTCAATTGAAGTACAAACTGAACTGCTTTTTTTTTTTCATGGAATACTATTTTTATTTGATACAATGACTGACAGACTATAGTTATTCAGACTGGGGTACTGGACAGATATTTTCTTGAAAATAAATTAAGTAAGCCTGTCACTTCAAGGAAAACAATCTACAATAGTTGTTGTCAAGGACAAAATTTGATCTTTCAAGCAAAAATTAGAATTTTGGAAAACCTACATTTGTCAACATGAATTTGACAGTTTCTCAATACTTTTCTGTATCAGTGGTGCCATTAATGTGATTTTTTGATATTGCATACTGAAATGTGTCAACATTTGGAAGATCTACAAAACTCAATGAACCAATATTTTCCAAATGACCACTGCATGAATGATCCACTCAAAGTGCAAGATAGACCAATGGATTTTAATGTAACAGAGTACGAAAAGTTCAGTGATATGGTTTCAGATTCCACACTGCAACTAACCTTTAAGAAACTACCATTTGGCAAGTTTTGGTTCAGTACCAAAGGATATCCACAGTCATCTGAAAAGGCTATTAAACTCTTCCCTTTTCCAACTATTTATCTGTTCAAGACCAGATTTACTTCATTTACTTCAACCAAAACAACATATAGTAATAGAATAAATGCAGAAGAATATATGAGAGACTCCAGCTGTCTTCTATTATGGCAAATAACAAAAAGCTCTACAAAAATATGTAAAACAAAATGCCATACTTCTCATTGAATTGTTTTTGTTTTGGAAAAGTTATTTTTCATAAAAATATTATTTCTATTAACATGTAATGGATTTACTATTGTTGTTTTAGGTGAATTGATAAATATTTTAAAATTTTATTAGTTTTAATATCTAACATGATAAATATCAATAGATATAAACCACATAAACGAAAGCTCTTTGGGGTGCTCAATTTTAAAGAGGATAAAGAGGTCCTGAAACCAAAAAGTTTGATATCTACTATTCTAGTTCATAATTTTAAAAAAACCTTAGAGATAAAAATGAGAAACTTGGTCTAAATTATATAAAAGGTCTTTTTCAGCTCTAAATCTTAAGAACATTCTCTCCAAGTACTGCAATGAACACAGACATTTCCCACAACGTCATTAGGCCCTTCTCCTGCTTTCCACAAAAGCTTATTTCTGGGCCAGATTCTCCACATACAAACTCCTGTCTCCTGGCTAGGGTTTCCAAGGCATTGAGAACCCCTGGGGCTCTTGCCTCTAGGTCCTCCTGACAGAGCAGCTCCTACCAATGCCTGCTGCCCTGAAATGAGCTTCAAAATGCACCCCACCCCAGCAATACTACCTTCTATGAGGTAACACTTATTTAGAAGATGACAAAACTTTAAAAAATTTTTACAAAGAAGGATGACAAAAGACTATAGCAGTATCACTCCATAAAGCAAAGGGAGAAATAATGAAGAATAAAAGTAATTGGAAGAAAACTTGAAAATTTCTTAAAATAGGCAGTCACCTAAGGGCATTTAAAGGATGGAAAGGGGAGGATAACAAATAGAAGAAAAATAGGAAAGATCTTCAGAGACTTTTAATAAAAAAAAAACTTTTAATCATAAATCTATCAAGTATTACTAAATGCCAGGCATTATGTGAGGCATTGAGATGTGAGGACAGAAGTGAAATATTCTCTACCTCATGGAGCTTACATTCTAATGGGGGAGATAATATGTACATATATAAGTATATACAAAACACACATAAAGGAGATAGAGGATAACTTTGGAAGGGAAAAATCTCATGTGGAATGCAATTACTAAGCTGAGTTTTGAAGGAAACCAAGGATTCTAAAAGGCAGAGTTAAGGAGGAAGAACATTTCAGGCAGAGGAGACAGCTAGTGTGCAAAAAGAGATGCAAGATGGAGTATTGTGTAGGGAGAAAATCAAGTACGATTGTAGAGTATGTGGAGATTAGCAATAGATAAGAAAGCTGAAAAGGTAGGATGGTCAAATCTAGACTATAGGAAAATCTCTTTAGTAGCTATGTAGACTAGAGGATAGGCTAGAACAGAGAAAGACTTAGGCATGGAAACCAATTTAGAAGCTACTACAACAGTCTAGGTGGAAAGTAAATAAGGGCTTGAACTAGAGTAGTAGCTAGGTAAATGGAGAGAAGGGGGCATATAATAAGAGATGCTCTGGAGGTTTAAAAAAAAAAAAAGACGACAAGATCTGGCAACTCATTAGATATATAGAGCTACCACATATGACAATCCCATACTTGCTTTCTAAGTGGAGGTAGAAATGACACTAAATTTACCTAATCTATTTATTCAATGCTATCCCAATTAAAGTACTAAAATATTGTCTTACTGAGTCAGAAAAAAATAACAACAAAGTTCATTTGGAAGAACAAAAGGTCAAGAATTTCAAAGAAACCAAGGGAAAAAGATGGGAAGGAGATTCAGTAATATCAGACTATCTATATTACAAGATGAGGACATTGTTGAAGTGTAAAATGTATAATTTTGATTATTTTAAATTAAAATTTTATTGTATAAATAAAACCAATGTAGCCAAGAATAGAAGGAATGGAGAAAATTAGAAGAAACTTTCACAGATAATCTCTCAGATAGGATGTGATTGTGTTGGAATACTGCTGTGGTGTAGGAAATGATAAACTGGTTGATTTAGAGAAACATGGAAAGACTTGGACCAATGAAGGAACATGCTATCTACCTCCAGAGAAAGAGATGACAAGTAGAAATATACATAGTACGGTTTTACACCTATGTATATGAGTATATATGTGTATTATTAGATATCTATGTATATGTGTGTAGGGGCATGTGTGTGTGTGTGTGTTCCCACATTTAACCGTAGCCTTCTTTAGGAGTTGGGGGGCGGGGCAGAAGTAAAAAGTGCACAGCAAAG
Source organism: Trichosurus vulpecula (assembly GCF_011100635.1). Taxonomy (NCBI): domain Eukaryota; kingdom Metazoa; phylum Chordata; class Mammalia; order Diprotodontia; family Phalangeridae; genus Trichosurus; species Trichosurus vulpecula. The sequence goes on along the minus strand of NC_050581.1, from coordinate 46,458,873 downwards.
ACCAAGAGAAAACCTTGGAAGGAAGCAAAGAAAAGCTGAGCCCCTTTAAAAACAATGTATAGTATTTATTATATAGGTTTTCTTGAAATGGAATGTGTTTTACATTGAATTGTCTCCTATGTTCTTTGTGTACATGAAATTTTTTTTTCTTTTTTCGTTTTGTGTTTAAGTTTAAAAGGAATAAAAATTTTACAAAAAAATACCGTAAAAAAAAGAAGTGGCGCTAAAGGGAATAATAGGAAAAGCAGCTGGAATTTAATCAAGCATACCATAGGACACCTATGCTAAAAAACAACACAACTGGGAAGCCAACGAAGTACTAATTCACTGAAAGAGAGAAAGAGATGTGGAAAAAAATCTTAAATCATATCAACAACCCTAAAAAGGTGTCCGAAAGAACAACCAATGGTTGATGTCTGCTTCTTCTCAATGTCCTTTACTAGATCATCATCTATAAAAGTACATATAGGAAGCTTATTCTGATTTCCCAAGTCGCTAATACCCTACCCTTGGGAAAAATTACTTTGTATACATTTCTGTATGTATTTTCAAGGTACTTTTTTAGGTCCCTCAATAAACGAGGACTGTTTCATATTTTGTCTTTGTATCCCCAGCCCTATCATAATCCCAGGTAGGTTAGAGTAGTTATATATACCTTACCGAGGGGCAACTAGGTAGCTCAGTGGATAAAATGCTGGGCCTGGAGTCAGGAAGACTCATCTCCGAGTTCAAATTTAGCCTCACTTGCTAGTTATGTGATTGTGGGCAAATCATTTAACCCTCTTTGCCTCAGTTTGTTCATCTGTTAAATGAGCTGGAGAAGGAAACGGCAAACCACTCTGGCAAACCATTCCAGTATCTTTGCCAAGAAAACTTCAAATGAGGTCATAAAGAGTCAGACACAACTGAAGCAACAACAACAAAAATATAGCTTATTGAAGGAATTGTGCACTCCACAAATCAAAAAATACAAAAAACAAATGCAAATAATAGGAATAAGGGAATAAATAAATTGAAAGAGGGGCAGCTAGGTGGCACAGTGAGTAGGGCAGCAGCTCTGAAGTCAGGAGTACCTGAGTTCAAATCTGGCCTCAGACACTTGACACGTTTACTAGCTGTGTGACCTTGGGCAAGTCACCTAACCCCAATTGCCCTGCCTTCCCCCCTGCAAAAACAAAAATAGAAAATTAATTAATTAAAAGAAAAATTTCTACCCTATAAAATTATTACATGTATTTAAAAATCAGGCTTAATGTAAAAGGTGGAATATGTACCTACATTTTATACAAAAAAATTTAATAACCCTAAGTATAATAGTTTAATATATGCCAATAAAACTAAGTAGTAAAGCGCTTGTTAAATTTAATAAAACTCTAAGATATTGAGACATTAAAACCAACTCCCTTCAACAAAACTTTCAAGAATATCAACCTTTCATAATAACAAATTTATAATTTGAAAAACATATTTCAAAATTTTTACAGGATTATCCTTACATATATAGAAAAATTATAAAATTCCAGAACTGAAAAGATACAATCTTATCCCTTTGACCACTGTCCCACTTTTTTTAAAAAAGAGGACTTTACTAGGGTCATATAATTTACATGGTAGTTTTGTACAGAATTTCCATACTCATAGAGGGAGGGAGAAAGCTTTACATGAAGCAGTGCCTAACACAATACTTTGACCATAATTACTCCTTAATAAAAGTTTGTTGAATGAATGAGATCTAAAAAGCTAAGACCCATTTATGGATCTAATGCTAGGAACTGAGAAAATTATTAAAAGTCTTTTGAATGTTTTAAAATTGATTTCACTTTTAAAAAAGAATTTGGCCACAGCAACATCATCTACTAAGACCATCTACTAAGTTATACTAGAGTTGTAATCTACATTGGTAGAGGAAGCACTCATGTTGACAAGTTTCTTTATTTGGTCAGTGTTTTATATTTCTAAATTATAAAACTGTATTTTCTAGCAAAATTTTTCCCTTCAGAATGCTGAAAATCTTTCAATGTAGCAAAGCAAACTATGCAACACTTTTACTTTCTTTTCAAAGCTCCCTCATAAACACCCTTTCTTTTGACCTTTACTCTATATACACACTACTGCAAAGCTAAATTAATATTGGAAGGAAAACTGAACAAACCAGTCTCCCTGGGTTTGTTTATACATTTCAAAGAAAGCTTTAGTTAAAATACCAGTATCCAATTCTCTGAGACTTAATGTTGAAAAAAATTGTAATAAACCAAATAAGCTGGGTTAAAGCCATTTAGAACATTTTCCTCTTATACAAAAGCAATGAACATTTACATCTACACTCAGAAATGCTATGTGTAATTTTGATCCTACACATCAAAAGATATGATGAAAGTCAAGATGAAGTTAACAGAGGAAGAAACTATGATCCAAACATTAAGTATCTTATGCAAAAAGGACGTAAAACATTAGTGAAATTACAAGTAAACCATCAAAGAGCTTACAATATAGTAGAGAAGATAAAATGTTACACAAATAACTAAAGTACAAAATAAAAGTACTTAAGGGTATATTAATGAAATGAATATGCATTTTTGAAAATAGAAAATAAATAAATCTGCAATAAGCACAAAAGAGGATAAACTAAAAATATTTCTGGCAAGGATAGGGCTTTATTTAGTTAGTAAGTTAGTTATTTAGATGGAACAGACAGCAGAGGTTTGGGAATTCCAAACTCTGGCAAAGCATCAATGTGAACCTTCCTCAGCCCAACAGTTCTGAGAGGTTTTTCAATGTGTTGGAATCCCATGGAACTCCAGCATTTCTTTCCAGCTGTCAATAAGATATCACAGGATTGTATGTCTTGCACAAATAGAGTATGGGTGTAACTCCAGAACTGGGCAGAATTCCATAAAATATTTGAACTCAGATTTCCAGAAACTTATTTTATTGATTCTCGCATCTGTTCATTCATTCAACACCTACAGATATGGAACGAAAGTCCTCTGAAGGGATGGAAAGCTGAGGCTAGCAAGATGAAATCTAATAGGGGAGAAAGCAAAGTCTTAAGACCTGAGTCAAAAAAATCAGCTAAGGGGGGAAACTTGGGGCAGCCAGGTGGCACAGTAGATAGAATGTTGGGCCTGAAGTCAGGAAGACTACTCCTCCAGAGTTCAAATCTGGCCTCAGACATCTACTAGCTGTGTGACTGTGCAAGTCACTCAACCCTGTTTGCCTCATTTCCTCATCTGTAAAATGAGCTAGAGAATGAAGTGGCTCCAGTATCTTTGCCAAGAAAACCCCAAATGGTATCATGAAGATTTAGACGCAACTGAAATGACTGAACAACAACAAACCAAAATTACTTTTCGCTTTGGTTGCTATACCAATCAAATTACCAAGAGGATACGTTATAGAACTTGATAAAATAATAATGAAATTAATTTGGTGGGGAAAAAAAATGTAGAATCTTTTCTAGAAAAATAATGAAAAGAAGGATGAAGGGGAACAAGCATTTCTATACCTTAAACGGTATTATAAAGTGGCAGTCATCAAAACCATCTGGTATTGGTTTAAAAAAAAAAAAGACATCAATGGAACAAAATAGACAAAGGCGACTCAGAAACAAGACAACTCAGGAACTCAATGTGTGATAAAGTGGAAAACTAGGTTATCTAGCAAAAGACTTTCTACTTGATAAATACTACTGGGAAAATTGGAAAGCAGTCTGGCAGAAAATAGGCTTAGATCATAACCTTATACTACCTTCTACTATAGATACATGACTTTAATATTAAAGATAACACTATTAAAAAACTAGAAGAGAAACATCATACACCTCTCACAACTAAGAGACAGAAATAGATATTCTTAATCAAACAGGAGATAATGATAATTACAAAAGATAAAACGGATAGATAACTTTGATTAATTGAAAATAAAAAGCTTATGCATAGACAGTAATGCACCTAGGATAAGAAGGGAAGCGGCCAAATAGGGAATAAAAAAATCTCTGTATAAATTTCTCTGCTAAAAGTGGCACTGAAGACATACATACATGTGTGCGTACACACCCACACACCCACATTATAACTAATGGCCATTCTCCAATACATAAATATTCAAAGGATATAACAAATAGTTCTCATAAAGAGCTGCAAAATGTTCACAGCCATATGAAAAATGCTCCTTATCAATAACAGAAATGAAAATCAAAACCAGAGTGACATTTTACCTCACACTCTGCAAACTGGGGAAAAAAAGACAAAAAACGGCACTAGTCAATGTTAGAGGTGTTGTGGAAGGATGGCCACACTAATACATTATTGATGGAGCTATAAAGTGGTACAACCATTCTGGAAAACAATTTGGAATTATGCAAATCAAGTGACAAACCAAGCCCATACCTTTTAAACCAGAAACTCCATTACTGGCTTGTACCCCAAGGAAGCCATTGATAAGAAAAAGCCCACATATACATTCTTTATGATAGCTAAGAACTGAAAAAAAGTAGATGCACATCAATCAGGGAATGGCTAAACAAACTGTGGTACATGAATATAACGGAATGCTACTTTCTGTAAGAAATTATGTGAATGATAAACACAGAGAAGCACGGAAAGATCTATAGGAATTGATGCATTATTTAGTATATAGAGGCAAGAAAACCACATACACAGTAATTGTAACAATGTACATGAAAAGAACTGACTCACCCCAAAAAATCAAAAGTAAAGGTAACAAAATTTTGATTAGTTGTGCTGACTCTTTTTTCTCTATATATGGGAGAAAAAGGAGATTGGAAAGAAAAAAAACCCACTGGGGAGTTCTAGTGCCAACTATGGTGGAGGAAGGAAGGAACCCTCTGAAGTCCTCCCAAATTCCCCTCCAAACAACTAGAACCCACTTCAGAATTGAATGGAGCAGGGAAGCGGCTTACCAGCATAACAGGAAATGTCTGTCTCACTACAGTCAGGGGGGAGCAAGGTCCAAGAGCAGCATCAGCTAAGCCTCACAGCAAGGAGCCTGCAGCAAGGCTCCAAACCTGGGGCAATCCGCCAGTAAGGGCCCTACCTTCCTGAACACCATTAGCCCCCTAGGCAAGTAAGCAGTCTGTGCCGGGCAGCAAGCCCCCACTGATAAGAAAAAGCCCACATATACACTCTTTATGATAGCTAAGAACTGAAAAAAAGGAGATGCACATCAATTGGGGAATGGCTAAACAAACTGTGAATATAACGGAATGCTACTTTCTGTAAGAAATTATGTGAATGATAAATACAGAGAAGCGCTGAAAGATCTACATGAATTGACCGCACCCCAGCACAATCTACCAGCAAGGCCTTAAGCCCAAAGCTGAACAGCAGTGAAGCCCCACCCCAGGACTGGCCAACAGAGAGACCCTGCCTCTGGGGCTTGTAAGCAGAGAGACTCTGTTTCCATAGCAACCCAGGATGAAGGCTCCATGTCTGGGGCAGATCAACAACAAGATCTGTTTTGGGGCCAGATGCCAGAATGACTCTGTTACCACAGTGTAGGGTTAATGGAATATGAAGATATTTTCTGTCCGTTAATAGGCCCATGTGACCACACCCCATGCCAAGACCACCCACATGAGCCCTCATGCTTTTGCGCACGTGGGCCCTCATGCCTTTCTGCAATGAGCCAAGCAGGTGCTGAGTAGAACTGCATAAATAGAGAGTCCTGAGGAAAAAACAAGGGGAGAAGAAAGCCAGTGTTGAGCACAGAGAGAACTGGCAACAGCAGCCAAGGCTGCTGGGAACTGGCTGAAGGGCAGAGACTCTCTGAGGGGCGAAGACTTGCTGAAAGGGAACTCACTGGAGAGACCCCACCCACAGGAAGGATGATTAGCATAAGACATTAAGTAGCCATTATCAAGAAGCCTCCTTGCAGTGAAAGTGAAATTGAAATGCCTCTGATCTGGGGGACTGGTAATATGTGTAAATACCTTTACTGCCCTGTTAAGCTTTGCTTTCCTTATTTCCATAACATCTTGTCTGGTATTAGTGTACAGAATAAATATTATATGGGTTCAGTCTTGAGTGAGAAGTACCTATTATACCTGGAGATTCAATCCTTAAAATACATTTGCATGTTCATAGCAGCTGCTCATATCACACTGAGGATACATACAGCAACCCAGTAGCAAGGTTCCACCCCTGGGGCACACCAGTAGTTAACCCCCCCACAACCAGACGAAGACCACAGGAAGGCACCTATCCCAACAGTACAAGCCAGAAGAAAGCCTAGCTTTCAGTGACAGCAAGCAGCTAAGTTCTGAAGCCAAGACAGAGTCAGCAGTAAGAGCCTGAGCCCCAGCACAAAAAGCTTGGTCAGAGCAGGATGAGCGCCCAACTCTCACATAAAAAGGCAGAAAAAACAAGGAAAAAAAAAACTTGACTATAGAAAGTTATTATGGTGACGGAGGATCAAGGTGTAAATTTAGAAGAAGACAACAGAGTCAAAATGGTTACATGTTAAGCCTCAATGAAAAATGTAATTTGGTCTCAGGACCAAAAAGAATTCCTGGTAGAGCTTTAAAAGGACTTTAAAAAGCAAATTAGAGATGGGAGTCTATAGGAGTGAAGAGAGGCAGCAGCGCAACGCCACCGGCCATAAGACCTCAACTCCTGAGGCTTGCAGCCCAAAGTTTTGAAACACATCTTCTTGAACTTCCGGGAGACATAATGGCCAGGTAAATGGCTCTAATCCCACCCCACCCCCCAACCCAGAGAATTCCTCAGGGAAAAAACACTGGAATAGAGGAGACAGAAGTGGGGCCTCAGCGGCCGAGCAGTGGGAGTTCCTGAGTCCCAGACGGCAGAGCCAGCAGGGGTCAACACCAGGAGCCCAGACATATCTTTGCACAGCCAGGGGAAGTGGCAGACACCAGCACAGACAACAAACAACTGAGACCACTGCTGAAGAGCAACAGTGCTGGAGAGCAGCCCCAGGGGAAGGGGGACTTCAGGAACCCAGACCCGTCCCCCACACCTCAGGAAACTGAAGGCTATAATACACAAAGCCAGTAACTAGACTCACAATCCCCAGATCAAGAAACCTGGGACAGAGAGCCCTGAGCCCCAAAAGCAGAAATTCACTGTGAAGCCAAGAAAAAGCTAACCAACATGAAGAAGAACACGAAAAAACTGAGGACCATTGATTCTTTTTATGGAGAGAGGGATGATCAAAATACCAATTTGGAAGAGGATAACGTTGACACTATACCCACATCTGATACCTCAAGATGGAATGTGAACTGGTCTCAAGCCCAAAAAGCATTACTGGAAGAGCTAAAGGAGGATTTTAAAAACAAAATTAGGGAGATAAAAGAAAAAAAATGGGAAAAAAAAAAACACTGACAAAATCAAGTCCTTAAAAAATAAGATCAGCGAAATGGCTACAGAGATTCAGAATCTAAACAGAAAAAATGACACCCTGAGAGGTAAAATCAACCAACTGGAAAAGAAGACTCAAAAGTAAAATGAAGACAGCAACTCAATAAAAACTGGAATTGAACAAGTGGAAGCTAATGACTCTATGAGGCACCAAGAAGTAGTAAAACAAAATGTAAAGAATGAAAAAATAGAAGAAAATGTGAAATATCTGATTGGAAAAGAAAAACTGACCTGGAAAACAGATCCGGGAGAGACAATTTAAGAATTATTGGTCTACTGGAAATCCATGATGAAAGAAAGAGCCTTAACAGTATCTTTGAAGAAATTATCAAAGATAAGTGCCCAGGGGTCCTACAACCAGAGGGTAAAATAGTCATTGAAAGAATCCACCGATCACCCCTGAAAGAGATCCCAAATTGAAAACTCCAAGACATATTATAGCCAAATTTCAGAATTACAAAGTCAATGGGAAAATACTGCAAGCAGCTAGAAAGAAACAATTCAAATATCGTGGAACTATAGGAAGGATCAGGCAGGATCTTTCAGCTTCTACATTAAATGACAGGAGAAACTGGAATATGATATTCTGAAGGGCAAAGGAGCTGGGACTACAACCAAGGATCAACTACCCAGCAAAACTGAGCATAACCTTTCAGGCAAAGAGATGGACATTGAACGAAATAAGAGGAATTCCAGACCTTCCTGATGAAAAGGCCAGAACTCAATGGAAAATTTGATCTTCAAATATAAAACTCAAGAGGGATATAAAAAGATAAACAGGGAAAAAAAAAAACCCATGAACCTTACTAATCAATAATGGCAAACTGTTTACATCTTTATAGAGGATTATATCATCTTATGTATATTTTATATATATATATATATATGTGTGTGTGTGTGTGTGTGTGTGTGAATCTTAAGAATAGTACAGTTGTTATGACATTTGAAAGGGATACACATAGACTGTGGATATCTGTATAAAATAACTGATATAAGGATAAAAAACATAATTAAGAGATGTAAAGGGAGGGTTCTGAGAGAAGAGGTAAGGAGGTAGTAGAAAAGGGTAAATTACATCAAATGAAGAGGCACAAAAGCACATTAGAGGGAAAGAAGGGAGGGAGAAGAGCAGTATTTGAGCTTTACTCTCATCGGATTTGGTTCAAGAAGGGAATAACATACCCCAGTAAGTATAGAAATCAAACTTGCCCTACAGGGAGTAGGAGGGGAAAGAAGGAAAAAAAAAGAGAGGGGGGTGGTCAGAAGGGAGGAAAGAAGTAGCAAATGGAAAATGGTAAGATAAGGGACGGGAATCAAGAGGGAGGGCAAACTGAGGAAGGCAGTGGTCAAAAGCAAAACTTTGTTGAGGAGTGGAAGGGGAAAGGGAGAAATAAAAGCAAAAACAGGGGGAAATAGGATGGAGAAAAAGACACAGATAGTAATCATAACTGTGAATGTGAATGGGATGAACTCTCCCATAAAACGGAAGCAGAGAGCAGAATGGATTAAAAACCATAATCCTACAATATGCTGTTTACAAGAAATACATTTGAAACAGGGGGATACACACAGGGTAAAGGTAAAAGGCTAGAGAGTAAACTATATTAGGCCTCAGCTAAAGTAAAAAAAAGCAGGGGTAGCGATCCTAATCTCAAACAAAGCAAAAGTAAAGACAGATCTAATTAAAAGAGATAAGGAAGGACACTACATCTGCTAAAAGGCACCGTGAACAATGAAGAAATATCATTGTTTAACATATATGCACCAAGTGGTATGGCATGCAAATTCTTAGAGGAGAGGTTAAGGGAGTTACAGGAAAAAACAGACAACAAAACTATAATAATGGGAGACCTCAACCTCCCCCTCTCTGAACTTGATAAATCTAATCTCAAAATAAACAAGAAAGAAGTTAAAGAGGTGAACAGAATTTTAGAAAAGGCAGATATGATAGACCTCTGGAGAAAACTGAATGGGATAAAAAGGAATATACTTTTTTCTCAGCAATACATGGCACATACTCAAAAACTGACCATGTACTAGGGCATAAAAATCTCACAATCCAGTGCAAGAAGGCAGAAGTAGTCAAAGCATCCTTTTCAGATCATGATGCAATAAAAATTATTTGTAATAAAGAACCATGGAAAAATAAGCTAAAAATTAATTGGAAACTAATCTAATTCTAAAGAATAAGTGGGCCAAAGAACAAATCATAGAAACAATTAATAACTTCATTCAAGAGAATAACAATAATGAGACAACAGAACAAAACTTATGGGATGCAGCAAAAGCAGTTCTTAGGGGAAGTTTTATATCTCTAAATGCTTACATGAATAAAATAGAGAAAAGGGAGATCAATGAATTGGGCACACAACAGAAAAAGCTAGAAAAAGAACAAATTGAAAATCCCCAATTAAATACCAAATTATAAATACTGAAAATCAAAGGAGAGATTAATAAAACTGAAATTAAGAAAACTATTGAATTAATAAAAAAAATAAGAGCTGGTTTTATGAAAAAAAAAAACCAATAAAATTGATAAACCTTTGGTCAATTTGATTTAAAAAAAGAAAGAAGAAATTCAAATTACCAGTATCAAAAATGAAAAGGGTAAATTCACCTCCAATGAAGAGGAAACCAAAACAATAATTAGGAATTATTTTGCCCAATTGTATGCCCATAAGTTTGATAACTTTGGGGATATGGATGAATATCTACAAAAATATAAATTGCCCAGGTTAACAGAAGAGAAAGTAAAATTTCTAAATAACCCCATCTCAGAAAAAGAAATTGAGCAAGCCATCAATGAACTCCTTAGGACAAAATCTCCAGGGCCAGATGGTTTTACATGTGAATTTTATCAAACATTTAAAGAACGATTAATTCCTATACTTTATAGACAATTTGGGAAAATAGGTGAAGGAGTCCTACCAAATTTTTTCACAACACAAATATGGTACTAATACTCAAACTAAACAGTCAAAACAGAGAAAGAAAATTATAGACCAATTTCCCTAATGAATATTGATGCAAAAATTTTAAATAAAATATTAGCAAACAGATTGCAGCAACTTATCACAAGAATAACACCCTACGACCAGGTAGGATTTATTCCAGGAATGCAAGGGTGGTTCAATATTAGGAAAACTATCAGCATAATTGATCATATCAACAACAAAAATAGCAGAAACCATATGATCATCTCAATAGATGCAGAAAAAGCCTCTGACAAAATACAACACCCATTCCTAGTAAAAAAAAAACACTAGAAAGCACAGGAATAAATGGAGCCTTCCTTAAAATTATAAACAGCATCCACCTAAAACCATCAACAAGCATTATTTGTAATGGGGATAAGCTAGATGCATTCCCAATAAGATCGGTGTGAAACAAGGATGTCCATTATCACTCTTATTATTCAATTTGGTAACAGAAATGTTAGCTGTAGCAATAAGAGAAGAAAAAGAAATTGAAGGAATTAGAATAGGCAAAGAAGAAACTAAATTATCACTTTTTGCAGATGATATGATGATTTACTTAGAGAATGCTAGAGAATCAAGTAAAAAACTACTTGAAATAATAAAAAACTTCAGCAAAGTTGCAGGATATAAAATAAACCCACATAAATCCTCGGCATTCCTATACAATACTAACAAAGCCCAAAGGCAAGAGATAGAAAGAGAAATTCCATTCAAAATTACTGTAGACACAATAAAATATTTGGGAGTCTATCTGCCAAGACAAACCCAGGACCTATATGAACATAATTATGAAACACTTTTCACACAAATAAAGTCAGATCTAAATAAATGGAAAAATATCAGTTGCTCATGGTTAGGCAGAGCTAATATAATAAAAATGACAATTTTACCTAAATTAATCTTTCTATTCAGTGCCATACCAATTGAACTACCAAAAAATTATTTTACAGAGTTGGATAAAATAATAACAAAATTCATCTGGAAGAACAAGAGGTCCGGAATATCTAGGGAATTAATGAAAAGAAATGCTAGGGAAGGTGGCCTAGCCATACCAGATATTAAACTGTACTATAAAGCAGCAGTCATCTAAACTACCTGGTACTGGCTATGAAATAGTGTGGTGGATCAGTGGAATAGGATAGGTACACAAGACACAGTAGTCAACGACTATAGCAATCTACTCTTTGATAAACCCAAAGAATCCAGCTTCTGGGCTAAGAATTTACTATTTCACAAAAACTGCTGGGAAAATTGGAACATGGTAGGGCAGAAAGTTGGCATAGACCAATATCTTACACCGTATACCAAAATAAAATCAAAATAGTTTCATGATTCAGAAATAAAGGCTGATACTATAAGCAATTTGGGAGAGCAAGGAATAGTATACCTATCAGATTTCTGGAAAAGAATTCATGACACAACAAGACACAGAGAGCATTACAAAATGCAAAATAGATAATTCTGATTGTTAAATTGAAATGCTTTTGTATAAAAAAAAGCCAATGCAACAAAGATTAGGAGGGAAGCAGAAAACTGGGAGAAAATTTGTACAACTAGTGTCTCTGATAAAGACCTCATCTCTAAAATATATAGGGAACTGAGCCAAATTTATAGGAATACAAGTCATTCCCCAATTGAGAAATGGTCAAAGGATGTGAACAGGCAGTTTTCAGAGGAAGAAATTAAAGATATCTACAGTCATATGAAAAAATGCTCTAAATCATTACTGATTAGAGAAATGCAAATCAAAACAACTCTTAGATACCACATCTCTCCTGCCAGATTGGCTAACATGACAAAACAGGAAAATGATAAATGTTGGAGAGGATGTGGGAAAATTGGAACATTGTTACATTGCTGGTGGAGTTGTGAACTGATCCAGCCATTTTGGAGAGCAATTTGGAACTATGCCCAAAGGGCTATAAAGATGTGCATACCCTTTGACCCTGCAATATCACTTCTAGGGTTGTATCCCAAAGAGATCACACAAGTGGGAAAAGGACCCATATGTACAAAAATATTTATAGCAGCTCTTTTCGTAGTAGCAAAGAATTGGAAATCAAGGGGAGGCCCATCAATTGGGGAATGGCCGAACAAGTTGTGGTATATGAAGGTAATGGAATACTATTGTGCTATAAGAAATGGGGATGATACAGACTTCATAATGCTGAATGAGCGGAGCAGAACCAGGAAAACATTATACACAACCACAGATACATGGATTCTGTGATGACTAACCCTGATAGACTTTGCTCTTCTCAGCAATACAAGGTACAAAGAAAGGACTCATGATAGAGAGAGTTATCTACATCCAGAGAAAGAACTATGGATTCTGAATGCAGATTGAGGCACACTTTATGCTCACCTCTTTTTTCCCCTTTGTTTTTTTTCTCTTTTGTTTTTTTTGGGGGGTTTTGTTTCTTCTTTCTCCTGATTCATTCCATTGGTCATAATTCTTCTCCATAACTTGAGTAGTGTGTAAATAAGTTCAATGCTAAGTTATATGTAGAAGATACATCGGATTCCATGCCATTTTGGGGGTAGGGGGAAGGGGGCGGAGAAGAAAATCTGGAACTCAAAATTATGTGGAACTGAGTGCTGTAAACTAAAAGTAAAAAATCTCAAAAAAAAATTATCATCTCTAGGTGAATACCTCACAGGTCTATACATGTGTAACCCTCAAACTTTAAACCAGTATCACTAATTGCCTACTGGACATTTCAAACTTGATATCCAGGAGGCACCTCAAACTTGACATGGTCAAAACAAAACTCTTTAACTTGCTTCTCCCCTCCATACCTTTTCCAAACTTCCCTATTTCTGCTGAAGCCTCATCTCCATCATTCTTCCTCACCCTGGCTGACCAATCTTGTCATTTTTACCTCTACAGCATCTACTGGATCCGAACTCTTGTCCTTACACAGCTAACTCCTTTGTTCAAGCCCACATCATGTCTTGCTTAGACTATTGCAACAGTCTCCCAATTCATCTCCCTGCTTCAAGTCTCTTCCCAGCTCAATCTTTCTTTTCTATTTCTATCCAAGTGATTTTCATTAAGTAAATATCACTCCTCTTCTCAATCAACTCCAGTGGCTTACCTGTTCCCTCTTGAAACAAACCTTTCTATTTAGCTTTTAAAGCCATTTACCACTTAGTGACAACCAGTCTTATTGCACATTATTCCCCTCAGTGGCTGGACAGACCGATTACCTAGGAGATCGATCCCCTATGAGACTGTCTAACAAAAACAAAGCCTAAATATTACTCAATCTCCAGTCCCAATTTCTACACCAAAGACCAATGGGCTGTTACACTACAATTCAGTCATTAGTTGGGATTTGTACTTTGTACTTCCAAAACTTCTACATACAGCAGAAACTCAGTTTACAAGTAACCTGTTTTACGTATAATTCTGTGGACGAGGGAAAACTTTTCAGAAAATCTGTCTTGCAGGACAAACAAAAATTCGCAGTATGAACATCATGTTCGGACTTGAACAGCTAGCAAAGGAATGACACTCAACTAGGGCAATGGTTTTTTGCTTTCGTATGTCAAACAAAGGAACCTCAGGTAGGTGTACTGCCTAATCAGCCTCATTTGGTGTTGACTCTTTGTGAAGGCAGCACAGTTTGATCTTACAGTATGGTGAAGCAGCAAGCTAAAGCAGCAGAGGCCTTCATCGGTGAATTTGAAAAGCTGGTCATTTCTGAGAATTACCTGCCACAGCAAGTTTTTAACTGCAATGAGATGGGTCTTTTTTGGAAAAAGATGTCTAAGAAAACATACGTTACAGCAGAAAAGACTGCAATGCCTGGGCACAAGCCCATGAAAGACCACTTAACCCTCTCGTTCTGTGCTAAGGCAAGCAGGGATTAAAAAAATCATGCCCCTTCTTATGGATCATTTCGAGAATCCCCGAGCATTCAAGAAGAGTAAGGTGCAGAAGAGTCAGTTAAATGTTATGTGGAGGTCCAATAGCAAGGCATGGGTCACTCAGATCTTATTTGTGGAATGGATCAACAGTCTTCAGTCCTGCAGTGAAAAACATCTTCAAGAAAATAGTCTGCCACTCAAAGCCTTGCTGGTTATGGGCAATGCTTCTGCCCATCCTTTCAGCCTTGAAAAAGACCTACTGGAGAAATTCAAGCTCATTAAGGTCAAATTCCTTCCTCTCAATACCACTCCACTACTCCAGCCCATGGATCAACAGGTCATCTAGAACTTTAAGCTTTATACAAAAGTTTTATTTCAGCGAAGCTTCAAGGTGACTGAAGGCACTAACCTTACCCTCCAAGAATTTTGGAAGGATCATTTCAACATCATTGGCTGCCTCAAGATCATTGACAAAGCCGGGGAAGGAGTCACCAAGAGAACACTCAATTCTGTTTGGTGAAAACTGTGGCCCGACTGCATTCTCGAACATGACTTTGAGGGGTTCATTCACAAAATGGAACCAGTCGTCGATGAAATCATGTCTTTGGGCAAGACATTGTGACTAGAGGTGGATGCTGAAGACATTCAAGAACTGGTGGAGGAACATAGCCTAGAGCTAAGGATGGACGAACTGATGGATCTGCATGAGGAGTATATCTCATCTGAGGAGGAGGTTGAGAGATCAGAGGAATCCCTCACGTCAAATGAGATTAAGGAGGTTTATCAGATGTGGGGAAAAAGTGCAAAATTTTGTTGAAAAACGTCACCCAAATAAGGCTGTAGCAATGAGAGCCATGAATATTTTTAACGTTAATGCAATATCACATTTCCATGACATTCTGAAAAAACGTCAAAAACAAGTGTCATTAGATAGATTCCTAGTCAGGAGCGAAAGTAAAGAAAAAAATCAGTAAATCAAAACATGAAAGTGATTCTAAAAAATGAAAAATAAGTGAATGCAGTAGTGTTAGTCTTACTTTTAGTGAAAGTAGCATGAGAGAGAACACTCCCGACGTTGAAATCCCCGATGTTCTCATGGAAGGAGATTCTCCTTCCAATCAACAACCCTTCCTCCTCCTCCTCCTTCTAGTCTCCCTCATGCCAGCCACAACTCTTCTCAAAGGTAAAGTGCAGGTTAATTTTTTTCAGTTTTGGTTTATATTATGTAATGATCATTGCTATTGTATTTCAAGTGGGGACAAAAAAACTTACTTAAAATTATAAATAATCATTTTATGTGAATATTTTTGGGGATGTGGTACTGATCATTACATTATTTGTTCTGGGAAAATTCGCTTTGAAATATCAACAAATTGCATGACGAACAGAATCTTAGAATGAATTAAATTCATAAACCGAGGTTCTACTGTACATGATCTACCCTAACTTTATACTATATGAGACTCTCCTCTTAGTTACCCATATCTAATCAGTTGCCAAATCATGTCAATTCTACCTCCAGGATATTTCTTGCATTTTTCTCAAACCTCTTTACTCAGGAACCTTTACCTTAGTTCAGGTCCCTATCACTCCACTTAAAATATTTCAATAAACTTCTCATAGTTCTATTTCCAGTTTCTTTCCTCTCTAATCCATCTACACTATAGCTGCCAAATTGATATTCCTAAAACACTGACAGAACTATACCACAGTTCCCTATTGTTAATACAATTTGAGGTCTTCCCCGCCCCTTAATGGGCCTATGTGACTTGCTTTGAACCTGAGTCACATGAGCCTGGGTCATGAGGGTTGTGATGCCCTCCGACCCTGAAGAGTTCATATAATCTGAGGTTGGCATTTTGCTTGGGGGCTCACTCACTGGAAGAGTATTCATGTGATTTAGCCAGATGAGACTCTGGGTAGCAGTTAAGGAGCCCCCGGCTTTGAAAAACCCAGATGTTGGTCCTTCTCTCTCTAGTAACTACGTATGCATTACTTTTGGTCAGACAGTTGGAAGTCCTGTCTGTTGGTCTTTGCTATTTGTATTTGCTCTGTTTATATAATTTCTGCTTGTAATTTCTGTTTGTATTTTTTCTGAAGTTCATGGTGCTGACTTTTCCCCTGAACTAAATAAATTACATAAATGTGTGTGTGTATGTTTGATTAAAGTAAAATTGTTGACCCCTTTAAAGTTGCTTTCCTTTAGAAAAGCAGATCAAAGAACCTGTGCTAGCAGTCCTCCCGTGTGCTGGTGTTATTGGTTCACAGTAGCTACAAGTAGTATTGTTGTTACACCTATTCAAAAATCAAAGTTCTCTATTTGGCATGTAAAACCCTTCACAATCTGACTTATCTTTCCAGTTTTATTTTATATTACTTCAGTTCAGATGTTCAGGTATGATCCCCTATGCCAAGCCTTTTTTGATCCCCCACCTCACCTAAGAAATCAGTATTCTCTCCTTTCAAATCAAGTTTGTACTTGTTTACTTCTTCTATCCTCAAATACAATTTAAGTTCCTTAAGGGTCAGGACTGGTTCAGTTTTTGGTTTTGTATTTATTCCCAGTGCCTTGGAAGTAGTAGATGCTTAATAAAATTTTGACTTCAATTTAATAGCCTCTAACTATATCCTCTATCTGAAGCTCCCCAAGTGGGTCAAGAGTGAGGGTAGGAAAGTATCTTGATGCTATCCTTATCTACTCCTGGAATCCTGTCCAGCACAACGAATTGGTGTGAGCAATCCTCTAGTGCCTGCAACAATACCTGCTAGTTTTTCCAAACTGGAAAAATAAAAATGAGGTGATAATGATGTATTCTATACTAGCAACAGAAACTCGACATGTGCATAATTAGACTCTAATTCTCTGAAATTTAATACCGTATTTTTAAATATAAGTCACTCAAGGTCCAAAATCCTCATCCATCCTTCTTTCTTGTCTCAGGGGAAATGCCTATGCTAAACCCTCAACCTATAAACTCAACTCCTCCACTTGTAACCCCAGTCCTATCCTACAAATCCTTGTCACCTACCAAACATATCCCCTTACTTTGGATGTTAAATCTTTTTTCTACCTGATCTTTCCCCTCAAGCCTATAAATATGTTCCAGTTCTCCCATTAAAAAAAAAAAAGTCCTTCCTTTAATCCTAATAGCCAACTATTAACTAAATCTTTCCTCCTCTCCACTACCAAAACTACTACAGAGTAATCATGGTTACCTGTTTCTACTTTACCATCCATTCATACTCATTCATCCAATCCCCATGTGATCTTGCTTTCATCCCTATCACAATACTGAAATAGTTCTCTTCAAATCTAAAATAACTCCCTTATCATCAAATACAAAGGCTTTTTCTATGGTCAAGCAATGGATATGTTTTTATAAAGCACCTACTATGTGGCAAGTACTAGGGATATGAACAAAGTTAAACAGAATTCTATAAGGTGCCATTAAGAAGTTAAAATCCTCCTTATCTCTATAATATTTTAACACTGTAGACCAAAATCAGATTAAAATGTAGGAAATATTTAACAAATAAAAATTCAACAGAACATAAATAATGTCAATATGTGGTCTTCTAAGTTAACATGTGTCCAAAAGACAGCCTTACACATGGTTTAGTGGCCTCTGTTTTTATTTGAATTTGACACAACTGCTGCAGAGGACCTGTTCTTTTCAATATTCCCTAGTACCTTGATTTCTGCAATAATGAATAATCATGATTCTATTTTCACCTCACAGATCTCTCCTGTCTCTTTTGTTGGCTCCTTTTCCTCTCATTCTTTACACATGGGTGACTCCAATTATGTTCTTGGCCCTTGCCTGTTCTCTCCATATATTCTCTCTTTTAGTGATTCAATCTCCTTCTACAGCTTGAATTATCAGTTTTATAGAGTGGCTCTACATGTTTACTTGCTGGAGGATCAATCTCAGGTTTTCAATTGCTTACTCCACCCAAAAGTCCTATACTAACAACAGAAACTCAACATTTGCAAAATTAAACTCTCTAATTTTCCAAAATTTAATACCATAAGGTATTGAGAATATTTGGATTTGTATTCTTTTCAGATCATAGTTGTGCACTTTATCATACAGTGACCTAATGCTCCACAAAACTAAATAGGGACATATATGAAAGTGTATTGATGATTCAAAGCAGTGCAGAAACAAATCTAACAAGTAGAAGAAGTACTGTGGAGACCACAGGAAACAAAGATTTAATAACCTTCCATCAAGGTCCCTTATTTACTTCTATCTTTAAGAGTCATACTTTTCCCTTACTATACTTAATATTTAGGTTATGAACTTTTCTCAGTTATGACTGCTGCTCCAACTAGAAAAGACAAATGTAAGCTACCCAAGAAGAATAGAAAAAGCTCCTTGAGAGCAGAATTTCATTTTTAAAATTTGTTTCCCCAGCACCGACCACAGTAGATAAAAGGCACTCAAATATTTGCTAAATTGAAGCTGAGATATTATACACACACACACACACACACACACACACACACAGATACACATATGTATATATGTATGTATGTATGTATGTTATAGTGGTCTTTTTTTTTTGGCAGTAATTGTAAAGGGTTGTTCTTAGCCATACACATTCTAAAATCCTGTCAAGTTTGTGGCTACTGAGAGCTAGCTGGTCAGTGTTGGGTGATAAGAGTCCATGGCATTGGCAGAGAGCTCTTCAACGTAAATAGCTAACAACGAAATTCATTAAGATCACTCTCTGAAACTGATAAAATCTGCCCACCAGAACCCCAGAAAGGTCACTAGATAGTCATAAGACCTGAGATTCAAATCTCTGCTCTTCCATTTACCACCTGCCTGACCTTGAGCAAGTGACTTAATCTCTTTGAACCTTAAGTTGCCCATCTGTAAATGCACATTATTGTGATGATTAAATGAGGCCATGAACAGTTTTATGAGAAGAAAGGATTTTGAGTTCCAAGATTCCCTTGGAGTACATCTTCCTTTATTTTATAGATGAGGAAATTGAGGTACAGAAAGTCAAATGCCTTACCCATAGGTCACATAAGTAATAAACATCAGAGCTGGAATTTTAATCCTCTGGTTCCAAAACCGTGCTCTAAAGCTGGACTTCCTAAACTTTTTCCACTTGCAACACCTTCAGTGCTTCCTGTGGGTTGCAACCCTCTGGGTTATGACCCACAATTTAAGAAGAGCTGCTAAAATACTTTGTTTTAGTAAAACCCTGCAAATATAAACTGAGAGAAAAAAATTTTTAAAATTAAACTAAAGAATTAAGCCAAAATTTTGTGATTTTTTAAAATAGAAATTTAGAGCTACACCATTTAGTGTTGATTATGAACACTGAGATTATATACTCTGATAGAGTTTGGTGTCTTAAAAGGAAATGCTATATGCATTATATATTACTCATGTTTATAACATTTAAAATATATCCTCTACACTAAACTAAGAAGATTTAATTTTTAAAACTTCTATGAAATAAGAATGGTAGAACAACTCATATCATAATATTGTAGTAGGAAACAGAAAACACTGTAGGCAGTTTATAAAACTCACCAATATGATAACCCAATTAGATATGCTCCAAACTAATTATGCCTGGTCTTTTAATGTTTTTTTAAACTGAAGTTTAATTTTGAATTTCTATAAGAGGTAAATTATTTAGCAAGCTATTTGCTAAAAAAAGTTTTAAAAAAGCATATAGATAAGTGATTAAAAGAGGAAATTTATAAACAGAGGTAGTCATATAATCATCACAAACATTACTGCTACTCTATCACTAACACACCACAGATACAATGGTGTCACAAGAAAACATCCTCTCAATGCAGAATAGTACTGTATGCTGAATATGAATATGTTATTAACTTCATACAAATATTACTATGCTCTTTTCTGAAATAAAAAGTCTTTGAAATAAAAAGTTACGGAATTTCTAGTCCATCAACACTTGGTTTTATTGACCATAGAGGGAAGAAAGAGTTGGAAACCAACATTTCAAAATGAGGAGATAAAAGGCCAAAAGAGAGGGAAAAAAGGCAAATTCCATTTCTGGACTGGTGTGCAATCACCAGGAGATATAAATCAGGAGTCAAGTTTCTAGATGACAAGATATAAAATCTACAATTCATTGTTAATAAAAAAATGTAATATTTAAAGAGCTAAACAACATTTTTTATTCAGTATCCAAAGTATGGGTACTTTATGTGAATCCTTACTTTTAAGTTCTGTATGAAGTCCTTCCCATTCACAAATGGGACTTGATTTATTAAGTTCTCTGTTTTGTATCAACAGCGTTTTGATCAAAGCACATTTACTTGGTACAATCTGTATTGTTCCAAATGTTTTATAAACATCTTTTGTGAGAGCTTACACGAGTGATTTGAAATTATATCCAAGATTTCATCCTGTGAGTCAGTTATTCCTAAATGGAAATAGGAGTTCTCTTTCACAATCTCAACTTCACAGTTTTTCATTAGTCCAATTTTATTTTGTATTTCAAGATTTAGAAAAAGAAATCACACAGCAAAAAATTATTAACAATGAAAATTAGTCACAGCAAAATTATGCAAATTACCTAGACACAGACACTTAATAAAATAGATCTGCGATAATTTTGATTTGGACATTCCCTCCAATGATGGACATCACAATCCATCCATTTCAGGCTCATCCTGTGAGATATTTGTCTGCATCTAAACATGAAATTTGCAAAGGGGGAGGCAGAAGAACGGAGAGGAGGGCTGGTAGTGTGGAAGACCCAAAATGTTAATAGGTTTTCTTTGCTTACCTACATCTAAAATGGAAAAGTTAGGAAATGAAATGACTAGGACATACTAACAACGCAAGGTCAAGACCAAGAAAGTTGAAAAAGCAAATGTTCTCAGACGTTAAAAACGTTTATAAAAGACATAAATGATATGATAGTAGAATCCAAAGTTTGCTGCACATATATATGCAGCATCTATTTATATGTATTTGCCATATATGGACCCTCTTAACAAGTTGCTTTTTTACTTATCAAAAAGCCCCAATGTTTTATCTCTAGGAGTTTAGGAACTGAATTATACACTAAAGTGATAGACATACTTTTTTTTCATGTTTTTTTAGTTGATTTATTTTTAGTTTTCAACATTCACTCCATATAAGTTTTAAATTTTCTTCCCCTTCCTCACCCCTCCTTCCCCAAGATGGCATGCAATCAGATACAGGCTCTACGTATACATTCCTATTAAACATATTTTCACATTATTTATATTGTACGCAAGAATTAGAACAAATGGGAAAAATCATGAGAAAGAAAAAACAAAACAAAACAAAACAATAGTCTGCTTCAATCTGCATTCAGACTCCGTATTTCTTTTTCTGGATGTGGATGGCATTTTCCATCACAAGTCCTTCGGAACCGTTTTAGGTCCTTGCATTGCTGAAAAGGACCAGGTCTATCAAAATCAGTCATCAGGCACTGTGGCTGTTACTGTGTACAATGTTCTCCTGGTTCTGCTCACTTCACTCACAATCAGTTCACATATGTCTTACCAAGTTTTTCTAAAGTCCTTCTGTTCATCATTTCATATAGCACAATAGTATTCCATTACATTCATATACCACAACTTGTTCAGTCATTCCCCAATTGATGGGCTTCCCCTCACTTTCCAATTCTTAGCCACCACAAAGAGAGCTGCTATAAATATTTTTGTGCATGTGGTTCTTTTCTCATTTTTATGATCTCTTTGGGACACAGCCCTAGAAGTGGTATTGCTAGGTCAAAGGGATAAATATACTTTTAAAAAAAAATTTAACATTTAAAATGACTACATGAGGCAAAGGGGCAGATAGGTGGTTCAGTTGATAAGAGTGCTGAGCCTAGATTTAGGAAGACTCATCTTCCTGGGTTCAAATGTGGCCTCAGACACTCACTAGCGGTGTGATCCTGGGGGAGTCACTGAACTCTGTTTGTCAGTTTCCTCTTCTGCAAAAAATGAGCTAGAGAAGGAAATGGCAGAGCACTCTAGTACCTCTGCCAAGAAAACCCCAAACAGGGTCACAAAGAATCTGATATAGCTGAAAATGACTGAACAACATATAAGGCATACCACCTCGGGCAAGTCACATTGATAGAGCCTCAGTTTCTTCATATGAAAAAATGAGGAGCTTGCACTAGACCTAGTCTCTTTCAGTTCTAAATCCATGATGTAGACTGTAAAAAGCATACTTTAAAGGTAATAACTGAAAACAAGTCACTATGGTTTTACTACTGTTCCATATAAAGTCATAATTCAATTTTAAAGTATTTATAAAAAGGACAAAAGGAAAAAATTTTTTAAAAAACTATATATACATGAGGAGGCAGAGCCAAGATGGCAAAGAAAAGGCAGCAACTTGCCTGAACTCTCTCCAAAACCCTTCAGAACACCTTTAAATAATGCCATAAAACAATTCCTAGAGCGGCAGAACCTAAAAAAGGGCAAGGTGAAATAATTTTCTAGCCAAAGACAACTTAGAAGGTTGGCAGGAAAGGTCTGTTACACCTGGGTGAGAGTGAATCACAGTCAAATGCAGGCTATGCCAGCACAGACCAGGCCCCAGCAAGCCAGGAGCAGACTTTGGAATCTACTGAACCTTTAGTGGCAACAGGTGCTTCCAGAGCTCTTAGCCCACAGACCAGCAAACAACTGGTCAGAAGGCAATTACAGGGGTCTATTTGCTGGCACAGGGGGGGCAGGACTCTGTTGCTTTACCCATACTCAGATCTGGGTCACAGTCCTGGGTGGCACTCCTAGGGCAAGAAGTAGAACTAGAACACCAGAGCTTACAGTTGTAGTAGAGCAGGGACTCTTGTCATAGTCCCAGGACAGAAAAGAGTGCTTATGGTCACTTACAAATCAGAGCATAGGCCAAAAGAATAGTAAACACCTCTCCTTAGATCACACCACCTTGGAAGAACTGAAAACTTACAGGTCCCTAGAAGTAACTCTGAAAACAGCTATACAAAACCCCTGAAGGTTAGGACAGTGCACCCCCCACCCAGGAAGTAGAGCCCCACTTTAACAAAGAATTAAAAGTCAAGAAATTCATTGGGAAAATAAGCAAACAGAAAAAACTTCTGACAATGGAAAGTTACTATGGTGACAAGGAAGACAAAACACCCACTCAGAAAAAGATAAAGTCAAAGCTCTTACACCCAAAGCCTCCAAGAAAAATATGAATTAGGCTCAGGCCCTAAGAAGGGCTCAAAAAAGAATTGTGAAAATCAAGTAAGAGAAGTAGAGGAAAAACTGGGAAAAGAAATGAGAGTGATGCAAGAAAATTATGAAAAAATATCAATAGTTTGGTAAAGGAGGCATAAAATAATACTGAAGAAAATAACACCTCAAAAAACAGACTAGGCCAAACAGTAAGAGGTACAAAAAGTCAATGTGGAGAAGAATGCATTGAAAAGCAAAATTGGCCAAATGGAAAAAAGGCACAAAAATTCACTGAAGAAAAAAACTTAAAAAGTAGAACTGGCCAAATAGAAAAGGAAGTACCTAAAAGCTCACTGAAGAATATAATTCCTTAAAAATTAGAGCAAATGGAAGCTAATGATTTTATGAGGAATCAAGAAACAATAAAACAAAACCAAAAGAATGAAAAAATAAAAGACAACGTGAAATATCTTACTAGAAAAATAACTGACCTGGAAAATAGAACCAGCAGAGTTAATATGAAAATTACTGGACTACCTGAAATCTATGATCAAAGAGCCCAGGCATCATCTTTCAAGAAATTATCAAGGAAAACTGCTCCCATATTCTAGAACCAGAAAGTAAAATAGAAATTTAAAGAATCCACCAATCACCTCCTGAAAGAGATCCCAAAATGAAAACTCCCAGGAATATTATAGCCAAATTCCAGAGTTCAGTCAGGAGAACACAAGATTTAGAAGCTTCTACACTAAAGGATTGGAGGGCTTGGAATACGATATTTCAGAGGGCAAAGGAGCTAGGATTACAGTCACAAATCACCTACCCAGCAAAAGTGAGTATAGTCCTTTAGGGGAAAAATGGATATTCAATGAAATAGAGGTCTTTCAGGAATTCTTGATGAAAAGACCAGAGTTGAACAGAAAATTTGACTTTCAAATACAAGACGCAAGAGAAGCATTAAAAAGGTACACAGAAAAAGAAAATCATAAAGGACTTAAGGTTAAGCTGTTTATATGCCTACATGAGAAGATAATACTTGTAACTCATAAGAACTTTCTCATTATTAGGGCAGTTAAAAGCAGGATATATAGACAGAAGGCATAGCTTTGAGTTGAATATGAAGGGATGACATCAAAAAATAAAATTAAGGGTGAGAGGGGAATGTACTGGGGGAAGGGTAAAGGTAGAATGGGGTAAATTATCTCACATAAAAGAGACAAGAAAAAGCTTTTACAGCGGAGGGGATGATGGCAGGGTAGGGTAAGAGGGAATGAGTGAACCTTACTCTCATGAGAAAATGCTCATAAAGGGAATAACATACATACTCAATTGGACATAGAAATTTGTATTACCCTACAAGAAAGTAGGAGGGGGAAGGGGATAAGAGAAGGTCAGGAGATTGAGGGAGGCAGTCATCAAAAGCAAAATACTTTAGAGGAGGGAGAGGGTGAAAGGAAAGAGAGAATATAATAAATAAAGAGAGAAACAGGATAGGGGGAAATACAGTTAACAATTGTAACTGTGGAAAAAAAAAACTTAGAAGCACATTTCTCTGATAAAGGCCTCATTTCTCAAACATAAAGAACTGAGTCAAATTTATAAAAATAAGAGCCATTCCCCAGTTGGTAACTAAAGTAAAGGGGCTTTCATGATGCTTGCCTCTTTGGGCACTAGCCTCTGTAGGTATAGTGAACAAAGTCACTTATACTCCAAAGACATAACAAAAATTTGGATTGTTTGGGTGGTGATCAGATTGCTGGTGCCAATATAGATGACAGCAAGCAATTCTAAGAGCTATAGCCAAAGAAAAAATTTTTATGTGGGTGGCCCATGCATATGCTAAATCTAATTCTGGGAGTCAACAGTATCGCCTCTAGGAGCTGTACTATCAATAAATTCACCTGATAGCTAGACAAGGAAGCTAATGTCCTTACTGTAAAAAAGGACACAAAGAGTTACAGGACACAAAGACTTACAGGACACAAAGAACTCTCTCTTCCAAACATCTTCGCCTCCTTTTTGTAATTCCAGGATACTTTTCATTTTGGAAAATTAACCTTGTCAGGTCAAATACAGACAGACAGGCTCTATATAAAAACTAAAATATTGGAAGGCAAAGGGTAAAGTGAAAGGAATAGGAAAGGGAAAGGAATAGGGAAAAGAAAGGGGAAGAGAAGGTATGGAAAAGGGAAAGGAAAAAAGCTCATTATTTAGGGAATGGTAGAATTGTAGTATATAAAATGTAATGGAATATTATGGTAGCATAAGAATTGATGAATAAAAAGGAATTCAGAGAAGTATAAGATGACATGGAAAAAAAAACCACAAAGTGAAGTAACCAAGAGAACACATGCATAACTACAGTAATGATGAAAACAACAAGAGGTGGTCAAATACTGGTCTAACTGGAGTAGTCAATGACCTTGGAAAATGGTTGATGAAACATTTTCTTCCTCCAGACATGCAGGGAACTATAGATTCAGAATTTTAGATATCTCAGTTCAATACTGGTTGATTTTAGCTATTCTATCTGTATGTTACAAGGAAGGACTGGGGAGAATATGTGAAAAGACCATGACATAAAAACAGAAAGTATCATTATCACTAAAATAACCCAAAAAAGATCTTGGGAAACATGAGATGTAGAAATTAAAAGGTGATGGTGACCCCTCTTAGAAAGAATTCATTTGAATTGTTCACTCTTCAAAGAGTTCCAACCTCCTAGCCTCACAGATGAGGAAACTGAGGCTAGAGCTTGATATCACAAAGAAAGGACAGATTTCCTGGCACTGTGTTTGCTATTCCAGTGATTTTTGTCTATTTCACATTTTAGAAAGGTGACAAGTGTAAACTGACTTATTTTAGAGATATGGGAATAAATACAAAGGAGACAGACAGTAAAGGTTCTGATTAAAATATACCTCAGTGCCAAAAGGTGTAAGCAGGCATTGGCAACTTGATCTTGTCATCATGAGCTAAATAGGTATGGTTAGAGAATGTGAGGTTTTTCTCTGAACCTCTAGAGTCCTTCATAACCACCCCCCCCCCGCACATATACGGAACAATTAATGTATGTAAGCATAATAGCCTATAATTTATCTTAACTAAATAAGAGAGACAGGTAAGTAAGAATGTCAGTTATCTGAAACAACAACCCCAAATACATGTTTTTAGGAGAAACTTACTATTTCCTTTTTCCTGCTGTAAAAGGGTTCAGAATATAGTTAAGAAAATGACAAAAAGGAGGGCGGAGCCAAATTGGCCAAGTAAAAGCAGAGACTCGCTTAAGCTCTCCCCTAAATCCCTCCAAATACCCGTAAAAAATGACTCTAAACAAGTTCTAGAGCTACAGAACTCACAAAATGATAGAGTGAAACAAGTCTCCAGCCCAAGACAGCCTAGAAGGCCAACAGGAAGGATCTATCACATCATAATGGGGGTGGAGCGCAGCGCAGCCCAGCCCAGCATGGGCCACCAGACCAGGCCTCAGAAAACTGAATCACTGGCAGCTGTGGTGGTTTCCAGACTTCTAAACCCACAAATGCCAAAGACATTGTAAAATGTCAATGGGAAAACTCTGTCAGGTAAGGAAAGAGACAGAGGCAAGGAAAAGCTGTTACGGTGGAGGGAAAGAGGAGGAGGTGAAAGGGAATGAGTCAACCTTACTCTCATCGGATTTGGCCTAAGGAGGGTGTAACATACACACACAATTGGGTATCTTACCCTACAGGAAAGTAGGGGGGGAAAGAGATAAGGGGGAGAGGGACGATAGAAGGGAGGCCAGATTGGAGGAGGGGGTAATCAGAAGCAAATACTTTTGAAAAGGGACAAGGTCAAAGGAGGAAATAGAATAAATGGGGGGTGCAGGATAGGATGGAGGGAAATATAGTTAGTCTTTCACATGACTATTATGGAAGTGTTTTACATAATGACACATATATAACCTATACTGAATTGCTTGCCTTCTCAATGAGGGTGGGTGGGGAGGGAAGACGGGAGAGAATCTGGAATTCAAAGTTTAAAAAACAAATGTTAAAAATTGTTTTTACAGGCAACTGGGAAATAAGATATACAGGCAATGGGATATAGAGATCTATCTTACCCTACAAGAAAGTAAGGGGGAAGGGGATAAGTAGGGGTGGTGTAATAGAAGGAGGCAGACTGGGGAAAGAGGTAATCAGAATGCATGCCATTTTGGGGTGGAGGGAGGGGAAAGATGAAGAGAAAATTTGTAACTCAAAATCTTGTGGAAACAAATGTTGAAAACTAAAAATAAATTAACCTAAAAAAAGAAGAAAGAAAATGACAAAAAGATACAAATACTTTATGAAATAAAATTCATAATAACATCCTGCTATCTCTAAAATGGAATTCTTAATCAACTCACAAACTCATTAGAGGAAACAAATATATGTGTTATATATGTATTATATAAATTTAATATATACAGAAAAGTAAACGAATATTTCATTACTTTATACTGTCTCATGATGAAATTTTTGACAGGGGCATACATATTTTTCCACCAGCACATCAACAGTTCAAACAAGGAAGAGATGTTTTCCTGTATTTGAGATCCTATACAGAACAATCACAAAACTAAAAATCCAAGTAAAATCTGAAAGAGATCATGAGAAAGAAGAAAAGCTAGAGTATAACATTTGCATTTAAATAATATAGAGTAGGACTCATCTAAAATAGTACTGAGGGAAATACTCACTTTCCTTTGACATGGCTTGACTAAATTGATTTTTATATATAGAATATTTCAGTGTTATTAGCTACAATAACTTCTTAGGCTTCCTTCTGTGGATTTATCATATCTTGATTTAGTCCACTACCACAAAAATCCCTTCTATTCTTAAGTTCTGAGGCACATGTACATGCCCTACTGAAAGGAATTTGATGCTATAGTTGATACCAGACAACAAAATTAGCAGTAGGTTACCTTCATTTACTATATCTATATATAACTGGAAAGATTTTTTACCCGATATCACATTTGTGTAAATTATGCTTTAGTAGATTTTTCGCTTTAGAGTCTATAAACCAATGCTAAGTTCTGAAAATAGATTAAATCTGGATATGACACTACGAACTGAGCAATGAGAAATACTAATAAAAGTATTTACTAGCAGAAAGTGTGTATTTTGTAGTTTAGCAACCTTCCCATGAAAATTACATAATCAGTCTAATTTATGAGTATGGCCATCAATGCCTAAGGCGAAAGAAAAGGAGAAATGGCAAGTTTCAAGCTCTCTGCAAAATAAACTAGAAAGGAATCCTAAAGACATTGCTCAGATCTGAACATCCCAGATACTCAGGGGTTCCAAGGTCCCTTATGTCCTGAGACACCACAGTGGGTCCTGAAGATCCAGTGCTCTGAAACTCAAAAGATTCAGAGATGCCTAACTTTGAGAGGTAGAGGTCAGTGTAGGGACCCAGGGGAAGTCCAAACAAGACCAAACACCAAAAGTATAGCAAGGGGCAGATCCTGGCCCTAGCACAATGGCCAATTTCAGTAGCTAAAGCTGGAGAGATTATTAAATCCAAAAAAATGTCAATCAGTAAAAATAAATAAATAAACTTTAAATTACTGTCTATCTAGAGACATCCAAAAAGGAGCAGGGACACCCAAAAAGAAGGCACAAATAACTCTATCACTACAAGCAGAGACTTAAAGGAAAAAGGATTTTTCACAAGAATTACTTGAATACCTAGAAGAAATAAAGATAAAAAAAAGTTAAATTTAAGCTTTTGAGGAAAGAATTGGCAGGAGGATGAACATCTTAGAAGAGAAAGTGGAGAAAGTGGTAAACCTTACCCCCAAGAAATGGATTCCTGCCAAGATGGCAGAGTAGCAAGAAAAGACAGAGAAGTCTTCTCACCACACCTTCTCCATAAAGATGTACAAAAAACACCAGATTGAATCCTGATTGCAAAACCAAGGGGAAAAAAAAAATCACTGTGGATTATTTTTCCAGCCCAGGTAGGCAAAGGAAGACAGGTCTGCCAACACTGAAAACCAAATCTGACCAGAAACATACTGTGCTGAGTATTTAGGTGCTGAGGGCCTGAAAGAGGAATGAGTTGCGCATGGAGACAGGAAGCACTAGGGCAGAAAGAGGTCCCTGAAGAAGTACACTGTGCAGGATTGGGTGCAATCTGGCAGCTCTGTTCATTACTACCTAGTTCCAGTTTAGATACGGAGTGGACTGAGGAGGGTAGTTGTGCCTCCGGGTCAGGGAGAGGAGTCCTAACCATGCAATGAGCAAGAAACAAGTTCAAAAACAAATAGAAGCTGTGTGGCTTTGACCCAAGAAGCACAACTGTGTCTCAGAATGAGGCTCCAGCCCAGACTGAAGCATTCAGTGAAATAATTAGGGAGGAACTGCAGACCAAAGAATACCTGCAGTTCACATGGGTGGATAGTGGCTAAGTTCAGTAGGTCTACTGGAACTTCTAACTAGGGACAAGTTGACAGGCTCTTTTTTGTTCATTTTTTATTTCATACCCAAACCTGAGTCACAAGTTTGCAGAACTCAGTTCCAGAGGACAGTAAACAGATGTCACCTCAGATAACAAATGTTACTCTAGGAATAACTGAAAGCTTGCAGGTCCCCAGTCTGAACTACTCCCGAGATTCTCAATTAATACAACATTCAATACCCCAGGAAAGCAGTAGGAGCAAAAAAAAACCATAAGCTTAGCAAAGACATCTCCCTACCAGAAGTGACCAGAGTCTGGCCTTAACCTAAAGTCAAAAATCAAGTAATAAGTTGGAAGTGACACATATTTTATTTTGTCTATTCTTCATTACGTCACTCATGAACAAAAGTGGGAACTAGACATCATTATTAAGTAATTTTAAATAAAAAAATAAAAACCTATTTAGATCTCTAAGGAACAGAGAATAAAGTAGAAATAGAAAGAATGCATCAGTCATCTCCCAAAAGAAATCCCAACATGAAAACTCCTAGGAATATAATAAAAATTCAGAGCTCCCAGGTAAAACAAACAAACAAAACAAATCCCTACAAACAGTCAGAAAGAAAGAACTCAGCTATCAAGGAGTCAGTGTCATAATCACATAAGATATGGCAGCCACTAGTATCAAAGAGTACAGAGCTTGGAATGTGGTATTCCAGAAGGATCAATGGATTTATAAGATTTATAAGTGAATTCTATCAAACATTTAAAGGATAGCTAATTACAATATTACATAATCTGTTAGGAAAAATAGGAAAAGAAGCGGTCCTACCAAATTCCCTCTATGACACAGATATGGTCTTGAGACCTAAATCAGGGAAAGCTAGAAATGGAAAACTAAAACTCAATAACCCCAATGAATATTAATAGGAAAATGTAAATAAAATATTAGTGAGGAGATTAAAGCAACATATTGCAAAGATTATACATGATGACTAGGCTGGATTTGTACCAGAAATTCAGGGCTGGCTTAATATTATAAAAATTATGAATATAATTGGCTCTATTAATTTTTTTAAATATGATCAGACCAATAGATGCAGAAAAAATTTTGGCAAGATAAAACACAGCCATTCCTGTTTAAAACAAATACACCAAAAAAGATAGGATCTATCTAAAACCAAGAGCCAGCATTATCTGTAATAAGATAAATTAGAGGCCTTGAGGCTTTTCCAGTAAGATCAGGGGTAAAGCAAGGATGTCCATTATCACCATTACTATTCAACATAGTGATAGAAATGCTAACTTTAGCAATAAGAAAAAAATGAAGGAATAAACACAAGCAAAGAGGAAACAAAGTTATTACTTTTTGTAGGTAATATGATGGTTTGCTTAGAGATCCAACTAAAAAACTGATCAAAACAATTAACAATTTCCTCAAAGTTGCAGGATATAAAATAAATCCATGCAAATCATTAACTTTTCTTCCTATTAGCAACAAAGACCAGCAGAATCAGACAGAAAGAAAAATTCCACTTAAAATTACTGACAGTACAAATTACTTGGGATCCTACCTGCCAAGACACATAGGAATTCTAAGAAAACAATTACAAAATACTCTCCATACAAAAAAAAAAAAACAGATCAAATAACTAAAGAAATACTAACTGTTCATGAAGAGGCCAAGACAATATAAAAGATAACACTGTCTAAATTAATTTACCTATGCAGTGCCATGCCCAATCACACTATCAAAGGATTATATTACAGAGCTAGAAAAAATAACAACAAAATTCATTTAAGAACAATAGGTCAAGAAATATCAAATGAATTAACGAAAAAAGGAGGAAAGGGGACCTAGCAGTACTACACTATGCAGAAGTTCCCAAAGTGGGAGAAACTGTGGAGGAGGGGAGGGAACGCTAGAATAATGGGGGGGGAGGTGTAGTTGCCTCTGCTGCAATTGTGGGTGTTGAATAAAAATAAGGGAAATAAGTGGAAGCATAAGGAAAGAAGTGAAGAAAAGAAAATTTTGAAAAGCTGTTCGTACATGTTTCATCTGTTGTGTAGCAGAGTTAAAGTCATAACGATTACTTTATTTTCCAAATAAACATACAAAATGCAAATTATAACCATCAGGTCTTAACAAGCAAGTGTTAGCAGGTGAGCACACTGCACCTTGTCAGGAAATCTAGCACACACCTGCAGGAATATGTGTGCATAATGACTTGTTTACAATATGATACTATGCAGTTACATAACACAATATTAAGTCATCAAAATTTCAATGCAGGAAAAAACCTACAAATTTACAATAATTTATTAAATTTAAGACGCATCATTTCAAAAAAAATTCGTGTTATTTGAAATGACACAGATTTCAAAAAAAAAACATTAAAAGGTTAGAGAAAGTAGATTGGGGGGGGAGGGAGCATGGAACGACTGGTAATTTTTTTTAAAAAGGGGGCAATAGGTCAAATCAAGTTACAGAACCTCTGCTATAGAGTGATAATCACCAAAACAATTTAATACTGGGCAAGAAATAAAGGTTGATAAATGGAATACATTAAGTACATAATATACAGAAGCAAATGGGTACAATAGCCTGCCTATTGTTTGAGAAATCCAAAGATCCCAACTATGAGACAAGAACCCACTATTTGACAAAAACTGGAAAGCAATCTAGCAGAAACTTGGTACAGACCAATATATCACACCATTTATTAAGACAAGCTCCAAATGATTACATGACTTTGACATAAAGAGTGGCATCACAAACAAATTAGAGGAGCATGAAATCATCTATCAGATCTATGAATAACGAAAGAGTTCATAATCAAACGAGACAGATTTACAGAAAGAGAAATGGACAGTAGTAATTATATAAATTAAAAAGATTTTGTACAAACAAAACCAAAGCAGCTAAAATTAAATGAGGAAGTAAACAGAAAAAAAAAAAAAAAACCTCTGCAGCAAGTTTCTCTGTTGGTACAAATTTATGAAAATAAGAGTCATTTCCCAATTGATAAATAGTCAAAGGCTATGAAAGGAAGTTTTCAGAGGAAGAAACTGAAGGTATGAACAGCTATATTAAAGTGTTCTAAATCACTAATAATTAGAGAAATGAAAGTTAAAACAATTTTGAGGTTCCACCTCACATTCAGATTGGCAGAGATGACCAAAAATGAAAATGACAAATGCTGGAGGGGCAATTAGTAACCAGGTATTTTTATGCAATGCTGGAGAAATTATGATCTGGTCTAGTTCTGAACAGCAATTTCGTTCTTTGTACAAAAAGCTATTAAACTATGCCTACCTTTTGACCTAGTGACACCACTACTACATCTATATCCCAAAGAGATCAAAGAAAGAGAAAAAGGACCCGAAAGTGCAAGAATATCTGTAGCATCTAAAAGAATTAGAAACTGAAGGCTGCCTATTGATTGGGGCAAGGCTGGACAAATTATGGTATATGAATAGACAGAACTGTGCTAAAAGAAATGATAAAGTAGATGGTTTCAGAGAAACCTGATAAGATGCATATGAACTGATACAAAGTAAACTTAGCAGAAACAGAAGAATATATATAATAATGACAGTATTATAAAGACAAACAACTTTAAAAGACATGGGAACTCTGATTAGCACAACAACCAACCCACAATTCCAGAAGACTCATCATGAAACATGCTACTCATTCATTTCCAGACAGAGAGGTGATGGACTCAGAGTACAGACTGAGACATATTTTTTTTTAGAGGACACAGCTATTGCAGGCACTGTTTTTCTTACTTTTTCAAACAGAGTGGGGGTGGGGGGGCAGCTGGGACAAGCAGATGGGAGAGAATGCAGAGAAGAAAATAGAAAGAAGGAACAAAGGAAAGAACAAAGGAAGAAAGAAGGAGAGGACTCCCTGAAAGCTAGAATAGACCAATCAGGTGACTCCATGAAGCAGGAAGAAATACAAGAACAAAATCAAAAAGTTGAAGGAAAAAAATGGAAGAAAATGTAAGATATCTGATATAAAAAAAAAAAATGACTGGGAAAGGAGAACAAGACAGCATAATTTAAGAATCGCTGGGCTCCTTGAAGATAATGGGTTTTTTAAAAAGTCTGGACATTCTCTCTCAAAAAATCATAAATGAAAACTATCCAGATCTATCAGAACCTGAGATAAAAGTGAACACAGAATACATCAATCACCCCCTGAATGAAACCAAAAAATGCACAGAAAAAAAAAAACCTATTCAAGTACCAAGGAATTACAGGATCACACAAGGCCTTACAGCTTCTACCATCTCTAATATAATATTCCAAAAGGAAAAAGTTATAGGCTTACAACCAAGAACAACTTACTCTGATAAGCTGAGTATAATTCTGCAGAGAAAAAAAAATGGACCACAAGTGGAATAAAAAACTTTTCAAGCATTTTTGATGAAAAGACTAGACTGAGCACAGATGAGCAGAAATGTGGAAGTATAAACCCAAGAGTCCAGAAAAACCTAGAAAGGTAAAAAAATTTTGATTAATAATGTAGTACTAACATTCTAATGGAGAAAAGGAAACAAGTGTTCCTTCAGAACTTGAATGCCTTCAAAGGGTACTAAGGAATTAAATAAGAAAAAGAAAGATTTTGGGAATATGATTTTGTTTTGAGGTTTTTGCAGAGGAAACAGAGGTGGGAGGGTGTAACAACAACGTTCCTAGCAGCAATAACACCAGCACACAGGATGGCCCCTAGCACAGGTTCTTTGATCTGCTTTTCTAAGGAAAGCAACTTAAAGGTTTAACAATCTCGCTTTAATTAAACATGCATATATCACTCACTTAGGTCAAGGGGAAAAGCCAGCACCTTGAACTTCAGAGCAAATACAAACAAAAACTACAAACAGATCAACAGACAGGCTTTGTCTGATCAAGATATCACATACATAGTTATCAGAAAGGGAAGCACCAACATCTGGGTTTTCAAAGCAGGGCGCGCCACCCCGCCCCCCCCCCCCCGCCCCTGCGGGCGGGGAAAAGCAGGGCTCTTAACAATGGCTACATAGATTCTCATCTGGTCAAATCATACGCCACTCTTCCAGTGAGTGAGAGCCCCAAAACAAAACACCAACCTCAGATCTTATACACCCTTCTCAGGGTCAGAGGGCATCACAACCATGCGACTCAAACCTATATGAACTAGGATTTCTTGTTTCTTAACCAGATCAAATTCTCTTGATTCAATCAAAGAAACAAAAGACAACAAAAAGTCCACTTTGCTTGCCATTACACTTGAATTAGGCAAGACTCATCAAAGATACTTGATTACCTCAGCATTCTAAAAGAGAAAACAAAGAAGTCCCACCCTAATTACCACAACAGAGCGTTAAAAGGAATACATGAGTTTAGAAAATGGAAGAAGGAAGCAGAACATGCTATTTTTCTTAACTGGTTGTTCATAAAAAGAGTATACAAACATAGAGAAATGGGTAAAGAAAGTGGACATCATATGAACTTCACTCTTCTCTGAAACGGACAGATGTTTGAATTAACTGTTATATTAATATCTCAAACTCAACAGGGAAAAAGGTAGGAATAGCAAAGTAGAGTTAAGAGAAAGAATAATACTGCAGAGGAATAATCACAAGCAAAAAAAAAAAAACACCCAAAAAACTTCTTGATCCTGAATGCATTAAAAAGAGGGAAAAAAGGAAAAGAACTAAAATTTAAGGGAGTGCCTTAGATTGTCTCCTGACCAAGTGGGAAATGGATGAATAACTTGTGGTATGTGAATGTAAAGGAATATGAATATATCATAAAAATAAGACATTTTCAGAGAATGCCAGGTGATATGAATATATGCAGAGTACAACAATTTATGTAAGGACAGCAACAGGGTAAAGAAAAACAACTTTGAAACATAAGACATGAGAAAACTGAGCAAGACATATGACACACACATAACATAAGAATGCTGAGCAATGTAAATATCCAACAATGTCTGCGGAGGACTGATAATGAAACAACCTGTCAGAACTGTGATACAAGGTAAAGAGCCATACATTTTGGACATGGCAACTATGTGAATTCATTTTTAAATGATTATTCTTATTACAAGCTTTTCTTCTCTTTATTTTTAATTGAGGAGGGAAATTAGCAATATGATATCAGAATAAGAGTCATTTTGAAAAACACACAGAAGACAAATTAAGTTCAGAAGAAAGTTCAGAAAAGTGGACAGTTTTGAAAATTAACATGCATTTATAAGATATTTAAAACATGCCCATTTTGAAAGTCTATTTAAAAGAATTAATGACTAGATTCCACAGTGACAAAGACAAATCTAAGTCACTGTATAGAGTAAAGGTGTGGCTTTCAAAAAGCAGTGATCCCACACAGTAAGATATAATTAAGACCTGGGTAGATTGTGGATCATGGTGCCCATGGTGGTTATTCACCACTACCCCATCCAAAGAAGTTGTCTTTTTAAAATATTAAGTCAAAGTCAAAAAAATTCCCTAAAGAATGCAATGCCACAGAATAAAATGTCACAGAAACAAACACCGGTTGATAGCATTGCAGAAAATTAATTATACTGCAATACCATCTAGGTTTATTACTTTGAAATATCCTTTTCTCAACTAATATTGTAGGACTATTACCTCTCTAGACCTACACCCTATGCCTCGATTAATACTGACTAAGTTTTCTTTAGTTATCCTCATAACTGATGACTTAAGGCCCTGCACTCTATTCACTTCACCACCTAGCTACTCTTGTATAGATTATACAGCAGCAAACCCTCATTAATTTGTACTCTTATTAACTGAAACCCTGAAAAATTTCTAAAAGGTTAAACTGAAATTTAACTTTGTACTTCTTAAGAGTTTGCTAAACAAATCAATAAAAGATTTTTAAAAAATGTTCAATTTACTGAACAGAAGTATTTCAGCATTTTAATTATTTTACAAGAGTGCAATTATATACTAATTAGAAATAATTCTGGCTTATGCAACCAAATTCTAACTTAAATGGCCAAAACAAGAGAAGACTATGCTGCTGAAAGGAGCCAGATAATTGCTCCATCCTCTGCTTATTTTGGCTATAAATACTTGGCTTAAAGAGCCAGAAAATCTTAACTGGCAGGATACATGGCACACATTTGTAACATTCATCTTGAACGCTGGCAATTCTTTGCTCTCCTTTATATGCTTATAGCATTTTACTAAAATTTAAACCATTTCATTTTTAGGTAAGTTTTTCCATACAACATACATACTTAGATTCAAATTCATTCTGATTTTTTTAAATCCTTATGGTGAATACAGGATGATGAACATATGATTTCTTAAATTACTGATTATACTTATAAACGGACACAGTATCTTGCTTAACTTGGATATTTATTTTTTTTCCACTCATAAAAGTATGCAGAAAATATAGTACAATTTTGAACAAAAATGCTATTGCCCAAGCCTACAGCAACACTTTAAAAAGAAAAACTCTTAAAGAGCAACAAATGTCAGCATAATCATGTAAATATAAACTCAAGTTTGAATTTTTTAAACATCTTAACATTTAACTTTCTTTCTCCAAATTAAAATGTTTTAATAATGTAACAACAATGCTGTGGGGGTGTAAGGCCAATAACACCAGCACATGCGAGGGCTACTAGCACAGGTTCTTTGATCTGCTTTTCTAAAGGAAAGCAACTTTAAAGGGGTCAACAATCTTACTTTAATCAAACATATATATATCATTCATTTAGTTCAGGGGAAAAGTCAGCACCATGAATTTCAGAGAAAATACAAACACAAATTACAAGCAGAAATTATACAAACAGAGCAAATACAAACGGCAAAGACCAACAGATGGGGCTTCCAACTGTCTGACCAAAAGCAATACATACATAGTTACCAGAGAGAGAAGCACCAACATTTGGGTTTTTCAAAGGGGGAGGGGGGCTTAACTGCTACCCAGAGTCTCATCTGGGTACACCACATAAACACCTTTCCATGAGTGAGCCCCCAAAGCAAAATACTAACCTCAGACCCTTCTTCAGGGTCAGAGGGCATCACAACCCTCATGACCCAAGCTCATGTGACTCAAACTTCCATGTGACTTAAGCAGGTCACGTGGGTCTATTAATGGATAGAAAAGATCTTCCCATTAAGCAAAAATACATTAACAATACAAATAACTTCTCAGTTTCATAAAAAGACATTAAGGGATAATCTGAAAGAAAATCATATCTTACTACAACTATAACAGAAACCTACTAAGTAAGTTTATAATGGAGGAAGAGTAAGATGACAAAGGTGACAACTATGTAACAGAGCATCCAAATTAAAGCTTTGTGCATAATTAAACAAGAAACATTTTGGCCTACAGCAAAATAAAATCTATGCAAAAGTAAGGTAGTTTTTAAATGTTTTACATAACAAAATACGCAGTTTATTAGATAACTGCATGTAAAAAAATCAGTAAAAGCATGTAATGGTGCGCAGTGAAAATATCATTAACTGGTGAGACTCTACAATCCTTGTAAAAACTTTCATATGAGCTCAAATATACTATTAAATTTCTTCAATATAAAAGTTTTATAACATCTGTGTAAATCTCATACTTATGTGGTACTGTAAAATCAATGCTATTTACAAGACTGGTTCTAGAGAGCATACGTTAGACTCTGGCTCATGTTAGTGAATAAACAGCTCATCAAATTTACTGCTCTTTAAAAATGCAAAGACGACGACCTTTAGCATGTAGCACAATCCCAATTTATTTAAAATAAGGGCAACAACTTCTTTTCATTGGTGAGGTAGAAGAGCAATGGGTAGGTTTATTGTGTATCCTGTCAGATGTGGCTGATGTGTTTTGTTGAACTATTTTTTTTTATCAAGGGAAGGCTCAATATTTGTGGGACAGGTATATTCAGAAATTAGTGGGACGTAAAAACAAAAGACATCAATAAAACTTCAAAAAGCAATGAAACCAACCAAGTATGTATTGAGCAATTCATGTGTTTTATAAATATAATCAAGAACTCAACTTTCTTGAAAAAACAAAAGAATATGTAACAAAGAGTTCCACATAAAGATAGGTAAGATGGGTCCAGTCAAATGAGAGCCATAGGTATGTTTTCAATAAAGTAAAATTTAATATAGAAAGACTATACAAATTAAAATGATTTCTGAAAATATTATTTTCTCTTATCTAGAATGATGACCACTTAAGAGTGATTCTGAAGGAAGCGCACACTGGTTCACATACTAAAGCAGGCCTGCACAACCTGAGCCCACAGGCCGCTTATGGCCTTTATGGCCCTGCCAAGTAATCCTCTACATTTTTCACAGGTTGCCCGAAATCCTTTGGCAGGCCACAGGTTGTGCAGGCCTGTACTAAAGTCTACCAAAAGCAAATCATACAAGTGAAAATTACCAAAGAGCTAAATGGAGTTCTAAAGCTCTGGTTTATATTTTGCATTGCAGCATATCTTAAATATTAAGTAAAGATGGGGTGGGGGGAGGGTAGAAATGGGGAGAAAATCTGTAACTCAAAATCTTGTGGAAATCAATCTTGAAAACTAAAAATATTAAATAATAAAAATATGAATCTTTTAAAAAAATATTAAGTGAAGAGAGAATAACACAATTAAGCCCAAAATACAAAAGTCAACTCATTTCACTGACACAGTTTATTTACTGTCACTACCACCCATCACCACCAACTTTTTAAGATCATACTTTTAATGTTAAAACCAATGTGTAAAGCCATAAATCTTGTTGCTATGAAACCTTCTGAACACTTGCACCCCCCCCACCCCCCCACAGACTAAGGATAAAATAGGTCAAAGAAGAGAATAAAAAACTTGAAATTTCATTCATCTTTAATACTTATTTTAAAAGTATCTCTTACCTCAACAGGATAATTTAAAGCTTTTCTTCTGTTACATTCTCCTTAGCACATTTATCATGAACCTGAAAAAAAGTAGGAATCATCATCAAAAGAACTGCAAATTAAGATTTGCAAAGTCTATTTAAGGTAAGAAATAGCGTTACTAATCATTCTTTAATGTTTTTTTCAAAGCAATTTTGCCATTTACTTGCTCAAAAGTTCACAAAGCAACATGATTATCATTCTTTAAACACATAAGACACATCTTGGGTCAAATAAAATATTACTAGTTAAAACATTAGTTAATCAAACATTGGTAAATTAATTAGTAAATGTAATTAGTAAAACATTAACTAGTAAAATACAAAAGGTAAGTTAGACCTCCAAATTGAAATTTTAACCCTACGACTAAGCCACCCCACAGAAATGATCATTCTCACACTTGTGATTTTTCAAAGATTCTTTTCTTTATAAATGACCGTATCCTTTGGTAATCAAATTGTCTATACACACACACACACATTCCAGGAGCAGTAATTAGGAATTATTAATTGGTAAAATTCTTCATCTGTAAAGTGAAGGAGTTAGACTAAATAACTCCTAAAGTCCCTTTCAGATCTAACATATTATGATCCTATTAAATGTTTTATAGAGAAAGATTACATATATAATTTTTAAAATATATAGCTACTATCACGGCACAGTGGAGAGAGAATTGGCCTCACAGCCAGGAAGACCTGGTTTCAAGTCTAGCCTACATTCTGTGACCCTACACAAGTCACTTAACCTCCCACTGCTCTAGGAAACTCTTTAAGATTGTAAGTTGCAGAGAATCTGAGTTGGTAGAGGGAGTTTCCTCACGGGGAGTTCCTTAGCGAAATGAAATCTGTCAATAAGCAATCACAACATCAAAAAGACTTATGTGAAAACCAGGTTTATTACCACGGAAATGAACATGCATGTGAACACCAAAGAGTTCACAGTCCTTACAGAAGTTTTCATATTTATGACAGTACAACAAAAGGAGGAGAAAACAGGAAGGGGCATGGCATAGGAGGGGACAGGTGCAGTAAAGGCAAGGAAGCGGTCAAAATGACTTCCAACAAGGAGAAGGCCATGGCAAAAGCCCTATTCTCTTCCTTTGGGAACTGCTACACTACGAAGATAGGAGGGTCCACTTATCTGCAAAGGACCCCAGCTGTACAAGCATTTTGTCAGCCTGTCACAGACTAGCTGGTGCCTGTCTTGCCTCTCAAGGACACACAGAGAATCCAAGTGGGATGCAAACAACAAATTATGTAAGCTTGGGGGGGGGGGGGCGGGCTTCATCCTTGACACATTCAGGGTCTCCTGGGTCCAGTGTTTCTGGAAAATATGACAACTCAAAAAGACAAGTTCAAGGGGGCCCCTTAATAGCCTTTAACAAATGCTAGATCTCTGTAGTCCCTATCCAAATAGCTGGCATTGAAAATCAGTTTTTAAACATGTCAGGAACTTCTCTGAGGCAAGTATGGTGTGCCATGGAGGCTGAGTGCTACTGCCCTAACCCTTCATTCTCCAGTTACTTTATGTGCTCCTCTCCTCGATGCCTTTGCTCAGGTTGTTCTCCATGACTTTATGAAGCCTTTCCCACTGGTTAGTGCTCCACCCCCAAATAACTATGTATTTAACGGCAAACAAATTGTACCACCCTAGTAGAATGGAAGGGTCCTCCTTGAGGGCAAAAACTATTTCACTACTGCATTCATAACCCCAGCAACCAGCAGTGCCTGGTACAAAGTAGGTGCTTAATAAATGTTTACTGATTCCTATGAATGAGGTGAGTAGGTATTCTTCAGAATGCTAGGTCAGTCTATCCACAACTTATAATTTCTGTCTCTTTAGATAGAAAGCTATGTGATAAGTTCTCTTATTTGAAAAACAAATAGACTTCTCAAACTCCAGTGGCTCCCTAATATGTCCAGTGTCAAACTCTGTTTTGCATTTAATGCCCTTAACAATCTGTCCTCAACCTACCTTTCCATCTCATTATACAACATTCTCCTTCACACAACTCCATGGTGTTATTGCTCCTTACCCATTCCATTTCTAGCCTTTACACTGGCTGTCCCTGAAGACTGGATCACAGTCCCATCTCACTTCTCTAATTTCCTTAAAGACTCAGCGCAGACAATACTTTTTACGTGAATCTTTTCCTAATTCCTCCAGCTACTAGTACCTCTCCTGGCTCCAAAATCACAGTGTATATATTTTGTATATACTTATATATCTTTGTATCTACAAGTCATACTGCTTCACATCTGTCTTAATATCTCCAGCAAAGTGCCAAGTAAAGTAGGTGCTTAATAAATGCTTAATGACTGATTCATTTTGTGGATATAAAGGAACAGGATACCATCTAGAAAAAAAGCATGCAAGCGCTCCAAAGATTCCAACTCAGCTAAAGTAGAGCTATGGATTCACTAAGAGATGTGAAAAGGCAGAAATTGGGAGTATAGTTAAATAAATTTTCCTTTTGAATTTCTACATTAGCCTTTATGGCAAGAATTTTATTTGGAATTAATATTGATAATCTCTTCCTTAAATGGGTTACGATCTCATTCACTGTACCTCATGTCTGGTCCTAATTCTGGCTCTGCCACTAATCTTAACTTTGACTTTTATCACCTGTTTAAGGGACTAGGACTAGATGATCTTTAATGTCCCTTCCAGTTCTGAAATTCTATCATTTGTACCTACCTTTTTCCCCCTTACAAATATGTATCTTTTATTGTTGGTGGGTTTGGGTTTTTGGTCAGGACAGGAACAGGAATGGGGAAAATTACACTGTATGGCAAAGAGAGTCTATTAAAAGAAGTGGCATTAAGTAAAGGAATATTTAGTAATTTGGGTTTAGGGTACACATAAACGTCATCAAAATTATTTACAAGCAGTACTAGAATAAAAGTGAAACCAGAAGCTGAAGCACCTACACAGGTATACTGACTGCAAAAAAAGACCACAAAACCTCCTGTGGATTATGTGCTTCAGACAGATTAAAAACCAAAACACCTGGTTCTTAATGCATTGGAAAAAACACTCAGAAGAATTAGGTTCAAATTCTGGCTCTGCCACTTCCTAGCTCTATGCCCTTGGGCAAAACACCTAATGTTTCCAGGCCTAAATTTCCTCATCTGCAAGTTAGGTCCAAGGAGCTGATCTTTCAGATCCCTTCCAGTTCTAAATCTATGACCTATGATTTTCATTAAAAAAAAAAAAGAAGAAAGAAAAAGGAACTGTGAATCACTTAATACAAGTTTTGAAAATAGTCTACAAATGGCAAGACAGTTTCCTTCTACGGACGTATACATCTGTTAATGTCCTGGAGGTCTCTGGATTTTTGAAAAGGAAAAAAAAAATTCACTTATCTACATGGTCTACTAGTTTTACCTCAAAACATATTAGCCACACATTTCTTCCATGAAGTTACTAAGTATTTTATTTTCTTCTGAACATTTTCCAAAATGGTCCATAAATCTACAAACACTGAAAACAACTGTTTAACAGATATAAGGGAGAAAAATGCTACAGGAAATCTTCAGAACATTGAGATCTATTTCAGGTGCCATGGTCTATAAATATTATATATCTACAGAAAGCAAATGTGTTTTGGGCAAGTTTCTCTTCTATATACCTGGATATACTCACTGAAATGTTTTGTAGACTCCACAGAAAGATTATTATGAAAGTTTAGGAAGTTAACCATATCTCCCAACTTGATGCCTGTGCTATCCCTTTATCAGTGCTATGATTACTTTCACAAAATTATCATTTGATTAATGTTGAAACTGCCATAAGTAGAAGTGGTAATATGATACTCTAAGGCCCTCCCTTCCTCTAACTGAATGGTACTGGCTAGCTAGAAGTAATGGAAATAAATGGCTCTCAACTTCAATTACTTTCCAACTCAAAAGTATTCAATGTATCTGTACATTACTTAAAATATCTATATTGGCAACAATGTAGATTTTTTTTAAAAAGTGTCAAGGCAATGAATAATAAACGAACATCTTCAAACAAGTACCAACTTAATCTGTTTCAAAAATAGAAACTTTCCAATTTAGATTTAAATATTTAAATTGTATAAATATCACCATCAAATGAACTTGTTTAATTTTACCTTTTATTTTTAATTTTTCCCCATCAACAAAGCCAGGAAAGATATAAAAACTTTTATTTGTTGTATTCACTAGGACACAATTTTTAAAATAAGCAATTGCATGAATTTGGATTTTAACCCGACAATTTAAATTTTATATTCTGGTTCTTTCCTTGCTCTATCTCCAATCACTTAAGTGTCAAAATACTTAACATCATTAAAGAAAGGGTTTCCACCAAGCCAAATGCTATAGGAAATAACTTCCCAGTCTCTATGGTGGATACCAGTAAATATTTTGCCAAGGTACAAAGATGGGCCTTTTCTAAGTCTGCCCT
The DNA here is from genome assembly GCF_011100635.1 of Trichosurus vulpecula. Lineage (NCBI taxonomy): Eukaryota > Metazoa > Chordata > Mammalia > Diprotodontia > Phalangeridae > Trichosurus > Trichosurus vulpecula. The sequence continues at coordinate 46,414,651 of NC_050581.1, read as the reverse complement.
ACGGAGGCAACAGAAAAGGCATCTATAAACAATTTTTGACTGTTTAGGTGAGCCTTTTCGTTATGGACACTTTAAAAAACCACTCTTAAGAATGCCAGTTCAATTCTCTTCTGTTACTAACAAAAAGGTAACATAAAATTGAAGTAAAGATTATTCGAAAGATATGGAAACAATCTGGGAAATTTTTCCATTTCATTTGCTGGGGGCTTCCGTAGAATTCCACTTTATAGACTCCCTTCCTCCAAGTCCCAGCCATCGAAATCACCAACAGTTCCCTGCGAGTCTCCTCCATTTCTACTTTCTACTTAATCCCTCCAGTATGTGCCCCATCGCTGGGAGGGGGGAGAAGGCAAGGGATGCCAATATTGGTTTGGTTTTAGCGGCATTTCAAAGAACCCACATCAGATAAAGGAGCGCCTTTCAGACCCCGGTTGCTCGTTGTGGAAAAGTCAATACCTGTGAGCAAGCAACCTGGGCATAATCCTGCGCAGCTATTACCCGGCCTGCCCAGAGTCAGTGCCCGGGAGTGCGGTCGATGAAATGACAGAGAGTGTCGCCCATAAAGTTAATAATAATGACAATAACCGTGCTTGATCCAGGATGGCCTTGGAGCCAGGAAGACCTAGGTTCAACTCCCACTTGAAAGACATAGTGTGACTTGGGCAACTTAAGACTACATAGAAAATCAGGGGAGGGGCGTGTGTGTGTTTAGAAGCACACATTTGCAAATGCATCTACACATAAATGCACACAAATGTTGCAGGGATGGTGCCGACCTGCACTGGAAGAGGGAGTTTCCTCACCAAGGAGTTCCCCGAGCCAGTGAAATCGCTCGTCCGAGTCCGAATTTCCGACGATACTACGGCCGCTTCGGGTCATTTACCAGAAAAGTTTGTGACCCTCACCGAGCGGGGATAGGGTGGCTGGGGGCTGAGCCCCCTCCCCTTTTACAGACGGGGTGTGGGCAGCACCCGGGCACCGAAAGAGGAGGGGCGGGCGAGGGGGCTCGTCGGGGAGGCCCGGCCCCCGGGGCGAGGAATACAAGTAAGAGGTGGGGGGATGCCTGGGGTCGGCGCCCCCGTCTCGGGGTCCCGCAGGCGCTGAGGGAGGGAGAAAAGAAGAGAGAAAGGGAAGGAGGGAGGGAGCCGAGTGGGGGCGGAGGGCGGCCCCGCCACGAGGGAAGCGGGGTGACTGCCCCCACACACACGCCCACGCCTACACCCCCCCCCGCCCCGCGCCGCCTAGGCCGCGGGGGTAAGAACCCCCCGCGCACCTCCCGCGCCGCGTCGTTCGCCCCCTCCCCAGCCTTTCGCCGCAGCCGCCTCCAACTCACCTCCCCGGCCACCCCCGGCCGACGCCGCCGTCGCCGCCGCGGGATCTCGCGAGACTTCCCCCCTCCTCCCTCCGCTACCTCCCGGGTCTCCCATCGCCCCCCCTCCCCCAGGCCCAGCCGAGGCGTCGTGGGCGGCGCCCCGGGCCTCGCACGGCCCGCAGCCCTCCACCGCGTATAGCCCACGGGCAGAGTCCACGCACCGCCTGTCCCCCCCTCCCCCCACATACACACAATTTTCCTTTCCTAATAACCATTCCTTTCCTCCCCTGCCTCCAGGGTTTTGACTACACTACCTCCCTCTTCCTTGTTTGCATCCCAGGGGCCACAGGTCATCACCTCCCTTCCCACCCCACCCCCCACTCACCCGAGAAAGTGGGAGCGCAGGTGCACGCGGTGCGGGGTTTGCCCGCCCCCTTTCACCGTTTGCCCCGCCCTCCGGGGAGGCGGAGGCATATGGGTGGGGGCGGTAGGTGCGTGGGTGTAGCAGTAGGAGAATGCGGGATTCTAAGAGAATGAGAAGGTGTGATCACCTGTACTCGTGATGCCCTGACCTGTGTCTTACCGCCGAGGTTCTTAACCTGGAGGCCACGGACCGAGCTTGGACGGAAAAAAAAAATACACATTTTCACTAACCTCTAAGTGAAATTTAGCATTTCCTTCAATTATTTAAAAACATGATGCTGAGAAGAATCTGCAAGCTTCACTTTTCAGATTGTCAAAGGGATTCATAACAAAAATGTTAAGATTAAGAACTCCTGCCCTACTGACTTTAAGGATTAATATAATACTAATAGAGTTGTAGATATATTTCTCAGTCACTTCTCCCTTCTGCCATTTAAAAAGAAAAGAATAGCACAAATAAAATATGCAAGGGATTTAACCTTGATTTAAATCCTAAATTTCTGCAGAGAGGTCTGTCTTCCTCTTTGCTTTCCATAAGCATTCAATATGGGAGCTTATGGGAGATCTTTTCCATTTCCCTTTCTCAGAACAAGTCTGCACCTAAAACATCTGAGCCAAACATTTTATTGTACCATCTCCTTTCATTAGCTGTTGCAAAAATTAGCCCTTTCCACACAGTCAGAGGTACTTAACAATATATGCTAGATGTTACCTAGAAGAACAGAACATTCTAAATAAATGAAGTCTTTGTCTTTTCTCAGAGAATTTAGATTGCAGATTATTGTGACCTCCCCCACCGAGCTGCTAGTTTTGTGATGTTCTTTTAATATACATTTAATAAATGGTATTACCAAAATGTTCATCATAGATTTATAATTTAATTCAAGTCAAGGAACATTAAATACCTGCTCTAAGCATAGTACTGGGGCTAGATGTTGGCATAGATATAAATTTTACATGACATCAACTTCATGAAGTTTATAGTTTAATCAGGGACTATGATCAGTACACAGATAATTACAACGCAAAATATGCATAGTAAATGCATTAGATGTGCAAAATAAAGGGGTTGTGAGGTTAAAGGTACCAAAAAACATTAATTGAAAGGATCAGTAAAGACTTTATGGAGGTGACAAATTGATTTGGATAGGAATTCAACAAACAAAAAGATGATTGGAAGACATTCCAGGTATAGGGAAAATGCAAACAAAGGCAGGCAAGCGGGGCAATGCTTCTTAAACTGTGGGTCCCAACCCCATATGGGATCAAATAATTGAATTCAGGGGTCACAAAAAATTTGGCAACAGTAAAAGTTTACTGAATGTGCAATAACCAAAAGTTAATTCAAAATCAAACAGGTAATAAATCTGGGGTGTTTCTGGCCACGCTTGTCCATGTTGCATCAAGCGACTTCATTTCAGCCTTGATTCTGAACACACAACATAAGCACTTTGCCATGTCACACAACCCAACGCCAACAAATGCTGCCAGAAACACCTTGGCTCATATCCGAGACTATCGTATGTTATGAATTGCAGTGTTTTTACTGTACATACAAAATCATTAAATGAATTTTGGCTGGAGATTAGGACAGAATTTCTAATAATTTCTGAAATGGTCCCATTTTGTACTACGTATTTATGCAAAGCAGCATTCTCAGCATTGACAAGTATAAAATCAAAATATCAATCAACTCTGAAAAAACATTGGAGATGCTCTATGTCCTACAGTATCAAATGTTCCTCCAAGATGTAGTTCTTTATGTAAAAATAAACAAGCACATCCATCTCATTAGTATGCAAATTTGTTTTCACCAATAAATAATTAAATTATATGTATACCAAAGAATTGTTTTAAAATAAATTTCTTTATGGTTTATTATCTGTAAATGTTTGATTTGTATACCTATTTTATATACCTATACACCCAAGTTTGCGTAAAAATTTCTCAGGTGAAAAGGAGTTGAGAGTGGAAAAAGTTAAAGAAGCCCTGGCCTAGATAGAGCACTCCACTCTGCATCTGCTTTTCTGCCTGGTTTCAACTCCACAGGAATGAAATGCCCTTCCTAGGCTAAACTCATCTCCTCTAATCTCATCACCCTGTGGCTAAATCAAGCCCTGACTGACAGCACCTCCCTTGGCCTCTCTCCTCTAACTCCTCCCAATGAGATTTAAGAAAGCTACACAAATTTTCTTCAAGTTTTTGAAGGGCTATCACATAGAAGAGGGATATAGCTTGTTCTGCTTGGACCCAGAAAGCAGAACGAGGAATACCCGGTGGAATTCGTAAAAATATAAATTTAGAGTCCAGATAAGGAAAAACTGCCCTGCAAAAGTGAAATGGGAGATAATGAATTCTTCTTCATTTGAAGGGCTTTAAACTAAAATGGATGAGCACTTGTTGGATGCATTGCAAAATGGAGATTTGTTCAGACACTGGTTGGACTAGATGGTCCCTTCCAACTCTAAATTTCTGTGAAATAAATTGCATTGTCTATGGGACTTAAATATACAAGGACCCTTAGAGGCCATATTGTTATCTACAGGTAGAGTAGATAGAGCACTGCCCTTGGAGTCAGGAGTTCTCAGACACTTACTAGCACTGTGGCCCTGGGCAAGTAGACCTAACCTTTCTCAGCCTCAGTTTCCTCATCTGTAAAAATGGAAATTAAAATTAAATTAAATTAAAATTAAAAATAGAGCAGGCAGCTAGGTGGTGCAGTGAGTAGAGTACCGGCCCTGGAGTCAGGAGGACCTGAGTTCAAATCTCACCTCAGACACTTGACACGTGTACTAGCTGTGTGACCTTGGGCAAATCACTTAACCCCAATTGCCCTGCTCCCCCCAAAAAATGAAAAATAGAGTTGTTGGTGAGGATCAAATGAATTAACGTAGGTAGCATACCTTAAAATACTGTTATTATTTGTCCCTTTCCCTCATTTTAATGGCAAAGCAGATTTAAAACTATACCTCCTAAAACTATACTGTCACTGCTTCCTACTGTCCCTACTGTCATCCACTGAAAAGCCAGATATCAACTGGTACTTCACCTGCCCTATGACTGGCAAATTCCCATCTCCTACTTCCTTAATACCTATGATTCAGATTTCTCTTTATCCTCCCTATCAGATCCTTTCCCACAAACTGCTTTAATCTAGCCCATCTTTTAAAAACTTCCACTTGACTCCTTCCATGACCATTAGATATCAACCTAAATCTTTCCCCCCCTTTCAATGCTAAATTCCCAGAAAGAGTTCCAGCCAAACTGGTTTACTTGATGTCCATACAAAGCATTCCATTTTGCATCTCGAAAGGTTAGTACAAGCTGTCCCCTATGCCTGGAATGAATTCCCTCCTCATTTCTACCTTATGAAATATTTAGCTTCCTTCAAAACTCGGCTCAAATACCATCTCCTATAAGAAAGCCTGTCACCATCTCATTAGTTGTTAGAGCCCCCTCTAATTTCTTTATATGTACTTTGGATACAGCTCTGACCCCTTCTCTCTACTTACAACTTCCACCTTAGTTCAGTATATAATCACCTTTTGCCTAGACTCTTGCAATGGCCTCCTAATTTTTCTCCATGCCTTGGATCTCTTCCAACTCCAATTTACTTTTTGTCCTTCCTAGTTTTCATTTTTGATTTCTTGAAATATAGCTCTGGAAAGACAAGTTTTTAAAAAAAAAACTTGTATTTTACAGTGCAGGGGCAGAGCCAAGATGGCGGCTGGAAAGCAGGGACTAGCGTGAGCTCCCCGCCGAGTCCCTCCAAAAACCTATAAAAAATGGCTCTGAACCAATTCTAGAACTGCAGAACCCACAAAACAGCAGAGGGAAGCAGGGCTCCAGCCCAGGACAGACTGGATGGTCTCTGGGTGAGGTCTATCCCACACAGAGCTGGGAGCTGGGAGCGGAGCAGAGCAGAGCCCAGCGTGAGCAGCGAGGACCAACCAGACCAGGAGCTGGGCCAAGCGGGCCCTAGCACCCTGAATCAGTGAGCTGTGGCAGTTACCAGACTTCTCAACCCACAAACACCAAAGACAGTTTAGAAGGTTAGTGGGAAAAGCTGCGGGAGTGGAAGGAGTTCGCTACCTGGGGCAGCGGAGGTGGGGCAGCTACAGCTGCAGTTGCTTCCGGCCCCAGGCCCACCTGGTGGGAGGAATTAAGTGGGGGATCAGAGCAGGAGTGCATAGCCTGCTGAAAATCTAAGCCCAGTCCGGGTTGGGGGTTCTTGGGGAAGGAGGAGTGCTGGTGTGGCAGAGCTGGCGCATCCCCCCCAAACGAGGAACATAAAACTCTTTAGTCTACAAGCAGTCATACCCCGCTGAAAAACTCAAGGGTCAAGTTAGTTGGTTGGGAATATGGCCAGGCAGTGAAAACACACCCAGATTCAGTCTCAGACTTTGGATTCTTTCTTTGGTGACAAAGAAGACCAAAACATACAGACTAAAGAAGTCAACAAAGTGCAAGAGCCTACACCAAAAGCCTCCAAGAAAAACATGAACTGGTCCCAGACTATAGAAGATCTCAAAAAGGATTTGGAAAGTTAGAGAAGTAGAGGAAAAATTGGGAAGAGAAATGAGAAGGATGCAAGAAAACCATGAAAAACAAGTCAATGACTTGCTAAAGGAGACCCAAAAAAATACTGAAAAATACATTGAAGAAAACAACACCTTAAAAAATAGACTAAGTCAAATGGCAAAAGAGCTCCAAAAAGCCAATGAGGAGAAGAATGCCTTGAAAGGCAGAATTAGCCAAATGGAAAAGGAAGTCCAAAAGACCACTGAAGAAAATACTACCTTAAAAATTAGATTGGAGCAAGTGGAAGCTAGTGACTTATGAGAAATCAAGATATTATAAAACAGAACCAAAGGAATGAAAAAATGGAAGACAATGTCAAATATCTCATTGGAAAAACCACTGACCTGGAAAATAGATCCAGGAGAGATAATTTAAAAATTATTAGACTACCTGAAAGCCATGATCAAAAAAAGAGCCTACATATCATCTTTCAAGAAATTATCAGGGAGAACTGCCCTGATATTCTAGAGCCACAGGGCAAAATAGAAATTGAAAGAATCCATCGATCGCCTCCTCAAATAGATCCCAAAAAGAAATCTCCCAGGAATATTGTCGCCAAATTCCAGAGCTCCCAGATCAAGGAGAAAATACTGCAAGCAGCCAGAAAGAAACAATTTGAGTATTGTGGAAACCCAATCGGAATAACCCAAGATCTGGCAGCTTCTACATTAAGAGATCGAAGGGCTTGGAATATGATATTCCGGAGGTCAGTGGAGCTAGGATTAAAACCTAGAATCACCTACCCAGCAAAACTGAATATCATGCTCCAAGGCAGAATATGGATTTTTCAATAAAATAGAGGACTTTCAAGCTTTCTCAGTGAAAAGACCAGAGCTGAATGGAAAATTTGACTTTCAAACACAAGAATCAAGAGAAGCGTGAAAAGGTAATCAAGAAAAGGAACAAGAAAAAGAAATTGCAAGGGACTTACTAAAGTTGAACTGTTTTGTTTACATTCCTACATGGAAAGATGACGTGTATGATTCATGAGACCTCAGTATTAGGGTAGCTGAAGGGAATATGCATATATATATATATATATATATATATATATATATATATATATATATATATATATGTGAATGTGTATGTATGTATATATGTATGTGTATATATATATAAAGAGAGAGAGAGAGAGCAGACACAGGGTGAGTTGAAGATGAAGGGAAGATATCTGAAAGAAATAAAATCAAATTAAGGGATGAGAGAGGAATATATTGAGAGAGGGAGATAGGGAGAGATAGAATGGGGTGGATTATCTTGCATAAAGGTGGCAAGAGGAAGCAGTTCTTTGGGAGGAGGGGAGAGGGCAGGTGAGGGGGGAATGAGTGAATCTTGCTCTCATCAAATGTGGCCTGAGGAGGGAATTCCATACATACTCAATTGGGTATCTTACCCCACAGGAAGGAAGAGGGAAGAAGATAAAAAAAGGGGGGGATGATGGAGGGAAGGGCAGATGGGGGTGGAGGTGATCAAAAACAAACACTTTGGAAAGGGGACAGGGTCAAGGGAGAAAATTCAATAAAGGGGGATGGGTTGGGAAGGAGCAAAATATAGTTAGTCTTTCACAACATGAGTATTGTGGAAGGGTTATACATAATAACACACATGCGGCCTATGTTGAATTGCTTGACTTCTTAGGGAGGGTGGGTGGGAAGGGAAGAGGGGAGAGAATTTGGAACTCAAAGTTTTAAAAACAGATGTTCAAAAACAACAAACAAAAAGTTTTTGCATGCAACTAGAAAATAAGATACACAGGCAATGGGTCGTAGAAATTTATCTTGCCCTATAAGAAAGGAAGGGAAAAGGGGATGGGAGGGGAGTGGGATGACAGAAAGGAGGGCTGACTAGGGAACAGGGCAACCAGAATATATGCCATCTTGGAGTGGGGGGGAGGGTAAAAATGGGGAGAAAATTTGTAATTCAAATTCTTGTGAAAATCAATGCTGAAAACTAAATATGTTAAATAAATAAATTTAAAATAAAAAAAAAACTTGTGTTTTAAATACAGCTATTTGACTCTACCTTAAAACCCAAATCACTCAGGCTTTCACTGAATGGCCAATAATAGCCCCAACCCAAGCCTACATGGCTCATTGTCTTTTTGATGGCTTAGAATAAATGTAAATATTGGGAGGGCAAGCAATAGTTTACCTGTCAGATTTATGAGAAAGAGAATTTATGACCAAACAAAAGATAGAGAGAGCTTTACAAAATACAAAATGGAGAATTTTGATTATGTTAAATTGATAAGCTTTTGTACAAACAAAGCCAATACAACAAAGATTAGGAGGTAAGGAGCAAATTGGGAAAGAATCTTTACAACCAGTGTCTCTGATAAAGGCCTCATGTCTAAAATATACAGGGAACTGAGTCAAATTTATAGGGATACAAGTCATTCCCCAATTGAGAAATGGCCAAAGGATATGAACAGGCAGTTCTCAGAAGAAGTAATTAAAGATATCTATAGTCATAAGAAAAAAATACTCTAAATCACTATTGGTTGGAGAACTGCAAATCAAAACAACTCTTAGGTTCCATATCTCTTCTGTCAGATTGGCTAACATGACAAAACAGGAAAATGATAAATGTTGGAGAGGATGTGGGAAAATAGGAACACTGTTACATTGTTGGAAGAGTTCTGAACTGATCCAGCCATTCTGGAGAACAATTTGGAACTATGCCCAAAGGGCTATAAAAATGTGCATACCCTTTGACCCAGCAATAACACTTCTAGGGCTGTATTCCAAAGAGATCACACAAGTGGGAAATGGACCAGTATGTACACAAATATTTATAGCAGCTCTTTTTGTGGTGGCAAAGCATTGGAAATCAGGGGGATATCCATCAATTGGGGAATGGCTAAACAAATAGTGGTATATGAAGATAATGGAATGCTATTTTGCTATAAGAAATGAAGAGCAGACGGACTTCATTATAACCTGGAAAGACTTATAACTTGTTCAGCCACTCTCTAACTGATGGGCATCCCCTCAATAACCAACTGGAAAACAGGAAAATGATAAATGTTGGAGAAGATGTGGGAAAATTGGAACATTGTTACGTTGTTGATAGAGTTGTAAACTGATCCAGCCATTCTGGAGAGCAATTTGGAACTATGCCCAAAGGGCTATAAAATTTGCATACCCTTTGATGCCGCAATGCCACTTCTAGGGCTGTATCCCAAAGAGATCATTAAAATGGGAAAAGGACCCACATGTACAAAAACATTTATAGCAGCTCTTTTTGTGGTAGCAAAGAACTGGAAATTGAGGGGAGGCCCATCAATTGGGGAATGGCTGAACAAGTTGTGGTATATGAATGTAATGGAATACTATTGTGCTATAAGAAATGATGAGCAGGCAGACTTCATAAAACCTGGAAAGACTTATATGAACTGATGCTGAGGGAGGGGAGCAGAACCAGAAGAACATTGTACACAGTAACAGCCACATTTGTGATGACTAACTTTGACAGACTTGGCTGTTCTCAGCAATGCCAAGTTGTAAGACATCTCCAAAAGGCTCATGATGTAAAATGCTATCCAAATCCAGAGAAAGAATTATAGAGTCTTAATACAGATTGAAGCATACTATTTGCTCTCTCTTTGTTTTGTTTCTTCTTTCTCATGGTTCATTCTGTTGGTTATAATTCTTCTTTACATGACTAATGTGAAAATATGTTTAATATGAATGTATATGTAGAGCCTATATCAGATTGCTGGCTGTCTTGGGGAGGGAGGGAGGATGGAGGTGGAGAAAATGTAAAAAGCTTGTGAAATTAAACGTTGTAAAATAAATAATAAATAAACTTTAAAAAAAAATTCCATCTCCCACCTTCATACATTCTCACAAGCCATCCTCCTTTCCCGGAATGCATATAAATGCCACATATTTATGTATATAGGTGGCACAGTGGGTAGAAAGTTAGGCCAGGAATCAGGAAGACTTATCTTTGTGTGTTCAAATCTGGCCTCAGACACTTATTAGCTGTGTGACCCTGGCTAAGTCCCTTAATCCTGTTTGCCTCAGTTTCTCATCTATAAAATGAGCTGAAGAAGGAAATGGCAAACCACTCCAGTTATCTTTGCCAAGAAAAGCCTAAATGGGGGTCATGAAAACTTAGACATGACTGAAATGACAGAACAACAACCATAAGAAGCATAGGTTAACATCCTGGCTCTCCCACTTTCTACCTGTGTGATCTTAAATCACTTAATGTCTCCAGGTCTGTTTCCTCATGTGTAAAATGAAGGACCTGAATCAGATAGTTTTGAACATGTCTTCCAACACTGATAATCCAGGCATTTGTCAACAGGAAAAAAAAATTTAAGGAATATGGAAAAACATCTTACATGGGAGCATTCTTAAGTAAGGATTTTTCCTGAATTGTAAATATAATTGTGGTGATTTGAGAGGATGCCATGAACCTGTCACACCATAAGTCTGCCAATAATAATATCTCCACTGCCATGGTACCTAACACGTCCATGATTAGTTTTTTCCTTAGTTTGAAGCAGTCTCCAGCAGGTGCCTATCAAAATACTATTTGAAAGAAGGTAACACATTAGCAGCTATTAACATAGAATAGTTTATCAGATTAGTTAGCTGTTAGCTAGAAGAGAGCAGAAATGAATGAGACACAAGATAGGTAAGTTTTAATGCAGCAGTAATAGTTACTATGAGTTAAAATGGTGTGGTGGGGGACTATTGGCAGAACCATCTCTTACACATCTTTGTATCCCCCGAAGTCCCTTCCTTGGATCACTCCATGGAACTGACCTCCCTTTCTCTTGCATTATAGCTGTTTGTGTGTACGTATCTTTACACTGTAACATCCTTAGGACTTTGGTCTTATTTATCTTTTTATCCCTAGCACCTAGTACAGGGTTACACACATAACAGATGCCTTAGAGAGGTCTCTTGACTAGAAAAGCAAGACCCAGAAGCAAACAAATATAGCAGCCCAGTGTTTGATAATCCTAAGAATGCAAACTGCTAGATTAGACTTCCTGTTAAACAAGAACTGTGGAGAAAACAGAAAAACAGTTTAACAGAAAAGAGAAGTGAACTGGAATCTTATATACACACACATACAGGTGTAGATAGATAGATAGATAGATAGATAGATAGATAGATAGATAGAGATGTATGTATGTATATTTGTGTTATTATTTTTCCTTTATTTCAAAAAGGATCAATGAAGTCAGGGGGTGATGTCTTGCCATGATTTGGAGTTAAGTGAGACAGAGTTGTACAAAATCATCAGTCTCACTCTGTGGTCCAGCGGCAAGATAAAAGTCAAGACTACTGGCAATGGCCCAGGATGCAGCGGATGATCTTGGCATCCTCCATGTCTGACCAAGCTCTAAGTGCTCCACGGTGGCCTTTGGAACAAGTTGTTCTCATCCATTCTACCAAGGGAAGTATTCACATGCTCGGGATAGACATCTCCCTACCTCACCAAGAAGTCTGAGTCCTGTTAGTTACCCTCAACCTGGTTTAGCCCATCTGCTGAGATGGTTGTGCTGGGGTGTGGTAACTTCACATGCTACAGTTGCTACAGTTTCTTGGAGCCACAGGTGAGAGTTAAGTGGTAGGTAGACCCCAAAGGTGGATGAGTAGCCCTGAAAGGGGCTTGGCAAACCCTCACACCAGAGATGCTAGTCCTCCCTGAACACTCCATACATCCCATATACATATATATTCATATGTATATACACACACATACAGACACAGAGCTGCAAATGTATAAACAACCAAAACTTACAAGGAACCATAAAGAATTAGAGGGGGAAAAGACATTATCTTTTGCAACTCCAATCAAAGAAGAATTCAAAAGCAAAAATGTGATAGAAGTAATCACAAAAAACAAAATAGTCAATTTGGGTTATATCAATTTGGTTATATGAAATTTAAAAGATTTTATTCAAACAAAATTAATGCTTATTACAGCTAAAATATGATTCCATTAAAAACAGAAACTATCCTGGTATCAAATATTTCGGATTAAAGCCTGACATCCAAAATATATGTTGTCTTATTAAGATGGAACCATAGATATGAACAAAAAGTGTTTAAAAGAAAAAAATAATCAAAAAATACAAGATAAAATGCTCCCAATCACTAATAATAGAAATTCAAATTAAAACAACTCTGAGGTTTTTACCTGGCACTTCTCAAACTGGCAAAAATGATAAAAGATAGAAATAGTATGACAAGCATATTAATATAATGTTGGTGGTGCTGTGAATTGGTCCGAACACTTTGTAAAGCAGTTTGTAAAGCCCTCTCCTCTGTCTGGTCCAAGAGAGCATATCTTTAAATTTTTCTGTTCTTTACAGTTAACTTATAATTTCTGCTTACTTAGTTTGAACACTAACTAAATAAAGTTTGGTTGTTCATGGTTTTCATGTTTCATTATTTGTGAACAAGGAGCTCCAAAAGAGGAACAGTAGTTGGTACAATATTCAGAAAGAAACAGCAAGCACACACCCACTGGAGGGATTGGAAGTGGGGGCAGGGGGGTTCGGAGCGTATATGAAAGAGAATCATTGATTTTTTAAAAATATGTATTTTTAAAAATAAACTTCCTAAAGTGGGATAAAAGCTGAATCTAGAGGTTTTCCTTAGATGAAGCAAGTCAATTTATACTGCTATCTGGAGAGGGCTAGGCAGTCAGGCCATACTGCCTTCTCCATTGTTCTCCTCTATGCCTGTGAAGAAAAATACTTCTGGAGGGGTAGATCTGAGGGTGTTGACTAGACAGCAGGTCATGCCAGGTCAGGGTAGGAAAAGGGGAGTGGCTGGACAAGACGGGTGAGGCCCACAGTGCAAGGGCAAGAACCAGATGATAGGGAGATGATTCCTTCTCCTCCTTTCTATAGTAATCCACCCAGTATATTTTTCCACCTTCACAGCTACCAGCCTAAAATGTAATGAAATATTATTGAGAAGAGAAACATGGCAAGACTTATATGATTTATCACAGAGCAAAGGAAGAACCAAGAGACTCTATATTCATAGACTACCCTAACGTAAATTAAAATAATTCTAAAAAGTAGATGATCTCATGTTAAATTCAATGACTAATCTTGGTCAAGGAGAATACACAATGAAACATTTTCTATCCTTTCAATGGGAAGGGGGTACAACGGGAGTAGAATATTAGGGGCAGGTAGATGGCTTAATGGATAGACCACTGGTCCTGGAGTCAGAAGACCTGAGTTCACTATTGTGTACATTGTCAGATATGGTTGCATTGGTTCATTTTGCTTAACTATTTCTCTATTATGATGGAGGTTTCAATGGGGGCAGAGCGGTTGAGAAATAACTGGTGTAAAAACAAAAGACTTTTTAATAAAACAAAAAGTAACAAAACTTTTAACAAGTAAAATTTTTTTTCAAATGTCTATTGAATTCAATTTTCTGGTTGATTGTGTGCCTCTTCCATTAGATGGCTATCAGCTTGAGCGTCTTTGTCAACTCATTTCTTTGGACTCTCCCAAGAGCACTAGGCTCTCCTGGCAGTTGATGTGTTAAATGTAGACTTTCCTCAATTCTTTGAGTAACTTGCTGACAGTCTTTCCTCTTCAACTCCTACCTTCATACTAGCAGACTTCAAAATACATACAGTCTCTACTTCAAACACTCAGTGAACCAGTATAACTCTATACTGTCATTCTTTTGTGTCCCTTACCCCCTTATCATACCACTGATTGTGTCCTGCCAAGCCTCAGCCTTGGATCACTACTATTTTCAGCTACTTTTTCTCTTACACATGTGCTATTGAACAAAGGTAGAGAAAATCATGCAATTATCCTCACTGTGTCCACTACAAGTTTATGTGACACAATATCAACAGGACCCTCAAAGTTGCTAGGCAATCCTTTTACACATGGTTAATTGACTCATTATTCCACTCATCACAGTGACTCTTCCAAACCTTTTCATTTTTCCTCAAACCTCTGGTGGCTCCCCCTCCTCCTTTCCTGTTGGCTGAGAACTTTGCCTCATATATCACTAAAAACAATTGAGACCATTGACAGAAAGTTTCCAATTCTCCCTCTCCTCCTTATCTTAGAACATTCAGATGCCCCATGCCACCATCTCCTCCTTCTCCCTTGTTTTATGGGAAGATGTGGCCCTTCTCCTTATCAAGGCAAACCCCTCTACAAGTGATACCATTGTACAAGTACCATTTCATTCCATCTTCTTCAGCTGATTTCTCCCTCTGTCATCCCCACTTTTTCAGTTATCTTTAACCTCTCCTTGTCTCCTGGCTGCTTTCCTACTCTCTACAAATGTGCCCAAGTCTCCCCCATCCTTAAAAAATCCTCACTTGATCTTCCCATCTCTGATAACTATGTCTATATCTCCCCTCCCTTTGGTAGCTAAACTCCTTGGGCAGACCATCTACTGATCAACTATGGTTGACTTAGCTCTTCTCAGCAATACAATTCCAAAAGACTCATGATGGAAAATTCTATCCACATCCAGAGAAAGAACTGATGGAGTCTGAATGCAGATCAAAGTACACTATTTTCACTTAGTTTTTTTTTTAATTTTCCCCCTTTTGTTCTGATTCTTCTTTCACAACATGACCATATGGAAATGTCTTATATGATTACACACATATAACCTATATCAAATTGCTTACCATCTTAGGGAAGGAAGAGGGAGAAAATTTGGAACTAGAAATTTCATTTAAAAAGAATGTAAAGAACCAATTTTAAAAATAAATAAATGGCACAGTGAGTAGAGCATGGGTCCTGAAGTCAGGAGGACTTGAGTTCAAATCTGGGCTCAGACACTTGACACACTTACTAGTTGTGTGATCTTGGGCAAGTCACTTAATCCCAATTGCCCTGCCTTCCCCCCTGCAAAAATAAATAAATAAATAAATGATAAATTAAGGGGGAGGAAAAGAGAAGACCATCTATAAAAGGTTCCTCTACTCCCTCTCCTCTCACTCTCTTCTTAACGTTCTACAGTCTGGCTTCCAAACTCATTATTCAACTGAACATGTTCTTCCCAAAGTCACCAATGATCTCTTAACTGACAAATCCAATGGCCTTTTCTCAGTCTTTATCCTTCTTAATCTCTCTATAGCCTTTAACACTGTCAATCCCTCTCTTCTCCTTAGTACTCTTGTCCCTCTAGATTTTCTGGACATTACTGTTTCCTGGTTATCTTCGACCCATCAGACCACTCCTCAATGTCCTTTGCTGGATCTTCATCCAAGTCATGCCTACTAACTGGAGGGAGTGGTGTGGAGCGGGGTGTATAAAGTGTTCAGGGAGGACTAGCATCTCCAGTGTGAGCGTTTGCCAAGCCCTTTTCAGGGTTGTCATCCACCTTTGGTGTCCACCTGCCATTCAACTTCACCTGTGGCTACAGGAAACTGTGGCATGTGAAGTGGCCACACCTCAGCAAAACCATCTCACCAGATGGGCTAAACCAGGTTGAGGGTAACTGACAGTCCTCAAACTCCTTGGTGAGGTAGGGAGATGTCAACCTCAAGGATATGAAGACTTCCTTTAGTGGAATGGGTAGATGAGAACAATTTGTTCCAAAAGTCATGAAGGCAGCTGAAGCAGGCACCGTGGAGCACTTAGAGCTTGGACAGACATGGAAAATGCCAAGATCATCCACTGCGTCCTGGGCCATTGCCAGTAGGCTTGACTTTTGTCCTGCCACTGAACTCTGATGACTCTGGAAGACAGAGCGAGGCTGATGATTTTGTGCAACTCTGCCTCACTTAAATCCAAATAATGTGCAAGTCATCGCCCCCTGACATCATTGGTCCTTTTCAAAACAAAAAACAAACAACAACTAACTGTGGGTATCCCACAGGCTCTCTCTGTCTTGGGCCCTCTTCTCTATACTATTTCATTTGGTAATCTCATCTCCTATGGATTCAGTTACCATCTCTATGCCAAAGCTTCTCAAATCTATTTGTCTTGCTCTAACCTCTCTGTTGACCTCCAGTCTTACATCTCCAAAGTGCCTATTAGACATCTAGAGCTGGATGTCCTGTAGAAATCTTTAACTCAACATGTCCAAAACTGAACTCTTTATCTTTCATCCAAACCCTCCTCCCTTCCTTAACTCTTTATTACTGCCAAGGTCTGTACCGTCCTCCTGGTCCCTCAGGCTCAAAGCCTAGATATTATCCTCTCCTCCTCATTATTGATCACCCATCCCATATCCAATATGTTGCCAAGGCTGTTGATTTTACTCTTGCAACATCTCTTGAATATACTCCCATGCACTCTTTGATCCAGTGAAACAGACCTACACCCACTGGCTTCCCTGGCATCCTTCATGTCTCATCAAAAATCCCACCTTCTAAAGGGAGCCTTCAACAGGAAATCTTTCCCAATTCCTCTTAAATCTATAATTTTCCTTTGTTTATTATTTCCTATTGATCCTGTATATAATTTGTTTGTACACAATTGTTTGCTCGGTGTCTCCCTCATTAGGTTCATTCACTGTGTTTTACTTTTCCTTGTATCTCCTGTGCTCAGCATAGTACTTGGCACATAGCGAGCATATAATAAATGCTTATTGACTAACTGACTTCTTACTAATACTGTGGGTGTAAACCTTGCATAACTCACTCGGCTGCATGCAAGTGAAGAGAAGTGACCTACAGACCCTACAAACCTGTGGTCCATGGACAGAATAAGAAAATGGAAGGTTTTCTCAAGATTTCCCCCTCACTTCAATTTTTTCTTCCACATGCACTTTACACTCTTTCTTTCTAGTCTGGGTCAACCCAAAGGTAGCCTACATTGCTTGCCTTAGGAATAGCATAAGCTCAGTGGAACAGACTTTTGGCTTCTCTAATATAAAAACAATAATAATAAACTAAAATGCTCTTTTTTTTCCTTCCAGAAGCTAAAAGATTTGTGCATTTTTTTAACTTGGAAGAACAAATGCCTAATATGCCACAGATTTGAATTAATCTTGTTCTCCTTACTGTAAAAACCTGGATTTGGTTATTTTGGTAACAATAATGGTGTCATTACTTTGATGAAGCATTCCTTTTATTTTCATGGTTTGAATGTCTGTGAATTCTGTTATGAAAGGAGGGGAAAAAATAGAAAACACCTCCCTGAAATGAACAGGGAACAACCACTTCTAACACACACACACACACACACACACACACACACACACACACACACAAAAAAAAAAAAATAAAGCCCCACCTGAACTAAACAAAGGAAAACATGAAGCCAGCTTCGATGATTCAAAACTTCTGGCCATTCAACCCTGAACATGCAGAACTGTTCCTGGCTCCTGGCAAGCTGCTAATCTTTGGTGGAAATTCACTGAGCATGAGCAGAAATAGGAATTGGAAAATGAAGGTGGATTCTAGAAAACATGGGAGGGAAAGGGAACAGAGAGGGTGGAAAGGGGGAGCGAATTTGAGAAGCAAAAGAAGCATTATTTGCAGGAAGTAAGAGATTTGAAATCAGGCTTTCCTGAGGGCAAGCAGAGACCTCAAGTCAGGGGACAGCCTGAGAACAGGTTTATCCTTTATTGCCAGGCCTTCTAGAGGAAAATGGAAATAAAGTAGAACTTCATTATAACAGTAATGTCAATTGCTCAGCAAGATTAGATTAATGGTTAGAGAGACAGATTGGCCTAGTAACCGAATGGCTGGACCTGGCATCAGGAGGACCTGGGTTCAAACCTTACCTCTGTCACTTGTGCTCCATAGTAACTATGGACAAATCCTTTACCTTTCTCTGAGCTTTTGTCAACTCTTTAAGACTCTAAGTTATGCAGTTATAAGCAAAATACCAATACTGGTACAGACTTTGCCTTTGATTGTGGGGGAAATTATTGCAGAGGTGGGGAACCTGCAACCTCAAGGCAACATGTAGCCTTCTAGGACCTTGGGTGCAGCCTTTTGACTGAGTTCAGAAAAAATCCTTTTATTAAGGGGATTTGTTCTGTGAAGTTTGGATTCAGTCAAAGGGCTGTACTTGAGGACCTAGAGGGCCACATATGGCCTTGGGGTTGCAGATTCCCCACCCCTGCCCTAGAATATAACACAATTTATCATGCTTCCTCTCACTGTTAGAAAGAAAACATAGTTTTTTTCCCAAATCATTCTGAATTTATAAGGGAACAGGATTTAGGTTACAAGCTAGTGGTTTGTAGTGGAAAGAAACCTGGGCTGGAAGTCAAGAGACCCGGATTCTAGTCCCAGCTCTGCCACAAACTTTCTGTGCGACACTAGGCAAGTTAATTAACTTCTTCATCCTCAGTTTTCCTTATCTGCAAAATGAGGATATTAGCCCAAATGATCTCTAAGTTCCCTTCAATCCTCAGTATTTTATGAGTCTAAGCAATAAAATTAGTCATTCAAGAATGACTAATCAAGAAAAAGGACAAGGGATAAGCCCGCCCCCAAAGTTACTAAGAACCTGGAACGAAGATGTGTTTCATTATTACTTTTAAGTATTAACCCCTGCCTCTATCCCATCTATTCCTACTTCTCCCCCTTTTGCAACAGCCTATTTAGGCCTCTCATCCCACCTAAATCTAAAAGTACATTTGACCAATGCTAACAGGTAATGACTGATGAAGAGCACAACTGTTGTAAGCCACTCACAGCACAGCCATACCCTGCATGATGTTGCCCCTACCAAGTTGTTTTGCTGTAACATTCACAATAAGGTAGAGACAGCATAATGGAGAAGATAGCAACATTAGGAAGACCTGGGTAGGAACACCAAATCCTACACTTACAGGTTGTGTGATCATGGGCAAGTTACTTAAATAAGCCTCATTTCCTCACCTGTAAAATGAGGATAGCAATACCTGTATTACCTGCCTCACAGACTTATTGTGAAGATCAAATGAGAAAATGGATGAAAGCAGTTTTTAATCTTAAAGCATTGTGTAAAGGTTGGCCAACTTGTAGAGACCAGACCAGTTCAACCCTATCCAATGCTGATTACTCTCATGGCTTCTACCTCACCTCTTGTTTCCAGTCTTTTCCCTCAAAAACACACCAGCAGCCACTTGGTGGGTCCCACTGTCTTTTTCAACCCTCAAGTCATCCCTAACCCAGGCCTTGCTTGATCCTATGGCACTGTTTTCCCCATTCCTCTTGCCCAAAACATATTCGTATGAATAACAATCCTTACGGAACTAACTGCCCTCTATAATGTTTTTTCTTATAATACAGTGTTTGAGAAAGGGGAACGACAAATTAATGCTGTTAGGGTGTGGGTCAATTAGCATTACGAGGTGGTGAAAAGGGGATAACAGAAAGTATCAGAGATTTACAAACAGAAAGAGCATATGAATAGTTTTGGGGAAAAAAACTGGCCTATTCCAAAGAGGCGGGGAAAGGAAGGAAATAAAAATGAAATCTAATATAGAGCATTGTAGTTGTACACCCTGGGAAGAGCAACAGCAATACTCCAAATTAAAAAATGCAGTTGAATGGTAGCCATGCAGAAAACTATTTGGGGGAGATGGCAAATTAAATTAAATATGTGTTCATGGGGCAAAGATCATGCTGAGACGTGCACCCCATGCAAGGAAAAAGCAGAAATAAACCCTCTAGTTCCCTGGCTCATAAAGCCTTTTATATATACTTCACTGTGTACTACTTCCTCTAAGAAAAAGGGAGAATTGCTAACAGGCCTGGCAAAAACAGGACAGCCAATGAAGGTGCTGGGAGGGGCTAGTTTGTTACAGAAAGAGGTCACCCAGAGGAGACAATGATGTGGGCAGAGCAGAGATGGGACTAGCACGGGCTTTGTCATGGATCCAGAAGCTGTAAGACAGGGGAAGGACACCAGCCATCTCAGTCCCTGAACCTTGCCTTGAAGTCCTTTAGAAGTCCAGGCTGCTGCTGCCCTAGCTTCCACCTCCAGGATCCTATCACCATGACGCCCCTCTGGAAAGGCCCACCTCTTCCAGCTCTTCAAAGGGATAAGGCCAGGACTCTCTGGAGGACAGGCATACATTTCTGCTGAACTTCACATGTAGTGGGACTGTTCTCTGTTCTGTCATCCCTTCCCCCTGGAAAATGGAAGTTACCACAAGTACAGTTTGGGCTAGCTATCAGAGAGAGATCCAGAATGTTGGACTCAGATTCAAGAAAAGAATCAAGGGGAACTTTCCTCAGAACAAAAACTATCAACTTAGTCTTCCTTTCCCAGGGTTGGTGAGGATGGGAGGCCTTCTTCCCCTGATACTCCCCACCCCCAAGCCAAGTAAATACTCCCAAACAAACAAAAGGGTAGTATCAGAGATCCCATCTGACTTTATTGCTGGGCAGAACAATCTAAGATCCTTAAAGGCAGGGATTGTCTTACTGATCTTTTCTATCTTGCACAGTGCCTAGCATAGAGATTACTGCACATAGCAGGTGTTTGTAGTTGTTTAGTCGTTTCAGTCATGTCTGACTCTTCATGGGCCCATTTGGGGTTTTCTTAGCAAAGATACTGAAGTGGTTTGCCATTTCCTTCTCCAGCTCATTTGACAGGTGAGGAAACTGAGGCAAATAGGGTTAAGTGACTTGCCCAGGGTCACAGAGCTAATAAGTGTCTGAGGCTGGATTTGAACTCAGGTCTTTCTGACTCCAGGCCTGACACTGTGCCACCTAGTTGCCCTAGTAGGTGTTTAGCAAACATTTATTGAAATTAATTGGATTGCAGAGCAGTAGACTGATAAACTTTAATGTCCTGAAGCTTTATCAACACAAAATCCAATAAAACTTGGTCTGGAACCCATGCCAGGGATTGAGTTAATGTGAACAGCATATGGGAATTCATTAAAATATAACACCCACTGACACTTAAAAATTCACCAAACTTGAGATTTGGAAGATTCCATTGGGATCAACAACAGCAAAAGTCCAAATCTCCACATTTCACAGATAAGGAGACTAAGGCCCAGAGAGTTAAAGCAGACTACCTCAAATAATTGCAGAGTTAGGACTAAACTTATGATATGTCATTCACCCAGCATGCATCCCAAGGACCATATTCCCTGATCAAGCAGCAAGTTTTGATTGGGTTAATGCTTGGTACTAAGCAGAGCCATCTAGAATAGTCTTTCACATCATTCTCTCTCTCTCTCTTTCTCTCTCTCTCTCTCTCTCTCTCTCTGTGTATATATATATATATATATATATATATACACACACACACATGTATTTATATATATATATATGTTGAATAAATAAATACAATGTCACACAGTGCTGTGGATAATATGGAAGAAGTATAAGAAATGCTATCTGTTTTCAAGTACACACTTGGGGAGTCAAACTTAACACATGTGAAATAACAGTACAAGATAGAATATAATTAAATGCTAAACTGGGCAGAGTATAGTGTAAAAAGAAAGAATGTTTGATTTGGACTCGGGAATACCTGGTTTTAAAGTTTGTCTCGAACATCTCCAAGCTGAGTGAGCAAAATCATTTAACTTCTGCTTTTCCTTATCTGTAAAATGTGGATGATAATAGCACCTATCTTAGTGGGCTGTCATTATAATCAAATGAGATAAGGGTGTGTCCAGGAGGCACGGGCTGATTATAGTAGCTTGGGAAAGGGGCTCAGGGTTTGGAAACTGGAGAACCCCAAACCACAGAGTTGTTGGGAAAATAATCACTACTTTGTTTGTAGTTTAGCCTTCATACATTACAACTAGGAGAGAAATGTGAGCTAGAGTGGGGTTGCCCATAGAGGTGCCCAAACTTAGTGACCAGGAAATTTAGTCTAAAGGAAAGCTTAAACCTGAGGTCATTAGCTAGCTGGGGAAACCCATTCTTTGTTCTAAAGAACTTGGCCTCTGGGACTGAGAGTATCCCACTAGGGAAATGGGGATCTCCTAGCCAAGAGTCAAAGGGAACAAGAAAATCTGCAGAAGCTATTTGCTAGCATCAATCATTGGCTCCTTCCTTTTTTTCTAAAAGAGTTGTAACAAGAAAAAACTTATGGGCTTTAAGCTAAGAGTATAACACACTCTGCTCCCTTTGGAAAGAGATATACAAGTATTTTAGCTAAGTCAGAAGCTGGAAGTGACAACGAGCACCCATTTGAACTGGTCACCTGAAGCATCAGAGAAGACTAAGAGCAGTGGGGACTAGGCCTGGTAGGACCAGGTCAGTATCAGTAGCTGCCCTTCCTTGTGTCTGTCCCGACCATATGAATATCCTACATGTGTGCCTCTTAATATGTACAACATAGTCACAGATGTATCTTGCATGTCTACCTTTTACGCATGTTTTTTTATGTAGTAGTAACAAGTTATTTGGACCATTTTCTATGTAGTTATCATAGTTCTATGTAGTATCAAGTTATTTGGGCCAAATGGGCATGCAGAGGCTAATGTTATTTGGCTACTGATGTTTCTGCCAGAAGTTATGTGTATTTGTGAGACAGTATACTCCTGGTTTACAGAGGAAATACTTTTCTTGCTATTTTCTTATATTTCATTAATTATCTTTGCTTTGAACTAATTGTGCCCTCAGACTATCAAAAGTAAACACATCCATGAGGACTTCAGACCCACAGAGAACCAGGGGTAGTCATCCTCTTTGGGCACCTGCAGGATTAGTTGGGAAGAGATATCCCCAGGTACTATACAAAAGTACTTTACAATCAAGGCACCTAGGCAGCACAGTAAAAAGACTTGGTCTTAGTCATTTACTTCCCAAGTATACCAGGACAAGACATTTAACCTTGGCCTGTCTCATTTTTTTTGTTTAGTTTTGTTTTTTTGGAGGGGGGAAGGCAGGGCAATTGGGGTTAAGTGACTTGTCCAAGGTCACACAGCTAGTAAGTGTGTCAAGTGTCTGAGGTCACATTTGAACTCAGGTCCTCCTGACTTGTCTCATTTTCTTTATCTGTAAAATGACAGTAATGATAGTATCTATGATAATATGTATATAATATCTATAATAGATACTATAATGATAATAGTATCTATCTCCCAGGGTTGTTGTGAGGATGTTTGTAAAGCACTTTGCAAACCCTAAAAATACAATATGAGTTATCATTACAGAAGCCTTTAAATGCCACAGGAGTTCAGAGGAGAGGGAGAGGGGACAAATGAGAACTGTGCTAGTGAAGGAGGGCTTCATGGAGAAGTAGCCTGCTATGATGGAAAGATCACTGTATTTGGGAATCAAAGGTTCTGGGTTTGAATTCCAGCTCTGCTGCTGCTGCTGCGGGGCCTAGAACAATCAGTTCACCTTTCTGGGCCTCAGTTTCCTCATCTGTAAACATAAGGTGGTTGGAGTAGTGGTCTCCAGATTTCTTTCTAGCTTTCAGTCCTATGGTGCTAAGGGATATGTGATTTATGGTATAAAGTATATAGCTGGCTCCATGCTGTTCCTTGAAGGTGGCCTAAAAATTTATAAAACAGGATCTGAAGCTTCAGAGCAAAACAACGGATTAGGTTAGACATCTGAAGAGGATGATTTAATGCATTCTGTACTCTTTTCTGCCTAAGCTGCGGCCCAGATCTAATGAAGGCTAAGGAAGGGTGGGAGCAGAGGTGGTTGATGGTACAGTCTGGGTGGGAGGGTGGGTGGTTGGGATAATAATAAAACAGCACATGCCAGTAGTTGGCATACAAACAGTGTGCCAGAAACAACTAGTTCTCCGGCTCAGGACGACAGAGTGGGACCACCCTAGGAGAAATGCTTGTAGGTTTCTGAGAGGACAGTGTTAACCACACAATATTCAGGCACCATCTGCTAAGCTATTTGGACCAAATGGGCACACAGAGGCTAATGTTATGATGCTCCTGCCACAGTATCATCATCATCATCATCGCCATCATCATCATCATCAAAATTCCAGAAATACAAATGGAAGTGTGCAGAGGCAAACTGATGTTGGATATACAAACTAACCCAAAACATTATAGTAGTAACAGGGAGGAAAGTACTCAGTTGAGGATCTTATTTAAAATGAAATCAAAGAAATAAATGAATAAACCAAAACCAAAAACAAAATAATGAAATCCACCCCCACAATCTTGGGGTTTGCTTTTTAAAGCGAGAGCTGGTGAGCCTTCCTTGACCTTTGTCAAGTCTGTCAGACAGACTCTCAATAAGTCCCCTGGGAACTTCTTTTAAGTAGGTCCTTCCTGCCCGAACTCAAGACTACCAGTAAGTCTGATCATCTCTGTAGCCAAGAAGGCCCAATGAGATCTGCAAGCAAGAAGAACAGGAGCAAACAACTTCAGAAAAACAATATGTCCCATAAACAAAGCTGGTGGAAGGCGTCCAGATACACACAATGAGGCTAATCTTCTGGGCACACATTTCCCGTCTTGGGTATTAACATGGACATCGCTTCCTCCTAGGTAGAGGTAAATTCTTACTTCAGGAACTTAGACTGTGGATCCAAGAACAATAATGGACTGCTAATTTCCCACTTTTAAGAACCCATAACAGGCAAAAGATACAAGAACTCTCTTTTTTCTTTTTTTTTTTTTCTTAAAGAAGCCGCTGCTAGAGGAACAATGTCATTCCATATAAGTGAGCAGGTCCAGGGCCAGCTGCCTTCATACTCCGTGGCATATGTGGGTTAAGATTGTACCATTCAATGCTTCTTCTTTTATAAGTAAATTATCTTCTTTTATAAGTTTATAAGTAAATGCCACCAGACACAGCACACACTAGGCAAAGAAGGGGCCAGAAATGAGTGGGCTAAACTTTTCTGCTTAGCATTCTCAGTCCTTCAAAGATCTTGTCTTTTGAACTTTATTTCCTATTTCCTTTTCTATCTCTCCTTTCCCTATCTAAATCCAACACATGCTTTTCATCCTATTGTACTCTTATACCCACTGTTCCGATAAGGACAATCTCATTACTGTTCTATAGCTATCCCATCCTTGGTACTGAGTCTGTGCTATTTCGAATGTCCTCTTCTATCTCTCCTTTCCCTAAATCCAACATATGCTTCATGTTACCTTCTTCTTGAGACTTCTCTAATTAACCCAGGAATCTCCTCAAATTACTGGAACATTCATTTATAATTTATTCTACACAATTTAGCCTTTAATTAGATAATGGCATATTGCTATTATCTTTATTTGAGGGGGGAAGGCAGGGCAATTGGGGTTAAGTGACTTGCCCAAGGTCACACAGCTAGTAAGTGTGTCAAGTGTCTGGATTTGAACTCAGGTCCTCCTGATTCCAGGGCTGGTGCTCTACTCACTGTGCCACCTAGCTACCCCTTGCTGTTATCTCCTGTGTATTATTCTTATTATCCCAAAGCCTAGTCCCGAGCTATGTCTGTAGTAAATATTCAGTGAAAAAGTATTGATTCTTTGATGTGGATGAGTCCAGGAGAAAAATTTTGTTTAGGCCAGTTTTACCCAATTCTCACCCACCTATCAAGTATTCCCATGAATCTATGAGGAACTAACTGATAAAGTGCCTTGCCAATAGTAAGTATGAATACATCATAACTGCTTGCTCACTGTAATTGAATAGCTATAAGAACTCTGATCAATGCAATTATCAGCCAAAATTCCAAAGTACCAATGATGAATATCCTCATCCTTCTCTTGATAGTATGCTGCAGAATGATGCATGTATTTTTGGCCAATTTATGGATTTGTTTTGCTTGACTCTGTATAATTTGTTATAAGGGTTTTGTTTTTCTTCCTTTCAATTGAGAGGAGAAATAAAGGAGAGATGAAAGCTATCGATAGGCTTAAGAAAAATAAGAAAAGAGAACATGAGGATAGTAAACAGGAAACACAGACAAGCACCAAAGCTTTGAAAATAACACAGTAAATTTGTTGTATACTTGGAGAAAGAAGCAAGCTGTCGGTGGTACAGATTTTTAGCTACATAGTCAAACACATTTTTGTGTTCTGAAATTCTCATCGTGATTGGTGTTTGTTAAGTCCATAATAAAAATAAAATTACATTTTAAAAAGAATTGAATAATCTAGGTAAGGAAGATCATAAGATCCAGACAAAATACTTTTTAAGCTCTTACTATGTACCTAGCACTGGACTTACATCCTGGGTCCTGCACTGTCTTGATTGGTGAATATAAACTCACTATATGTAGCTGGCCCCATCCATGACCCACTACATTCTTCCCCAGCCATGTCCTTGTCATCCACACTACCATCTGTGTACCTTGTCCTTATTTATTTTGGGAAGTATAATCAAATCAATACTGCCATTGCTACTGGAAAGAGCATGTCAGTCAATCCCCACATGGCTCTACTCACCATCAGTATGACTTCTTAGACCAAAATACCCTTCCCTGGTAACTATGTCTCTATGTATGTTGTCTCCTACTATGAGAATGTGAGCTCATTGAATGCAAGGATTGATTTCTATCTTCACCACTTAGAAGACAGTAGATATAGTACTTAATAAATGCTTTTTAAATTTCATTCATTCATTCATTCATTCATGTCCATAAGAACTGATGAATTCTCAGATCTTAAAATCTGAGAGCTGGAAGGGACCTTGGGAATCATCCAGTCTACCTCTTTCACTTTTAGAGATGTAGACTGAAACTCCCAGAGGTTAAGAGAGGTATCTAGGGTCACATAACACGTCACTGAGAGAGCTAGGATAAGACCCCAGGTCTTCTGACTTCCAGTCCAATTCTATTCTGCTACTCCATGTGGTCTTTATCTCAGTGCTATCTTGAAGTTAATCTTAAAAATTGTACCATCAGTCAGGCTTCGCTTTTAGAGGCCTATCTCCCAAGAAACTTTCCAAGAGCTGAGACCAGTCACCCTGGGAACTGGGGCTGATGGTTTCCAGGAAACAATGATAAATTTTGTGAAAACAAACAACTGACAATTGGAGCGTCTGGCACAGAGAAGTTGGTGAAGAGTATATGAACTTTTCCAGCCTTTTACGCTGAATTAACTGTAAAACAGGGCCTAGTGGACAATCGGAGTACACTCTGAAATCTTTTTCACTCTTCCTGTTCTTTAGATATAGCTCAAGATGCAGAGAACTATTGCCAAAGGAAGCTTTGCTTACTTCACTTTTGCTCCAAGGTCTGGTAGGATTTTTTTTTTTAAGAAAAAGAGAAAAGAAAAACAAAGGAGGGGAAGATAAGGAAAGGAACGGAAAGAGGAGATGACAGGAGGGGGAAAAGAGAAAGGAATGGAAAGGAAGGGAAAAGAAAAGAAACAAAAAGACCTTTGAGGTCAATTGTCTCTTAAGTGAAATTTAGAAGAGATAATGCCTCATTTTTCCTCATCATTCTTCCATCTACGGACCTGAGAAAAATATACTTTTTTTTTAACTTTTTGGTATAAAAGATAAGACTATTCTAACAGAAAAACAGCAAGAAGGGAGCCTGGGCAATGATAATCAATCAAGCATTTATGAAGCATAATAACCAACGAAAGAATAATAGCTCACATTTATATGTTGCCTATTATGTGCCAGACACTGTAATAAGTGCCTTACAATTATTATCTCATTTGATCATCACAACAACACTGGGAGGCAGGTGCTAGTATTATCCCCATTCTGCCATTGAGGTAACTGAGAATTAAGTAACTTGCTCAGGGTCACACAGCTAGTATCTGAGGCTGAATTTGAATTCAGGTCTTCCTGACTCTAGGCCAGGCACTCTATCCATTGAGCTAGCTGAGCCTACTATATGCCAGGAATTGTTCTAGGTGCTAGAGATACAAAAACAAAATTGAAATTCTCAGGGAGTTTACATTCCAACAAGGGAGACTCTCTCTCTCTCTCTCTCTCTCTCTCTCTCTCTCTCTCTCTCTCTCTCTCTCTCTCTCTCTCTCTCCCTCTCTCTCCCTCCCTCTTTTCCTCTCCCTCTCTCTCTTCCCTCCCTCTCTCTCTTCCTTCCCTCCCTGTCCCTCCCATATATATGCCACATATGCATATAATATATAAATGTATGTAAATATATACTATATATGTACATAGTTAACATATACAGAGCAGATAAAAAGTAAACTTGTGGGAAGGTAGGGGGTCAGGGAGGCATTAGCTGCTAGTTTCCAACTTTTGGCTTTAAGTAAACCTTCCTGTACCCACTATTTAAGATGATCGGGATAGGATAAAATCGAATTGTGATTCCACTCAAAAGGGAATTTTTTCTACCAGTGTGAGCCAGCATCAATAACCCTCTCTATGATTTATAACACTAGAAAGGTACCTAGAGCACTGAGAACGTGTGACTGACCCAGTGTCACACAGCCAGTAAGTCAGAGTCAGAATTTGAACCCACGGCTTCTATAACTCTCTCAGGAGTTACCTGCTTCTACCTCTCAACCCATTCTAATCTAGCTTCTGATCTCACCCAAAACAGTTCACTTAAAAGTTACCTTTCCATCTCTTAGTTACCAAATCTGATGTTGTTTTTTCATCCATCTTTTGGGGTACATTTGCATTATTTGACATCATTGACTACTCTGTCTTCCAGAACATTCTCTCTTTTCTAGGTATTCCTGACACTTATCCCTCCTGGTTCTCCTCCTACCTGTCTGACTGCTCCTTCTCCATCTCCTTTGCAAAGGCTTTTCACTCATATCCTTCTCTCTAGCTGTGTGTGTTTCACAAGTTTCTGTTATGGGTCATTTTTGGTTTTTACACTTAATAGTATTTGTTTTTCTCCAAGTATATGTCAACACAGTTTTCAACATTCATTTTTGTAAGATTTTGAGTTCTAAATTTTTCTCTCTCCCTCCCTTCTCTCCTCCTCCCCAAGACAGAAAGCAATCTGATATAGGTCCTACACGTACAATCATGTTAAACATACTTTTGCATTACTCGTGTTGTGAAAGAAGAATCAGAACAAAAGAGAAAAGCCACAGGAAAGAAAAAACAAAAAGAAAGTGAAAATAGTCTGCTTCAATCTGCATTCAGACTCCATAGTTCTTTCTCTGGAAGTGGACAGCATTTTCCATCATGAGTCTTCTGGAATTGTCTTAGATCCTTGTATTGCTGAGAAGAGCTAAGTCTATCAAAGTTGGTCATTATACAGTGTTGCTGTTATTATAATTGTTATTACAATGTCTTCCTGGTTCTGCTCACTTTACTTAGTATCAATTCATGTAAATTTTTCCAGGTTTTTTCTGAAATAAGCCTGTTCATCATTTCTCATAGAACAATAGTATTCCATTACATTCATATACCACAACTTGTCCAGCCATTCCCCAACTGAGGGGCATCCCCACAATTCTCAGCTCTTTGCCACCACAAAAAGAGCTGCTATAAATATTTTTTTTACATGTGGGTCTTTTCCCCTTTTTTATGATGTCTTTGGGATACAGAGCTAGTAGTGGTATTGCTGGATCAAAGGATATGCACAGTTTTATAGCTCTTTGGACATAGTTCCAAACTGTTTCCCAGAATGGCTGGATCAGTTCACAATTCTACCAACAATGCATTAGTGTTTATGAGCCCTTTTCTATTTCTTCTTTGTAATCTTCTCAGTTCTCATGGGTTTAATTGTCACCTCTGTGCAGGTGACTCCCAGATCTATATATTCAACTCTAATCTCTCTCCTGAACTTCCCATATCACCAATTGCATATTGGATGTTTTAAACTTCATTTCCCAAATACATCTCATCACCTAGTCATGTCGATTTTGAGACTTGTCCCTCAGTTCTGTTAACCTTCACATTTTTCTCAACTCCTCAATCTCCCCTCACCCCCCAAATGCAATTTATTGCCAAACGTTGCTGTTTCTACCTCTATAACATCTTCCTAATCTGAACCTTTCTCTTTTCTCATTTGGCTATCACCTTGGTTTGGGGCCTCATCACTTCTCCCCTAAATTATTACAAAGTCTCCTACTGCCTCCAGAATAAAATATAAACTTGTCTCTTTAGCTTTCGAATCACTTCACAACCTGGCCTGAGCCCATCTTTCTGGCTTCGTTATATATTACTGCCCTTCTTGTATTTAGGGTTCAATCCCCTCATTTTGTAAATGAGGAACTGTGGCCTAAAATAAGTAACTTTTGCATAGTCATAGAGGAATTAAGTGGCAGAGCCAGGATTCAAACAAAGTGCTCGTTGCACTCAATTAAGTATCGTTTCTACCATACCATACTTTGAGGACAGGTCGGGTGAAAGACCAGAGAGGACTGAGCCCCTACCTTCCAAACCCCATAAGAACATTCCCCTAGGCTGTGGGCCTGAAAACTGACAATGATCATCCTGGGATCTGTGCTTTGGCAGATAACCCAGTTGCAGTGAAAAGGAAGTAGTTAAAACCAAATATTTCCTATTGGTCTTTAGGACATTGGCCTTAGTTTCCCTTCCCCTTCTTCCTTATGGAGCCAGAATTATCGCAGCATAATTTTGTCAGTTGAATGCACACTACCTCGTAACCCAATCCTATTAACATAGGTGGCTATTGGTCTGGCCAGTTGATATCTCAGGGGTACTGTGGGAGACACAGAAAACCTGGATCTGATGGCGTTAGCTATAAGACAAATGGGTTTCACTGGGATCCAATGGGAACATGAGAGTGATGCAAGGTCCTAGTGGGAAGAGAGTAGACAATGAAAGGCAGGGCCACCAATAAGAGAGGTGGGTGGGAGGGTAGAAGAACTGACCAGCAGAAGATCCTCTGAGAAACTTAACATCACGTAAGAGAATAGCCTCCAGAGCCTTGCCCCACAAGGGTAACTCTGGCCCCCAGACTGTAGGGAAATATGCTCTGAGTAGGGCCCCACCCTTAGATGACTCCTTGCCCCTGCCTTTCGTTGGCAACTTCCCCCAATATCCTATTCTGACAAACTAGGAAAAAGAACTATTAGGGAGGAATCTGTGGGTGGGGAGTGAATTGAGGCCATTGTACCCTGGAACTAGGCTACCAGCAGAAGGAAGGAAGAACATTGCTCACCACTCCCAAAGCTGTGAGTCTGGGATAGGCCTAGTCAGAGGCAAAATTAGGAAGTGAGCCCAATGCTTCTCATGTGCTGGGACTTTTTTTTTTTGTCTTTACATCCCCCATGCCCTGCACTAACTAGTCACTGACTGATGGTTGAATTGAAATCCCTTCTTTGATGCCACATTATCCCCAGTCAGAACTTGCTTCCCTAGAAAGAGCTGACATCCCTCTTCTAATTCATTCTCCTCCTGGCTCTGCTTCTGACTTTCCTGACTTTGCCACCATGCCTCAGCTACAGTCTCATCCTGGGATTTCCCTCAATCCCTAGGAACGCCTTACCTTGGAATAGCCACCTTCCTCTTAGAGCTTCTCATCTTGGAACATCCATCTGTCATGCTTACCTCCTTTTCCCATTGCTGTATTCCTTCTGAGGCCTCCATTGGGGGAGCCCCGCCCCCCACCCAGTCAACCTTCACTTCCCTCCTGACTCTGCTACTCACTTTCTATAGTTTCTCACCATGTGTGCCCACAACACTGTTACCTTCCCCATTACCCTTTTCCAGTTCTTTTTGTATGCTATCTTCCTCCATTAGAATATAAACTCCTTGAGGCAGGGTTCTTTTTCTTTCTGCCAGTATTTGTATCAGGCACAGTGCCTGAAACACAGAAAATATTTAATAAATGCTTGTTTCCTTGATGCCTAATTCAACTGAACACAGCGATCAAAGTCCAGACTTCTGTGGCAGGCCTCCACTCAGTCCTCCTCTGACATCTAATCAGGACCTGGAGGTAACCTTGGATTACACCACTGAAGCCCAGATTATGGCAAGTCCCACCAAGATAAAAAGGTCTCCTGCAAGGGTCCAGTAACTACTTTTGTAGTTTCAAAACCAGCTCAGCTAAGTTTGCAGTGGGTTGGCCACAGAGTGATGGATTGTCTGGCTACAGAACCTTAATTCTTTTTTATTATAAATTAAATCACCATTAACAAAAGCAAATAAGTGAATGAATGGACAAAAACAAGGATGTAAATCTTATCCTCTCCACCTAAAATACCTGGACTTTAGCAAAGCAGAACCAAAAAACAAACAAAGAAAATGTTTTTATTCAACTCAAACACAGAGAAACAGTATCTCAGGGTGGATAGAGAGCTGGCCTTGGAGCCAAGGAAAAGAAAAGAATTTCATATAGGACATACTATGCAGCGAGCATTGTGCTAAGCACTTTATAAATATTGTCTCATTTGATCCTCACAACAACCCTGAAAAGTAGTTGCTGTTACTACCCCCATCTTACAGTTGAGTAAACTGAGGTAAACAGACATAAAATGATTTGCCCAGAACTTACAGCTACTAAGAGCTACTAAATGCCTAAGGTTGGATTTGAACTCGGGTCTGTCTGACTCCAGGCCCAGCAGCCTATGTACTTCACCACCTAGCTTCCTCAAGGACATCTAAAGTTCTCCTTAAGTATACATATGCCTCTGACATATGCTGGCTGTGTGACCTGGGACAAGACCCTTACCCTCTCATTGCTCCAGGCAGTTCTCTAAGACTTTGAATTTGGGACAAAGAATATCCCAACCTGCATTGGTAGAGGACTTTTTTTCATCCTGATGTTCATTATACCAATAAATTCTTGAAGTCTAATCCCTACCCCAATCCTGAAGGCATTTTATTGAGAGGATTAAGAGGTTGTGATCTTCATTGGTGGAAGAAGAAACCAGAGGATAGAAGTCATAAAGATCTGTCAAATGCTGAAATGTATACAAGATCAGCAGTATAACCAGGGCAGGGCAGTCAAATCTTTGTGCCAAGTTTTGACATGGAAGAGAGGGGAAGCAGAGTTTCTATCCAGCTGGTAGAAAGAGGTGTGTTACAGGGCAGAGAGCACTGGATTATGAGTCAGAGGATCTGGGTTCAAACCTGTCTTGATGCTCACTTCCCCTGTGATGTTGGGCCAATCATTTAACTTCCCCGGGCCTCAGTTTCTTCATCTGTAAAGTGAAGATGTTCTACTAAATGGTTTGAGGTCCCTTCCATCTCTACATCTATGATCCCATGATATATGACCTCTGGAGGAGAGTTGTTGGAGCCAGCCTTCTCTTGAAGTGACTGCACACATGGTCCTACCATTCTATGTAGCTACTAGGTGCCCCACCTCTGTTGTGATCTAGGGGTTCTGGGGACCCCAAGATGCAAGGGAACCCGTGCAAGGCACGGGTCTGCCTTGAAAGAGTTCGACCACTCAAGCCTCCTTTCAGTCCAAGGAACAAGGTTTATTGTGTTACCATCAGATTTTAAGAATCTGAACAATTTAATGGGAGCAAGACGGACACTTTTATACAAAAAGATTGTGGGAAGATCTGGACTGATCAAGGAGCGGCCAATAGCCTGGGGTGGTCCAGAGGTAACAGACAATGAAGGGCTGGGAGGTGGGGGGGGGCACAATGAAAGGACAGTTGAAAGGATTGTTGAGTATCTAGGTGGGGATGTGTGGGAAGGTTCAGGAACTGGGCTGCATTTTGGGGGTCCAGGTCCCATACCCAATCTCCTCCACTCCAGATTAGGTAACACTGTCATCCCACCCCAATTGTTTTTGCCCTCAGGTGAAAAAATTCTGAGTTTGTGTCTATATCAAAGCATTATGCATTCATATTTATGTGTTACCTTTCTCTAGGGCAAGAGTTCTTAATTTTTTTGTGTGTCATGGACACCTTAAGCGGTCTGTTGAAACCTATGGATAGGTTTCAGAATAGTGATAATTTTGCATACATAAGATAAAATACAAAGGATTACAAAGGAAAAAATATTAAATGTTCCAAGTACTTAGACCCCAGGTTAAGAAGCCACTTCTCTAGGGTATTCTAGTCCCCATTTTGTTTTAGCTTTGCTGTGCTCAAGTAGTTTTGATGCTTTCAAAGTACTTTTAATGGGTAAGGCCTTCCAGTAAAAAGTTTTAATAGGGCCTTCTGGGGACACAATGCCTTACCCAAAGAAGTGAGAATTTCAGTCTCTGTGACAGGTCCATGGTGGTAAGCGTTTTGGGGCAAGAGAGAACCCTGTCATGCCCCTTAAATGACACCACAGAGGACTAAGTGTGAGACAACTCTTTTCCACAGGAAAAATAGAGAACTACGAAGGATACCAGAAAGGTATAGACATAGATTAACAAACTAAATCAGGCATCTACAATCCAAGAATGGCTCACATAGTCAGCACTTAAATAACAATAATAAGACTTCTGGTCCCAGGTCTGACACCAATCTTTTCAGCCATCCTCAGGGGACACTGGGAGGATGTTATCTCAACCATAACAAAACAATCCTGCCTGGCCTGGGGCCTAGTGACTGATAACCCACAGACCTAAAAGGCTTTCTCTTCCGAAGACTATCTCCAGAGGATCACATCCCTCAGTCAGCCCTAGGTTTCAGCAGTTTGGGTGATTTCCCTGAACTTTAGCACAATCTCACTCCCTAGCCCCCCACCCCCACCCCTACTGTTGGCATTTGAGTAGTGACTCATCGAGGCAGCCCTTTGGTCAGGAAGAATGAGGTGCCTACACCAGCTGGTGGTAAGAAGAATTGAGAATTATATAAAATCAGCCTGGTTTTTTTTACTCTTCTCCCAACAGCCAACATACCATTCTCAGCATCTACCCCTTTTATGACCTTTTTTTTCCCTTTCTAGGCTGCCTTATTGTTCATTTTAAACTTGATTTACCTGAGTAAAAATATTGTGGGGGAACCATACTGTGTGATTTATCGCAAGACCTGTACTCGACCTGGGTGTGTGTGTGTGTGTGTGTGTGTGTGTGTGTGTATAACTCCAAGGCACTTGGCAAACAATGCTGATATCCATCATAAATATGGAAAAGAATAAAGGGTTTGGGAAAGATTGAGAAATGGATGGAGAGAGGAATCCAATGGGGAGAGGTAGAAAAGGCTGATGTGAAAAAATTATCCAGTAAGTCAATGAGCACTCAAGTTTAGGCCTAAGGGTGAGTGCGAGGAGGGGAGGTTTTCCCTCCCCTTGTGCCCAAATACCGACCCAGTGAGCCCCATCAGAGCCCTGGGGGAGATCCGGTTCGATTTCAATCCTGGCATTATGTCAGCCAGGTCACTCTGCTAGCTGTTGCTTCCAGGAATGCCCAGCTCAGTTGCCTAGGCTCACAAACTGCATAGAACACTGGCCTCCCCCAGCACTGGGGAACATTAGACTCTTTTTACCTGGTAAGGTCACGTGACGCCAGAGAATGGGAGAGGGGAAAGAATGAATAGCTTTGGGGTTCTATCCATCCTCTTGTCCCAGCAATTAGATCCAATTCTACACTACCCTCTGGATAGGAGGCGGTAGCTATGGGTATCCCTTAAATCAGGGCTGTCCAAAATGTGGCCCTCAGGCACACAGCTCACAGTGTGATTTATGTGGCCCACCTCCAAGCATAGAAATTTAGAGCTCTCACTAAAATGGCAAATCAAAATATATTGTCTATTGTTTCAATAAAAACCTAAGGTTGGACAGCCCTGCCTTAAATGATTGTTATTATGATTATTGATAACAATAGTAATAATAAACCAATATGCTTATAGAGGCTTTAGCAAGAATTCCTAAACTGAGATCTTTGCATTTAAAACATGGATATATTTAATATAATTGCTTTCCTTTGTAATCCCATGCATTTATTTTATGATTTTAAAAACAGAATTCTAAGGAGTCCATTGGTTTCACCAGATCGCCAAAGGGATTGGGGATCCTAGGACTACAGGTTACAAAAAACCCAGTAGGGTTGGCGGTGCAGGCATTATTATCAGTATTACACAAACATATGAAGAAATCAAATCTTAGAGTGATTAAGAGACATGCTCAGGGTCACATGTTTAGCAAATAGTAGAGGTATTCCATTAAGCCTAAGTCTTCAGACTCTTAGAGAAACCTTGCTCCTGCTATACTATTCTGAGAGGCTGATCAAAGGACCCTCTGCCTAAAAGTATCTTCCCTGAAGGCTGGCCACAGAGTCAGAAATTACTGCCAAGGGAATCATTCTTGGCCTTTTACCTCAAAGGGCCCTATTGAAATGCACATGTTACCTGAGATTGGGTAACACATTAGCATATGTTATCACATTCTCCTGGGTTAGTTTGTAAAGGCCTTGAAGGAATGGAGAAATAAGCCTGGTAAACTCTGATGGGAGGCTGGGAAAGATTCAAAGCAAAAACCTGTGGGGCTCTCCTCGGGAGCAAAGGCCCAGGGTAGATAAGGCCTAGTGTGGAGACTCAGAGCAGGGTTTCCGGGACCAAAGTCCTTTACAGTTTTGCGTTGTGCAAGGAGGGTCCCTGGCTTTAGAGGGCTTTCTGGGCTGGGGGACCCTTTGTGACCTGGAGCTTGGGCCCTATTTGAATTGGTTGTCATCAAACAAGAGCTGAGCTTGAAAAGAACAATCCCTTATATCCTAGAATGGGGACTGGGGAGATAAACAGCACAGTTCTGCAAAGGGGTGTGCTTTCCTTCCTCTTCACTGGTTCCCCCAGCCTCTGGAGGAATTCAAAGCTATGTCCACACCCAACAAGCCCCTATTCTGCTATAGCACATTCTTGCAGACAGGTCATTTGGGTTCTCATGGAGCAGGTACTCTGCTCTCTGGGAGA
Organism: Trichosurus vulpecula; assembly: GCF_011100635.1. Taxonomy (NCBI): domain Eukaryota; kingdom Metazoa; phylum Chordata; class Mammalia; order Diprotodontia; family Phalangeridae; genus Trichosurus; species Trichosurus vulpecula. The sequence continues at coordinate 46,377,826 of NC_050581.1, read as the reverse complement.
TTCTAGCACATGGCAAAGGGAGGTTGGCATGAGCAAGAGTGCCAGACTGGGTTCAGATTCCTCAGACCACAATTCTTTTTTTTCTTTGGAAAATAACATTCATTTTACTGAGTTACACCCAGTTGGGTTGTAAACATGATACCATGACAAGCTTTCCTGGGTACCCTCCCCAGCCCCTTTTGTGCACCTTGGGCAGGGACTGCCCTGGCTGTTATGAAATGGGTTGGCTTGGGAAAGGCAATGGGGAGTGGGGAGTGGCAGGCTCCACCAGGAAGGTGCCAAAATGGGCAAGATGGCTTGGGATCCAGAGGGGGTGAGAACCCATAGAGGCCAGCATCATCAAATCCATCTGCCTCATTCCCCTGCCCTCCTGGGCCTTCTCTCACATCATAGCTTCTGGCTGACCCTCCCTTACCTCCTGCTTCCATTTCTTCAGGCCCCGGCTTGCTTCACTCCAAGTCAGACTCTCCCCTGTCCTCCCTCCATCCTAGAAACTTCTTACCAAGGCAGCTGAAGATGGTGTTTGGCCTCCCAGGGACAGTGGCTGAGATGTGGGCAGAGTCCTGACTCTAGTCTTGGCTGCTATGGGCAGGGTCACTGGCTTTCCTGCCTGGGCAATGCCCTTCCCTCAGGAAACTGCTCTCCCTCAATCCTCCTGGTCAGGACTGGAGGCTTGGGCCTCCAGGATAGAGACAGGGCTCAAAAGCCAGGTAAGGGACACATGCAGATGATGGGGGCAGGGGTGGGCTGGAGCCCTAGGCTCTCCAAGTCTAGTTTCTGGGTGCCTCCCTCAAGTCAGATGACAATTCTTAGCTGTGTAAATGCAGGCAAATCACTTAACCTTTCTCGCCTCAGTTTCCTCACCAGTAAAATGGGAATAATACCAAAAATCTCCATCTCACAGAGTTGTTATGAGGATAAAAAGAGATCTAGTGTATACATGAATAAAAGCTACATAAATGTTATGGAACTGTATGTAGCATAATGATTTAACTTCTATTTCTAACTGGCATTGGGAAATTTAGATCAACTTTTTGCATTATCCAAGAAAAAGAAGTTGTTTCCTGACCCTTCTTCTGTTGAAGTCTAGGGGTACTGGGACCCTGAAATTCAAGGGCAACTGCTCTGATATTCTAGAACCAGAGGGTAAAATGGAAATTGAAAGAATCCACCAATCACCTTCTCAAAGAGATCCCAAAATGAAAACTCCCAGGAATATTATAGCCAAATTCCAGGGTTCTCAGGTCAAGGGGAAAATTCTACAAGCAGCCAGAAAGAAGCAATTTAAGTATAGTGGAGCCACAATCAGGATAACAGAAGATTTAGCAGCTTCTACATTAAAGGATTAGAGGGCTTGGAATATGATATTCTGGAGGGCAAAGGAGCCAGGATTAAAACCAAGAATCACCTACCCAGCAAAACTGAATATAATCCTTCAGGGGAAAAATGGACATTCATTGAGATAGAAGACTTTCAAGCACTCTTGATAAAAGACCAGAGCTAAATAGAAAATTGGACTTTCAAATACAAGACTCAAGAGAAGCATGAAAAGGTAAACAGGAAAGAGAAATCATAACGGACTTATTAAAGTTAAATTGTTTACATTCCTACATGGAAAGATGTTATTTGTAACCCATAAAGCCTTTCTCATTATTAGAGTAGTTAGAAGGAGTATATAGTGATAGAGAGCACAGGTGTGAATTGACTATGAAGGGATAATATCTAAAAAATAAAATTAAGGGTTGAGAGAGGAATGTACTGGGAGTAAGAGAAAGGGAGAGGTAGAATGGGGTAAATAATCTCACATAAAAGGAGCAAGAAAAAGCTTTTATGGTGGAGGGAAAGAGGGGGGAGGGGAGGGGGAGTGCGTAAACCTTACTCTCATCAGAATCGACTCAAAGAGGGAATAACATACACACTCAATTGGGTATAGAAATCAATCTTATCCTACAGGAAAGCAGGGGGAAAGGGGATGGGGGGGTGATAGAAGGGAGGGCAAATTCGAGAAGGAGATAGTCAGAAGCAAAACACTTTTAAGGAGGGACAGGGTGAAAGGAGACAGAATAGGATAAATGAGGGTGGGACAGGATGGAGGGAAATACAGTTAGTCTTTCACATCCTGGAGTACTATTGGAGTGTTCTGTGTGACCACACATGTGTAACCTATATCGAATTGTTTGTCTTTTCAATGAGGGGGGTGGGAAGGGAGGAAGAGAGAGAATTTGGAATTCAAAGTTTTAAAAATGAATGTTAAAATTGTTTTTACATGTAACTGGGAAAATGAAATACTAAATAAAAATTTTAAAAACCAGTGAAAAAATGGTCTTTGTCCTGTTAGCATTAAAGCACTGAACTATTGAGTTTCCTCCCCCTACCCATACATCCCAATCTCCCTCTTCTGATGTGCCTTTTGCACCTCCCTCTCCTCCCCCCATTAGGACAATCAGAATCATCTCCCACCTGGGAGTCTTTTCTTTCTCCCTAATCCCTTAGGAGTTAACCAGCCATCAGGGAGAGAGGCACTCATCTCTCCCTGCCAGGAACATGCCTGGTATTTCCATCTCCCTCTCCATTGTCCTGCCATGGCCAGCCCGGGCTGGTTTTGTATGATACCGGGTTTGGTGCACAGTGATTTTTCTTATAATTTAAACAGGCCCAGTGTGGTGGGTTCTATTTAATGGACGCGAGATGATGTTAGAGGTTTTTAAGTGATTAAATGTGCAGACTATGCAAAAAAAAAAGTAGAAATATAAAGCTTTACCTGATATAATTGGAGGATGGCTTGCCATTGGTTGATTAAAGATAAGCCACATCCCTGGTTGCTTGCTAACTTTAGAGATAGTTTTGGTAGCAAACAGCTTCAAGGCCAGTGACCCCTGGCAGCCTAGAAGAAAACTAGCTATGGAGGAAGAGCCTACCTTCTGAGAGGAGGTTCTTTAACCTCTTAAGAACGCACAGAGAGGATTTCTCTTTCTTTCCCCTTCATTAGTCATAACATCTTCCAGTGGAGCTCCTTGCAAATAATCAACCCAGCAAAGAGAGAGTCAAAAGATGCAACTTCCCTACCCCCCACCAGAGAAGAGATAACTATGGATTTAACACAGAATCAAGATTCCAGCTAAGGAAAGTATTAGTATTAGGTTCAGGGACTGAATTGAATGACTGATCCAATAGGGATGTTGTGCCCACTGTGGAACACCATGAGCACGCTACAAGAAGCCAAGGGACACTGGAGCCCTGTAGTACCTGAGATGTGAATTGTCTCAAACAGAGGTGTTCTCTTTGTTTATGCTTCATTACTAGTATACTCTTCCCATAGATGCTTTGTGTAGTTATGGTAGGTTTTTGTTGGGGGCCAGGGGATGTTTGTTATTATTGTTTCTATAATGCCATTTTGGTAAATGCCTTTTCTGTGGGTTAGTTCTATCTACTGAATATTATAAATTTGATGACTTGTGATCTCCAATTTTAGAAGTACATGCCCAAAAAGTACCTTTAAACCTCTAACACCCTTCCTTGTAGCCGTAATATGCACTTGCACATTAGTGTACATGTGAATTGGGGAGATAGGTCCAAAGGGGGTGCTGAATAAATGGACAGATAAATGAATGTACAATATAATAATATCTTTTTGAAATAAAATCTCCTATTTTTCTTGACGTATATCTAGAAGAATATTCTGAATTTATTACAGTATGTATGCAACAACCCCTCTCTTGCTTGGTATTCCCACTCATATTAGTGGGTCTAGACAGACCCCAGAAGGTAAATACTTCTCTTCTCAAGACATTCTGGGAGTAATTCTAGAATGTTGAGGATCATTTTCATTCTGATGCTCACAAAACTCCATAAAGTATGCTCTCTTATTGAATCCCAGTGAGTCAGACCTAATTAACTTTCAGAAAGAAAGACTTCTTGTTGATGAGATCAATACCCCTGACCTGTATAAAGATTGGGGTGGAGTTGGAGAGAGAGGGAGAGGGAGAGAGAGAAAGAAAAGAGAAGAGAGCAGAAGAGAAAAGGGAGAAGGGGAAAGATAGGAGGAGAGAAAAGGAGAAAAAGAGGAAAGGAGAAGAGGAGAGAAGAAAGAGAAGAGAGGAGGTGAGAGGAGAGGGGAGGGGAAGACTTTGGGGAACTTTCCCTTGGGTGAGATCTAGAACTCTCTCTCTCTCTCTCTCAGTTAAGATGAATTACCTTGATATACCATTGGGAGAACTCTTTCACCCTGTATTGTCTGGTATATATTCTCATATGTATACTTTCTCTGATATCTATATTTTGATGATTTAGATAATGGGTTTATTTACCTGCTTTGTGTGCTCATTGTAGAATTGGTATTCAGTGGGCAAAGTGTCAAAAATTGAATATAAAGTTTGGGGTCCTGCTTCCCTCCATTAATGAAACAGTAATCAGAAGTTAACTTGAACTTGGAAACCACATCCCTTAGACTAATAAGATTTAAAGAAGCAGACAGATATAATTCTAGCCTGGTACCCTCTCTCAGAAGAGAACAAAGTAGCCATTCTTTTGGCCTCAACTTCCTGCTTCCCTTCCTGGTAGGGATTAAAGTCTCCCTTGGAGAAGGGTAGGGGGAGAAGAGGCTAGAGATTTCTCTTTTGCCTCCCTTTGAGCCACACAGTGACATCTGCATACTATATGTGGGGGAATAGTCCTTGCAACATTGAAATGATATAGTACTGACAATTAGTATAAGAACATCCTTTCTCAAATTGGAGACACATTCTCCCTTTGCACAGTCAAGGTCCCTGGGGAGAGTGGACTCAAATTTAGCTCATATGTCCAAGAAGTGATTTTAAAGCTCCTGATTATTGGAAGTCCTTTCCCCCCCTAACCCCCACCCCCACTTTTGGAATACCTGTTTTTAAATATTTTGATGATTCATTGCTCCTCTGAGTTGGGTGTAACTCTCTACTTGGCTCTGGGTGTCAGTGTCCTTGTATAGTCCTCAATGTCGAGTTGTCTTTTAGCTCCTGAAGCAGATACTGCTATCAGACTACTACTACTAATGTTCCTGGCACAACACTACCTGACACTCATGAGAAAATCCAAATCTTTCAAGTTTCAGGTCAATGGGGATGGGGGTGGCGAGAGGTGACATACTCTCTCCTCTGCACCCCTACCCCATGTGATTCCCTTTTAGGGACTCGGCTGGAACTGCTCCATTACTAGGCTAGCCTAAACTGGCATTCTCGACAGTGTAGGATTTATTCTACTAAACCAACCAGGAAACATTTTTTGCTTCTGCTTTCATTCAATTTGTACCTAGTTTACACCTTTGGTTGATTTAATATGTATACATGTCTATGAAATGTTCAAACATAGTTTGCACCTTTGATTGAATGATTCTAAAATTCATTCAAGAAGACCTTCTTTCCTGATAAAGGTATGGGGGGGAAAGTATATCTTGATAGTTACCTTAATTGGAGTTGTTGGGTCTAGAATACAGCTCTTGTGTATGAATCCCAAGGTCTGTGAAATGCCTATTTATTATATATGAACTCAACTCACTCATCGAAATCACTAGATCTCTTTTTTATTTGCCCTCGATGACAATGGTAGTTAATTTAATTTTCCCATCCATGCCAGGGCATATACTTTCTGAAGTACATGACAGAGCAATGGACTTGGAGTTGGGAAGCCCAGGTGTTACTCCAGGCTTTTTCACCAAATCTTTGGGTGGCTTTGAAAAAGCGGCTTAACTTCTCTGAATTGTTTTAATCACTGGTAAAAGTGGGGACAATAATACCTGCCCCATGACCTCAAAGAGTTGTCAGAAAGATGAAGTTAAGAGAATATATTGGAAAGCACTAGACGATGTATCTGGAAATTGCTATACATATGCGATATTATTATGAAGAAAGGCAATTTGGTCTATTTCTGAAGATAATTAGGGAAAAAGGAAAAGAACCTATATGTTCTAAAATATTTATAGCAGCTCTCTTTGTGATGGCAAAGAACTGGAAATTGCAGGGATGTCCATCAACTGGGGAATTTCTGAACAAGTTGTGGTATATGATTGCAGCCTTTGACAAGGTCATCATCCTCTTCTCAATACCCTCTTCTTTCTAGGTTTTCATGATATTGTTCTATCCTGGTTCTCGTTTTACTTGCCTGAGTGCTACTCAGTCTCCTTTGCTGGATTTTTGTCCAGGTCACACCTCCTAAGGACACTTGTCCCCTAAGGTTCTGACCTAGGCTCTCCTCTTCTCCCTTTACACAATTTCACTTGGTGATATCATCAGTGATCATATCTGTGCTGATGAATCTCAGATCTACTTTAGCATCTCTAACCTTCTTCCGAATTTCTACACTTGCTTCTCCAACTTCCTATTAGACATCTTGAAGTCCTGTAGACACCTTAAATTCAATCTGTCAAAAACTGAACTCATTCTCTTTCTCCCCTAAACTGTCCTCCCTTCCAAAATTCCCTATTACAGCCAAAAGTACCACCATCCTCCCAGTCACCCAAGCTCAAAACTTAGGTGTTGTTCTTGATAACTCACTCTCTCTCACCTCCCAAATCTAATCTGTTACCAAGTCCTGTGGTTTTTACCTTCATCACATCTCTTGTATGCACCCCCTCTGACATTCTTCTGACACTGGCAGCACTAAGATGCAGGCCTTCATTACCATGTGCCTGGACTACCGCAATAGCCAGCAAGATTGGCCTCCCTGCCATATATTTCTCCTCATTCCAGTCTACCTCCACTCAGCTGTCAAACTGATCTTCCCAAAGCACAGGTCTGATCATGTCAACTCTGCTTTTCAGTAAATTCTAGTGGTACCCTATTACATCCAGGATTAAATATAAAATCCTCTGTTTGGCATTCAGAATGCCACAACCTGGCCCCTTCCTACCTTTCCAATCTTCTCATAACTTACTACCCCTGCGTACTTTAATCCTGTGATACTGGCCTCCTGGCTGCTCATTGGCCACTCCCTCCATGCCTGGAATTCAGTCTCTTTTCATCTCAGTGTCCTGGCTTCCTTCAAGTCACAGATAAAATCCTATCTTCTACAAGAAGCCTTTTTTGATCCACCGAAATGCTAGTGTCTTACCTCTGTTGATTAGCTCCAATTTATCCTGTATATATCTTGTTTATATGACTGTTTCCCTCATTAGACTGTGAGCTTCTTGAGAACAGGGACTATGTTTGCCTTTCTTTATAAACACAGTGCATAGCACAGTGCCAGGCACATTGTAGGCATTTAATAAATGCTTGGCAGCTAGGTGTTTCAGTGGATAGAGTGCTGGGCCTGGAGTCAAGAAGACTTATCTTCCTGAGTTCAAATTTGGCCTCAGATACTTAATAGATGTGTGAATCTGGGCAAGTCACTTAACTCTGTTTGCCTCGTTTCTTCATCTGTCCAATCAGCTGAAGGAAATGGCAAACCAATACAGTACCTTTGCCAAGATGACCCCAAATGGGGTCATGAAGAGCCAGACACGACTGAAACAACTGGACAGCAACAACAACAAATATATGCTTATTTACTTATTTACAAATAAATGCTTATTAAATCTAACATTTACTAGCTGTAAACAACTCGGGCAACTCATTTAACCTGTTTCTTCATATATATTTATATCAATATGATTTATCTGTCTGTCTGTCTGTCTTTCTGTCTATGAAGGGATGGGCTAGGTGTTCTCTGAGATCCCTTCTAGCGCTAAACATATGCCCCTCTGACCCTCACATAGTTCAGACATCTGCCTGAATATTGAAGACACAGACAAAAGTAAAAATACAGATCAATGTTTCAAAATTAAGGATCAAGTAGAAAGAGGCTCATTGAAATTATGGCTTATTACCTTCTTCATGACTACCTTCCTATCAATTTGCTGTTCTACATACACAACATTCCATCTCTTCCCTCCTTGACTTTGCACCACCCCCAACCCGGAATGAAATCCCACCTCAGCTCCACTTGTTGGAATCTGTAGCTCCCTCCAAAGGTCAGTTTGAGTGCCATTTCTTTTCTTTTTAAAATTTTTCTAATAATTAATTAATTAATTAGTTTTTAGTTTTTGACATTCACTTGCATAAGATTTTGAGTTTTAAATTCCCTCCCCCTTTTTTCCTCCTCCCCTCCCCCCCACCCAGAGGGCATGCAATCTGATATTGTGGTGGTGTTGTTACTGTTGTGTTTGTCCTTCGTCCTCAAAGAGGACCATGACATCAGGGAAATGATGTCATGACTTGAAGCTGACTTTGATTTGACTCAGGGAGGGCTGTGCAAGGTCACCAGCCTCACTTTCTCCTCCAGAGCCATCTGGGTCCAATGGTCTGATGTTAACCAGGATGACTGGAGATGGCCCAGGATGCAATGGGAGACCCTGGCCCTTTTAGGCTAAGGTCTTTTCAGGTGCTCACTGTGAGTAAGGTAAAGCCCATTCAGTGAATAGGCTTCTTTTTTTTCAATCTGATATAGACAAAACTTATATATTCATATTAAACATATTTTCACATTAGTCATGATGTAGAGAAGAATTAGAACTAATGGGAGGAACCACAAGAAAGAAGAGACAAAACAAAGTGACAAAAGACAAGGAGAGCAAATAGCATGCTTCCATCTGTATTCAGATTCTATCAGTTCTTTCTCTGGATGTGGATAGCATTTTCCATCATGAGGCTTTTGGAGTTGTCTTGGATCCTTGCATTGCTGAGAAGAGCCAAGTCTATAAAAGTTAGTCATCACACAATGTGGCTGTTACTGTGTGAAGTGCCATTTCTTGTGTGTGTGTGTGTGTGTGTGTGTGTGTGTGTGTGTGTGTATGTGGTCTTTCCTGACCATCCCATCTCACCCCAAACTGCTAGTGCTCACACTCTCCCTGGAAATGGCTTTGTGTTTACTGTGTATGTTGTTGTTCATTTGTTTAGTTGTGTCCAACTGTGTCCTCATAGACCATAGCATACCAGGCCCTTCAGTCCTCCACTATCTCCTGAAATCTGTCCAACCTCATGTTCTTTGCTCTCATGCCACTATCTATCCATTTCATCCTCTGCCTTTCCCTTCTCCTTTTCCCTTCAATCTTTCATCAGGATCTTTTCCAATGAGTCCCATCTTCTCATTATGTGGCCAAAGTACTTAAGCTTGAGCTTCAATATCTGTCCTTCCAATGAGTAGTCTGAATTAACCGAACTGTGTATATAGTTTGCATTTACTTGTATGTGTATGCATGGTTTCTCCAAATAGAGGTCTGTGAGGTCTGGAACTATTTCACTTTAATTTGTGCATTTTCCAGAGCCTAGTCCAGTCCCTGAAATCTAGTAGGGGTTTAATAAATACTTGTCAATTGATTGACAGTTTGTAGACTGTTGATATGTGGATATCAAACTATCAGCAGGATACTAAGAAGGGCTATTGACCAAGAGGGCCTACAATGTACAACACTTGAAATATCAAAGGCAATTTGTGACAAAATAAAATGAAAAAAGAAAACAAACTCAGCCAGAAACACCACACCTTGCTTTCTAGTCTGGTAAGCCCTGCTCAGGTGGAGACATTTGTAGGCAAATGGATAACAACATCAACTAAGATTTCAGGCAGTGAGTCTCTGAGTATCCTTTATATGTACCTTTCGGGATGTATTTAACTTATCCAATAATTTTCATATGTACTATCTCATCCAATTTGGTCCTCACAATAATCCTGTGATTTAGATGGGTCAGCCATCACTACCTGCATTTGACAGCAGAGGAAGATAAGGCAGGCAAAAACACTGTCATACATTTAGTTTAGGGCAGGAGTGACACTGGAATCCAGGTCTCCTGCTGCCTCTCATGGCTTTCTCACTAAGAGAAGCAGGGTAAGCCCCAAAATGAGACCCAGGTGGTTGAGGTGGGGATTTTATTTAAAAAAAAAAAAGATGTCAAGGAAGTCTGCATTTTTAATGATCATGCGAACCATGTTTTAATTATTAACTTGCTGCATTATTGATGGGTTGGCTGTTACTGAAAACAAAGTGTCAGAACTATGCAGTAATCCCTTCCTTGGGAGTCTGGGGGAGGGGGGGTGCTGTGTTCCAAGAAAAGTCTGGGGATCTGATGCTATTCAACAGCAATTACATGCAACTAAATTTGTTAGGCTTGAACTTTGAGTAGCAGTTACCTCCACCCAATCTGAGCTCAAAATGGCGAGTTGAGTCCTCAAGTGGGTGACTGCTACTCAAAGTTCAAAGGATTCGTCAGGTTAGCACTTCAGAAACTACTGCTCCTAAGTTCCCACAGATATGCTTATGTTTAATTAGCTGAAAGTAATTTTTTTTGCCTTTTTTGGGGGGGGCAGGGCAATTGGGGTTAAGTGACTTGCCCAAGGTCACACAGCTAGTACATGTGTCAAGTGTCTGAGATCGGATTCGAACTCAGGTCCTCCTGACTCCAGGGCTGGTGCTTTACTCACTGCGCCACCTAGCTGCCCTGTAAAGTTATTTTCTAAGATGGTATCATAAAAATAATAGTAATAAGACATTCCCTCCCATAGACCACTCTTCCAGAACCACAGGAACAGTCTCAGTGAGAAGAGTGGGTATCTAAAAAGGGTACACTGATAGAGAAGCACACATGGTACTTCAGTGCCCTGATGTCCTTTCTCTTCTCATCGCTTTCTCACACTACTCTCCCCTAGACTTAGAGTCTTTGCTGGGTATCTCACTTATCTGGGCTATCTGAGCTTGCTTCTCTTTGCAGTTCAAATCCTAAATGCCAAGGCTAATTCTCTCTTGAATCCGCAGCTAGCTTTCTTATCCACTGTCAGGTGCCATACTCCTCACTGCTATTTCCTATCTCTATTCTTTTCCCATTCCCGGCTGAATGCAGGCAGTGTCTCCTCAGTGGGGAATAGCTGCACTACAGTTAGTGCTGTGACTAACAAAAGAGAGAAAACCCTCCCCTCCTTCCAAAAGGCAAGAAATAATTTCCCCTCAGGGTCTGAATTCTCCTTCCCTAGCTGGCTGTCTCCTCCTCTGCTGCCAGGGATTATACTGCTTGGAGCTGACTGTTTAGCCAGCCTGTCTTAATTTTTTATTTTTATTTTTGAGAGTTTTAATTTTTTTTAAAGGGCTATTTGAATCTGGTTGGTAAGGAAGAATCTCCTTACAATTAATGCTCTGCAAAAGACAAATAGGCTGCTTTGTAAAGTAGTGAGTTCCCTGTTGGGGCAGAGGTTGGAAGACTGCTTTGTCTAAAATACTGCAGAAGAATATTTTACATAGTCACTTTATATAGGTATTTTTCTATATCTGGAATGCACTCCTTTCTAACCTCTACCTGAGGGATTAGCAAGCTTTTGCTCTCAGCATTATTCTGTATTTATTTACTTGTGCACACTTTGTATTCCTACAGTAGAATGTAAGCTCCTTGAGGACAGGGACTGTTTTATTTTTGCATCTGTATGCTGAACACCTACCATAGTGCCTTGCACATTGTTGGATCCTCACTGTTTGTTGAATTGGATTGAATTGAACTGCAGAAAAGAAGTACAGATTATGGTGCAAGGGATAAGGAGAGCATTTCTAACTTGGGAATAATTAGGGAATGTTTTATGACAGAGAGTATTTGAACTGGACCTTGAAAATATAAATGGGAGGAGGAAAGAACATTCCAGGCATAGGGAAATGCATGAGCAAAAGTCACCCTGGCACTAAGTTAATAGTGCCTCAGCTCTGAAGTCTCACCTGATCTCTGTTGAGAAATAACTCCTTATAGGGTCCCTGGGGGAGTATCAGACCTGTAGGCTCTACAGATTTGACAGCTTTTTGGAGGGATGTGGGGGGAAAGAGCTGTCTTGTAAAGGTCTCTGTGCCAAGTTTGATTTCCCAAGAAGCAAGCCAGACTCCAAACATACCAGGTATTCCCAATGACGTCACAGGCCTGAACCAAGATCAGAAAGCAGTCTTTTCTCAGAGTGGGTGGGTGAGACCTGAATTTGCAATAGAACACTGATGTTTAGCTTCACATTCTCAGGGATTTCAGAATGGGAGGGTGGGAGCTAGGAGTGGGAAAGTGGTCGGCAGATGAAGCTGATATCCTGCCGTAATTTGAGGGATACTACAGAGACTTGCCCCTTGCCCCTGATTCAATCAGAAAGCAAAGCAGATGTTGTCTTAATAGTTTTCCAGTACAATAGCCAAGAGAAAACAAAATATGTCATACATGTGGTTGTGTTTAAAGGAAAGATTACAACACATGCCCAGCAAATGTTGCTTGTTGCAAAGGATTGATTCTATTAGTAATCCTAGCTAAGTTAATTGAATTAACTGCAATAGAAAAGGACTGTTTTCAAGTTCCACCAATATGGTCCCAAGGAATACCCGATATCATAATGGCTTTTAGATGGGAAGCCTGCCCATTCCACTGTTGGAAGGCTAAGGGTGAGGAAAATGCCATTTGTGTCATTTTGTCTGTTGAGTCAAAGGTTAAATTTCCTTCTGTGAGGAAATCATTTTAAAAGAAAGTATTACCTTTGCTTTCTGTTATAACCAGTCCATACCATCTGTAACACTAAAGTCTTCTATCAGCAGGCACAAACTACCAAGTTAACTCTCCTGCCAGGGGACATCCTTTGTACTCCTTCCTTCCAATACCAGCATTGCATTCCTGGTCCTACGGCTGAGCCATAGTCAAGGACTGAGGGTTTTTGCTGTCAAGGCCCTTATACATAAGATACAGAGTAAAACACAGCCCTCTAAAACCTCAGCTGATGTCTCAAGCCAAAAATCAGCCCCTCTTTATCCTAGCAATTCTCAAGGGAGTAGCAGTATGGGATGGGGGAGGGTAGGTTATGAAAGAACCTTAGTTGTGCTGGGTTTTTGATGATCTTGAGTCATCTTTTTTTTTTTTTGAAACTAGAACTACTGGGGGTGTATGGTGGATTAAATTCATTCCATTTAAAAGAGCTCATTCCATATAAGGAGGGACCCACATGTTTTGATGTTCTGTCTAGTGTATTACCCCATACCCCAATTTTCTAATGCATTTGAAGTATTAATCTTATTCAGATCCATATCTTCTTTTCACTACTGACACATTTTCTGGGATATATGAAATAACTACATGTGGAGTACCTGTGTGGCAGTTGGGGGAAATTGAGGCACGAAGTGTCTCCAGTGGTGTGTTAATTTAACAACAACTCTATGGGGGGAAAAGCTGTACCCACAACATACTTATAAATTTCACTGGCATTATCAACATTTTCTCCATCATTTACTTAAGTCTGGACAATCAACAAAGCCATAAATCAACGCCTGATTTGTAACATTTTCTGATTTCCATTGAAAATGTAATAATCTGCTTGCTCTTAGAGCCTGTTTTAGTTTGCTCCAGCACACTCCTGCCTAAATCTTATCTTAGAGATTTTCCTGGACTGAGAATTCCAAGAGAAGGATATGAACCACAAATAAGAAACTCACCCTTTGGGATTTAGTTCCTGATATCTGATCCAGTTCATGTGAGCCCCAAATCTTTGGAGGGGTGGGGCCCTGGGTCACTTGTCACTTCCATTTCTTCAGATCTGATTTTATTCCCTTTGTCCTACCAACACTTCATAGTGCTCATGGCCCCCTGAACTTGAAATAATTAATGTTTTTATTCCTCTCTAGCCCTGCTTTTTCCAAATCCTTTTTCTTTAAACCTTTGTGTGAGTAAAGCCTTCAGGAAAAGTGACCAGTCCCAAAATGAGAGCATGAGGGAAAGTAGAGGACAAAACACCTTACATTTGGATGGCATTTTGCAGCTTAGCAAGGCACCTTCAATAGTATCTCATTTTATCCTCATAACAACATCGTGAGGTAAATGGGGCAGGTATTATTGTAACTACTTTACAGATGAGAAAACTGAGGACCAGAGCAGTAATTCTGTAACTTAGATCTTCAGACCCCCAATACGATGCTTTTCCCACTACACCATAAACAAATAGTTGCTTCAATTCTCTCTTGCTTGGACACAATTCATATACTTCCTTTTAAGGGGCTTGCTTATTCAGACTGGAAGCCCACCTCTCCAACATGGGGAATATCTCTTACTCTTTCTCCCTCATTTTCAGACACAAAAGGTCACATGTAGCTCTACAGTCCCAACCAGGTTGCTTCTTTAGCGTCTCTGAACAACACTTGCCAATCTGGGTTAAACAATCTGGGGTTGTTTATTTTTGGGGGGAAGCGGGGCAAGGACCTCAATAGCTTTTCTATGGGTACAGGAAGAAGCCCTGGGGAAACTCAAATGCCCTAAGTCACATTGTCAAAATAAGACCAACAATAACCGCTGAAACCATTTCCCGCCAGGAGAGAGTTTGAGTGTCAATTAGCTGCTAATTATCTCTGCTCTTCTTTCCCAACTGGCATGAATCAGCTCCAGTCTATTGGTCCAGGCTCTTTGCTCCCTCTCCACAATACCTGGTCCTGCTCTCCTCAGATAAGAAGCCCATAAAAGCCCTCTAGACTTAACTCTTTTTTTTTTTGCATAATTCCATCAAGGGCATTAGCAGGGTTCAGAGACCTGACCTGTTTCTATCCTCTCTGACTGCCCTTCTTTATTCTATGTCCTCTCAATAAAGCTGGCTTTTCTTTTTCAGGCTTGTGGTTTGCTCTGTTTCCTTGTATCGGATTTATTAAACCTGTACTAAGATTGGGGGAGGGGGAAGAGGAAGGGATGAGATTAAAAACCTCCCCCACCCCCAATAATTCCTGTCTTTTTAGGAACATTTGTTCCCTACCGATAGTACCAACTCATTCACTATTCACATTCAGCCTCACCTCACTGACGAACTCCTGGCTAAAACTCCCTTAAACTAAATTTGAACTCCCTTCATTACCTCTTCTTCTGATCTCTTTGAAAAGAGAGTAAAGAGTTTACCAATGATTTTTCTCCCTTTACTGAGCTAAAAAAAGGAAATAAATAAAAAAACCACAGCTGTCATTTTCTGGTTTTATTTATTATTATTTAATATTCCCAGCTGTTGCCCATCAACTCCAGGCGACTCAAAGCATAAAGCTAGGCCACAGAAAGGGCTCAGGGTCCAGAGGGAAAGGGAGAACAAGAGGAAAATCTCTCAATGCAGCCCACTTGCCCCACATTTTTCTTCACACACTATAGTTGGACTTTCTTGCCAGGGTCCTGGCAGATTAGACTCAGGTGCAGGTTAGGTCTTTCTCTCTTGCCAAATGAGGGACTGATATTGCAAGGACAGTTTAGAGAAGAGGTAGTTAAGGCTTTGGGAACAGTGGGCACTCCTGTACACATACAGCACACACAGGCAGTTGGATTAGATTTATGTTTGTGTTGGTAGCCAACCAAGGTAGATGGAAACTGGCTCTCACCTGCATTTGTTGGTGGGGGGAGTTGCTCTCATGGAGAGTAATTATGGTTGTTGAAATGAGGAACACAGGCAGGAAGTAGATTTCTTGGGGGTTCGGGACTTGACATTGTCTACAAATGCCAATTCTCTTCCAGATCTCCAAATGAAACCAGTTATTCCATAATTTTTGTGCTGTGGTGGGGAGGGTATTGGTGTTTTTGGTTTCTTTTCTTTTCTTTTTTGAACCAATGCATTCATTATCTCTGTAGAGTCTTCATCTTGTGTCTTGTTGCCATCTAAGTCTGGGTTATTATTGGGGATTGGGAGAAGAGAAAGAAAGTCTCAGGGCAAGTAATTCATTCCTGAGTCCTCAAAGTTCCTCTTTGAAACTGTGATCTATGCAAGAAAAATGAGAAATGTTTTGAATAAGATGCATATAACTCCACCTGAACAGGAAAAATGTGGCTCAGGTTGCTACAGGCATTCACTCCACTTAAAGTGACAGATTAATCACAACTGTTGGTCCCTCCTTTAATCTAGAAAGCTACACATCAATTTAAAAGATGATTGTCTCTAGAGAGGCTTGTAGTCACATGTCCAGAACTGATTCGTTAACCTCTGACCTTTCTGATCAGGGTTGGGAGGGGCTTTGTTTGAGAGGGGAGCTATGGTAGGCTTATTGTCATTGACTCAATTATTTTCCAGATCCTCATTTGTACGATGTTATTATCTGCAGGACTCTAACTCTAGGTAAGAGTAGTTCCCAACCCACCCAAATGAGTCCTATAGCAAAGGGTCCCAACTCTACCTGAGCATATCATAAGGCTAGGAAAAGAAGTTCAGGATAGAGTTCATATTCTCACATAGTCCAAGCTTCCTGTCCATCCAGTTCCTCTGCTTAGAGAACCAGAGCTTTTCTTGTCATGAGACTAATAAGGATTTACTCCCAGAATTTAGATGGCTGTGCTCTATGTTAGATACCTGGGTGTTACCAGTGGGCCCTAAACTGACTCCTTCCACAGGAATCACAATTATTGAGGGGACCGTACCCTAATTTCAAACCAAGTCTTGGAGATTGGGGTTGTAGGAGGGTAGAAAAATGAGGAGAGAAGGGGAACAAGGGAGAAAGTCAAAAGAGGAGGAGGGAGGGAAGTGGAGAGAGGGAAGAGGCGTGCTGCTTGGCAACGGCACAAGAAAAATGAGAGAATGATTGTACCACTTCTCACTTACTGTGTCAAGTAGAGGAGTTTTAACCCCTGCAACCCCCTCCATGATGTTGATCTTGGAATGAGGACACCTGATTTTCTGGTAGAAAAACCCAGTGATCCTCCTTATACCTCATACATAGCAAAGTGGCCGCTGTCGATGGACTAAGATAGAAGGTGGACCCAGAGCTAAGTACAAAAGGAATTCATTCTCAACGGGTCAGCTGAAAGCATTTTAAAATACTTACTGTCCTTAGAAAGGGGTGTTTCACTGTTAGAGGTCATTTAAGAATATAGTTCAGCTCATGACCTGCTTTCCCCTATGAATATACTCCAGCCCTCTGATGATCAGTTAGTCAATAAACATTTAAGTGCCTACTATGTGCCAGGCACCATACTAAGGGTTTCAAAGACAGTTGCTGCTCTCAAGGAGTTAAAAGTCTACTGGGAGACAATATACAAATAACTATATACTAACAAGCTATATACAAGATAAATTAAAGACAATCCAAGAAGGAAGGCACTAGCATTAAGGGGAATTGGGATCAACTTCTTTCTCCCAAAGAATGAAGTCCAGTCCCTGATTAGGTTCTCTCTCCTCTAAGACTACAATCTAACCCCCTGATCTGTCCTTTTCCTTTCTCCCATCTACTTACCCACCCATCCCTTTCCCCATTTTCCTTCCCAGGACTTTGGATATCCAAATACCAGAAAGGAAAAGGTATCTTGGGACCCTCTCATTTCATTCTGCCTTTAGCCCAAGCTCCTCCAATAGCTGTACCCTACACAGTTCCTTCCCACCAAGAGTTCCACATTGCTTTTCTTTCTTAATTTGATTTTCTCTGGCCCAGGATCAAGATCAAAAGATGAAATTCCATTCAGTCTTTTAGGAATTATTCCCAGACTCTCTCACACTAGAATTGTATATTAAATTACTATAATTATACCAAAACAACACATTGCCTTTGTTGTTTTAGCCACTTTTTCACCTTCATTTGGGGATGGAGCAGGAGCTGAAGGAAAAAGAAAGGGTCCTTAGTAGCACTTTTAAGACTTTGGAGTCCTCACAATGCACCCATTTCTTTGTGGCCAAGAGAACATGGTAGTCTCTTAAGACCATGAAACGTAACACTTGGCAAACCCTAGCTTACACACACACACACACACACACACACACACACACACACACACACACACAATCACACACACAAACATACACACGCAGAGAGCTGTTAGAACCAAGTGCTGACCACAGTACCAGGTCTTTAACAGGTAAGAGGCTATATAAGATTACTTCCTTCCTATGCATGATGGGGAGCTCTGAGGGCCTAGTTGGTTGAGCATCAGACTTTTAACCTGACAGGCCAGAGTTTAGGTGAGTCATTTTGTAGCTGACTAGTTCAGTTGGTTACAGCTTGGTAAGAACCGAAGTCAAGATTAGGAATTTTATCATTAAGTAGGCTTGGTAGCTTTTTCTCTATTCCCAAGTCACAGACCTTGAGAGGAGGGTTTTTCACTTTTTTTTTTTTTGTCATCGTCTCCTTTGGCAGTCTGGTAAATCCTACAGACCTCTTCTCAGAATAAGGTTTTTAAATAAATAAAGTAAAAGCTAAATTTCAGTTAGAGGTTAGTCAAAGTAGAGATGTAATGTTCTTCTCACTCAAGTTGCTGGACTCCCTTAGATTTATCCCATAGACAGAAAAATCTGAGGTAGGATTTGAATTCAGGTCCTCCTGATGACAACTCCAGTACCAAAGCCTGGTTGTGCTCTTTTCACCCCATCAAAACGTCTTTCCATGACCAAGAATCTTTTTTTGAATTTTATCATTTCTATTTAATATTTTAGTTTTCAACATTGATTTCCACAAGATTCTGAGTTACAAATTTTCTCCCCATTTCTACCTTCCCCCCATTCCAAGATGGCACATATTCTGATTGCCTCATTCCCCAGTCAGCCCTCCCTTCTGTCACCCCACTCCCCTCACCCCCATCCTTTTTCCCCTTACTTTCTTGTAGGGCAGGATAGATTTCTATGCGCAATTCCCTATATATCTTGTTTCCCAGCTGCATGCAAAACCAACTTTTTTTTTGAGCATAGGCTTTTAAAACTTTGCATTCCAAATTCTCTCCTCTCTTCCCTTCCCACCCACCCTCCCTAGGAAGGCAAGCAGTTCAACATAGATCACACATGTATTATTATGTAAAACACTTCAACAATACTCATGTTCCTTCCATCCTATCCTGTCCCCCTTTATTCAATTTTCTCCCTTGACCCTATCCCTTTTCAAAAGTGTTTGCTTTTGATTACCTCCTCCCCCTATCTGCCCTCCCTTCTATTGTCCCCCCCTTTTTATCCCCTTCCCCCTACTTTCCTGTGGTGTAAGATACCCGATTAAGCGTGTATGTTATTCCCTCCTCAAGTTGAATCCGATGAGAGCAAGATTCACTCACTCTCTGCCCCCTCTTCCCTTCCCACAGAACTGCTTTTGCTTGCCACTTTTATGTGAGATAATTTACCCCATTCTATTTCTCCCTTTCTCCCTCTCTCAGTACATTCCTCTCTCACTCCTTAAATTTGTTTTATTTTTTTAGATATCATCCCTTCATATTCAACTCACTCTGTGCCCTCTGTCTATATATATATATATATATATATATATATATATATATATGTATATTCCCTTCAACTACCCTGATACTAAGAAAGGTCTTATGAATTACACACATCATCTTTCCACGTAGGAATGTAAACAAAACAGTTCAACTTTAGTAAGTCCCTTATGATTTCTCTTTCTTGTTTACCTTTTCATGCTTCTCTTGATTCTTGTATTTGAAAGTCAAATTTTCTATTCAGCTCTGGTCTTTTCACTGAGAAAGCTTGAAAGTCCTCTTTTATATTGAAAATCCATATTTTGCCTTGGAGCATGATACTCAGTTTTGCTGGGTAGGTGATTCTTGGTTTTAATTCTAGATCCTTTGACCTCCAGAATATCGTATTCCAAGCCCTTCAATCCCTTAATGTAGAAGCTGCTAGATCTTGTGTTATTTTGATTGTGTTTCCACAATATTCAAATTGTTTCTTTCTGGCTGCTTGCAATATTTTCTCCTTGATTTGGGAGCTCTGGAATTTGGCGACAATATTTCTAGGAGTTTTCTTTTTGGGATGTCTTTCAGGAGGGGATCAGTGGATTCTTTCAATTTCTATTTTATCCTCTGGCTCTAGAATATCAGGGCAGTTTTCCTTGATAATTTATTGAAAGGTGATGTCTAGGCTCTTTTTTTGATCATGGCTTTCAGGTAGTCCAATAATTTTTAAATTATCTCTTCTGGATCTATTTTACATGTCAGTGGTTTTTCCAATGAGATATTTGACATTTTCTTCCATTTTTTCATTCCTTTGGTTCTGTTTTATAATATCTTGATTTCTCATAAAGTCACTAGCTTCCACTTGCTCCAATCTAATTTTTAAGGTAGTATTTTCTTCAGTGGTCTTTTGGACCTCCTTTTCCATTTGGCTAATTCTGCCTTTCAAGGCATTCTTCTCCTCATTGGCTTTTTGGAGCTTTTTTGCCATTTGAGTTAGTCTATTTTTTAAGGTATTATTTTCTTCAGTATTTTTTTGGGTTTCCTTTAGCAAGTTGTTGACTTGTTTTTCATGGTTTTCTTGCACCTCTCTCATTTCTCTTCCCAATTTTTCCTCTACTTCTCTTACTTGCTTTTCCAAATCCTTTTTGAGCTTTTCCATGGCCTGAGACCAGTTCATATTTTTCTTGGAGGCTTTTGATGTAGGCTCTTTGACTTTGTTGACTTCTTCTGACTGTATGGTTAGATCTTCTTTGTCACCAAAAAAGGAATCTAGAGTTTGAGTTTGAGTCTGATTTTGAGTCTGAGTTCATTTTCGCTTCCTGTTCATGTTCCCAGCCAACTACTTGACCCTTGAGCTTTTTGTTGGGATATGACTGCTTGTAGAGTAGAGAGTACTTTGTCCCAAGCTTTAGGATCCAAGCATTGCTGTTTTTAGAGCTACTTCTACTCCACTGTCATCCCAGGCCCTGTCACAGCAGCGCTCCTCCTCCCCCAAGAACCGCCAACCAGGACCGCAGTCCAGATACAAGCAGGGCACAGCAAGAGAATCTGCCTTTGTGCCCACAAAGCACTCCTTGAATTCCTGCTCTGATCTGCTGCTAGATTCCTCCCACTGTGTGAGCTGATGCTGGAGCTCAGGAAGCAGCCTCAGGAGCTTCCTGCTGCTGCCACCACTACCGCTGGACCACCTCTGCCACCCCCAGGGCTGGTGGCCAGACTCCTCTGAACTCGATCCCACAGTTTCCCACTAACCTGGTCTTTGGTGTTTGTAGGTTGAGAAGTCTGGTAACTGCCACAGCTCAATGATTCATGGCCCTAGGGCCTGTTCTGCCGGCTGACTCCAGGTCTGGTCTGTCCTGGCAAGGCCCATGCGGGGCTGCGGTCTGCTCCCAGCACCATGCAATAGACCTTTCCTGGTGACCATCCGGGCTCTCCTGGGCTGGAAACCTGCGTCCTTCTGCTATTTTGTGGGTTCTGCACCTCTAGAATTTGTTCAGAGCCATTTTTTACAAGTGTTTGGAAGGATTTGGGGGAGAGCTTAAGCAAGTCCCTGCTTTCCAGCTCCCATCTTGGCTCCGCCCCCCATGACCAAGAATCTTACAAGTGCCTATGTCACAAGGTGGGTATCAGCACTATTAAAGTTCATAGGATTCTGGGCTGAAAGGAACCTTAGATGATCATCTGGTCCAAGTTAGCTCCAGTTCATGTTCGATAGCGCCCCCACTGAATATGAGGAGATTTCAAGGGATGTGTAGCAGCGATTTTTTCAGGAATATTTGATTTGGTTATCGTAGATAAAAGAAAATTTAAAAACAATTTTGCTTAGTACATGTTTTTCTTACCTAACACATGTACTCTAGTATTCACAAAATAAACAAAGCTTGCCTCTTGCATGCATGCCCTAACCTCAAAACATGTCAGCCCTTGAACTCGAAAATAATAAAACCAGCTGCTCTTATTGAAGGAAAACTTCACATGTGAAGAGTATCCCCACTCTCCTGTAGGACTGCCAACTGAAATGTTCAGTGCACTGTGGTTTCTCACAGCAAAGACACTGCTGTGACCAAAAACAGTTTAAGACTGAATTGTGTATAGGTGACTAAAGTTCCTGCAAACTCAGGAGAAGTGAGGAGTGGTGGTGAGAGATGCCTCCTCCCAAGGGTTCCACTCTGGGCTCACATATGGACAAGGATCAGTCTTAGAAGAGTCTGGTCTCAAGAGAAATGTCAGGCTCTTTTTCTTGGGCTCTAGTTCTCTATACTCTCATTCCTGAGTGTCAAGGAAAATCTCTTAAAATTAGCTTAAGTTTCATTTGTATAGGCCTCACCCAAAAGGTGGTAAGAAGGTAGGCAATATACAAGTTAGGTCAGGTATAGGACACTTATTTCTTCCACACAAAGGAAATGTTCAAAACAAAAAAAACTCACACATTTGCACTGACAGACTGAAAATATGAGACAGCTATGATTCCTCTTATACTCTTTGAGAGGTTATTTAAAAGAGAAACATGAAACAGTTTTAGGACTGTTGAACATCTATCTAGTTCACCTTCACCTCTGTTCTGCATTGTTGCAACTCCCTTAAATACAAGTTTTCTGGAAAGCCAGGCCATAGCTTGCTTTCATCCTCCAGGTGGCCATCAACTTTGAGAAGGATGTAATTACTTCTTGCTGCCAGTTAGCCCTGAGAACCCAAGTGTCCCCAACCGCTTAGACTCACATGGTTTCCTCCAAGTCTGGAAACATTCATCTCAGGTTTGCTGATTGATCACCTATGCTCAGGAAAAGAAACCCAAAGCAGAAGAAGGTAGTCAGGCAATTGAGGTCGAGGCTTAGGTATGCCAAGGCAGCACATGAGCCTGATTTTATGTGTGAGTAGCTACCATAATTGCCTGGTGGGAGAAAAGTGTCTTCAAAGAGTCCCCATGTGCTCAGCAGATAGGATAAGAAAGAGTATCAAAGTGGAGTCATTTCTTTTAGTCTCCTGAAGAGGTTTTTCTTCTTGACTTGGTGGTCAGTCCTCTTTGACAAAGTGTCCCAGCATGGGCCATGAGGAAAACATGTGAGGGACTAATCAGGGGATCACTTTGTTGTCCCAAAGTTCAAATCCTTCAGCAGTGGTATACACGGTTCCAGGGCAGCTCTGTGCATGCTCCATAGGATGGTTGTTCAGCCTTGTTGTCATATGATGAGCTCAGGCTCCATGAGGTTTGATGAATCCTTCTTATATCTGTGAATGCCATTACATTAAAACCTTACATACGCTCATGCTTTCATTCCCAGTTTTCACTTCTCAGACATTTCACAACACTGGTGGGCTGCCTGCTGGGTGCAAAGTCTTGTACTAAATACTGTGTGTGTGTGTGTGTGTGTGTGTGTGTGTAAATACGAGATACATTTTAGAGCTAGAAAGGGACCTGGGAGATCACTTCTCCAAATAATCTCCTATCTCTCTCTTTCATCTTCCATTTTCCCATCGGCTCCTTTCTGCAGCCTACAAACACGCCCAGGCCTTCTCCATCTTTAAACCACTTTTGCTTTATCCTGCTGTTCTCTAGAGACATCACTAGCCTAGCTCTCTCCAGGATGTGGGTTAAAATCTCACCTCTGCTGCATACTACCTATCTGACTTTGGACAAGGCATTTAACTTTTCTGGGCTTTGGACTCCTTATCTATATAAAGAGCACAGTAGACTAGGTGACTTTTAAGGTTCTTTCCAGATCCAAATCTATAACTTACGGTCCTATTCTTTCTCACTTTAACAGCCAAACTCTCATGACAGCCTCTGTGCCACTGACTCCTAACTCTCGTCTATATCTATATATAGCTCTATATCTATCTTTATACCTATATTTATGTCTATATGATATTGATAATGCTATATACATATATAATACACATGCACATATACATACTTACATACACACAGTGCTAGTGTCTCTCCTAAGTTTCAGTTTCACAGCTCACCAGCTACTTGTTGGAGATTCCAACAGGGTGTCCTATAGACATCTCACCCAATATAGTTAAAATGGAACTCATTATTCCTGTCTATGCCCTCCCTGTCAAACCCTTTACATTTTCAGACTTTCCTATTTCTTTTGAGGGTATCACTATCCTTCCAGCCCTTCAGGTTTGCAACTTCAGAGTCCTACTTGATTATTCCCTTTTACTCTCCCTGCTCCCAACCCCATATCTAATCATATGCTAAGTCTTGTCAATTGCGCCTCCACAGGAAAATCTTACATCCATTCTCTCCTCTCCACTCATGAGGCCATCAGTCTAGTTCAGGTCTCTATTTCTTCTCATTTGGGATTATTACAACATCCTCCTAATTAGATTCTCAGCTTTTAATCTCATCCTCCTCCAATCATCTTCTGCTCAGCTGTCCAAATAGTCTTTCTAAGACACAAGTCTGACCATGCTCATTTCCTACCCAAGAATCTTCAGTGGCCTTCTATTGCCTCTAAATTAAAATGCAAACTTGGTCTGGCATTAAAAGGCCATCATAATCTGGCTACATTTGTGGTGTAATGGCTCTGGAGTCAGCAGAGATGGGTTCAAAACCCACTGATACTATCTGTGCGACCTTGGGCAAGTCTCTTAACATCCTTGGGTCTCAGTTTCCTCATCAGTAGAAAAAGGACATTGGATTGGATGCCTTCTGAGTTCCCTTCCAATCAGTCAACCAGAATTTA
Source organism: Trichosurus vulpecula (assembly GCF_011100635.1). NCBI lineage: Eukaryota > Metazoa > Chordata > Mammalia > Diprotodontia > Phalangeridae > Trichosurus > Trichosurus vulpecula. The sequence goes on along the minus strand of NC_050581.1, from coordinate 46,353,525 downwards.
AGTCCCTGTTCCACACCAGGCACTGTGCTAGGCATTAGGATACAAAAACAAAAGAGAAATAGTCCCTCCCCTCCAGAAACTTACATTCTTCCAGATCTTTTCAGGTTTATTGCACATTACTCTTTTCTGGAGCTTTCTGTTCTATACAAATTGGCTACTTTTTGTTCGCCTAATTTGGTACTCTATCACACCTCTGTGCTGTAGCACGGCCGCTCTCCCAAACCTGAGTCAGAACAAACAGAGATGAAGGGGCCCTGGACTCCAAATAGGAGCTGAGCAACTCTTCGGGGAGAGAGCAGGGACCAGCCCACCTGGAATGACCTAGCCACCTTTGCCACACCCTCCACAAAGACTACCCTTAGGGCTCATCATAAGAAATACTTGAAACCTGCTTTGCTGATTGTCTGTGACCAATGTGTGTCAGTCTTTTTGAGGCTATAAATGCACACAGTTCAGGCTTTTCCATCATTTGACTGAACTGCCTTTGGGGATAAAGTTGTTATTTCCAGCTCCTAAAATAGGTATTTCCTTCCATTGACACATTCAGCCCAAATTGGGCAAGTTGATGAGCGAGTCATCCCGTTGCTATCAATTTTCTGCCTTCTTTGTGAGACAGTTTAATGAGCTGGGGACTTACAGAGGTCTTCCTGATGACAATATCAGATGAAAAGTTTCACAGGAAAAAATTTCAGGTTTTCACTGAGATACTGCTGTGGTGTAGGCAGAATAAGCACTGGATTGGGTACCAGGGGGACCTGTGTTTGAACGCCTGTCACTTATGACTGCCTGCATGACTTTGGTCCTGCCTCTGATGTTTACAACTTCTGTAACTGTAGGCAAGTCACTCCATCTTCTTGGGGCCTCAGTTTTCCTCATCTGTAGAATGAGGGCACTAGATGGCCCAGTAGGTACCTTTCAGCTCTAGATCTATGGCCCTGTCCCTTAACCTCTGCGTGCTTGACTTTCCTTCTCTAAAAAAAGATGACAGTAATATCTAATTCAGTAAATGTTTATTATCTAGCCAGTAGAGTTGAGCTACTTACATTATTTAACTCACAATACACTAAAAGCAAGGGTTTTTATGATTTTTCTTTTTGAGGGGGGAAGGCAGGGCAATTGGGGTTAAGTGACTTGCCCAAAGTCACGCAACTAGTAAACGTGTCAAGTGTCTGAGGCTGGATTTGAACTCAGGTCCTCCTGATTCCAGGGGCGGTGCTCTACTCACTGCATGACCTAGCTGCCCCAAAGCAAGGGTTTTTAACTTCAGGTACATAGATACCTGATCTCTGGATAGATTTCAGGAGGTCTGTAAACTTGGATTGGAAAAAAATAACACCTTTATTTCAAGGTAATTGGTTTCTTCTCTAATCCTATGTATTTTTATTTTATGCACTTAAAAGAAGAAGCGATCTAGAAGTTTCACCAAATTGCCAAAGGCATTCATGATACAAAAAGGTTAAGAACTCCCGCACTGAAGCCGTATATAAGTTGTTGTTAATTTAATATTACAATAATTGCATATATGACATATTTGTATATGTGGTTTTTTAAACCAGTTATAGTCCAAATCACGGGCTCAGAATCCTGGGGGCCGATATAAGTTTTGAGAAGTCACCTTGACAATCGCCTGCCTTCCATCAGTGACGTCTAAATGCTCTCAGCAAATTTTTCATGCTTTTGGAGATTCTAAGGGCAATTGGATTTGACTTATGTGAATGTTTTCAGGAATATGAAACTACTGCATGAAGCAAAGTACCCTGGTACTTTTAAAAACATGACCTTCGAAGCAAAGTCCCCTTTCACCCTGGGTCTCTCATAAGGTGGGCTTTTTGTAGCAACCATCTGAGGCTAGGGATAAGGATCATAATGCTCTACTGGGCTGGGCTGGATGAGGTGTAGACAGGTGATGACCAGATGTATTTACTCCCTTGCCTGCCTGTGGGGCCTGAAAGGGAGGAAGTACAAGCAATGACCTGAAAGGAACCTTTCAGCCCCTGGAGCAGAGATGGAGATAAGAGTTGTGAAGCGGGTGCTGCTACAGCCACTTGGGAGTTTATTTTTACCATGTTATCTCCATCCTGAAATGTCAAGATTGGATCCTCCCCTCTCTCCCTGCGCTTGTTGAACGTGGCAAGGCAGCCTGGAGACCAACCCTCCCTCCCTTTCTCTGATTTCTTTGTGTTTCCCTGTTATCATTCTTACACGTCACAGCACTATGGTGACAGAAGCCATAGAAACAGTGAAATCAAGAGTTGAGAGCTGAGACATTTTATTTAGGCCCCAAACAGTCTCACTGCTTTTTGGAGATTCAGGGGAACCACAGAGGGAAAGCTTCAGAACTGCCAAGTACCTGCCACTCAAGAAGGGGTCTATGTGGAACGAAGCCAATTTATTCATTGTTTTCTCTCCTCACTGGCCAGGACAAATGGACAGAAAAGAGTTCAGAGAGAGTAGACAATGGCCATTACTTACTCAGCTGTCTCTCAGCTGTTGAGGCAAAGTGGTACAGTATGTAGAAAGAACACTGGCCTTAGATTTAGAAAGCCTGGATTAAAGTCACAGTTCTAATATTTATGAATGATATGACTCTGTGCAAGTCACTCATCTGAGCCTCAATCTCATGTAAAATGGCGAAAACACTTGGACCACCTACTTCATAAAGTATTCCCCTAGTAGAATGCAAGCTCCTTGAGGATAGGAACCGGTCACTGAATTATCCTTGTATTCCCAATGCCTAATATAATAGGCTCTTAATAAATGTATTGATTGAATTAATTGATTGCACTGGGGTCATGAGAGTGCTTGGTAAACCTTGAATTCCCATATAAACATTATTGATAATGTGAGTTATTCTCAGTATTGATATTTTGATTATCACTGAATGCTAATGGACAGAAGTTGCTGAGAGACACTGACACAAATGACGGAGTGCCACAGAGTTGGCATTTTTCAGGGATGATAGAACCACAGTTCCAGGTCAACAGAAGTTCATCTATTGAACAAACAAAACCTCCTCAGCTAAATCTTAGTGATGGCTCATATTTATGTAACTTTGACTTTCTAGCCACATTATACATTACTGCCTTTCATGCATTCTTTGGTTCAGTCAAAATGACCTTCATGTTGCACAGACGCAACACTCTATGTCCTGTTCCTGTGTCTTTGTACAGCTCCTCATTCCTGGAAATCACTCTCTTCTCGTATCTGCCCCTTAGAATCCCTAATTTCCTTCAAAACTCAGCTCAAATGACACCTCCTACAAAAAGGCCTTCCTAATCTCCCCAGATACTGATGCCTTCCTCCTCCTCCAAATACCTTATATTTATTTTGTATGAATTTGTTTTGTATATAGTTACATTAAAAAAGGGTATACCATATCCCAGTCCCAACTAGCAACATGCTATATGCCCTGCTAACTTTATCAGGTGATAGTGTTTCTTTAATTAAGTTACAAATCAATCCATCAGAGGCATAAATTTGGTGTGAACAATGTAATAGTCCTAGTGGATTGAATTGGAAAAGAATGAAATGCTTTTATCTAATGAAATTGGATGATAAAATATGTTGGGATTGGTTCACATAATCAGAAACATCTGAGGATATATACACACATATACACACACACATATATGTACATATGTGTGTATACACATGTGTTTATGTATGTTTATATAAATATATAGATCTAGATACAGATCTACAGAGAGAGATCTAAATCTCTTTTTATAAAAATCATAGATCCAGATGAATAGCTATAGTTCTATAGATTTAGATCTCTCTCTAGATAGATCTATAGGTCTATATATAGATCTAAATCTAGATCTTGAAGGAGATGCCAGCAGGAACATTCCAGTAAGCTTTCTAGAAGTTAAGCTTTGGGAGTGCTCTGAGATGGTAGGGGGAATGGATTGAGCCCAGAAGGAGTGTCATATTCATCCTTACCTTCCTCCTTCTGCATTCACCATTTGAAAGATGGACCAGTAATAAAAAATGCATCCAGCTGAGATCTGACAGAAGACAAACTAGGCATGTTGAGCTAAGGCAGCTTCAGGGAGCATTACTTCTTCAGATTGGAGGAAAGTGCAGCTTTAGGCCTCTACAAGGGCCCTGACCTTTAGAGCCCAATGAAAGAAAGCTACACACAATTCAAGGGAACTTCATGAAAATCCTAGGAGGAGAGATAACAATTTCTATCCAGCTAGGAACTATGAATTACTCAATAACACATATGCTCTCTAAACCTCAGATTACTTTCCCCTTGACTCTGCATATATTTGTGGGAATCCCAGACTTTTGGAGGGATATTTTTGTATCGACTATTCTTACTAACCAAATTAGTAAATACCCCTTTCTAAAAGCTAATTATCTCTGGCTAGTTAACTGCTCACCACTAGGGTGAGCTCCACTAATAGGGACTCATGGGTGACAGCACCAGAAAACACCTACAACCCCTAAAGATTGTCCTTAGACCGTGAAGGGTGAAGTAGTTAGTTACTGTCTGGGCCCACCAATGTGGGACTTGGGAAAGAGCCTAGAGGGAGTGTTACATTAGACATTGTCTTCCCCTCTATAGAAAGCTAACAAGCAGTTATTACTTGTGCCAGTGGGCTAAGTGCTGAGACCACAAAGAAAGGCAGAAGAAATGGTACCTGATCTTAAGGAGATCATATTCTAATGGATAAGAAAAAAATGTATATAAATAGATACATAAAAGATACATGCTGAGTAAGCTGAAAGTAATGTTATTGGGAAAAACTCTAAGAAAAGGCTTCCTGCAGACAGTAGCATTTGAACTTAGTGTTAAAGGAAGTTTGGGATTCTAAAAAGCAGAGATGAGGAGATGGTTCAAGGTACCAGAGACAGCCAATATAAAGGCATGGAGGTGGGAGATGGAGTGTTGTATATGAGGAGTAGCAAATAGGCCAGTAGTTGGATTATAGAATGTATGAAGAGGAACAAAGTATACGAAGCCTGGAAAGGTAGAGGGATTTTTTCATTTTTTGTCTTTATATTCCCTGTGCCTAGCACAGTATCTGGCCTACAGTAAGTGCTAAATAAATGCTCACTGATTAATAATTAGGTGCTTTCCTTAATTCCACGGGGTAGGTAATGCAAATATAATTATCCACATTTTACAAATGAAGAAAATGTTTCAGAGAGGATAATGGAGTTAGTGAGTGGCAAAGGCCAGACTAGGAACAGACTTGTTTGATTGGTAAAGACTGAGTACCCTTATGCCTTAAAGGAATGGAGCTATATTTAAACAATCAGAGGGTAGGGTACTCTTGGAATTTTTTTGGTATGATGTCCCGAGATATTTCACTTACAATTGTTTAAAAAGACTTTTCATGACAAGTTTATTCCAAAGCTCAACTCAAACGTCATTTCCTCCATGAGGCCTTTCTTGATTTCAATTGCTAGACCCCATGTCTCCAAAATTATCTTGTATTTACTTCGTGTGTACTTATTTTGTATTTACTTCGATGTATGCATGTTGTCTCCCCAATAGATTGTAACTTCCTTGAGGGTAGGGACTGTTTTGTTTTTGTCTTTGTATCTCTAGCACCTCCCACAGACTCTGGTACTTGGTAAGTGCTTATTAAATGCCTGTTTATTGACTGATTGAATGATGAGACAGCTGTACTGCTTGGGACTGAGGAAGTCTCAGTGGACACCCATAAGCAAAAGTTGAAATCCTCACCAGTCCCAGTGGTAAAGCCTGTCATTAGAAAACTCCAACAAGAAACTGTCTCTTCTTGTCTCTGTAAATAGCCCAGGAGCAGACCGAAACAATATATTACTCACGGGATTTACTTTCAAGCCGACTCACTTCCTGAGAGCATCATTATTTCAGGCAGCCTGGGTCAGCTCGCTCAGTTGGTTAGTTTAATGAGGCCATAGGTTACATCCCTACATGAACCAGCTTCCCAGGAACAAAAGCAAATGAAAACTTCTTCAGTGACCACCACCTGCACCTAGGTATCTTGCGAATAGACATCACACAAGGACCAGGGGAAGGGGTAGTGGATAAATCAAAGAAACCTGTCCCTGTGAATTTCAAAGCACATATCCTATGGAAAATGTAACAGAAGTGTCATGTTTGCATCCAAAGAACAGAAAGTTATCACTTCAGGGAGATGGGGAAGTCTTAACCTTTGCTGCCCCCCGTGGTGTTTGGTATAGACTGGCAGAGTGATTGCTCAGAGGTGGGAAGGGGGGGCATTACTATATCTGACACTGAAGATTGGAGATTTCTTTGTCTAAAAAGGCTAGTTGCCTGAGGAATTTCTCAAACCTTAAAGTGCTACATTAATGTTAGCTAGCATCATTATAATTACCAGCATCATCAATGAAGTCACTTAGGTTTTGATAGGGCAATTAATCAAACAATTCTTATGAAGAACTAGCCTAGTTTCAGGGGTCGATGAATCTGATCTGACCTAACAGGTCAGCAGAATGAAAGTTTAAAACCCCTAGAAGACTGCTACTACTAAGGGAATGTCCCACTATGCCTGGTGTCAGGTGTTCATTGCCCAGACAGCTGAGGTTTTTTATCTCTTAGGATCACAGATTTAGAGCTGGAAGGGATCTTAGTGGCCATTGATTTCTACTCCCTCTCTTTACAGATAAGGACACTGAGGCACAGAGAGGTTAAGTGACGTGACTAAGTCACATAGCTAGTAAGTGTCTGAAGTAGGGGTTTGAACCCAGATGCTTCCTAACTCCAACTCCAGGGCTCTATCCATTGTACCACACTGCTTCTCACTTAATTACAGATTTAGAGTTGGAAGGAACCTTAAAGGCAATCTAATTCAACATCTTCATTTTAGAAACAAGTGAAATGAGGCCTAGATTGTTCATCTCACCATGGCTCTCACTTCTCACCAAGTTCCCTGAGAATAAACCATAGGGAAGGGTACAGTACCTTGCGAAATAATTTGGTTGGTGTCTCTGCTAACAGGTCTGGAGGCTATTAAGAAGAAAGGGATTTTTCTTCTCCATGAGCCACACCCTCCTTCCTGAGGGACGGCTAGGTCCTAAGGAAGTCCTTCTGCATCTGAAGCTCCAGGCTTCTGTTGTACCAACCAAGAGCCAGAACCTCTGTCCCTTGTGTTTCCTTTGGACAGTGGTCAGTAGATCTGTTCTCCACTCCCCAAAACAAAACGTCAAGCCCCCAATCTTCTCGAAACCCAAATCCCAAACATTTTCAAATTAAAAAACCACCTGTCCCAGCAAAATTGAAAATAAATGGTGGCTCTATAAAGAGAAGCAAAGTGAAAGGGGTTTATGTGGGGACTTGCAGGAGGGCTCAGAATTGTTCACTCCCACCGCTGTCATCAGAATGAGTTCATTATTTATTCTTAGTGCAGGTCTCAAATTAAACAGTGTCTAAAAATAGAATTTGGATGGACTCAGCTCAGTGTCTCTGAAAGGTCCTTTTCTCAGGACGGATGCTCTAAATGGATGGGCTCAGGTTACCCTGCTGGTAGTTCATAGGATGAAGTTATGCTGTTTCTTTTTAAAGGGGTGAGTGTGTGTGTGTGTGTGTGTGTGTGTGTGTGTGTGTGTGAACAGAGATGGGAAAGGGGCAAAAAAGAGGGGTTTGGATTGGTCAGTGTCTGGGGATATTTGGATTTATTTCCTCCATCCCCTCTTTTGGATTCTGAATCACATGAATGGAGAAAGTGCTGTTTGAGCATGTGCCATTCTTCATTATCATCCTTACTGAACTACCTTGGTATTCCTTCAGGGTATGATTCCTAGTCTAGTCTACCAGACACTGGACCATAAACTCCCTGAGGGCGGAGCACACTTCTTCTGTCTCCTTTTATCCTTTCCCTTCACGGTACAGAAGCAGGGAATGTATAAATAGCTGCTGTTGACTAACTGGCTGACAGAAGGCCTGTGGCACCCAGAGAACATACTCTCACCACTTAGAACAAGAATTCCTTCCTTTTCTTTGCTGACTAAACAGAATGGCATTTATCCTGGGGGTTCAAATGACTTTAGCCTTAATTAAAAGAGAGGCAGGATGGAGCTCTGGACTTGGAGTGAGCGGAAAACCTGGATAAGGGTGTCACCTCAAACACCTACCGGTTGTATGTTCCTGGGCAAGTCATTTACCTTCTCTATGTTCCCTCATCTGTAAAATAAGGGATTTGCACTCACTGGCTTCTAAGGTCCTTTCTAACTCTAAATCTACATCCTATGTTAGCTTCAATGATCTCATTCTTTGGGAAGAAGTAGGAATGGAAAGCATGACCACAGGAGCAAAAAAAAATGGGACCTCCTGTCAACAACATTAAGTGAACAACTGTACTGAATTCTAAGGGGAGGTGAGAGGAGATAGAAGAAATAAAATCTTACAATGGAAGGTCAAAAAGGGAAAGATCACCTCAAATCATGCTTCCCAACCCATTCAACCATCTACCAGACCACCAAGATTTCCCCAGCACAAGCATTTTGCTAGTCTGTCCTATTATCATCTCCTCTCCACTCCCTTTATCCCACCAGGCCCACCAACTCTCCAGACTGACCTTCCTTTAGAAATCATGTTACCTCACCATGGAAGTTAATTCACCTAACTTTGAGACTCTAATCTGGAAATAAGCTGTTCAGACGGGTGAATGAATGAAACGTCACCTCAAACTGATATATTTAGCTGGGCCCAGGCCATGTTCCATATCAAGTCAGCAATCTGCCAAGATACCAGGGCCTACCGATCATAGGTATTTTACCTGCCAACAAGCCAACTTCTCTTGTTTTACCTCTTGCTTTTCTATGCCTGGAACTCTCTGCTTCCTCATCTCTGCCTCCTAGCTTCCCTGGTTGCCTTCAAATCTCAGCTAAAGTCCTACTTTCTGTAAGAAGCCTTTTCTACTCCATAAACTTTGTGCCTTCATTCTGAGACTATCCTTGATTTAATCTGTATGTACAGTATATCCATAGTTGTTTGCATGCTGTTTCCTCCATTAGACCGTGAACTCCTCGGGTGCACAGATTGGGGTTTTTTTTTTTTTTTGCCTTTTTTTGTATCCCCAGCCTTTAGGATAGTGTCTGGGACATACTAGGCACTTAATAAATGCTAATTGGCTGACTGATTGTTCTGGGAACCTTAATCAAATCAATAATGCCATTGTTACTGGAAAGGAAATCACGATTTGTCTTACGTTTTCATCTAAAATCCCTGCCTATACCCAATCTCTTTTTTCTTGGCACCACTCTCCTCTAAATATGTGTTGTATCCTCATATTAGAATATAAATTCCTTGAGGACAGAGATTGTCTTAACATTTACATTGTATCCCCAGCTCCTAGTGCAGTGTATGCCATGTAGTAGACACTGAGTAAATGACTAATTACATGATCCAGCCTGTAGGCTGGAGAATATCTAAACAACTCAGGATACCTGGGAGGATGCTTTTTCTTTCTAAAGATTTCCAGGGACATGGCTTTGTAACCTTGTTCTGTGTGGCATTCAAAGCTCTTCATAACCTAGCTCCTTCCTATCTTTCTGGTCTGCTTACACTTTACTCCCCAACATGTACTCTTGAATCCGGTGACACTGGCCTCCTATTTCACGAACTCCTCTCTACATACTTTGCCATCTATTGATACTGGCCATATCATACAATACTTTCTTGAGTTCATGCCTGAAATTCTCTCTTCTTGCCTCTGCTTCATGGTTTCCCTGGTTTCTTTCAAGTCTCAGGAAAAATTCTACTTCTGCAAGAATCAGTTCTTAGTCACCCTTAATTCTAGTACCTTCCCTTTGAGATCATCTCCAATTTATCCTTTAAATATCTTGCATATAGTTGTTGTATAGTTATATATAGCTGTTTGCATATTGTCTCTGTCATTAGATTGTGAACTCCTTGTGGTCATGAATTTTTTTTTTTTTGCCTTTCTTTGTGCCCTAGTGTTTAGCACAGGTAGGTGCTTAATAAATGTTTGCTGACTTGATTTAGTAATGCCTTTCAGACAAACCCTTCATATACATGAAGACAGTAGACACAATTCCAAAGTTCAGAATAGGTTGTCTTCCAAAGGTCCATTTATAAGTTACTTATTTGGAATTCAGAGAGAACTTATCTATAGGAACAATATTTAGAACATAGTACTACAGTCTTCAAGAAATCAAAATTGCAGGTCACCAATAGGGCAAAAGAGAATCATGGGGTAGGCATGAGTAGGCTATAGTTTATCAACAAAGTAAAACATGTAGCAAAGAGCATCTTATCAATAGAGATACACAGCCAGAAAAGGAGTTGTAGATCAACAGATAACGGGCAGTCTGTATGCTATGTTGGTACTAAGGTAAGATCAGGAAACCTGGAGGAAGGACCCTGGGATCTTGAGAGGACAACTTGTGTAGGATTTATAGGAAGATACAGACAAAAGTTACATAGGATGTGAAGACATGGAATAGCTTGTAATTTGTACCCGTGGAAGGATTGCTGTGGATAGAGAAAGCATTTATTAAGTGCTCCTGTGTTTACTGCATGCCACTGCACTAAGCACTACGGATACAAAGAACAAATAAAAAATGATATTCTCTACTCTTTAGGAGCTTACATTCTAATGGGGAAAATAAAAGATAAAGAGCTGCTGGTAGGGGAGGGATTGGGGAAGACATACCTTCTGGGGCAAGCTGTTAGTAAAGGGGTGGATAACACCAGAGAGTGAGGAGCAGAGCTGGGGGTGGAGTGGGCATGGTCTGAGCCAAGGACTCAAAAATTAGATTAAAAGGTCAAAGGGTGGAGGCATTTCCAGTGAGAGAATGTTGCTTGTAGGGAGGTGAAGTCTCTAAAGTGAGGAGGTAAACTTGGAGATCACAGATCCATTTAGCTACTGAAGTTAAGATGTCCATGGCCGTCCACAACAGCCTATTTAACCAAGAATGGAGATGACATATAGTAATACTATTTATAAAGAGCTCATATTTATAGAGCACTTTAAGGCTTACTGTAGGTAAAGATTGGTAGACACAATGGACTTGTTCCATGGTATGTATATTTGCTGGACCAGGTGCCCAAAGTTTTTTGAGGAATGCTATTCCAATAAATGGCTTTATTCTAAAGTAATTATGTCTCTGTTTATTGAAAGGTTAAAACATCTGTCGGTACTTAAGAGGCAGAGTTTTAAGAGTGAGAACGCAATGAGTAATTTGAACCTGGGGTAGTCATCCTTCCGGGGAGGGGAGGAAGGGTTGCCCAAGGTATGCTGCCCTGATAACCACCTTGTTAGGTAGGGTAGTAAGAGGTTTTTTTAAACCCACTTCATGTGTAAATATGAAGAAATAAACTCAGAGGTATTTAGTAACTCTCCCATTTACTCAGCTAGTGTCAGAACTGAGACTTAAACTTGGCTCTTAGTGCAAGTTCAGTGCCCTTTCTAGACTGTACCACAGTGTATTATTATTCCAACTATATCTAACCACCTTTGATAACATTGTTTCTACTGGAAAATGAATTCTAGTTCTAACTCAAGACGACAACTTCTTTTCTTCCAAAGCCCTAATGGTAAATTTCTTCTCCCTTCCTCTCTTTCTGGCTCTCCCTTCAACGAGAATTAAGTGTTACAAGGTGGCAGGTGAGAGGCGGCCTGTGAACATGCATTTATGTCCTTTTTTCCATACAAAACTGTCTCTCGTGACCCTGGGCTTAACCTCACAGTATCCAAGGCAACTCTGTAAGACTAAAAGTAACTCAGCAGTTGTTGATCTGCCTGGCCTGTGTGTTAGGATTCAAGGGGTGGCGGGGGAGAGAAGGGAGTTTGCTAGACTCAGTGGATGGAGAGCTGGGTCTGGAGTTAGGAACACTCATCTTCTTGAGTTCAAATTTGGCCCCAGACACCAGCTGTGTGACCATGGGCAAGTCACTTAACCCTGTTTGTTTCAGTTTTCCTCATCTATAAAATGAGCTGGAGAAGGAAATGGCAAATCATTTCACTGTCTTTGCCAAGAAAACTCCAAATGGGGTCATAAAAAGTTGGACTGAACAACAACTAGGGAGTGGGAGTTTCCTTCCGGGCAGCTCTGGATGCCCTGGAGATACACAGACCAAAACAAAACCTCTAAGAGTTCCAATCTTCAGGGAGCTTCCATTTTGTTGCATTTGATTTAGGAAAAAGGTACCTTAGTTCATTTTTATGAGAGTACTTTGACAGAGGTAGGCTAATTATTCCCTAATTAGAGTCAGGAAATCTAAATTCAACTAAGGAGTCCCTGTCTGGGCTTTGAAGCAAGGAGTGAAAATTTTATGTGTGTATTTTATCTTTCAATCTATCACCTATCTACATATATACATATCAATGTATTAATGTATACATATATACAATGTATATATATAATGTATTAATATATATAACATATATTTTAAAAGATATATTGCTTGATATTTTAAAAAGTTATGAACATAGTCGAGCGATTACTTTTTTGTGTCTGTTGTGAACTAAGAACCTGATGCTTGGTTTTAGCATGTTTCTGTAGCAGATTCCATTGATCCTCTAAGTGGGCATCTATTATCTTTGATGGCAGGTTTGGATTCTAGGGACGTGTGAAAATGTTCATTCACAACAGGACTCTCACTCTTGCTGAGACCCATTTTAAACCAACCAGCAGTTTTGATGAGCTTAATGTAATAGCATTACTACCAGTGTAGAAAGGAAAACCACCTAACCAGTTGTTAGATAAAATCTCAGAAAAATCTGAACTATTTTGCTACACTTAAGCTTATGTGTATTGGGTTAATAAAACTATCCTAGTTTATTTTTATTAAAAAGAGTATACACAAAGGCCACACGTTTCTCCATTCCTTTCTTAGATATTTCAAATTGGGGCATGAAGCAGCTAAGGGGAGGGAATCTTGAGACAGGGTTAGGTTTAGTACTGGTGTGTGTCTCCCACTCACTCACATGTTCCCAAGGCATTCCTAAATGAAAATGTAAGCTAATTTCCCCTTGTAGTATCTATTTCTATCCCTTTGGTAATTCCACTTGCTCTCTTTTGTGTCATTTTTTTCTTGTGAAATGAAAAAATTTAACTGGGGGACTGGAAACATACATAAAGTGATTTTCTTTCCAAAGCTACATGTAAACCAATTTCAGGAAACTGAAAAATACAACATCAGACCTGAAAGAGATCTCAGAAACCGAGTGCCCACATAAACTAGGTTCTAGTCCAATCTTCTCGTTGTGCAGATTAGGAAACTGAGGCCCAAAGAGATGATGTTATTGGCTCAGGATCACGAAATAATAAAATTTAAGTACAGCACACATACGTGTGAAGAGCGTGTAAGACTGAGAGTGGGTAGGTTAATCCTGAAGTTCTCCTGCATGAGTTCTCCGCTGGGGATCATTAGGCATCCATCTGGAGACCTTCTTCTGCCTGCACTAACTGAACATTTCAATTCATCAAACATCTACAAAGTACATGGCAGTGTGCTGGGAACTGCTCTATCTCTGAACTCACCGATCACTGAGGACAGACAAAAGGAAAACTAAATAAACTATCAAGAACTCCCCCAACATCTTAGCACAAGTTTGGGCCAGAACCATCCTTTTCCTGGTAGCTCATCCAAACACACCTTGAAAACCCCCTATACGTTCTTTACAAAGCAAACTGTTTTTCTTTTTTTGGTGGGGTTTATATTGCCTACATTTCCCAATGTATCCCTCTCCCTTCCCCTCCCAGAGGGGCATCCTTTACAACAAAGTATAAACAAAAAGTTCAACAAAACTGAGAGGAATCTCACATCACGGGGGCAACTAGGTGGTGCAATGGATAGCACTGGACCTGAAATCAGGAAGATCTGAGTTCAAATGTGGCCTCAGGTATTTATTAGCTCTGCGAACCTGGGCAAGTCACTTAACCCTTATTTGTCTCAGTTCCTCATCTGTAAAAGGGGGATACACCGGAGAAGGAAATTGCAAACTGCAGTATCTTTGCAAAGAAAACCCCATGGACAAAGTCCATGGGATCACCTAGAGTCAGCCATGACTGAACAACAAAACAAAGCCCTCCCAGACCCGACCCCAATCCCAAAGAAAGAAGGAGTGCTTCTCATATTTTTACTTTGGGGCAAAGTTTGAACATTACAGTTTCAAGGCTTTCTACTTTTGTTGTTGCTGCTGTTGGTTCCAGTTACATTGCTGCAGTCATTGCGTACGCGTATTGTTTTCCTTACAGCAAAGTGCTCACCTCATTCTGCATCAATTCATGTCTTCTCATGCTTTTCAGGGTTCTTCCTATTCATCATTTCTTACAACATAGTAACATCCACTAAATTCCTGTGCCACTGGGCTGCGAGGTGGCATAGCAAATGGAGTGCTGGTCCTGCAGTCAGGAGGACCTGACAAAGCCGGCCTTAGACACTTGCTGGCTGTGACTCTGGACAGGTCTCTTAGCCTTGACTGCCCTCTCCCAACAACAAAAAATATTCTTATGCCACAAACTTATTTAGCCATGCTCCAAATGATGGGCATCTACTTTGTTTCTAGTTATTTGATACCACAAAAAGTGCTGCTATAAATATTTTGATGTATATACCTCTGCTTTTATCATTGACTTTTTCGCACTGGATTCTATTAGCAGTGGGATCTCTGGGGTAATGGACATTTTAGTAATCCTCTTTGCATAACTCCAAATTACTTTCCAGAATGATTGGGCCAATTCCCAGCTGTACCAACAGTGCATTAATGTGCCTGTGTTTATACAATTCTTCCAACAGCTTAATAAATATTCACTGAATTGAATATTCTACAGGACATTCTACTCAAATTATTTTATTGTCCCTGAAATGGGCTACAACAAATATATTGTTAGAAATATTCTTCACAATCTATGCATAATGACCCAGAGATAAACAGAGATGAAGCTTTGATTTTTTCCCCCATTTCTTTGTAACCCCAGTGCTTGGCACAAGGTAGGTGCTTAAGAAATGTTTGCGGACTGAATGGTCAATTTAATAAGGGAAAATACTTGAAACTCTATATAGAGAGGCATCACACACACGCGACCAATTCCTTGCAATCTTTATTTGCCAGTGCCTCTCCATTTATCAATTTTTTGCCTTAGTTCCTAGGTTTTTTTCCCTATGTACACGTGACTTTTGGGGAAGAGGTGTGGCTTGGGCGTTCTTTTTACAGGGCTAGGCAGTTTAAATTATGAAGCAGTAAGGCTAAAGGAATCTTGATGGCTGGGCCATAAGAATTCAGCTATAGTTCAGACCTTTTCTTCCCATCTGTAGTAAAGTGCAAACAGCACAAAATCAAATTCTACTACAACATAGCAATTATTTAGAGGGATTAAATAAAACATTTGTTGTATAGGGCCATTAATTCTATTGATAGTTGCTAGGTCAGCAAAGCATTGTTTTCATGTGCCAATCACTTATCTTAGAAACAGCTAACTTACCCAAAACCCTTTTATATATTTGCTGTAATTGGAGTTTATATCTGATATTGTGGGCTCTTAGAAAACCTCATCTGTTAAAGACTCAAGTTTATAGTCTCTTCTTCTACTTACTATTTCAACCCCCCAAATTTATTAAACAGCATGTTCCAACCTCCAAGGGCCACATACAAATGATTATGACCTTGGAAAAGCCTTCACTCACTACTCCAGTTCAGGTTGGGGCCCCCAAAACCAGAGAAACAATGTATATTTGAAAGACATTTTAAAAAGCACTGGGTGGATTTAATTGCCTTTCTTCACTGGAACTCCTTCCTTACACGACTGCCTGATAAAGTTTCAAGAAGTTCATGCGTGAGGGAAAGGGATAACTCTGATTACCCTGGAAAACTACCCAGAAATTAATGAAACTAGAGTGGAGAAACTGTAGGTAAGAAAAAAGAATCCAGAATCATTTTAGTGAAGGGTCCTTTAGAGATCCTTTGGTCCAATCTCTTCATTTCAAAAAAGAGGAAATTGAGGTCCAGAGACATTAAGTGACTTGCCTAAGGCTATGCTGCTTAGCTAGCAAAAAAGCCAAGTTCTCATGATTTCCTGTCTTGAGTATTTTTTTCTATAGCACATCTATTAACTCAAGGTTATTCAGGAAGTCTGCTTACATGGGTATTGGAACTCTCCATTCAGGCTAATGATTTAGCTTATCCCTCAGGTCTCAGCTAGGTGGCACAGCGAGTAGAGCACAGGCATGGAGTCAGGAAGACCTGAGTTCAAATTTAGCTGCAGACGCTTACTAGCTGAGTGACCACGGGTAAGTCACTTAACCTCACTTTCCTCATCTGTAAAATGGGGAAAATCATTGCACCTACCTCTCAGGGTTGTGAGATCAAATGAGATAATAATTGCAAAGCCCTTAGCACAGTGCCTGGCACATAGTAAACACTATATAAAATTAGCTTTTATTATTATTACTATGCTAATTAAGAGCATTTCATCAACCTTGCCCCCTAGGTACCAAAATACGGAAGCAAACCAGGGGAACAGGAATAGATTTACTACCAGTTGTTCATCGAGATTATTAAAGCACACATGTAAAATAATATTAAAAAAAGAAAAAAGAAAAACATAGGGAGATTATGTGAAGGAAGAAGGGCATGATAGTAAATTCTGTTTAAGTAATGTTATAAGATATATGAGAAGTTGGAACTACAACTAAAGACTAAAAACTCATTTTGAAAGGCCACACTGATGGTTTCATGTGTAACAAGAAGTTGTTTCACACACATGCCTTCAAAATTCTTTTAAGAAACAAAACAAAACAAAAACCTACCTGGAGAATGTTTTCCCTAGGAGAGAGATCTTCCATTTCAAAATCTTACTGTTTTCTTGCCTAATGGAGTGAATGCACAGCCTAGGGATCTTGAAAAATAACTGAAGACATCAATTCTATTGCTTTAAACACATCTAATCCTTCTTGTCAAGTATGGAGACTCATTTCATGCTATCTTACTGTTACACGGCATTAAATGTGAAATCAGTCCCTGTCTGGCAACTTGCCACAATGAGTCTACACTTACCACTTCTGTTACCTATGCTCAGAACCCCTCAGAACTCTGTAATGCATACCAGAATGCTTTGAAAGTTTGATCATTTCCAGGCAGTGAGTATTTTATACAAACGGTTTACTGTAATTCTATTATTATACATATAGAAGCTCATTCTGATTTTCCACATCTTTTCAAATAGAAAAAAAGCAACAATCCATAATTCTAATGTTTAGGCTTTTGAAAATTAGCATTACTTTACAAATGACACCTTTAAGACCCTGGATTTCAAGAGGAAACATATGTTCTGTTGTCAAAGGTCTCCCCCTTTATATGCCACCATAATTGAGATTAGCCACTTTTACAGACACACTAAAAGTCAGATAACAACATATACAGATATCCAGAGACAAAAGGGCACCATGGAATAGATATAGAGATAATGCTAGGGACAGAATAACACAGAATGTTCTAACACCAGTGACCCTTTAGGTTGGATCATGGTGAAATTTCCAAGCTGTTTTCATTTGCAAAAGGATCTAGCTGCCAGCAAGTAGTGGTGGGAACATATGCCTATCCTGGCATGGGACTGAAGGGGAACTGAAGGGAAGTAATAAATGAGACCATTCCAAAATGGCTAGAAAACTGAGGACAATAGAAACAATATGATCTCTTCAGAAAGGGGAGGAAAAAAATAAGCCACTCAACTCACATTTAAGCACTTACTAAATGCCATGTACTAAGCTAAGTACTGGAGCTTTTGTTGTTTGGTTGTTTCAGTCATCTCTGACTCTTTGTGACCCCACTGGGGGTTTTCTTGGCAAAGATACTAGAGAGGTTTGCTATTTCCTTCTCCAGCTCATTTTACGGATGAGGAAACTGAGGCAAACAGGGTTAAGTGACTTGCCCAGGGTCACACAGGTAGTATCTGAAGCTGGATTTGAATTCAGGTCTTCCTGACTCCAGGCCCAGCACTCTAATTACTGCATCCCCTAGCTGCCCCAGGACTGGAACTAGAAAAGGCAAAAAACCCGTATCTGTCCTCAAGGAGCTTGGGGCAGGGGGAGAAGTGTAAATATGTGTGTGTGTGCGCGCGCGCGCGTGTGTACACACACACCATACATTTTCTCTTTATGTATATACATATATATGTATGTACGTATATAGAGATATAGATATCCTAGGAAAACAGACACAGCATGGGAATGTACTCAAAGTCTCTTCAGTGTGATAAAATCTGCCAGAACTTACACTCCAGTGGAATGGCATCTGAAAACTGTTTCACCTGGATTCTCTCTCTCTCTCTCCCCCCTCTACACATGTGTATATATTTATATATATATATATATATATATATATATATATATATATATATATATATATGTACACACACATACATAATTATATACCTTATACATGTATATATATAGTATAGCAAACACACACACATATGTACAAATGTATATATGTGTAGATAGATCTCTAGGTTGTATATATATATGTTTGTATACATAAGGAAGAAAGTACATGATACCCTTAGAATGGAAGGCATTAGCAGCTGGGCACTCTGGGAAAGGCCTCCTGTAAAAAGTGACATTTGAGCTGTCTGGAAAGAAATGAGAAATACTAAAAGGCAGGGGTGAGGAAGTAGGGCATTCTATGCAAGAGCGGTCCCAAGAGAGGTATCCGAGAGATGTGGAGGTAAAAAGAACAAGATTTGGCAACTTATTGGTGATATGGAGCCAAAATGAGAAGCTGAGGATGATATCACTATTCAGAACCTGGATGACTGGACAGATGATGTCCTCAAAAATAATAGGGAAGTTTAAGAGAGGAGTAGGTTTTTGGAGAAAGAAAATTACTTCTGTTTTGGACATTTTGAATTTAAAATGTTTATGGGATACCCAGTCAAAATTTCTAACAAGCAGCTGTTGATGTTGGTCTAAAGCCTAGGAGAGAGAATAGAGCAGGTTATATCGATCTGGGAATCATCAACATAGAGATGGAAATTAAATCCATGGGTGCTAATATTACCAAATGAAATAAGAGTACAAGGAAAAAAGAACAGAGCCCAAAGACTTAAGAGTAAAGGTCTGGGGAGTATGCTTAACTAAACAAGGATTAGATGTAATCATAAAAGCTAAAATGGGCAGTTATGATGAAATAAAATAAAAAATCTTTTGCACAAACAAAATAAATGCAGCTAAAATGAGAAGAGAAACAGTTAATGGGAGGGGGAACTTTGAAACAAAAATTTATGACAAAGGCCTGTTATATAAGATACCTAGGGAATGCTACAAATATATAAAAAAGAACTATTCCCTGATAGAGAAGTAGGCAAAGGCCATAAATAGTTCTCAAAAGAAGAAATTAAGACTATCAATAGTCACACGGAAGAATGCTCTAAATCACTAATAGGAGAAATGAAAATCAAAGCAACTATAGCATATCCATCAGAATGACAGACAATAAAAGACTTCCTTCTTCAGCAGGAAGAGAAGAAAGAGAAGTTCCATTTATAATAGCCACAGAATATATAAACTACATAGCAAGATAAACATAAGAACTATATAAATATAATTATGAATCACCGTTTACAGAAACAAAGACAAACCTAAATGGAGGAATAAACAGGCAGTTTTTAGACAAAGAAATCAAAGCTATCTATAGTTATATGAAAAAATGCTCCAAAACACTATTGATTAGAGAATCGCAAATTAAAACAATTCTGCAGTACCACTCCACACCTATCAAATTGGCTAATGTGACAAAAAAGGAAAATGATGGCTGTTGGAGGAGAAGTGGGAAAACTGGGACACTAATGCACTACTGGTGGAGTTGTGAACTGATCCAACCATTCTGGAGAACAATTTGAAACTATGCCCAAAGGACTACAAAACTGTGCATATCCTTTGACCCAGCAAGACCATTACTAGGTCTTTGTCCCAAAGACATAAAAAAAAGAAAAAGGGCTTATTTGTACAAAAATATTTATAGCAGCTTTTTGTGGTGGCTAAGAATTGGAAATCAAAAGGATGCTCATCAATTGGGGAATGGCTAAACAAGCTGTGGCACGTGATTGTGATGGAATATTAATTCGTGTTGTAAGAAATGACAAGCAAGATGATTTCAGAAAAACCTGAAAAGACTTACATGAACTGATGCATAGTGAACAGAAGCAGGAGAACATTGTACACAAGTAACAGCAATGGTGTTCAATGAAGAACTATGAATTACTTAGCTATTCTCAGCAACACAATGATCCAAGACAATCTTAAAGAACTAATGATGAAGTATATTATCTGCCTCCAGAGAAAGAACTGATATTCTTTGAATAGAGACTCAAGCATGCTATTTTTTCATTTTCTTTCTTTCATTCTTTTTCTTTTATTCTAGTCTTCTTGTACAAAATGACTAATATTGAAAATGTTTTACATGATTGCATGTGCATAACCTATATCTGATTGCTTACCATCTCAGGGGAGGGGAAGGGAGGAAAGAAGGGAGGGATAGAATTTGGAACTCAAAATTTAAAAAAGAAACCAAATGTAAAAAAAAATTGTTTTAACATGTAATTGGGGGAAAATTTTAAAAAAATATAAAAATATTTTAAAAAGAAATAAAAAATGTATTTTCATAAAATAATTGGAGAAATACTAATTCTTCATGGGCTGAGAAAATACAATAAAAATGAAAATAAAGGATTACTCTATAGAACTAGAAAAAATAATAAAATTCATATGCTGGCACAAAAGGTCAAGAATATAAAGGGAAATGATTGAAAAATAGGGATGAAGGGGACTTAGCAATCCCCATCTCAAATAATGTCATAAAGCAATTTGGTACTGGTTAAAAAGTACAGAGATAATTCAGTTGATCAATATGTAGAAACAAATGAATCTAGTAGAGAGTGTTCAGAAATCATAAAGACACCAACTACTGGGATAAAGATTCACTATTTGATAAACTTCTGGTAAAATTAAACCTCAGTATGTAGGAAATTAGGTTTAGACCAACACTTCATACCTTTTATTCAAGAGAAGTTCCAAGTAGATCTGTGATCTAGACATAAATGTTAACATAACATCATAGACAAATTAGAGAAACATGGAAAAATGCCTATCAGATTTATGGATAGAGGGAAACATTTATGACCAAACAAGGGATAGAGAGGATAACAGAAACTAGATGGATAATTTCAATTATGTAAAATTAAAGTTTTTGCAAAACAAATCCAACATAGCTATGATTGAAAGGGGAGCTGGGAAAAAAAATCTTTGCAGCAGGAATCTCTGACAACAGTCTCATTTCCAAGATATATAAGAAACAGATCCAAATTTATAAGAAAAAGAACCACTCCCCAATTGATAAATGGTCTAAGGATATGAAAAGGCATTTCTTGAGGAAAGAAACCTAGGTATCTATAGCAGATGAAAAAATATTCTAAATCACTAATAAGTAGAGAAATGCAAATTAAAGTAATTCTGAGGTTTATTGTCACACTCACGAGATTGATAATGGCAAAAGAAAATAAGCAAAGTCATAATGGAAGGACTAGGGGAGAATAGATTGATGCACTATTATTGGTGGAATCGTGAATGAGTTTAACTATTCTGGAAAGCAATTTGGAATACAAAAGTTACTAAACAATGTATGTTTTGTTTTGCATCTATACCATTGGTAGGCCTATATCCCTAACAGATCAAAGAAAGAGGAAACCTTTCTATATGTGCAAAAATATTTATAGTACCTCTTTTTGTGGTGGCAAAAAACCTTGGAAACTAAAGGGATGTTCATCAGTCAGGGAATAGCTGAACAAACTGGTATACAAATGTAATGAAATACTATTGTATTGCAAGAAATGATGAAGATGACAATTTCAAATAGACATGGAAAGACTTGTATGAACTGATACAGAATGAAGTGAGCAGATCCAGAAGCACAATTTATACTACAACATTAATATTAAAAAAGACCTAAGAACTCTAATTAATCCATTATTTCAAAGGACTAATGAAGAACAATACCTATCTCATGACAGAAAGAAAACGGACTAATATATAAAATAAGAAATTAATTTTTGGTTACGACCATATGGGAATGTTTTATTTGACTGTACTTATGTAATACAGAGGGTCTATATTTAAAAAAAAGATAATAAAAGCCTCAATTTATAAATGTTGGAGGGGTTGTGGGAAGACAAGCATACTAGTATGCTTTTGGTGGAACTGTAAACTGGTCTCACTGTTCTAGAAAACAATTTGGAACTAAACTGAGAAAGTCATTAAATTATATATGTATGTACATACACAGATATACACAAATACATAAATGCATAAAACAGATATGTAGAATATGTTTACAAATACACGTACACACATTATATTCATATATATATGTACATATACACATGCATATACACTCATATACTTTTATTCAGTAATACCACTACTAGGCATATAGTCCAAAAAAGTCAATGACAGATGGAAAGGTCCAATAAACACAAAAACTCTCTACATTGGCGCTTTTTTGGTAGTAGCAAATAACCGGAAGGGAAGTGGATGTCAATCATTTGGGAAATGGTTGAACAAGTTGTGCTATGTGAATTTAATAGAATATTATTGAACCACCATCTAATGAGGCTAGGTGGGAGTACTTCCCCCTTATTTTTCCTCTGCTCCACTCGGGCTATCTGGAGCTGCTTAGACCTCATTCAGGGTAGCTGGATGGAAAGAGACATCAATGGTATTACTACCCTTTCCACTTTTCTTCCCTCATCCTGAGTTCAGTCTGCCCAGACACTATTAGAGCTACTGAATGGGAAGGGCAACATGGCTCCTCTTACTGTTTGGATTAGTTGTGAGTCAACAAGCATAATCCTTTTGGTAAGATGGCAGACCACTAAGGTCTTCCATTTGCTCTATCATTACATTTTAATGGCCTCTGGCCCTTACCATTTGCCTTGCTGCTACACATTCAGACTCTCAGCCATTCCAACGACCTCTGGACTTTTTCATCCACCCTGAAGCTGAACTCATATGTTGTTTTCTCCAGTTAGAGTGTGAGTCCATTGAGGTCAGAGACTGTTTCACTGATTCTGTTTGTATCCCTAGGCTTTTCATAGTGCTTAGCACATAGTTAAGTGCTTAATAAATGCATTTTATTCACTTATTTACCATAAGAAATAATAAATGTGAATAATTGTGTTCATTTTCTGGACCACTTCTAATTTAATCCACTTAGGTTGTTCCTGGTGAGGAATCTCTCCACCAAAATAGACCAGCACCTGTTCTGGAACTTACTGTTTTAGAGAATTACCTGGGACACTGAGAGGTTAGAGAAGACTTGAACCCAAGCCTTCCTGATTCTGATGACAATCTTATCACATCTGCCTCTGGAATATGAAGAATCCAGAGAAATTTGGGAACACTTCTATTAACTAATGGAGTAAAGTAAGCAGAATCAGAAGGACCACAATCACATAAAGAAAAACAACACTAAAAGACTTCAGAACTCTGGACCAATCATTACTTTAGATGACTTGATGGTGAAGGATGGCTCATCCCACAATAGAGAAGTGGTAGATAAGAGGTGTTAAATAATATATTTTCAGGTATGATCAATGCGTTATTTTGGTTTGCGTGACTGGACAGAATGTCCCACAAATGTTAATGCAGTTTTAAACTTAAGTAGCTTGAAACTGCACTAATTAATTTAACAGATTTAAACTTTAATAGCTCAAAACTGTGCTAGGACTTTTGGGACACCCTATATTTACTGATTTCAAGAGAGGGTTCTACTGGGGCTGAGGTGAAGGCAAGGATGGTGTAGAGGCAGCAGGAGGTGACAGTGATATTTAAAACCTCAATAAAACTTTTTAAAAAAGGGAAAAAAAAGTTTGGTTCCAGCAAAAGATTTTTATCAGTTGTCTAAGGATTAGTCTAAGTTTTAAAAGATTAATTACTACCTGGTGTCTTTTGGGTCATAGCAACTCACATCTACTAAGAAATGGAGGGATTGTAAGAAGCAAACTTCCACAAAGGCAGGCTGTGCATTTATGAAAACACGTTTCTTTTAAAATATCAAAGCATTTACCTGTTTTCATGGTACTTTGTAAACGTTAAGCCATTAACCATGAATGTAATAAATCTACAACTCCTTCAGTACAGGGGACTATCTTTTTCCTGTTTTCTATATCTCCCCAAAGCACTCAGTACAGGGCTCTGGTAATAAAGGCAGTTGACTTGACCTGACTTGAACACAATTAAATATGCAGCAACATTTGTGCACTCACATACACTTACACTGTATTGGACACAGCTTGAGAAA
Source organism: Trichosurus vulpecula (assembly GCF_011100635.1). Taxonomy (NCBI): domain Eukaryota; kingdom Metazoa; phylum Chordata; class Mammalia; order Diprotodontia; family Phalangeridae; genus Trichosurus; species Trichosurus vulpecula. Next base: position 46,329,244 of record NC_050581.1, on the reverse strand, counting down.
CACCCAAACTGCTTACTTCTCACATCTACATAATGTTTCCTTCCTTATTTCCCTTCTCCACCTCTCCCCCTGCTCCCCAACCATCTTTTATACGCTGTTACTGCTTTTACTAGACTCATTCAGTAGCCAGGGAAGTAACAACATTTGCGCTCCGTATCTCCTAGTTTCCTAACCCTAGTCCCTTTCCCCCTAATATACATGGTCCTACGGATTTGGGGACAACATCTGAGTATGAAACTGAGGCCCTTCCAAGTAATGTAGCCACAGCTGCAGTCACATAATCTAATTTTCATCTCGGCTACACATATAAATATAACCATACGTAATAAATTGATATGAACTGGAAAACGAAAAGCATTTTTTTGGGTTTGATGGTAGAGATGCTTTAATGATGGGTAGGGACCAATTTCTATTTGATCTGGGAGGGCTTCTGGAAAGGGGAGAGATACTTGTTTTGTAGCCTCACCTTATGTTCACCATGAGATCATAGTCAGTATTTATTTGGAAATCAAATCGAGGCATTCCAAACAAAGCAAAACTACCCCTAAAGAAATCCACCTCTGCTTTGAGAAAAACAAAAAAGCTCATAAACCAAAACGAGACTTGTGACTTCTATCCTGACTCATTCTCAGCCCAAGAGCATATAGACATGCTTTGATAAGAGGCACTGAAATTGCCCTGGTTTGTTTATAGTGAGTCATGCTGGAAATCACACAGTATTTCTTTCTCTTGTATCATGCATGGCTAGGCAAGAATCAGAGGCAGATGTACTCTCAATCAATGTGTAAATGTCTTCAGATTGTCCAGCTCAATTTAAGCAGACAATTTATGTGACTCAATAGTGACCCCTATTGGTGAGGGCATTGAGCTCCTTAGACAGGGTGCCCCACCCCCAAGCATAAGTATGGTGGACTGTAGAACCCAAAAAAAGATTTACAAGAGGGATGGAAGGAACAAGCTGCTTTTTTGTGTCTATTTCTACTGGCTCATCACAAGACCTAACAGTTAGAGAGTGAGGCATGAGTCATAATTCTTAGGATATGCCCATACTGGAGCAATTAGCCATATAATTGCTGCAATGATCAACCCTTTCCCAGCTGCAATACTTCTCCAGTTTAAATACTAATTCTGTGAGCCAACTCTTGTTATTTATATGCACAGCAAAGGTTTAATTCTAAAAGTTAAAACAGACCCTTTAGCTAATGCCCCTTTCAGTCTCAATTTAAAATTTGTACACTCATCTGCTAATGGAAGTATAGAGGGTTTTCAACAATTATTAATGTCATATTCAAATCTACATAAAATAGATTTATCTGTTGCTTTGACACATTGTGGCAAAGTGTTCTGTTTTGACAATAATAAATCACCATAGCAACTCTGCTGCCCCAATTACAGTAAGTTCAGTACAACCCAGAAAAAGAAAGAAAAATCTCTATGAAGGTTTAGCATTGCTTGTCTAAAACTGCCGAACATTTACTTTCAGTTTCCAAGACAACATTACTGAGCACATTTTTTGCTTCATAAATTGATGGCAGAGAAGCCTGTAAAACAGTCACATCCAGATCCAAATTCCAAAGCAGAGGGGGCTAGGCCAATCCCTATTGCCAATTTACACTTAAGCAGACCTCACAATGGGACTGCCAATACTCTGTAACCAAAACAGAAGGCTATGAAAGGCCACTCCAGCTTTCTAGTTCTATAAGGTATCAGAATGCTTCAGACTTCATAATTCAGCTGACCGCTTCAAGGTTACCAGTGATCTCTTAATTGCCAAATCAAATGCATTCATTGCCTCTTTTCAGGTTTTTTAAAAATACTTTGCAATATATAATACTTTCTTCTTGGATGCTCTCTCCCCTCCAGGGTTTTTTTTTTTAAATTGCTTTTTTTGGTCATTCTCCTCTTTGTCTGATGGCTCCTTCTTGTTTCTTGCTGGATCATTCATATTGTAACCCTTAACTGTGTACCATATGGCTTTGTCCTGGCTTCTCCTCTCTCTACATTTTTTCTTGGGGACCTCCCCCAAGTAATGGGCTCAAATCTCTGTGCAAATGACTCCCAGATCTATAGATTGAGCCTTAGCCTGTCGAGTCCTAGTCCCATATCACCAACTCCTTAACGGACATTTTAAATTGTATGTTCTGTATGTATGCAACTCATCATGTGCCAAATACAATTTATTAACCTGACTCTTCCAAATTTCCCTTTCTGTTGAGGGCATCAATATATTTTAGTCATCCAAGTTTGCAACCTTGGAGGATTTGTAGACTCCCTATTTTCCCTCATTTCATACACGTAGTTATCACTCCCGTGATGTCATTGGTCTTCTTTGAGAAGAAAGGATGAACAATAATTTGTGCATAACAGTAGCTGTTGTCTGGACACTCAACCTGCCAGTTCAAGTTGGGCAATGCTGTTAATTCTTCTTTTTCCTTCTTCCTTCATTACACATGATCTCTCTGTCCACCTGGGGTCATATCTTTACATGTCGTTGCTTACATTTTGTAAGATATCTTGGGGCTTGGGGTCTAGATTTTTTCAATTTATTATTTATCTAATTATTTTAATTATATTAATTATAAACGTATTAATTTATCTAGTTATTTTATTAAAAAAAGCTGGGACAATTAATTGTCTATTGCAATTGTCCTTTGTGATTTCTTGAAATATAGCTCTGAAAAAACAGGTTTTGAAAAGCCCATTGTGATTCAAATTGAGCTACTTGACCATACTTTTAAACCCAAATCACTCTGGTTTTCATTAAATGGCCAACAATGGGTCCAAGCCTCTCTTGATTCCAGTTCTTTACTACTACAAAAGTAATGCTATGAATATATATGTGCACATGACCTATGTTTGAACTCCTGGAGACATCTATGTGTGTCCATATAAAAAACATAGATACACATATGTATATCTGCATACATGTGTATTTACCTAGCACATATTACCATTCATTTACCTATTTTTTAAATTAATCTCCTGGAACTTTGTCTTGATGTGGATTTTGTTTGGCCTACTATGATATCATTTTCTCTTTTGCCCCACTGAGAGCTGTGCTGTTAAATTTAAGCTTTTATGAAGCAGAAATGGATCCTGTGGAATATCTGAAACATCTATTTACTCATTCACAAATCTACCCCTTACAGAGTAGGCCACAGTTTGCTGATAGTTCATGGATGTTGGGTATGCTGATAAGGAATTCTGATTAAAGGGTAATAAGGAGCCTTACTATGGTTTCGTAAAGAGAAAGGAGAAGTAAAGCATCACTAAAACAATAGGACAAGAATCTTAGTATCAAATTACTATTCCTCAGTGTCTTTTTTAAAAAATAAGTAATAGCAGCCACCTTTCACATTCACAACCTCTAATTTTAGAATGGAATATGAAGCTTTAGCAACACGTAACATCAAAAATGCCAGTCTAAGTTGGCAGTGCTGCTGTATATGGAAATACAAAAGCATTCAAACATCTAATTTTCCTGAGGTTTAACAATAACAGCAACAGCCCTCCTCTTTTTCTGAGTGCAGATGACAATACAAACGAGAGAATTTATTCTATTTCTTCATGGGCAGTTTCTAAGAAAGGGCTCATTTATTTTTATTGATCTCTCATTTTTAAATGACATTCATTTTCAATGCATTCCTTACTCCCCTTTGTGGTGAGTCATCACTTGTAATAAGAATAAAAAAGGAAAAAAGTAGTTTAGCAAAAACTAACCAAATTATGGATCACGTCTGACCATGTACTAAATATTCCACACCCACAGTCAGCGCCAACCCCTCCCTGCCATGAGAGTGAAGTGCATTTTCTCAGTTATCCAGCTTGGTCACTGTAATTATGCAGAACTGTTTGTTTTTGTCATCTTGTTTCACTTTACCTTATTGTAGTCACTGTTTACCTGGTTCAACTTGATTCATTCTGCACCAGTTTATATAAATCTTTAAAGGATTTTTTTATATAAGCTCTGCTCCAGGGCAGGACCCGGCTTTGCTTTTGTATTTGTATACCCCAGCACTTGGCATATCATGAGCACTATTTTTCCTCTTTCATTCATTCATAACAAAATATTCTACTATTATTTTTTGAATGTAGGAACTAATTTGTTTCCCATTTTGCTAAAAAGAGACATTGAACAAATGGCAATGTAAAATGGATAATTCTTGCACTCTAAACTTCATATGAAGAAAAGTAGAGCATGGTCCAAATGATGTAATGAGAATTAAGTGCAGGAAAAGATTGGAGTTTTTATTTTAGACAAACAGGTTTAAAAATGAAAACTAGAAAATGAAACTGACCAAAGTGAAAGTTTACTGATTTAATTAAACAAGTGAAACTGTAAAAATAAAAAGCAGTAAAAAACCCATTATTTTAGTTTTTCAATAATTCATTTGTGTCTTGCGGTGTTTTTTTTCTTCCCCGATTAGGGTTTTCATACATTGGGTTTTGTTTAATGTCTAAAATGTATTTCTATACTCCACAAGTGCTTCTATCTTGAGATGTTAAAAAATCTTGCTGTATATCTTGTTAGCTTCTGCTTAGCATAGATATAAATTAATTATATTCTGACACTCCTCCCCTCATTTCTGCTTAAATAGCCTTAAATTCAAATACAACAGCACTTCATAGGCTATCCTAATGTCTGGCCTACTATGATGTATACATCAGGTATCTGAAGTTCAGCATCACAGTAAATATGAACTAAATACAATGAAAAAAAAAAACTTCTTGTGTTATTGATTGCTAAAACCCAGCTAAATTTCAGTCAAGATATTTAAATCTGTGAAAAGGCTCCTTCCTCTCTAAAATGTCACATTTCTAAATAAGTTTCTTCATGCTAAAAAGAATACACATACATAAAACAATTTTTCTCAAAAGGTTTTGAACCAAAGTCACATTAAATAATTTAAAAGCTCCCCCCACATCTTGTCACCAATCTGTAGCCTTCCTGAATTGTTCTGGAACATTCATTTTTATTTTTATGCTTTTATGACCTTTTATAAATTCTATACTCAGATGTTAAGTCATTTTTTGCACCATGACTTAATCTTCTACCTTTTCTTGGACTAGTAGAGAACATATAGTTTGTATTTAAATATCTCGTAATCCTAAGGATTAAGGAATACTCAAATCCATTGTTAAAGCAAACCTTGGATTTTTTTTTTATACTAAGAAAAACAAATGGGAAATATTTCTTGTTCTATTTTATCTATTCCAGAGTTAGGGTTTAGATACAGTGAAAAGTTTAAAATTAAAAATATATGCTTAGTTAAAAAAAAGGTCCTGGAAAAAATGAATATAAACTCATAAATATTCAAATAAAAAACTAAAAATATGAACATAATTATTCATTATTTAAGCCTAAAATTATATACATTTCCATCACTCCAAGCTCAGGAGTCCAATACTATTCAAGAAAACCATGATAAAGTATAATTATATGTGAATATATATTCACATACACTTTTATTTAGTGGTAGAGAACTTTAGCTAACCTGACTGGCAATGAGTCAGTAATAACTGCCATTTTAAGGTTCTTTGATTATAAATCTTTTACACCTCAAATATCCAGGAAAGAGAGATCTATAGCCCCTAAATATCTATCATATATAATAGCAATTAATAGTATTAGAGTGCTAAGAGACAAGAATATTAATAAACTCTAAGACTACTATCTCTGATAGTTTAAAACTTGGCATCTTTAAAAAGAGCTTGTTCTATTTTAATGAATATTCAATGGTTTTGAACTCTCTTCCAAAAATAAAGTGAATATAAATATAAATGTAAGATGTTTACTTAGGAAAATCCCAATGCTTCACGTTAACCATTTTTATCTGGAAAATTTATAGCAAGTAAATTTTTTAAAATGGAGCAAAAAAGTTTAGAATTTTATGCTTGTTTTAAAATGATTTTCTTACATTGCCCTTGCCCTACCACTCCAAATCACCTCTCAATTTTATAATCACAGCTAATGTAATTAATGATAATCACTGAATTCAACTTAAAAATACGCTATTATAGTCTTTATATTATAGCACATTTAAATTTCAGCAACAGATTAAAAGTATTGTTGAAATAATACATAAATGGCATTTACAAATACATTTATACAGTTGTGTGCAATGCTTGCTTATTCCAGGTTGTGTGACAAAAAAACAGGCTCCCACAAACAAGAATGTAAACTCTGTCACATGGACTGCCTTTTAATTTTGTAGAAGTCAGTCAGTTCATATCAGCTATGAGCAGAAAATTCACTGCCAACAACCAGATTATTATAGATTGTTTCTCTTATGGACAATTTAAGTAACAGAATTTAAGCCTTTTATGTATTTTAGTAGAATGCTAAGCCAGATTACTCACAAAAGAGGCATGAATCTGACTCTTTTTTTCTATAAAAGTTTATGATTTTAAAAAATGTATTAAGCCTAGAACTATGATTACTTTCCTATTTACTGATTCTTGTCCAGTATTTTTTGGATAAAACTCAACCACAAAAAATAAAACCTCATCAATTTAGTTAGTCATTCATTTGCATTTAATCCAGATCTCACAGCAGGATGTGGATTTAGCACTGTAATCCCAGAACTGCACAAAATATGGAAGTGAACGGAACAGAAATGAGCTCAAAAAGTATTTCAGGGTGCTACAGAGATAGTGATCTTAAGGCATATGTAAGAAGGTGAAAGAAAGAAAAAGCTTTTACAGACTAGAACTTAGGGCTCTGATAGCCCAGGAGTCCAGGGGACTAGGGATCTCCAAAGAAACAAAATTCTAAAGCTTCATCAACACTGTTAAATCCTGCAAATAGGCAATTCATTTTATATTACAAAAAGTTATTAGCCAAACGGTATTACATCACATATATCTCCTAATTAAAAATTCATCGGGCTAATAATTCTCCTACCTGTTGCACTCTTCAATCAGTTGAGGTAAATCCTCCAATGCTTTTACACTGAGGGTAGGAAATTGGACAGGAATGGTGGTTTCGTTACTTCTGGAGCTCTTTGTGATACACTGGTATATTTTGTACAGCCAACAGAAGAAAAGTGGACTATGTGCATTTCCTCAAACTTTTAGAAGCACAAATACCAATTCATTAAAAAATTCCTTCATCCATAAACAGTTAAAGAAATTTAAATGGACACCATGACATACTTCATTTTTTAATTGTGCTAGTATCTCAAAGGAGGAAGAGGGAGCAAAATTGGCAGCTTTAAAAAGACTCCCATGATGAATCAGAAGGATATCAAGGTGGTATAACTGACAGAACATTGGCCTTCAAGTCAGGAGATTTGAATTCTGGTTCTAGCTCTGGCTACTAACTAGCTGTTTGACCCTGGATAGGTCACTTTCCCTCTCTGGGCATCTGTATCCTCATAGGTAAATTGAGGGGCCTACACTAGATCATTTCCAGCTTTGAAATTCTAAGATTTCTGTTCCACCGACTATAATGGAAAACAATGAAAGGCTGAGTTAAAGAAATGAGAGTGTGAAGGCTATTATGATAAAAGACAACAAAGAGTATGGCCATGTGATCAAAATAAGCCACCTTTCAAATTTCACTTCTTAACTTTTCCCTGAGCTGTAACTTCCGCATAGGATGTATGAATGAAATCATAGAGCTGCTTTGCATTTGCAGCATTTCCGAGAATCCCTGTGAGGTCATCTTGTGACAAAGTTGTTAATTCTGCAATGCTCTTAACGTGATTCATTAAAGAACAACAGTTTTTGGCATTGACACCTGGCATTTTTAATAAGAAGTCTTGGGGTCCGGGATTGTATTTTTCTGCATCAGGAAGGGTTTCCGCATCTGCTGTGATTGCCACAGCTGCTGTTGCATCAGGCTGTGGCCTGTTCTGTTTCAACTCCTCAAACAACTCGGCAGTTGCATGTGGTGAGGGGCACCAAAGGATACGGAGTTTTGGGAAATGAAGAGTAAGAAGAGTAAGTTTGGAACTAATATCATTGCTGGAAATCTCCTGATGTAGAGAGCCTCGAGAAGTAAGAGAGAAAGGTTTACTGGGATCAAACTCTATCAGAAGTACTGGTCGCCTATAGTATCGAGACATGGAGATGCACTGACTATAGAGACGACCATTATTTAAGGAACCGATCAAATCGCTAATACTTTTCCTCTCCACACATATTTCTGGAGTAAGGATGTAATCTCCAACTTCTAAAGTGACTGGTTCAATGTCGATGCCTCGACGATGAATCAGAGATGGAAGTTCACTTCGAAACTCTCGCATGTCCACAATTATACTTTGTTGCAAATTAGTCTTTTCCTGGCCACCTATGGAATGAATATAGGTATTTAGAATGATGTCATTAAAGAAAGATATATGCTTAAATAAGGATTAAAAGTTAAGACCAACGTTTCTTTTGTTCATCTACAGTTAACATCTGGAAAGAGTTCTTACCAATGTCTATTAATAAACTACCAGCATTTAAAAAAAATACATTATAGTTTCCCAAATTAGGTGCATGGCATTATGACATTTCTTACATAAAACTTTTTTGGAAATAAAGCTACATTGCATATCTCTGCTGTACTTCTCAACAGTTAACCTAATTTAATTTTACTGCCAGACATAATGGGGCTTGATTGTCAAAAATGACTGCAAGAGAGAATCCCAGAACTTTGAAATTGGAAAGAACTTTAGAGATCACGTACACATAATTTCAACTTACAAACAAAGGGCTTATAGATGACAAATGCACACAAATAAGCTTGTCTGAAGGCATAAGACACTGAACTGGAGAGGGCAGGAACTCACCTGCTTTGCGAGTGTCAGTGGTAGCATGTGCCGATTTAGCTTCCCTTACCAGGTCTAAGTTTGTTTCATCTCTGCCTTCTCTTTCTTCAGGGATAACCATGCTTGCCTTTTCTCTGAAATATTACGAAATTAGGGCAAAAAATTTAATTGAACAATGTAAATTTTACATTTATTTTTTCGCTTATTTTTCAAATATAAAACAACCCAAATAATTTGATGTATGCCAAAATGATATATTAAAGCCAAAAATATACAAATGATAGCTAGAAGAAGTAGAAAAACTTGTATACTCCTTCCTGGTCCTCCAATAGAAGACAGGGTGTATTTTTCACACTACTGGCTCTTCAAGGATTTGACAATTCAAAATTTCATTAATTAGGATGGCACAAAAAAAGACTGTAAGGGAATGTCTATTATAGCAAATTATTTCTAAGCATTTAGAAACATTTACATGTAAACAATTGCTATGCTACTTGTAAAAGGAGTGGATAAAAATCAATGTATTTTTTTTAAAACTAAACAAATATTAGATTTAAAATAATTTCTTTTTGAAAATGATTTTTTTCTTGCAGAATGAAAAACATAAAATAAAACTCTGATGAGCTAGATCTCTTAATTGGAATTTTGAAAATATATTAAACTTTAAGGGAAAAAGACAATGAGAACAATTATAAATACAGAATTATAACATTTAAAAACAACTTCAAGGTTATGCAGATTTCAGCACACATTTAACTCTTCAGGTCAATATAGCTTATAATTTCTCAGTTCAAAATTCAACAAGCCTTTATTGAGTACCCCATAAATGCATGACATTGTGCTAGGTGATGGTACATAAAAATTTTAAAAAGTACTCTCATGGAACTTGGATTCTATTGGGGAGTCTATAATACTTAAACATAAATAACTACAACATAATTTGAGGCAAGAACATGAATAGGGGAAATAGGAAAGGCTTCCGATGGGAGGTGCCACCTGAGTGAGGTAAAACCTTGAAGAAAACTAAGAATTCTAAAAACTGGAGGTTAGGACAGAGTGCAACCCAGGCTTGGGGGAAAGCCTGTGCAAAGGCCTATACATGGGAGATAAAATGCAAGGTTAGGGAAAGAAAAACATGGAGTGTATGAAGGGGAGTAATGTGAACTCAATTCAGAAAAGTAGTCTGAGCCAGACTGTGAAAGACTTTAAATGTCAAAATGACTTTATTTTATCCTAGAGGCAATTAAAAAAAGTGACCTATGATTTAAAAGGTTATTTCAGAAAATGTAGAGGAGTCAAACCCACAGTCTTCAGAATTCCCAACTGTGGCATGGATTGTTTGTAATTGGGAAATGTAAAACAAACTCAATAAAAATACAATACAACACAGACAATGTTAACTTGTGTTTTCTAAGTATGAGGCCACTGGGATTTATTTCTATCTGAGCTTGACACCAATGACAGGAAAGAGACTAAAAATTGGGAGGTTCAATTAGAAAACCACCGCAACAGACCAAAGCTTGAGAGGCAGAGCCAAGGTGGCAGAGTAAAGACAGGGACTCACCCAAGCTCTCCCCCAAACTCCTCCAACTACCTTTAAAAAATGACTCTAAACAAACTATAGAGCAGCAGTATCCACAAAAAGACTGACTGAAGCAAATTTCTAGCCTAAGGCAACTTGGAAAGTTGGCAGGAAAGGTCTGTTGCACCAGAGTGAGAGAGAAGCATAGTGCAGTGCAGACTGCCCCAGTACAGAGCTGGCACCAGTAAATTAGGAGCAGGCCTCAGAGCAACTGAATCACTGGCAGCAGTGGTGGTTTTCAGAGCACTCAGCCCACAGATGGTAAGGGGGTCGAATGATTGGTAAAAGGAAATTACAGGGGTCTTGTTGACAGCACTGAGGCAGGACTCTGCTGCTTCCCATACTCAGATCTGGGTGGCAGTCCCAGGGTGAGGAGGAGCATTAGCATAGCAGAGCTTGTAGCCATAGTGAATGGAGGATCCTCCTCATAGTTCCAGGGCAGAAAGGAGTGCTTGTGGTCCCTCATAGACCAGAGCACAGGCCAGGAAAGTAGTAAACACCTCTCCTTAGAGCGTAACACCTTGGACAAACTGAAAACTTACAGGTCCCTAGAAATATCTCTGAAAACAGCTGCACAAAACCCCTGAAACTTGAGACAGTGTGCCCTCCACCCTGGAAGCAGAGCCTTACTTTAACATAAAGTTAAAAGTCATGTAATAGGCTGAGAAAATGAGGAAACAACAGAGAAAAAAACTTCGACTATAGAAACTTACTTTGGTGACAAGGAAGATCAAAACATATACTCAGAAGACAACAAAGTCAAAGCTCCTACATCCAAAGCCTCCAAGAAAAATATGAATTGGTTACCTAAATTAATTTACTTATTCAGTGCCATACCAATCAAACTACCAAAAAATGATTTTATAGAAAAAATAATAACAAAATTCATCTGGAAGAACAAAAGATTGAGAATATCAAGGGAATTAATGAAAAGAAATGCTAGGGAAGGTGGCCTAGCCATACCAGATCTTAAACTGTATTATAAAGCAGCAATCATCAAAACTATTTGGTACTGGCTAAGAAACAGAGTAGTGGATCAGTAGAATAGGTTAGGTACACAAGATGCAGCAGTCAATGACTGTAGCAATCTACTATTTGATAAACCCAAAGACCCCAGCTTCTCGGATAAGAACTCACTATCTGACAAAAACTTCTGGGAAAACCGGAAAATTGTATGGCAAAAACTGGCCAAATGGAAAGAGAGGTCCAAAAGCTCACTAAAGAAAATAATTCCTTCAAAATTAGAATGGAGCAAATGGAAGCTAATGACTTTATGAAAAATCAATAAACAATAAAACAAAACCAAAAGAACGAAGAAATAGAAGACAATGTGAAGTATCTCACTGCAAAAACAAGTGACCTGGAGAACAGATCCAGGAAAGATAATTTAAAAATTATTGGACTACCTTAAAGCCATGATCAAAAAAGGAGCCTAGAAAACTACTGCAATAGCCCAGGGAAGACTGATGAGGATTTAAACTGGGGTGGTGGCTATGTTAATGTAGATAAAGGGGCTAATATGAGATACATTGTGGAGGTAGGACTCAATAAGATCTGGCAACTGACTGGAAATTGGGAAGAGGGATGAAGTAAGACTGACTGAAGTTTTGAACCTGGGTGGCATGAAGGATAATGGTGCCCTCAAAAGAATTTTATAAATCTATATAAAAATCAAACTGGGGTTCTATACGAGTACATGGAATTGCCACAAAATTCTCAATAATCAAAGTAAGATTAAATTATATTCTTCTAATTATTCTAATAATTCTAATTATTTATAAAGGGAAGTTTAAAAAAAACTGAGTATCTACAATATGCACAACACTGTGCTATGTGGCATATAAAATGAGAAGACTAGTAGCTGGAGTTTATGATCTAGTTGACATAAAACAATTAGGGAGCAAATGAGGATTGGTATGCCAGATTACTAAATGCTATATTAAAGAGAAGTCAGCATGGGCTGCAGTGTCAGAGAATTCTGCCATACTATTATAGCTATGAAAGACTTTAAAATAAGGTTGAAACAAAAAGAGGTTTCTGATTAACCAGAAAACTTGCCACCTAATTCCTTGAGGAATTGTCCTTTGGACATGTCAGGCTTCATTTTAGTTTAAATGTGCTATAGGCTAAAACTCAAGATACATAATTTTGGAATACAAATTATGGCTCTTAGTCATACATCTTTTGAGATAACATATATACAAATACGAAGTTATCATTGGGATAATAAAGAGAAGTTGGTCACAACACAATAGTCAGGAACTATTTTCAGCTCAATTTCTTTCTAATACCAATATTTATGAGGGCCAAGCCTTAAATGCTGAAGAACAGAAGTTAACTATGACACTGGCATCCAGTAATTACTACTCTAGAATAGAGTAATAGTTCTTAGGCAAAGGGTAAACCACTTAAGAAACAGAAATTTGCTTATAAGATGTGAAAGAAAAGTATTCTAAATTTTCTCGCGTAGGTCACTCGTACATTTATCAGAAGCTACATGATATGTGGAGTAAGAAAGTCCATGTCTGAGTCTCGGTTCTGTCACTGTGGGTCCCTGAGCACATCACTGAATGTCTAACCTTCACTTTCCTCATTTCAAAATAAGGGTAATATTAACTCCATAGAATTGTGGTGATGATCAGATGAAATCATGTAACTAGAGATCCTTGGTGAGCTGTGACGTATGACACAATGGAAGGTTGCTACTAGTAACACACTAAAGGGATAATATAACATTTAGGATAGATACAAACTCTTTGCTTTGGCCCTTCACAATCTGGCTCTAAGTCCATCTTTCTAGGTTGGCTACACATTACTTTTTCTGTCATGTACTGTTAAGTTCCATCCAAATTTGCTTTTCTCCACACACGACCCTTCGTCTCTACAGCCTCTATGCCTTTGCAATTTATTTTCCAAGCTAGGAAAATTCTCCTTTCTCATCTCTGCTTTTTGGAACCCCTCTCTTTTAGGGCTCATGAGACTTAGTGCCACCTCCTAAAAAAGGGTCTCTTTCGATGTCTGAGTTGTTGGTGTAAGTTCCTTGTGGGCAGAGGTTGTCTTTGTATCTTTGTGGCCTAGTACAGTAACTGGCATATATTAAGTTCTTAATAAATGCTTGATCCACTGGTTTGAATGAACAATGGCAGCTTCTTTTGCAGATGAGATGCAACATTCTGGAGTAGAAAGAGAAGTGAGCTAAAACCTAGAATACTTAAGTTCTGGCCTGAGTAATGCCACTTGCCAGCCAATACTAATTAATAAACGTTGACCACTTAACTTCCCCAATTCTTAATTTTCCTCATCTATAAAATGAGGTTAATACCGCCTGCCCTCCTTACTTCATTTAGCTGTTCAATAGCTCAGAGTTTTGTAAATGCTAAAGTATGTACTACTTGGATTTTAGGCAGTGTTTCATAGCTCTAGGTTCAGGATTCTATAAGCCTATTATTTTTTTAAAAAAAATGTATTGATGTCTTTTGTTTCTAAAATGATTTCTTAGGTAGACAGGCCCCCTCCCAGATTGAACACTCCTTTGTAACAAGAAAAAGCAATTAAACAAAAACTGACACAGTAACTCTATGCAACGATGTACATGCAAGTAGATGTGATGTACTGTTCGAGGAGCTCCCCCTCCCTCTACTATGAGGAGGGATGTGTTTCATTATGTGTTCTCTTGGACACAGACTGGTATCATTGTTTTTCAAAGTCTTCTTTTATGCTAATTAACATCAAACTGGGAATTGAAAAATTCAGGGGGTTTGTCTTTTTTCCATAAAAGGGAAAGGGGAAAGTAAGGGTTGAACTTGCTGTGTAACTAAATGTTTAAGCTTTTAATACTAACCTGGAATAAATGGGTTATATGTAATTTTTGTTTCAAAAAGTTAATATTTTTTAACTAAAATAGTTAAACATTAAAAACATATACTCTTGCTTAGTTAAAAGAAGTGAAAATTACTGTAAAAATACTGGATATTGTTTTGAGGATGATTGCGGTCTTCTTAATACAATACAGCAACCATATATACCTATAATTTTTTGATACTCCTAATATCCATGATTAATACTTGTTACACTGAAAATTTGCTTCTGAATGATTTTACAATTCTTGCAACTAGTTTTACTAAGCAAGTTAAACAAATAATGGCTGCAAAACTAAACTATAAACAATAAAAATAACTACTTAAAAAATGCAAAATATAGACCTTCAAAAAATGAAAATTGCTATAATCAATTTCTAAGTACAGTAATATTTATATAAAAATGACAATTCTTACAAAAAAAGTTGAACTTTTTTTTGAAGCGAGTCTTCTGAATTAATCACTTAAATTAACTTGACTGAACTCAAATTACAACTATCCATGATCCTTTTTTTTAATACTTTCCACACTTTCTTAGGTTAGTGCAGTTGGCTGTATAAACTCAAAAAATTTCATTAATTTAAAAGTATTTTATCATCCTGATTTGCTTTTCATTCTCTAGTAGTGAGGATTTATTATATTTACTTCAATGACATCTAGAAAATCTAGAGAAGGATTAATGATAGGATGGCCTAGGATCCTGGAAAGAAAAAAAGTTTCTGAACCAAGCTCTATCACTAATCCACTTTGTATCATGGGACATTTATGGTACCAGTGTTTCACTTTCCTAATTGGTAAAATATGAATAATAATACTTGACCAACAATGGAAGCTGAGACTACTGTTTACTACTATTCTCTAATAGGTACAATCCTACTGCTAGTTCTACTGCCAAAGAAATTGTTCCTTTCTTTATAAGTGACTGGTCTTTTTATGCTATTCCAATGACTACAAACAGTTCTACTGCTAGCTCCACTGTTCCATATTATTACACATTAAAATATTTTAAATAGTAATATTTGCATTCCTTAGAACTTGGCATATGCAGGTTGTGGTAGAGGTCATACTCTAAGTCTGTCTCTAATATAAATGATTCCCACAGTACAATTCCTTAAACAATTTTTGCCTTTTAAAGAACTTCTCAAAGTTCAAAAATTTAACTGAGGAAAAAAATATTATGAGGAAACCTCAACAATACAGATGATTGGATACTTGGAAAGATTTATTTATTAAAACAGAAAATTAGCTGTATGAGAGGTTTAGATTTATCATGGCAGGTAACAGGCAAAACTATTTAGTTTTATGGGAAAGTACTATATAAACTAATGTTCAGAAGACTCTTTATGTTCCAAGATCTGCCGTTATTAGATTCAAATATTTGTTGTGTCAACTGATCTATCACTGATCCCTATGGGACACAAATCTACTTGTAAGGAAATGTGGTGAGGTAGGTGCTATATAGCTACAAAGTAATAGTAATGCAATGCTACTGAATTACTTCAATATGCTTCAAAATAATAAATAATTCAATGTATTTTTACTACTTGTTGACCTAGCTGGGCTGTCGGGGGGCTGGAAAGGGATTGGTTAATTATTTTGAGCTAAGTATTAGTTTTGAGATTTTTTTTTAGAGTATAAGTATTAGTTTGGCTTTTGCATGGAGAATGAGAATTTTGATTCAACAAACATTTATCAAGCACCTACTAAGTATGAGGCATTGTACTAGATGCCATGTATGCAAAGAAAAAAACAAAATGGTCCCTGTCCTCAAAGAACTTACATTTTACAGTGAGAAGACAAAAGTAAAAAAAACTCAAGGTAATATGAAGAGGGAAGCAATAACAACAGGAGGGGGCGGGGGAAGGGTAGCGAAGCCTTGTGGGAAGATAAGAGGTGAGGGAGGGAAGGTAGGGGTGAATTGACTAGATCAATCGAATTATGATAAAATGCTGTAATCTGGTACCAACCAGGTAGGATAGCACCTTGAATGAATCAAAGTGATCAAAGGCATTCCAATTAAGTATGAAAAGGTCTTGGTCAATTTAGATGTTTCTTATGAGCCACTAGATAAATTGGAAGTAACTGTATAGGAAGAGTATCCAAATTGATCTGGGGAAATTTGGACTCATCCCAGGGGTCATCTATAAAATATCAAGCCAGTTCAGGCCTCAGGAGAGATAAAGAGTGGAGTGAGTATCTGGCAGCAAATAGGAGAGAGAACCAGGAAATGAGTGGGCAAGGGAGAGGAGGTTGAGAAGTAGAGTGCCTTGGTTTCAGCTCCCCTTTCTGCTTCCCCTCTGCCTTAGCCAGATAAAGACCTTCTGAACTTTGGAGGTCCAAAGAACTTCTCATTCCCATAGGCACCCCAGCAGACTGGATCTGGGTTTACAGTCCTACAAAGATCAAAGAAGAATATACCACATACCTAAGGGCACCATACTGAAGATTCCCAAATCTTCAAATCCCAAAGTCCCAAAGGGACTTTCAAAAACTGTGACTACTCCTTTGCCTCATATTTTTTAAGCTTCAGCCTACTTTCCCCTGGACTCTGAATGTGCTTGTGGGAAAGAAAACTGACTTTTTTTTTTTTGGCAGGGCGGGGCGGGGCAGGGAGGGAAGATGTTTTATATCAACTATTTTTTAAAACTTTCTTTCTTTTTTCAACATTTCCTTTTATAGTATTTTGAATTCCAAATTTTTTTCTCCCTCCCTCTCTTCAAGACAGCAAGCAATCTGTATATTAACTATTCTTACTGTACGACCTTAGTAAATACTCTTTCCTAAAAGCTATTTAAGTCTGGATGACTAATGGATATCAACTATGATCATGGTGGAAAGCACAGTGGTTGGGCCTCATGATCTATACTAACAGACAAACAACTCCTCAACCCCTCAGGACTACATCTAGACCTTTGAAGGAAGGTGTGGCCATGCTCTGGACGCCTGATTTATCAGTCCAAGTAGGAGTCTGAATAATTGTTTTAGAGCTTATGTTACATAAGGATCCTGAGAAGGAGATGAAGCTAGAGTGCTTTATAATTATGGAAATTGTGTAAATATAATTGTATAAACGCATGGATGCAAAAAAAAAATGAGTTCTGGGGTGAGCTTGGCATTGGAGGAAGGAGAGCAGGATGCATGTAGTAGATACTGGTGAGGCAAGGCTGGAGGATAGGGAAAGCTGGAAAAAGAACTGTTTACTTTTCACTTCTGCCTAGGACCTTAGTGGCAGGTAGTATAACACTGAAAACCATCTATTTTCTACATCTGGCAGCTGTGTGTTGCCACAGGTTGTCAGTGCTTAAATTGGCAAACCAGGAGTGTTTTGGAAGGCTGAAAACTTCAAACTACTTTAGTAGTTTAGTAGTATTCTCATTGCCTTTTCAGTTCTGGCTTTACCTTCTCAATTCTGGGAAAGACTGGGGAGGAGAGAAAGAGAAAGAAATAGGCGTATCAGATGCCACTAAGAAAAAAAAAAAGGCCAGATTTATACTCTCAACAGAGCCTTTCCCCACTACCTTTCTCTCTATCTTTTTTCATTATCTAAGAAACTTAAAGCAAAACAAAACAATTTAAACATAGCAGTTTCTTCAAACTTAAATGTGCATTATAGGTTTTCCTTCTGGAATCTACCCTTGATCACTTAAGGGACTTCTTCTATAGTCTGCTAATGCTCTATATATTACCTAATGAGTTTTTCAAAAGCTTCTTTTTCTTTTCGTAAAGCAGTAAGATAGCGTTGCTCTTCAGTTGAACCTCCGTATATAAGAAAATAAACCCTGCAAGTCAAGACAAAAGATTTTTTTAGGCCACAAAAACACAGTCCTTAATCCCTATAGGGAATAGCATAACACTCGAATTTAGCAACTCAAAGGACTCAAATGATAAATATTTGACTAAGCATAAAAAGTTCCATTAATCACACTCTTACTAAAATTAAGCTGCTAAACGCTACCTATTAAAGGTTTTATTACCTAACTTTTTTTCCTTTGTCAAAAGAAGGAATCAAGTTTGGGTAAACATTGAAATACTAGAGAAGATGAGTGATTATTTCCTCAGAATATAAAGGAGTCCAAAACCACCCCCCACCAACCCACAGAGATTATATTCTCTTTTCATTTTCGCTCTGCATTCCTGCCAAAAAACTGTTTTAAATGTTAGATTGTTTAGTTATAGAAACCAATCTATAAAAGATCATGTTAGTGGAAAATAAACAATAAGTGAAATCTATACAATTTTTATCTTTCCAAGTGATGCCTCAGGTCTTTTGCATTGGTAAATGTCTTAACAGAATAGAGACATGACACATATTATATAAACACACTGACGTACAACACACATGGATTTTATCAATCTCCTCAAAATTAATTATACATGTATCTTCTTTTTGGGGTGGTGGTGGAGGGGAAAGGACTGCTATTTGTTTCTCTTTTTTTTCTTTCTTTTGAAATGTTTCACTGATGCCCTTTTCTTCTTTACATCATAGTCACTTCCTAATGCCTCTCCCCTCCTCCATCCCAAATCCTCCCTTGTAACAAATGGTTACAGAGGATCTGTCTCTTTTCTATTTTGTTTATAGTGGAAACTGCTGGGAGGTGGAATCAACTATATCCCTTTTGCCCCCCTTTTCTCCAACCTCTTAAGGTTTTCCTCTTATTCCTACCTTAAAAAAAATCTCTCCAACTTTTCTACTCTTTCCTTATAAACCCCTTTTTTAAGAATGTTACTAACTGTTCTATTCCCAGGCAACAGAAATCTTCTTCGGAGTATATATGCTATCACTAAGAACAATGAGAACTAAGAATGAAACATTTAATCATTCCCTGATTACTTTTGTTCATCTCACTATCCAAACTTCTAATCCTGTATTACTTTTGATTCATTTGTACTGGTCTGATATGCCAGCATGTGTTTATCTGAAAGTCCGCTAGAAAGTTTTCTTTTGGCTCTGTCTATTGGTTCAGACTGAGTTCAAGATAATCATTTTGCTGTTTATTTTTCTCAAAATTGGACATCCATACTTATAGGCTCAAAGACTCTAAGGAGTTGAAAAATACCTCATGGGCTGTCTAGTACAAGTCCTTACCAAATATATATGCCCCTTCCATAATGCTTCCCAAAAGTGACCATCCAGCCTCTACTTGGACACTCCTCCAGTTATGGGAAAATCACATCATGAAGCAACTTAATTTTAATCTGTTGTTGACAGCTCAGTTTATTAGAAAGTTCTTTATGAGTGGGAGATAATTCTTGTGAAGACTTCACAGAGAGAGAAAATATAAAAATTACTTTTTTTATTTCTGGAATAAGCAGGGGCAATGAAAAGATGGAATGGACTTGAGATTTCACCTTGTAGGAATGTGATTACGTAATGCTTAGGAATTTGAGGCCTGGGGCAATAAGCGCTTATGGGTTGTTCCTTCCTTGCTCCAGGAAGCCCCCTCCCTCTTTCCTCATTCATCCTTTTTACCTTAGCCATATTATTGCCACATAAGCAACTAGTTACTAAATAAGGAGATATGTTTCAGATTGGCTATACTCAATTTCCTGGTTCTTTGTCTAGCTTTTTGTGCCTAGATTGTAAGCTCTCCTCCCAGCCAATGGAGAGAAGGGATAGTGGTGGGTGGGAGTTCTGTTGTGATAGGACACATGTTGGTGTTTTGCCTTTGTGAGCCGCCTCCTTCCACTAGTCCGTCCTAGTGGAGGTGATGCCCAAATCTCTTGAGATTTGTCAAATAAAGATTAATTCCTTTTCTGTCCCTACCTGAGAAGCCTCTGTGAATTACTGGGGTACTCGGGTGGTCTCGCCACCCACACATTTATATTGAGGTAAAATCTGTCTCCCTAAGGCTTCCACTCACTAGTCTAAATTCTGCTATTTGGAATCACAGAATGAGTACAATATCCCATATAACAGTTCTTTAAGTACTAGAAGATAAATGTAATGCCTTCCCTCTTTCTTAGCTCTTTTTAGAAAATACAGACATTTAAAAACACTGAAACTATCATCAAAGCTAAGACTGAATGTAAATTGTATAGTTTTTTGTAATAGTACAGGATTTACTGACATGATTTTACATCTTAAACTTCAACACAAATACAAGATGATAATAGAGTAACAGAAAAAATTAGAAGTAATTCGCTAGGATGAGATCTAGAAAGGGCATTGGATTTAGAATCAGAAAATATGGCTTTTAATTTCAGGTTCTGCTATTTACTATGTTTGATCTTGGGCAAGCCACTTCCCATCAGTGAGTCACTGTTTCCTCATTTTTAAGATGAGAGAACTAAACTTTTTCTACTGGGACCCTTTTGTACTTTGGCAGCTTTCATAGATGCTGCATGGCCTGAGGGTATGTGCAGTGCAAAGTATGCATGCTTTATGTTCAGAACCAAGGCCCAGTAAAGTTGCAAGATGCAACACAGGCAAGTGCTGCCAGAAATACCTCAGATTCATTACATGTTTGATTTTGTATTAATTTTTGGTCATTGTGCATTTAGAAACCTTTTATTGTTGCCAAATTTTTCATGACCCCATATAGGGTTGTGATTCACAGTTTAAGAAATGCTGGACTAAAGGATCTCACCTCAAGTCCCTTGTAGCTCTTCCTATTTGTGAGTACTCAGCCCAGTGTGGCATTTTTAGATACCTTCTTATAAAAACTTCCAAAATTCATGATTATATAGGTTAGCAAATTTTCTAATGACTTAAATATGGTAATACCTATAACTCAGAATAATAATAATTTAAAGGAAAAATGAACCAATAGTGATTTTGGGTTAATGTCAAAGAAGAGTAAAACTAATATTAAAAAACCCTATAATTATACTCACAATAACTTAATACACTTGCCTCATAGGCTTCCCAGGCCTACTTGCCCTATAAATTTCAAGCTGACGAACAAATGTTAGTTCTGCATCATATAAGACAACATATCTTGGCTCCACTTCATGTAATACCCTGGTCAGAGCGTAGGGGTCGCCACAACCCAGAAGTGGATGGATGACAGTGAGGGGTTCTTTCAGGATGCCATATGCAGCATCAGATGATAAATTCATATCAAACACTTCAGGTTCGGTTTCCTTGAAGCAGCTTTCTTGGTTGTTGCTTGTTTCTTTATAATCGACTTCTTCAGCTTCATCCTCAATTTTTGTTACCATTTGAGTTAAAGTCAATTCTTGCTTCTTCTTTGGAGGTCTTTGTTTTATAGAAGTCCTGACCTTGGCTTTTGAGACTTTGGATTCTTTGCCAGATTTCAGGTTTCCCTTAGAACTGTCTTCTTTTTTGAATTTTGTCTTTACTTCTCCAGCTTTGTTATCCTTTCCAAAGGTTTTTGTATATAGTTTCAATAAGAAAGCCTTTGCTCCAACAGTGAGATATTCTCTAAGCTGTGCACATGTTCGATCATCACTTGCACAAATAAGTATTTGCCCTGAAGTCAAGAAAATTTAAAAAAAATTTTCATATCTCACTTTTCAAAAAATAAAAAAGGCTACATCATGCCCCCTGAGTAAAGACACATAATTTATAAATTATTTAATTGTTCCCAAAAGTTTGTCATATCCTTTCATCTTAAATCTTTTCGTTAAAAGTCTAAGTTGGATATTTTTAGTGTTTTATGAAATAATACTAATATTACAAATAAGATAAAAATACCTTTATAAGTAAATTTAAAAAAATTTAAATTCTTGCTTCCTATAATATCAAATAAGACTGCTTTAATCACTCGTCTACTTTGGTAAACAATAAAAAGAAAAATATACATTAAGCCACATTTAAGAGCCTGTCTCATTTAAATTATTGTTATCTGCTATAAAACAATATTAGATAAAGTGATAGTTACAACTTGTACTTTTATGTTAATTACCTATAAATGTAAAGTTACTTTTAAACTTTTACTTTTACATTTAAATGACACACATATTTTTATTTTCTGAAGAATGAATGAACGAAAATGCATATGTAAAATGCCTTACTATGTACTAAGCACTGTGCTCTGTGGGTACAAACACAAACTCAAAACAATCACTGCTCTCAAGGAGTTCACATTCTAACTGTGCTAATAAAATGCATAAAGAAAAGTCTGTCTTCAGAAAAGATGGAAAGATCCAGTGGTTCTTAGGGTTTGGTGGTAGCACAGATGGCAAGGCCCAGGAGTCTGGATGATAACAGTGGCTGGGCAGATGGAAAAGCCCAGTGGGACACAATCATTAAATGACACGGCTACAGTTACAGATTTAGTCACAGATTTAGTGGCTAAACTAAGGAACAAGTGGGTGTTTGATTCCCAGTCTGCTGCTTTATTCACTTGAACAAACTGATAATCTACAGGAATTGCCTCACATAATCCAAACACATTTAAGAAAACAAACAAATATTAGGACAGAAACTGCTCACAGATATGACTTGCTGCTAGTTAAGCTAAGGCAAACCTGACAAAATTAATGTTTTACAATGTTTCTTCTATGTAATAAACAAGGATATGAATTTTGGAAATAGGCTCTGGGAAGGAAACCAAAAGGCCTTCTAGGGAAGATTGCCTTTCTTTATTACATTAGGTTTTAAATCATAACACAATTAATATTTGAAGCAATATTATCTCACTGTTCAGAGATCTTAGGAATTTAAGACTGTCTATTTTGATCTATAGGAATTACAAAGCTGAAGAGGTACAAAGAAGGGAAAAAAGTGATTATTTAATTATTTTCTTTAAGGAAACCATACCAAAAATATTTCAGAAATGAGAAACTGTTAACATACTAGACTAAATACACTTAAAGACAACAGGATCTAGTAAGAAACTACATTTTCATACTCATATATTACATTTACATGTACTACATTCCTACTGTATTTTGCCAAAAGCTCTCCTTTAAATCCAGTAATGTAAATTATTTGAGAAAAGAACCTCATAAATGTGATTTTAAAGAGTATGTCCACCTTTTTAGACAGACAACTGATAGTCTGTGATGCAAGCCTATTCCTATTAATCAAACAGAAGCTTAAATTAAGAACATAAAGATAGCAGCCACTAAAATAAAGTTTGATTCTTACTTGACTTTTCTTCTGGAAAA
Source organism: Trichosurus vulpecula (assembly GCF_011100635.1). Lineage (NCBI taxonomy): Eukaryota > Metazoa > Chordata > Mammalia > Diprotodontia > Phalangeridae > Trichosurus > Trichosurus vulpecula. The sequence goes on along the minus strand of NC_050581.1, from coordinate 46,305,974 downwards.
TGGGCTAGATCTTTTTAAAAGAAGTTCAAAAGTCCTGAAATATCTAAAAAAATAAAGCACTCCCTTAGGCAAAAAGTCAGGTAAAACAGATAATTAAGCTATGAAAGCAGTAAACAAATTGCTAGTAGGCAGGCTCTTCATGTATTACATTTGGTATTTATCAACTTATTTTTCAGAAGAATAACTGGGAGTCACTTCTAAGCAGTTTTCCAAAAAGGAACGTTTAATTTATTGTTACTGCTTAATATACTGTTTACGTCATTCTTACCTGGACCACCAAGAACTTCACTATTGTTATTTTCCATTTCAATTTCTTTCAATACTTCAGTTAGGGCTTCCCATTTAGGATTGCTTTCTAGGACCAGTTCTCTTTTAATTTCTGCAAAATAATATATGATAAGCTTCACTTCATGTAGAAACTGCCATTTGTAAGATATTCAATATTATAATTCAACAAATGAATTATTAAATATTATTAAATTTTCTATTAAATAGATAATTAAATATGTACCGCATAGAGAGCACTGTGCCAAACACTGGAGAAGACAGAAACCATAGATTGAACATGGTCCCTGTTTTCATGGAGCTTAAGGTCTAGTGGGGAAAAAGATAAACCCAGATAACTGTAATATATACTATTTCATGATAAGTGCATCAGAAAGGTGCAAAACAAAGTATTATATGATGGCTGAGGGGGAAGGTCACTTGAAGAAGTGATAAGAAGTCTTCATGAGAAGATGGCACTTGGTTTGAGCTTTAAAGATGGGTAGGAATTCAAGAGATGAAGCTGGGAAAAGCATTCAAGGCTTGGCACTGGTAGGGATGTGAAAAAGCACTAGTCTGTTTGCTCACAGAGGAAAGTGATGTCCATTAAGACTAAAAAGGCAGGGTGGCATCAGATCGTGGAGGGCTTTTAAATACTAAGCAAAGGAGGCTGAATTTCATCTCGTAAGCCACAGAAAACCACTGAAAATTTCTGAGTAAAGGAGTGACATGACAGATCTTTGTAGGAAGAAGATTAGTCAGATGGGAAGAATAGAAGGAAAAGAGAGTGAAGACAGAAATACATCACAGAAGGGAGACAGGGGTTCATAATTCTTCCCACCTTCCACTTCTGCCCAGAGAGTCCTGTGAAGGACAGGGGCCAGAACCAACACCTTTCCAGTACCCTCTGCCTGCTGGAGGGTGGGGCAGGCAAAGCCTTGGAACCTGGTTCTTGCCTGGTAAGCACACCTCTTTGAGACTGCAAGCAACTTGATCCATCTGCTATTCACTACTAACAAACTCCCACCACCAGTTTTTCTCACTGTCCCTATATTAATCACTGACTGCCTACGAGGAAAACTATCTCCCCTGTCAACTCTGTCACCTCCTGTACTCTCACTTCTATCTTTCTCAACCTTACTCCATTCGTATCCCTTTCAAACTTTCCTCATCCTTTCCAGTGTGCTCTCTTGAATTTTCATTTTCCACAGCAAACTAACTTCCCTTTGTCCTGGAGCTCCTTCTCTCATGTTCCATGCATATACTTGCCTTCACTGAGATCTGGCTTCCCCTAGGCGACACTGCACACCCTCCAGCACCGGATGTACTTTCACTCTAACCCACTGGTCTTGGAGGGAGATGGAATATTCCCAGCCCCGAATGCCATTTCAGGTACTCATTTGCTGTTACCACTTAGCAACCTTATTTCCTTTGAAGTTCACAGTATCAAAATATTCTACACTATTTGAATCGAGGTGGCTGTTGTATACTGGCCCCCAGATCACATTCTCTCATTTTTCAAGTTTTTCACCTAGCTTATTATCTTTTTCTCCTCCCCAACTCCTGCCCTTTGGGATTTCAACATCCATAATGATATTCCCTCAACCCCCCCAGCCTCCCAATTCCTCAATCACCTTAAATATTACGACCTTCTCTACTTCATCTCAACTATCAGGAATGGTCACAACCTGGATCTCACCACTAACCACAAATGTTCCATTGGTTTAATCAAAACCTGTAACATTCCTTTATCTAATCTTCCATTATTCCATTCCCCTCACCATCCTAAACCCATCCTTTGTCCCTATTGTGACTTAAAATAATCCTTCAACCCCTCAGAATTTTTCAGGCCATTTCCCCCGCTATATCTTCACTTTCATCCCTTCCCTAATGCGACACTCCACTGTCATCAACGCTTGAATCCCTACTGCCACTCACCCCTTATCAAACCCTAGCCCTAAGTTACTGTCACTATTTGCCTCTTCTGCTCCTACTCAAGTGCTGCTGAATTGAATTGAACTGAAGGAAATCACACAACCACGCTGACTGATACACTATAAATTCATGGTATCTCATTTCAACTGAGCTTTCCCTGCAGCAAGGCAATTATTCCCTATCTCATTCTCCACAGAAGCTATTCCAAATCTCTTCTTTCCTTGGGCCTCCCACACTTCCACCTTCCTCCATTCTTTCAGATGAGGACCTTGCTTTGAAAAAATGGAAACCATTTGATGGGAGCTCCCTTTTCTCTCCTCTACACATCTCCTTTATCCTAGGCTGATGAGGTGGCTCTTATCCTTCCATAGATTCTTCTCCTTTTACACTTGCCTGTCATCTCATCTCCTTTTGTTTTCTCCAGAAGAATGTCCTTTCAATCATCTCTCTACCTCCAATCCTTAACCTTTCTCTATTGGTTCTTTCCTTACTGTTTTCAAATACGCCCAAATTTTCCCGATCCTTAAAAAAAAAAAACAAAAAAAACCAAACCACAAACCTTCACTAGATCCTAGCACTTTCTCAAGCTATCTTAGATGAGGAGGTTGGGAGAAGGAGTTTTCAGCCAAAGGCCTCAAGTCTTTCAGTACAACAAGAGGCAAGGTTCTCAGTGTGAGTGGGCAGTCCCCCATACCTAGAACGCACTCTGTTCTTACCTGTGCCCCATAAAAATAACTCTCTTCCTTCATTACAAAGCTCAAGCACTATTTTCTAGAAAAAGTCTTTCCTGATCCTCTCAAGCACTAGTGCCAAACTATCTGGTTTTATTTGCATTTATTTTCTATATAACTATCTATGTACCTGTCTCCCCATTAGAATATATGCTTGAGAACAGAAATTGTTTCATTCTTTATATTTGTAACCAACAAATGATTAGCACAATGATGAACACATCTATGCTTTAATCTATGCTAGGACTGGTTAGAAGGCCACTGCAATGGTTCTGGGGTATAGGAGTGAGGGCCTGTACCGCCGTGCTGTCAGGAGAAACATACAGGAGAAGATGGATGTGCTATGTTAAGGAGATCGAATTGATAGGAACGTGATAATTGACTAGATAAGAGGTGAAGGAAAAAGTCAAAGGAAGCACCAATGTTTTGAACGAAATAGAACTGATGAACACTGGAAAGCAGAAATAGTGAAATCACGAAGAGAAACAGATTTGGAGGAAAGAAAGCATTTAAACTAACACAGAGAGCATAAATATCATTCTACAACCCCGTTATTTGTGGCTTCAACTATATGCTTTTTTTATAGTGATAGAATCTACTCCTTAAAGGTACAATTATGACAGAATAAAATATATTTTGGATAAATACTTATAGAGGCTTTATAACTCAAAGTCATAAAGATTTAGTCAAATGCACTGTATATAACTTGCATTTAATAATTGGGAGATGCTATGAGGCATCACACCTGCTTACAAGGTACATAGTTCTATCTATCTAGAAAACACAAATTCTTTTATTACTATTTTTATCATACTGAATATACAGGATAGGATAAAGGAACAGACCTTTGGAGCCTTACAGAGTGTTGAGTTTTGCTCTTCTCACACACACACACGCCATGTACTATTTTATAACTTTTTGTTCATGTGTTCTATCTTCATAGTAGATTCTAAGCTCCATCAAGAGAGAGCTTATGTTTCATATAAACTTGGCTAGCATTGTGCTTTGCATAGATTAGGTGCTTAATTAATGATTTCTACATGCAACTAATAACACATAGGTGATAAAGTGAAACAGCTAGGTGGCATGGTGGATAGACAGCTGAACTTGGAGTCAGGAATATCTGGGTTCAAATCCTGCCTCAAGAGACTACTAGATGTGTGACCCTTTTCTTGGCCTCAGTTTCTGTACCTATAAAATGAGGGAGTTGGATTGAATGGCCTCTAAGATCCCTTACTTGTAAGCTTTAAATATGTGATCCTGTAACCTTTCCTTGTATTTTTAAAGTTCTGTTAATGATTTTGCTTTTGACAATCATTTCCTGATATGATCCCTTCTTGAACCTTTCCTTGCAACAAAGAAAAACAGTTAACAAAATTAACTGACAAAATTACCAAAACTGTCAAAGTACTATTATGTAATACTCTTTCTTTTTTTTCTTCTTTTTATAAATACTTAAGGAACACTATGGTTCTGTGAATTAGGCAAGGGGAAGTATTATACTTATTTCATATCCTGGAAAACTGGTGACTAATCTAAGATGTCTGAAAATAAGTTGTGGAAATAAAATATCTCTTCGGTTCCCCTAAAATACTCATGCTCTGAGACTCTTAAGAAGCTAAAAAGAATTTTAAAGACCCTGACATACAAGCTTCACATATGGCAGCCATGACAAAAGTGCTAAAAACTGTGAGGCCCTGGATAGACCACAAGTTGTTCAGATCAAGCACAGCATTGCTATCTTCCCTATCTCACAGATCTTTGTGAGGGAAGTACTTTGGAAACCCTGAAGTAATAAAATAGGCATCGAGGTAGTCTACTGGATAAAGTACTGGCCTGAGAGTCAGGACTTGAATTGGAATCCTGCCTCAGACATTTACTAGTTGTGTCACTTGACACAACTTGACACAACTTGAAAGTCACTTGACCTTTCTCAGGTTAATCTGGAAAATGGGGATAATAATAGCATCTACCTCATAGACTCGTTGTGAAGATCAAATGAAATTATATAAATAAAACAGTGTTTTACAAACTTAAAAACACTATTGTCATTATTATTATTGTTAACATGGATGAAATACATCTTAAATAAGATATTTGCAAAAAAAAATTCATATTGATTTAAATTTTCAGCAAACAACACATGTAAATAAAGCCCAATTTTGATTTTAACAGAGAAGTCACTATTTTTTTTAGAAGCATATACAATACCTTGGCCTTCTTTTATGTCTGTTTTTTCAGTCATTTTGCACTTTTTATTCATTCTGGTATCTGGAACATGATAAACTCTTGCTCGAGCATTTACAAACATTGAAGTACTAGAGTCAAGAAACAGCCATCCTAAAAGAAGAAAGACTTACATTTTAGGTTTATATCGTACACTTACAAGACATTTATAGTCTTCAATGATTTGCTTACCATAATCTTCTTTAGTTTTATGATATACAATTAACCCCTAATTTGGAATACACAGTTGCCATTCCACTCTCTTTCATGCCAATCAGTCTTCAACACTCAATCAGCCCCATCTTGGTATTTCTATGGTCAGAGCCTCACTTCCTCTACACCAAAGTATCACTGCAAACAGGCTCACGACCTGTCTCACAGCATGTGGTACTAGTTCCTGCCTCCTAGTGAGTGAAGGTGCCAAAGCAGAAGCCAGAGTAAGGACAGACCTATTCCATAGTGTTCTAGGTTTGAATTTGTAATGTTTTCCCATAAAAAAATACTAGGAACAAAAGAGATATCATATGTTTATGTACATATATATGTTTATCTTAACTACACATGCACCCATCTTAACTACATATTACACACACACACACACCCCTTAACTACAAAGCAATGTATAAATATTGCCATAGAAGTATTATTAGGTTCTATAACATTACTAACTTTAAAGCTACCTTATTAGTTATACAGACTGTTGGGGGCTGGTATGAGAACTGAACTACCCTTTACAAATATTATTCCTATTCAAAAATTCACTGTACTAAAAAACAAAAAGACTACTTATAAAAAAATTCTGGGAACAAAACTACTTTGTAAGTTGGGGACTGCTTGTACTATACTCACATAGTCTTTTCTGGGAATAAAATGTCAGATTCTAATGGGAATATTTAGTATTGCGCAGAACAGAAGTTAAGTAGGAGGAAACATCAGCCATCAACAAAACCTACATCCTTATGCTATGAATCTAATTTGAAGTCTTAGGACAGTATGTGGGTTCACTATAACATTCCCTGCTTTTTCCCCTCCATTCCTGGAATAGGCAAAGCTCAATTATGTTCTATTCTCAAAACAACCTAAAGAATAACACTCATAGCTGTCATTTCCCACCTGAATTCTGGCCAAAGGCTTTCTCAGTTGCCCTCAAAGATTCCAGAAGATTAAGAAATGTGACACAGTCGTATTGAGAGAGATATTGCAGCAAAGTCCGTAGTATCTTCAAATCCTGTACCAAAGATTTAGTCTTTGCTCCCAGCTGATGCCACAGAGGATCTAAATAGTGACGAATTGTCTAAAAAGAAAAGTGAAAATTTGCTTTGTTGCTGAAGTATGTTCAACATAGCTTTTAGAAAACACTACTGCCAAGGAAGCACAAGTACATGTTAGTTCATATGCTTCTATGAAAACTTTTTTTTTTTAGTTTCAAAAGTAATACATGGCATCATTGACCCTGGTTATTTATCTCACAGTCCAAATCCATGATTCTATAGGGTAAATCCTTAAACATGCATACTAATGAAGGGGAGGAGAGGCATCAAATAATCTAAAAATCATTATTTAGATTAGAATATAGTAAAAGGAAAAGTTAGTCAAGACATATACACTTCTGATGCTTATACACTGACAACTGTAGCATGGACCTTCTTAGCTTGGCCATCCTACTGAAGATCTGGAACCTGGCTAGGTAATAAAAAATAGAAAAATGAAGATAGGCTAAAAGGTAAACGATTTACTTGAGCAATTTGGTTGTCGTATTTATTGTACTTCTAGTTAAAATTATATTTTTATATTTCATTTATATAAAATATCTTACATATTTCATACATATTTTAGATAAAATTAGATTTTTTATGTAATATGGGTGACTTGTACTGGAAAGTGTTAACTTAAAAACAAGCAATTTGGAAAAGTAAAATTCTACAAACTCTAAAGAGCTCTTTCTTTCAAAATGATTTCCTTTGGGAAGATAGGATCATAGATTCAGAGCTGGAAGTAACCCTAGAGGAAATATAATACAACGCCCTGATTTTACAGATGTGGATACTGAGGCCAAGGCCATGGGCTCTGGGGCCTCCATTTAAAGAGGGGACTCAGTAGGTCCCCCACTCCCCCATTTTCCATCAGTTACATTGCTTTTGGATTTCTTTGGAACTCTCTATGTGTCTCAGTGTCAAATACCTTCTCTTCCCCTCGCCTTCCCTCACCCTGCTTTTCAGTTTCCTTTTGTCTGTGGTCTCACCTCCATTAGATTGTAAGTTCCCTGAAGGCAGGTACTGTCTTGGTTTTTATTTGTTTTTGTATTCCCAGTGCTTAGCCCAGTGCCTGGCACATAATAAGTGCTTAATGTTTATTGACTGATTGAGGGTCTGAATACTGAGGGCCAGAAAGTTTAAATGACTTGACCAAGGTAATACAGGCAGTAAGTGGCAAAGCCATTATTCAAACACAGATCCTCTAACTATAAATCTAGTGCTTTTTCTAACATGACCCTATAAAATAAAGCATAGCTCTTTCTCCTGGTAACTTTAAAGTAATGGAGAAGAAACACTACAGGTCTCTAGGTGAAGTAAAGGTAGCAGTAATGGCATCAGCCTTTTCTCCTTTCCTGACCTCCATGTGGCTATGAACACATGGCATCTCTGATAGTATATAAGTACTGGACCTTGTAAACTTTGAAAGGTTGGAAGAGCCATCCATGGTCCTCTTAACAATAGAGATTAGTAGCATCAGTAGCTGAGTCTAGTGAGGAACCAGCCCTAAGGACTAGCCTGCTAGACCCATTCCAGCAGTGAACTGACCTGACAGTATAAATACAACATCCTGTAACCGAGGGAATGACCGTGGCTGTGCCATACATGGAAATAAACTTGGTGGGGAGGAATGTTTTTTAATAACTCCTTTAAGTTTGACTGGTCTCTTACAGGTCTCTTACAGGTGAGATGTGAACTGAGTTTTACAAGAAGCCATGGAAACAAAGAAGTAGAGGTAAGAAGGAAGACCATTCTAGGAATGGAGATAGCCTTAATTTTGATCCTGCATGACTAGGAAGATAGTGGTATACCTGACAGCAGGGAAAGTAGAAAAATGAGACAGCTTTAGGGAGAAAGGTTTTGCTTTGGACATGCTGAATTTGAGATATCTATAGGATATTTAATTAGACATATGTAAAAAGCAATTAGTGATCAGGACTTGAGCTCAAGAAAGAGACTAGGGGTGGATATATAATTCTGCCTAGATATCATATGCATAAATAACTGATGATAGCTGAACCCATAGGAGCTGATCACCAACTGAGCTAGTAAAAGGGAGAAGACTAAGAACAGAACCTTGGGGGGATGCCCACAGTTAGGAAGCATGTCACAGATGAATACAAAGGAAAGAAGACTGAGAGAGAGCTGTCAGATAGGTAAGAGGAGAACTAACAGAGAAGAGTGTGTTATAAAACTAGAGAGGATACAGTGGGTGGTGATCACTGGCATCACTGAAGAAAAGAGATCAAAATGGATGAGGATTGAGAAAAGGCTTTCAATTAGATTTGGCAATTTTTGGATGGAGGAGTTTCAATGGAGGTCACAAGCCAGGCTGCAGAGGGTTCAGAACAGAGCGGGATGGCAAGAAGTGGAGGCATTTACTATAGATGGCTTTCTCAAAGAGTTTAGGGATGGTTGGCTTAAGTGAGAGTTTTTAAGAATGGGGGAGACATGGATGTATTTATAGGCAGTAGGGGAAAGGGCAAAAACATAATAAGGAAGAGGGAGGGGGAGAGAAAATTAGAGAATAGAAATGATTGTGAAGGAAATTTGCTGGAGAAAGGGTACGTATAGAGGACAAGGCAAAGGGCTACCTCTTCAGGCATTTCCTATTCTACCACCAGAGTGAATCCTCCCTTTTAACAAAGAAAAATGATTACACAACACATCCAATACAAACATTGTGTGTGACAACATATATGTCCTGGTAATCCTCCACCTCTCTGCCATGAGGATAAAGTATAATTAATTATCTCTTTTCTAGAACCTTCACTTGTTTTTCAATTACTCAAAATTCACTTCCAGTGGTTTTTTTCATTTACATTGTTTTAGTCATGCTGTACCTTCTTCTGGTTCTGATTATGTTGTTTTATATCAATGCATAGAAATCTTCCTGTATTTCTCTGAATTTCTCATATCTTTGTGTACAACAGTATTTGATTACCATAGGTTTTTTCCCCCAAATGATGGGCAACTAATTTGTTTCCAGCTCTTTGACAGCACATAATATGCTGTTATGAAATTTTGCTATATAGTGGACCACTGTTTCTCTTTTTGACCTTGAAGTATACACCCAATGGTGGGATTTTTAGGTTAGAGGTTACTTTTCTTCCATAATTCTAAATCGAAACTCAGAACTAATGTACTATTTCTCCACAACCTCTCCAATACTGAATGTTTCCATCTTTTTTCATTTTTGTTAATTTGCATAGAATGAGATTAAACTATAGGTTCCCAAAGTGGGCAATACAGCCCCTTGGGGAGGGAGGTGCTAGAAGGATTGGGGGGTGGGTGGGTGTGGGTGGCAGTAGCCTCAGGTGCAATTGGGGGGTGTTAAATAAAAATAAAAGGTGGTAAGAATAAGAAAAGAAGAAAATTTGGAAAACCTGTTTGTGCATGTTTCATCTATTGTATAACAGTTAAAGTTGTAGTGATTACATTATTTTCCAAATAAACATATAAAATTCAAATTATAACCAATCAGTGGTCAAGTCTGCTGACAGGACTTAACAAGCAAGTGTTGGCAGGTGAGTGTGTCATGCATTGTGGGGACATCTATCATGCATCAGCAGGCATATGTCCATGTAAAGACTTGTTTACAATATGATACTATATGGTTACAAGACACAATATTGTGTCATCAAAATTCCAACGCAGGAAAAAACCCTACAAATTAACAATAAATTATTAAATTTAAGATATCATTAAAAACATTTTATATTTTTTGAAATGATGCAAATAAAAAAAAAAACCACTAAAGGATTAAAGAAAGTAGACTTCTGGGAGGGTGTGGGGGGTGTCCCACTGAATAGTTTTCTTTTGAAAAGGAGGTGGTAGGCCAAATAAGTTTGGGAACCTCTGGTCGAAATCTAATTGATGAAAAACCACCTTCCAGTTTTTCCAGTAGTTTTTATCAAACAGGTGATCTGTTCCCCAGATTTATTTTTGTAATTTATGTTCCTGGTTTTATCAAATGTTAGACTACTGTTTCCAACTGCTTCTTTGTCCTACTTATCTAATTTGTTCCACCAATCTATTAAAAAAAAAAACCACTAACATAGTTTTGATGACTTTATAATATAGTGCGAAGACTGGTCTAGGCTCCTTTCAGTACTTTCTCATCATTTCCTTTGACATTCCAGTCCACTGGTTATTTTAAATGAATTTCATTAGTCAGTTTAGTTCAAAAAGGTACCTTCTTGGTAATCTGATTGTTACAACACTATTAATAAAAATTAATTTAGGTAGTATTTTCATTTTTACAAAGTCTAATCACAAGCTAAGACTATTTCTTCAATATGTAACTTCTTTACTTCTGTCTGTAAGTTTTATAGTTAATATTATATAAACATTGTATGTGGGTTAACTCAGAAATTTTATTAATTTTAGTTATTTTGAATTTATCCCTAGTATTATATAGAAACATTCATGATTTCTGTAGATTTGTTTTGTATTCTGCAACTCTGATGTAGCTATTAATCATTTCAATTAGTTCTTTCACTGATCCTCCCATATTTTCTAAGTTTAATCATCATGTCATTTGTAAATAGGGATAGCTCTGCCTCCTTGTTGCTGAAGCCTATCCATTTGGTTCTGTTTTCATCTTACTGCTATAGTTAGTGTTTCTAGAAATAGATTTAATCATAATGGGGAAAGGGGGTGCTCCTGCTTTATTCCTGCTCTCACTGGGAAATATTCTAGTGTTTCTTTGTTGCAAACAATGCTAACTCTTGGTCTTAAACATGCTTTTAATTAATCATACAAAAGAATGGCCTATCCGTTACTATGCTTTTAGGGTTTTTGACATAAGTCATGTATTTTGTCAAAGCCTTTTTATGAATCTACAGATATAATCATGTACTTTTTGTTACCTTTATTGTTTATATGATTATGCTGCTGATTATCTTTCTAATAATGAATCATCCTTGCATTCTTGCTATAATTTAGTCATAGGGAATTATTTTCAAAATATAATTCTGTAGTCTCCTTGCAAGACTTTATTTAAAATTTTTGGCATAAAAATTCATTAGTGAATTTCGTATACAGATTTCTTTTTCTGATTTGTCAATTTGAATATCAGGACTATATTCTTCTCATAAAAAAGAATTTGGTAGAATGACCTCATCTATTTTTGAGAATAATTTTGTAGTACAGATATTAATTGCTCTTTAAATAACTGATAGAATTAACTTGTATGTATATCTGGTCTAGAATTATTTTCTTTTGGCATTTTTGGCATTTCTTTTGGCTTCTTCAATTTCTTATTCTTATGTTAGATTAAGATCTTTGTGTTTTATTTAGGTATTCTGATTTTTGTAAATATTAATTTCCTTAGACTTCTCAGTTTTGCTTGCATATAATTAATTGTGCTATTAGCTTCTTATACTTTTCAATTTCATCTTTGTTGTGAAATTACATTGTTTATCTTTTATTCTGATAATCTGATTTTTTCCCTCTTTTTCTTGATTAGGTAGGCTAGTGGTTTACTAATTTGGCTAATCCTAAAAAAAAAAAAAAACAAACAGCTTAGCTTGGAGCCAAGATGGCAGATTAGGGGCAGCAACTCAGCTGTGCTCTCTCAACATTCCCCTTCCAACAAATTTAAAATGACACCTCAAATCAAATTTTGGAGTGGCAGAGCCAACAAAAGGTTGGGAAGTGACATTTTTTGGATTAAGAAAACTTAGGTTGGCAGGTGACGTCTGTGGCACTAGAGTAGAACTTTGTCGGGAGCCCACATACGCAGTGGCGACAACAGTAGCTGCAGCAGCTTTTGGAGCCCTCAGCCCATATATGGTAAGGAGATCAAGGGTCAGACAATTGGCCAGAAAGAGATTACAGGGGTCTCTTGCTGTCATTGGCTACAGCTGGTGCTGAATCGCAACTCCCTTGCCAATATGCAGTTCTGGGTTGCAGTTCCAAGGCGTAGAGAGTTCTAGCATTGTGGCTGCAGGGGACCAGGGGCCCTTTTTAGGTAAAGGCCAGAGAACAGAGCAAGAGAGTAGTGACCATACCTTTCCCAGGACCATACCACCTTGAAAGCATGAAAAACTTGAAGACTCCCTGAACTAGTTCTAAGAACAGCATCATGAAAAAACCTGAAGCTTGGAACAGTGTCTCCTCATCCTTAGGTGAGTAAAGCCCAACTTAAACATAAAGTTCAAAGTCAAGAAATAGGCTAGAAAAATGAACAAGCAACAAAAAAAGAATTTGAACATAAAAAGCTACTTCGGAGGCAGGGAAGACCAAGATATAAACTCAGAAGATAACAATGTGAAAACAGCAACAAAGCCTCAAAGAAAAATGCTAATTGTACCCAAACCCAACAAGGATTCCTAGAAAAGTTAAAGAAACAGATAAGAGTGGCAGAAGAAAAACTGGAAAAAGAAATGAGAAAGACACAAGAAAGTCATGAAGAGAATTAACAGCTTGGTAAAAGAGGCACAAAAATCCACTGAGGAGAGCAACTCTGTAAAAAGCAGAATTGGCCAAGTGGAAAAAGAGGTACAAAAATTCACTAAAGAACTCCTTAAAAAACAGAATTGGTGAAATGGAAAAAGAGGCAGAAAATCTTACTGAAGAAAGTAATGGCTGAAAAATTAGAACTGGGCAAGTAGAAGCTAATAACTCCATGAGACATCAAGAAATAATAAAGTCAAAAGATGAAAAAAAATAGAAGAAAATGTTAAATATCTCATCAGAAAAACAACTGACCTAGAAAACAGAATGAAGAGAGATAATTTAAGAATTATTGGTCTAACTGAAAGCCATTATCAAAGGAGTCTAGAAATCATATTTCAAGAAATTATCCAGGAAAAGTACCCTGATATCCTAGAACCTTTGCAGTAGTCGTGGGGAGGGGGTGGGAGAACATTTGCAACTCAAAATTTAAAAAGAAAAGGATACTAAAAACAATTAAATTGTAAACAAAAAATGACTATTTTTTTTCTATTGGCTCTACAGTCATTTTTGTTTCCATTTTTTCCACTTCTCTAATTTTCAAGATTCCTTTTTTAAATATTTGTTTTTAAGGTTGTTTATTTTCTAGTCTTTTAAAATTGCATACTCTGTGCATAGATCCTTTCTTTTTCTATTATGTTAATATGGACTTTGAGAGATGTGAATTTTCCTGAGGCCTGCTACAGTTTTGTCTTAAAAGTTGTAGTATGTGGTTTTACTGTTATTACTTTTTATTATTATTTACCGTTTCTATGTTTAGTTATTTGAGTTAATTATTCAGGAAGTCATTACTCTCCACTTAGGTCTGTATGTTTTGCTCATATTTTCTTTCTAAAAAATTACTCATTTATTGTGCTTTGAGTTGTAAAGGATATGTTTACTATAGCTGTAGATTTATGATTAATCTGTGCTCTGGTACATGATCAATTTATACACAGACACCACAGCATGCTAAGACATGTGTCTTCTTTAATATTTCCATTCACAAGTTTCCAAAATTTAGACAAATCTAGTTTATTCAATTATAATATGGCTCAATCCAAGGATAATATTGATTTGATCAGATTTGTATTATCTTCCTTGTTTAACTTTCTGTTGGGTTTACCCAGTTTTGAAGGAAGAACATTAAGATTCTATTATTGTGTTACTATCAGAATCTTCTTGCAATTCTCTTAATTTTTCTTTTATGAATACATCTGTTATATCATTTAGTGCATATACATTTAACAGAGTTACTTTAAAATTGCCTTTGTGGCCTTTAAACATAATGTAGTCTCTCTTGATTTAAATTTTTTGTTATTTCCTAATCTGAGATTATTATGACAAATCCTTCATTTTTAAGAGTCAATTAAGCAGAGCAGATTTTGTTCTACCCCCCCACCCTTGTTTTCAATGTATGTTTTCAATGTTTCTTCTATAAAATAAATTCTTGCTTTTTTCCCCTTACTTCTTCTAATCTCTCATATTTCTTGGTAAATTTACTCCATTAACATTTAGGGTTATAATTGTTAAATATGTTTTCTTACACTACGTACTTATATAAATATATATGCAACATGGCATATTGGATAGAGTTGGCCTTAGAGCCAGGAAGATCCGGGTTCAAGTCCTGTCTGACCCATAATGGCTGTTTGACTGGACAAATTATTTATCCTCTTGGTGCCCCCCAGGCTGCTAAGACTTCCTAAGGTACAGACCTTTATTGGAAGAGAAAATTCCATATCAGCAATTTACCATACCTTTGAAATCATAGGTCCAAAAAATACCAAATTATACACACACACACACACACGCACACTACAAATTTATCTCCTCTTTCAAGGTAGCATTTAGTTTCTGCCATTTGTTTCGCTTATACTAATTTGAATCCAGTCTCTTCCTAGTTCCCAGCTAAAATCTCACCTTGTTCAAGAAACTTTTCCCTATCCTTCTTAATGCTAGTGCCTTCGATTAGAGGGAAGACAATCTTAGAGAGTATCTTCACTATATATATATAGATACATATATCTATATATCTATATATCTATATATATAAACACCTATATATACCTTGTTTGTACATAGTTCTTTGTATGTTGTTTCTCCCATTAGACTGAGTTTCTTGAGAGCAGGGACTGTTTTTTGCCTTTCTTCCCGTTCTTTGTGCTTACCACAGTGCTTGGCACATAATATGTGCTTAATAAATGCTTGTTGCTTCCTCTTCCCAATTCTCCCTCCCTCTTTCCCCCCTCCCTTCCAAAGCTCCTTGGGTTTACTTTTATTACTATTATTCTGTCTCTTATGTTTGTTTAACCCTTCCCTTTCCTTATTGAGATAAATACCTAATCTTCTTTCCCTGACTTATCACATCTATTATTATGTTTCAGTGACATCAATTTCTAATGCTTCACCCTTTTATGAGTTATAAAGAAAACAAATGTGTTATTTGTTGTAGAAGAGGGTAAATGCATTCCTAAGTAACCCCTTATTCTGGTTTCTTCCTGGGATTCTCTTTAAATATTTTATAGAAAGTCACTTTATAAAAATGATTACCTATGTTCCGTTCCTAAATACTTATTTTAAAGGATGTAAAGGTTTAGTTTAGTGTATATTGATAAAAAGAATTCATAATATAAAAACAAATTCTTTTAATGTTGCTAAAAATGTTTAACATAACTTTTACAAAAAACATTACCACTACTGTCACTACATGGCATTATTTTAGCTTTTAAACAAATGAACACTGGGCAGGAATAACGTTTCAGTTATACGCCTCTTTTGAAGAACTCCAAAAGACAAGTTATGGCCATATATAGACTTGGTTACAAAAAGGCTCCCTAAAACAGCACTTCAGCTTTTCCAAGTCTGAGGGATGATAAAAAGCAACTCAGCCCACAATAGAGAGATACATCAATTGTGTTTTTCCATATTTTCCACAACTTGAATGAAAATGCATGTATTTTTATTAGCATGTACCAAATAATAAAGAAGCACATGGAAATAGAACATATGTACTATAAACATCCCAGTTAAGTGACTCTCTATGAAATACTCTGAAAGAGAGGAATATTAAATTGAAGCTGCTTTACTAAAACATTTACTTCTAATAGTAAATAGATTATTCAAATAAAGGAATTAAAAGTAATTTTCCCTACCAACATATAAGAAAAACATAGTAATCAGGAAATAAAAAGTCAGCTTAATATTCTGAAACTCATGTTTTAGTTAAAATTAACCTATGATTAAAATAAACTACAAAAGTTATACCTGAAAGGTGTAAAAATATTACACTCACTTCTATGTTTTCACAAAAGATTACTAGATAAAAGAAATATTCCTGCAACTATTACTTTCTCACCAAGTCATAAAATCATTTTAAGAGAACCTCTCACTTTTTTCCATACTAAAACTCACCAATCCTATTTATCCTTAAGAGAAAAGAGAAACAGAGATGAATATAGTGTTATAAAGTTGCCCTAATGTAATATTCTCCCCACATGTCCTGCACATATTTAAACTATGCAGGGTTTTTTTTTTAAAAGCAAATACCACATTGTTAAACAACAAAACACCATAATTTCTTCTTTTAATTAGACTTAAACTGGAGGACAAACAAATCATTAGTATTCTTGCCAAGAAACAAACTGCTATATATATATGGATTTCAGTATATTGTTACTTTGTTTTGTTTACAAATAAATCAAAAGAGCTACATTTTAAATAGCTTCTAAATTAATTCTGGAATGATAACAACACATGCCTGAAAGGAACAACTCAAGCATTAAAATATCTTGCATTCTTTAAAATGACAATACAACATAATCTGTAAGTAAAAATAAAGTACCTTGTCAAAAGGTTTTCCAATAGCATTTTCTAAAGATAAATCTTCCACTTCAAGAGATGGATTGTGGCACTTTAATTCCTTCAGACATGCATTTAGAATGTCCAGAATAGCTGTCTGGATAGCAAGCATGGCAGGAGTCATGGCAACGTGTATTTCAACTACTTCAGGCTTGTGTTGTTCTAAAAACGAGTTAACTGATACATGAAACCTAAGGAGAGTAATATTTTATAAAGTATGAACTAGTATTTTAATAGTTACAACATTTAGATCATGGGTTCCAGTTTTAATACTCAATAATGTTCTAAAAAATAAAAGTAAAGAAAAAAAGAAAGTATTTCAAGAGAAATACTTAGCACAGTGCCTGGCACAAGGTAGGCACTTAATAAATGCTAGCTGATGCTAATGTATAAAATGATTATGAATGCAGGTAGAATATATCATAATTAAGGAAAGAGAAAATTATAGGACTTTTCTGTAAATATCATACTGAACAGTTAAAATACACATCAGTATTAGCTCTGAAAGTGCTTGAAATTGGAACCCTTGTTCAAGTGCCTCAAGTGCACTTTATGTAAGTTTTTCAAAATGTTCTTGCCTGTTAAGCCTTGTTGAATAACCTCTAAATTTGGAGAGAAGTATATTTCTTTGCTTAGAATTTCCTCTATCTCGGCCTTCAGATATCTGAAGGTCCCATGCAAGGTTTTAAAGAAAATTTTAAAAGAGGCTCTCAAGTCACCTGTAGTATAATTTTGGTGGAAAATGGAAGGGACCTGACAACCAAACCCTTTCTATGTTACCAAAGTGTTATAACTGTATAGACCACAGATTCATATGTCTCTGTTCTAGTTGGCACATTTAACAGTGTTATTATCATGCAAAACTAACATGTAAAATGATTATTATACAATTGATTATGACAGACAGTAGTAATCATAAAAATATTCCGTATAACATGGTAATTTACCTTGGCCACAGGTACAACTTCCTTACAAAAAGATTTCTCATTACTCTCTCCACATGACAAAAGCCAGTATCAAAGGCAACTGCATTATCTGAGAAAGCTTTAATAAAACCGTGCTTATTTTTTTGACGAAAGAGACGCAAGATAAAGGCTTCCTGACAAGAGTCAATGATTTTGTGAGCTTTATAGACCAAGATGCCTAAGAGGAAAAATAAAGATTTTATAGCTCAATATAAAAAATTGAGATTGGAAAGCTCATTTCTATCCCCCCGCTAAATGTATTTCATAATCAGGAAATAAGAAAAGTAAATCGTTTCCAATCCTTTTGTGGTATGTTATGCTAGCGAGGAATAAATACAATGTAGAAATCCTTACTGATGCCATCTTTATTACAACAACCCAATTATTAAGACATTTTGAAGTGAGAGTTTAATTACATTGTTTTAACATTTGAATAGCTTTTGCTATGTGTATTTTGGGACAGCTAGGTGGTGCAGTGGATAGGGGGTGCTGGGCCTGCAGTCTGGAAGATCTGAGTTCCAATCTGGCCTCAGACACTAACTAGATGTGTGCCCCTGGGCAAGTCGCTTAACCCTATTTGCCTCAGTTTCCTCATCTATAAAATGAGCTGGAGAAGGAAACGGCAAGCCATTCCAATATCTTTCCCAAGAAAACCTCAAATGGGGTCACAGAGAGTTGGACATGACTAAACAACAACATTTAATGAATGGGTTAAAAAAAAAAGACAGGGTAGCTAGGTAGTGTAGTAGATAGAACACTGGGCTTGAAATCTGGCCTGACATTTGCCAGCTGTGTGACCTTGGGCAAGTCACTTAACTGTTTATCTCAGTTTCCTTTTCTGTAAAATAAGCTGGAGAAGGAATTGGTAAACTACTCCAGTATCTTTGGCAAGAAAACCCCAAAAGACATCACGAGGAGTCTGACACGACTGAAAAACAACTTAAAAAAAAGATATACCACCTTGTATTTACTGTTTCCAAAGCATTTCTAAACATTCTATCTCATTTGATTTTCCCAATAACCTCGTGAAATAGACACAGCAGGTATTATGATCTGTATTTTATAGCTGAGGAAACTGAGGCTTAGAGAGGATAAATGGCTTGCTCAAATTTGAGCTAAGACTAGAATCTATGTTTTCAGAATCCTAGCCCAATACTCTTTTCACTATTTTCTGCACCCTCAAAACATTTGTAAATCTAGATTATACATAAACTGTAATAAATACCACCCTTTCTTGTGAAGAACAATATATTTTATGTGTAATATACCTAAACTCTTGGGATGTCCCTGATTTTCTCATTTCTACAAGTTTAATAAAACTGAATCAATTCAGATCTCACAAATTTGGAAAGGGACTCCATTATACAATCCCTTTGTCATGAAGTGGGTGGTGGGATGAGTTAAGACTTATAGGAGACTCCTTTTGGAACTGACTGAAACTCCCTCATCAATTCAGACTCAAAACTCCTGGGTAATTTATAGCCCTGTGGGGTTAAGTGACTTGCCTAGTCACCAAGCTACTGTGTGTGTCCAAGACAAGACTTGAAGCCAGGTCTTCCTAACAGAAAAAAGGCAGCTCTATATCAACTAACCAACAGGGCCCCTCTGTGATAGGTAATGTCAAATTAAGCAAAATGAGACTAAGAGAACATTAAAAATATACCTTTAATATTACAGTATCCCCAATATATATGCAAAGTTATTATGCTGATTACAAATTATTCTTAGTTATTAATTAAACAGATTTCTTAAGGACTCTACTAACAACTTATAGTATTAAGGTACTGTAAAAAAAAAAAGGAGCCATGGTCTTGGGATTTCATTAATTCAGACTGGTTGTCTCAAATTGGTTCAAATCAGATTTTATCAATGAAAGTCACTGTCAGAATAATACTGACATCTAGTGGTAATATAAACAAAATCACTTTTATTTTTGAATCCAAAATCAGAAAAAAAAATTAAACAAAAGAAAAAAAAACTTTTGAAATAGCAGTAAATGATGTTAGATTTTATGATGAATCCATCATAGTTGTTACAAAAAATTATTGTTTGTTTTATTTAGAGGGCAATAAATGCTCAAATTTAGCACCTATGCTTTCAGCAAACACTGACTCCTAAGTTCGAGGAGTTACAATGTATAACATGTGGCTCCTCGACTCCTACTTCTAAATCTACTTAAGACCTAGATGATTTAGTGAACAATAAACTTTGAAATATACATTCTAGTTTAAAAGCAAAACTTGTTATTCTCAAAATCAATTAAGCCAACCAATTAGTTTAATCCCTAGTTTATTAAGCAGGAAATATATTTTTCTTAAGAAAACAGGTAGAAATTTCATTTGACAAGTGAAGCTGAGAATTTTTAAATGATAAAAATCTGGTTAGCATACAAAAGTCAATATGATTCTAAAAGCCAAATGATTCTATTTATCGTATACCTAAAATGTAAGGAAAAGAACACTTAAAATACATTCTTACCAGTAATCAAATCTGAAGGAATTCTGTCAGTCAAGAAATCTACCACAAGAATTCGACTTGTTACAAAGAGGACGCCACCTTGGGTATAAACGTCATATCTACTTGCACTTGCAATTTCATTTGTCACCCGCCGAGGAAGGTGTTCAACTTCCTCTAACTTCAGCTGATTGATAAAATACTCCTAAACCAAATCAGATTTCATTAGACTATTTAATTTGACAATTCTGTAAATGGCTACAGATAATAAAATTATAAGGTACCTTTTGTAGGGACAAGTGATTAAACTTCAACGTATAAGCAAAGGTACAGCCCCATACTACTCTCCTAAGGAAGCTGTTTCAGTGATCCCTTATGGCCTCTAAAATAAAATAAAAATTCCTGTTTGGCATTTAAAGCCCTTCATGATCTGGCTCCAACCTACTTTTCCAAACTTATTTCGCCTTATTCCCCTTTACACACTATGTGTCCAAGAATAAGTGTTTCCTTGCCAAGGTAAACCTCACTACATGAATCACTGATCCTATTCTATCTCGACTTCTCCAGTAGTTTGCCCCCTCTATCATCCCCACTAATGTTCAATCTCTCCCCAAATACTGGCTGCTTCCATGCTGCCTATAATATGTTCCTCTCCCCCACAGGTTTAAAAAACCCTCACCTGACCCAAGTATCATCCTATATCTCTCCTTTTATTGGCTAAACTTCTTGAGAAGGTCATTTACACCAAGTTCCTCAACTTCCTCTCTTCTAAATCTGCTGTAGTCTGGCTTCATTCAACTTAAACTTCTTCAAAGTTACCAATGATTTCTTAATTGTCATATCTAATGGCCTTTTCTCAGTCCTTATCCTTCTTCACCTGTCTGAAAACCTTTAACACTGATCACTTTCCTAGTCTTTTATACCTAGATTTTCAGGATGCACTGATCTCCACATCTTACATACCCAGTCCTAGTCTGTCTCCTGAGCTACAGTCCCACATCACCAAGTGTCTATTGGACATCTTACCTCCCCTCACCTCAAACACTCTCTTCTTCAAAATATCTGTATTATTGTGCAAGGCACCGCCATTAGCTCAGTGTCCCTGGCTCGCATCTTTGGTATCAATCATCCTAGACTTCATCTGAGCTTACTCCCCATAGCAGGTGTTGCCAAATCCTGTTGTTTCTATATAACACCTCTCATCTTATTTTCTCTCTACTCACATCCCTTCATGCTTCAACTACTGAATTCGCCTTCTGTTTGTTTTCTCTGCTTCAAGTGTCTCCCCCTTCTGATCCATCTTCCACTCAGCACAATGATTTTCCTCGTGCAGGTTTGACCACGTCACCCTCCTATTCAATAAACTCTGGTGGCTCCCTATGACCTCCAAGATCAAATACGAAATCCTGTTCACCATTTAAAGCCCTTCACAGCCTGGCCCCTTCCTAGCTTTCTTATACTTTACTTCCCTTCACATCCTCTACAATCTAGCAAACCCGCTGTTCCTCTTCCAGGACACTCCGTCTTCCTGACTGGAATGCTCTAGCTCCTCACCTCAGCCTTCCTGGCTTCCCTGAAATTCCATCTTCTACCAGAGTCCTTTCCCTTAATGCTAGTGCCTTCCCTCTGGGACGATCAACTGTTTATATCTTATTGTGTAGAGCTGTTTGTACCTCCATTCGGAGCCCTCACGTCCCCAAAAGTCTCCTCTCCCCCTTTGCGTCCCCATGAGTGTTCCCACCCCCCTCGCACCCACAAGGGTTTCTTGATCTTCCTCACACCCCATGGGCCTCCCCACTCCGCCCCTCACATCCTCAAGGATCTCCACGTCCCCATGGGACTCCCCTTCCCCGGCTCTCCCCGTCCCTCTCACGCCCCCCTGGGTCCTGCCGCGGAGCCTTCTTCCCCCACCCCCTACCCCGGCTTTCCTGTCCCCCAGTTCAGGACCCGGGCCCCCGGCCGCACCTCCTCGGCCTGCTGGGTGTTGAGCACCAGCACCAAGCACCCCGGGTGGCAGTGCAGCCGGATGAAGTGGTAGAGGAGCCGATCGGCACCGAGCCCGCGGGCACACACCACCAGTCCATCCGTTTCTAACAGCTCCAGCACCAGCTGTCGCTCGTACTCCAGAAGCGGCGCCATGGCCGCCCCCAGCAGCCGGCACCGGAACTCCCGGGTAACTCTTCCGGGTCCAAGGGCGAGCCAGAGCCGAGCGCCCACGAAGCTGAGCCGTCCGGAGCCGAAGTTTACTGGAGAGGTTTCGCCGAATCTGAGACGAAGGGAGCCGAAATCGAGCCGAAGCAGAACCGATAGGTGCAGACAAAGCTCCGCAGACCCCGAGCCAGAGAACCTGGGCGCAAGCTCAGCGAGCCGAGGGGAGGAGGCGGAGCCAGGGCCTGTGGTGCGGGCCTTCGCCTCCTCCCCTCCCCCCCCCCCCCCAGCCTCCCTGCCGCCCCGCACGGCGGAATTCTACGGAAGGTTCCAAGCGATGCTCCATTCCACTTATTACCAATTAATATTAAGGTGCCCCCCGCACCCCCGTCTTTTACTCATTGGAAATCTGGCCTGCCCTGTTTTAGGAGAGATGTCTACCAAGATTTGTTTATTTTTCATGTAAAGAAGTCAATTACCCTTGCTCCTGACATCGGTATTTGACAGTCAATGTTGTGAAACCGCATGGTCCATGCAACGACGCTAGAATTAGTGGTTCTCTCTAGTTTGTCTGCCTGGGTGATGGGTCGCTTAACCTTCCTTCCTTCCTTCTTTCCCTCCTTTCCTTCCTTCCTTCCTTCCTTCCTTCCTTCCTTCCTTCCTTCCTTCCTTCCTTCCTTCCTTCCTTCCTTCCTTCCTTCCTTCCTTCCTTCCTTCCTTTTTCCATTTTTAATTAACAGAACAGTTTAGGATGTTGTCCTGAGTCTCTCCCCATCAATGATGCATTCAGATGAGTGATTAAAAGAAAAAAATGAACAAATGTGTGCTAACTCATATCCTTACCACAAGAGGGACATCTTTGGTAATATTTGAGCTCAAGAGGTTTAGAAAATGTAAGTTCTAGATCTACAATTTTTTTTTTCTTCACTTACTCCTGCATTGGAAGTTTAAAGTAAGTTATTAGTACTGCCTATCACAGACGACTTTTAAAGATAATTCAGAGACAAGATTTAAACCAAAGACTTCCCAACTTCAAGGGTCCACAACGAATGGCAAAATACATACATACATACATACACAATACACATGTCTATGTGTGTACATATGTACATATATGGATGTATATATGAAGAGGGGTATATATGTACATATGCGATATATGTATATATATTCATATGTGTATATATGTATATGTTTGTCTATTGGAGGGAGGGCACAGAGTAGTAACAGCTGGGATGAGATGGAGGTGAGGATCAGATAGGGCTTCATCTGTTGATTCTACCAACAGAATTTCAAAGCGAACAGAGGTTCTAAGAGGTTGAGGAGCCTGGAGAAAAGGTAGTCAACAGTATCACGTGCTGCACAGTTGAGAAAGAATGAAAAAAAGGCTATCAGATTTGGCGACTAAGGGAGAGAGAGCAGTTTTGGTTGATAATGAGATCAGAAGCTAGATTGCAAAGGGTTAAAAAATGAGTTTGAGGAGAGGAAGTGAAGGCAATGGATAGAGCTTTCTTTAGGGGTCTGGCTGTGAAAAGAAAGAGTAATATTGAACTAGAGCTTGAAGTAGGGTCTAATGATAGTGGGTTTTTTTTTTAAAGAATCTGGAAGACCTGGACATATTTATAGGCATCTGATAAGGAACCAGCAGATAGAGATGAATGATGCATGACAGACAGACAGACACATAGAGACAGAGGGGGGCAAAGAGAGACAGAGGCTGAGACAGGAAGAGACAGAAAGAGAATGATTATGGTGGCAATATGCTAGAGAAAATAGGGAATGATATCAAGGAGACAAGTAGATTGGCCTTGGGGAAGAGAAGGGTCATCTCATCTGAGACTAGACCAAAGGAGTAGAGAATGGGGGATAATTTTGTACGGGGGTAGTTGGTTTTTAATCATTGTATTCCCTTTCACCAGGTCTGTGATATAGTTATAGAAAGTAAAGAGCAGATAACAGGTAGTGAAGTTTAAATATACTAACCAGGTGGTTTTAATGTAAAAAATGTGATTGATTTCTTTATTAAGTTCAAACAAGTGGACAAATTCCTTCACTGATTTAGAAAGGCAACCTGACTATTAGGAAGAAATGTATGGGGGAATAATTGGCCATATCCCAGGAGACTTTTACTTGACTGAACATTCCAGCTCTGAAGTCAGTCCAGGTTGGAAGTGTTAGAGTAGGGGAAGGGCATTTTTCTCTCCTAGGTCTTCCATCTGCCTTGGAGTCTTGCATGGGAGCTTCATCTAGTGTTTCAAAAGTTCACCTGTTTAATAGAGTTCAGGGCACAGTTGAGGAAGGAGAGGCACACATTCTTCAGGTTAACACAGATACAGAGAGATAGTCACTCCAAGTCAAGAAACAGCTTCAAGGAAAAGGACCTCTGGCTGTCTTATCTATTCTGATTTATCTGTTAGCTATTAAGCATCTTCAATCTGTTAAGAATGGGATACAAATACAAAAGAGAGACAGTCCTTGCCCTCAAGAAACTTATATTCCTGATTGCAGGGTATAATACATATGTGGGAGTAGTGACTAGGAAAAGGAGATTTGGTCTAGTAGAAATTCAGTCAGTTAGTCAATAAACATTTTTTAAGGGTTTACTATGTATGGGCCAAGCACTGTGATAGGCTCTGGGGATACAAAGAAAGACAGACAAAAGCACAATCCTCACGCTCAAGTAGCCCACTCTAATGGAAGAGACAACAGGCAAGCAACCACGTACATACAAAGAATATATAATACATATTTTCATCCATATAATATACATACATACATATATTGTTCATCCTTTGTTTTCAAAGGGGACCAATGATATCATGGGTGATGTTTTGACTTGGTGTAAATTGGATTTAAGTGAGGCAGAGTTGTCCATTGTTAGCTTCACTCTTCCAGAATCATTGAAATCCAGTGCCAAGACAAAAGTCAGGACAATTGGCCCTGGTTGCAGTGGCACCTTGGCATCTTTGACATCTGACAGAGCTCTAAGCACTTCATAGCACCTGCCTTTAGCCATCTTCATGACTGTTGGAACAAATTGTTTTCATGTGCCCATTCTGCCAAGGGAAGCCTTCACATGCTTGGGGTAGACATTCTATAACTCGCTGGCCCATTGGTTACTCTCAACCCTGTTTAGCCCATCTGACATATTGATTTTATGGGGTTTTACAGGCTTCTTGGAGCCACAGGTGAAAAGCTAGGTGGACGCCAAAGGTGGATGGGCAGCCCTGAAAAGGGCTCAGCAAGCCCTCACACCAGAGGTGTTAGTCCTCCCTGAACATCCCATATACCCTATGCACACACGTACACACACACACACACACGTATATATATGTATACATACAATACACATACACAAGCACACATATATATGTGCGTGTATATGCATATATATACATATATGTATATATATAGAAACATGTAGAATGGAAAGAAAGTAATCTTGGAAGGCACAACAGTTGGCAAGACTGAGAAAAGCTCTCATAGACAGTAGGATTTGAACTGAGTCCGGAAAGGAAGTCCCAGAAGCCAGGAGACAAGGTGGGAAGAGAGCATTGTAGGCAGCCAGTGAACAGGCATAGAATGGTGGGAAGAAGGAATGCCACATGAAAGGAAAAAGGCCAGTGCTTCTGGCTCCTAGAGTGTGTGGAAGAGAAGATTAAAATGTAAGAAGAATGGATAGGTATGTTGGGGAATTCTCTTGACCTCTTGGAAGAGGCATACCTATCAGTGAGGGACCAATGACTGTAGGTCAAAGATAAGACTGAAATTAAAGAGATTTATTAGGATGCTAAGGAATCTGCTCTTGCTAATAGCAAATTGAGATTCCTGGGGTACAGATTTAGTTTTTATAACCTTTCAGTCCTGTTCAGAGTATAAGCCAATCATCAGCATTCTGCAGCAACTTAGGATAGATTAAGTAAAGCTTTTCCCAAGAGAGGGAGTGGCAGAAGGAGGGCTCAGCCAAGGGAGAAAAAGGGGAGTATTTGGAATGCAATTAGTAGAATTTATTACCAGAGTAAGAATGCATTCCCTGTCCAAGGCCAGGAGACAAGAGAAAGAGATCAAATGCTTTTTTACAATTGTAAAAGAAATCCTTTCAGACAAAATTGCAGGGTCTCTTATCCAAGGATGTCAAGTAGTTGTTATAACAGTGGCTGAACCCTTTCTCTCTACCATGTCCTTGCATGAGGTTGAGAACATTCTAATATTAGGCCACCAAATGGTTGGGGGAATTTCTATACTGTTAATACATCAAGATGTCTCAGAACTGTTGTGATTACTATGGTAAGAAGGGGCCAAGGTAGTAAAGGGTTTTAAATGCCAAGCAGAGGATTTTCTATTTGATTGTAGAGGCAGTAGGGAGAAACGGGATTATTGAGTGGGGGTGATGGGGAAAGGGGAGAGGGTGACTTTGTCAGACTTTTGCTTTAGGAAGATCAATTTAACAGCTGAGTAAAGGATGTATTGGAGTGAGGAAAGTCTTGAGGCAGGAAGACCAATGAGAAGTCCATTACAATAGTCCAGGCATGAGGCAATGAGGCAAAGGAAGTGGTTGTGTTAGTGGAGAGAAGGGGAAATATAAAAGAGATAGAAGGTAGAAATGACAAAATTTGGCAGTGGACTGGATAGTTAAGTCATTGTGAGAGAGAAGTTGAGGATGAGACCAAGGTTGCTGATGTGACTAGGTGTGGATGGTAGCACTCTGGACAGTAATAGGGAAATTTGGAAGAAGGGATGTCCAAGTTGTTTATGAAGCACTGTAATTCAAGAGAAAAATGGGCTAGATGTATAGATCTGGAAATTATCTTCTTAGAAATGATAACCGAATGCATGGAATAGTGAGAGGGATTGTGAATGCAGCCATGAGGCAATTAATTTTTTTATCCCCCTTCCTGTCGAGGTGGAGAGTGGCATCATACCTGGTTTCTTGTTGCATTGGTGAATGGGATATGAAGTATAGTCTAGATAGTCCTTATAATTCTTCAAGTATTTGATAGTGTTGACCATCTCCTGGATACTTTCCTCTTTCAGTGTTTTGCAGAAATTGTTTTCCCCTGTCTTGGTTCCCCTCCAATGTCTCAGACCATTTCTTCTCAAGTGCCTTTGCTGGATCATAATCCACATCCCATCCCTTAATGTAGGTTATTACTGAAGGCCCTGTGCCAGGAACTCTTTATTTCTTTCTCTAAATATCCTTTGTCTTGGCTAACTCATATGCTCTCATGGACTCAATTATTATCTTTATGCAGATGACTTCAATGTCTATACGTCTAGTCTCTCATTGCCAACTGCTTATTGAATATCTCCAGTTAGATATGTTGCAAAATGAGCATCATAAAAGCACCTACCTCTTAGGAATATTATGAAGATCAAATAAGATAATATTTATAAAGTATTTACCCTGGTGCATGGCACATGCTTAATAAATGTTTGTTCCCTTACCCTCAATTTCAGTGTGTCAGAATGGAACTCATTGTCTTCTCTAAACAACCTACTCCTCTAAATTTCCTTGTTTCTGTTAAGGACTTGTGATTCTTCCACTTGCCTGGGATCACAACCTGGGAGTCATTCTTGATTCTCCCTTACCTTTCTACATCTATTCAGTTGCCAAGGGCTGTCAATTTTACCTTCATAACTTCTCTCCCATCTGTTCCCTTTACTCTGCCTACATAGCCACCACCCTAGTCAGGCTTTCATTATCTCTCACCTCTAGAATTGTGATGCTTTACTAATCGGACTACTAGTTTTCAGTCTCTGCTTTCCAGTCCATCCTCCATACAATTGTCAAAATAGTCCTATTAAAATCCCTTTGACCATTTCACTGCCCTGCTTAAGAATCATAGGTACCTCTCTAATGCCTCTAGGATAAAATGCAAATCCCTCAGTTTAGTTATGAAATCTTCACAATCTAGCTTTAACCTTATATTTCTTTCTTTCTTTTGAAATATGTTTTATTGATGCCTTTTGCTTTTACAACACAGTCATTTTTGGATATTCTCCATTGCCACTCCCTGCCCTATAATGAACCTTCCTTTGTAATGAAGCAGAAATTAAAGAAACCTAAAGACATAATGATCGCTTCTGATATTGTATTGTATTGTATTATATTATATTCTGCACCCAAAGTCCTCCAGCTCTCCAAGAACATTTTGTCATATTTTTTCCGGAGGCCAAGATTGATCATTGCAATTATGCAGTATTTGGCTTGTTTTTGATGTTCTTTTTATTTATGTTATTGTAGATTGTGTGTTTTTTCATGGTTTTGCATGATTTTACTCTGTATCAATTTATACACACCTCTTCATATTTATCTGAAATGCTCATATATTCCCTTGTTTTTATGATACAAAAATATCCTATTACATTCATATACCACAATTATTTTTCAACCATTGCCCAGTTGATTGGCACCCACTTTGCTTCCAGATCTTTGCTTTCATAAAAAGTCCTGCTGTGACTCAGTAGAAGGAACTTGGGGTTAGAGGGAGTCCAGCCTACCTTTCTATGCTTATTGTAAATTGCTTCCCTTCATGAATTAGCAAAATTGGCCTCTGCTACATCTTGAACCTGGTTCTCTGTCTCTGTGCCTTTGCCCAGATTATCGTGCATTCCTGGAGCATATTCATATCTCCCCTCTTAGAATTCTTAACTACCTTTAAGGCTTACCTCATGTGCCATTCCATATGGAAAATCATTAATAATTACTTATCCTGATCTGCTTTGTGATCAGTGTTTTCACACCTCTTAAAATTATCATCTCTAGAATAATATGTTTACATGTTGTCTTCCCTCCAGTAGAATACAAGCTCCTTGAATTTGTGTATGTTTTAAAAATTTTTTTGTCTTGTAATTCCCGTTATCAAACATAGTACCTTATATAGAATGAATGATTAATAATACTTGTTGGATTAAATTGATGTCAGGATGCTTAAATCATCCTAGAAAAGAGAATACACAATTATTTCTCCAACCCCAAATCTATGATAGCTTCCATTTTCTCTCCTTCTATTCCTGCAACTTCCCTATATACACAACATAGACAGACAGACACACAAATCACATGGAGTTGGAAGAAAACCCAGTTCATCCCGATTTCCATTTCTAATCCTCAATTATAGTTACTTATCTCATTTTCCTCCTTTATTAGAGAACAAAGTGTTTTTCTTTGGGGGCTTCAGGTTTACCCCTTGCTCATAGGTCAAAACTATTCTCCTTGAAGTTGTGAATTTTGTGGTTCTCTGGGGTTCACCCACAGAATTACCTGAGCTAGTTTTTCCATTTTCTGGGCATCTAGGCTCTTGGTTAGCTAGCCTAAGCTTCTTTTGCTCTAGAACTTTCTTTGTTCCTATCTTACCCTCTTGTCTGGTGAAGTCAGAGTGATTTTTTTAGATCCAAATTTCTTTACAACTCCTTTTCCCCCTTCCTCACTGCTGTAGTCAGCCCAAATGGACGACATGGAACTCAGTCCTACATTTCTATATCATGTCTTTCTTGGGATCATTAACATAAACATTAGCTTGTCCAATTTTTTTCCTCAGAAAAATGCAATGACTGGTATTCTGATGAAAAAAGAGAAGACGATAATCAATAATTTTAAGTGTTTTGAAATACTTTTCAAAAATGGGCAACATGGCATGATGGATAGAGAACCGGCCCTTCCTATAACACCTACTAGCTGTGTCACTTAACTTCTCTGTACCAGACAACTCTCTAAGATTATAATAGTACCTAGCCTTTATATAGCATTTTAAAAGTTTGCAAATTACTTTGTGAAATTATCTCAGTTGATCCTCACAACAAACTTGGGAAGTAGGTGCTATTTTTATCCCTATTTTACATTTGGGGAAACTGAGGCAGACAGACATTATGTGACTTCCTCAGGATCACACAGTTAGTAAGCGTCTGAAGTTAGATTTGAACTCAGGTCTTCCTGACTTCAGATCCACTGCTCTATCTGTTGCATCAGCAGCTGCCTCAAATATAAGTTATAAGTTTATACTTGATTCTAAATTGCCAAGAGTATATTGATCTGTATCAGCAGAGGAAGTTCCTTACCAGAAGCTCCCTATAACAATGAAAACAGAGTACTGGTAAAAAACAAAACAAAACAAACACTCTAGGGACAGAGGATGAGAAAAAATATGCTTTTATGCAATTCTAGACATTCATTGTTTGCTGGTATCTATACAACTAAAAATAGCCACAAGGGAATTGCATTTCTCTTAGGAACTGGGAGGGGCAAGTCTTATGTATTTGTGAATCTGTTCAAAACCTTATTGGAGTAACCTGAGACTGTGTACTAATAATATCTGACTTGAGTATATCCCTAGTTTGTATTCCTAGGTTCCCTTGAACAATAGTTACTGAATTCAATTCAAATTCATTACATGCCTGCAATGTTGAAAGCATTGTAAAGTGGTTTAATAGTAAAATAATTGGTTCAATTAAAATGCTGACTATTTTGATGGGAAGGGCAAATTTTAGGGATGAGAGTGAAGGGCAGAGGAAGAGCTACTACAGTGGTTTTAGGAATAGAAACCTTTATTGGCTTGAGGTTGAGGTTGGGAGAAAGCGTAGGCAGAAAGCAACGTTGCAGACTTGGTGGGGAGGAGAACTTTTTGTTTGAGGTCTCCTCTGAGCTGCCATTTTGTTGGTCTTAGATTCTTGTATACTTGCCTTGGTTTAGAGCTTTTTTTTTTTTTAAACCAACTAATATGTAAGATTCAGTTGAAAAAAATGTGACAAACAGCATTTTTTCAATTTCTAAACAGGGTTGGTTGGGGGGACATCCCAAGGGTCACTGTAGAAATGAATTTTAAAACCTTTAATTTTTGCTTATATCATTTAAAAAATCTACTCTGTTAATCTTTTTGGTTCATTCTATTTCCTTGTGATTACTAAAATACACCACCTTTTTTTCCTCCTCTTTTCAAGAAAGATTTTTTTTTTAAATTGCCCAGATAGCAGATCACTTACATTAATCCTTTGAAAATGAAATCACCTGCATAGTAATGTTGCATTATGAGTCAATTGAGAGTAGACTTATTATCTGGATAAGTAATTATCAATCATAGAAGCAAAGGAAATTTTCATCTTTAAAACCAATCTTTCTCTTGGAAATATGTGAATTTGATAACGTGATTCTTTTTTTATTTCGACTTTTTGACAAGCTATTAATCTGTACCAGCAAAGAAAAAAAGATGCAAGCAAGAAATTGAGAATGAAAGTCAATTACTTACTTATCTGCGTCACCACAAAAGTCTTTCTTGAAAACTGATAACAATTCTTGTATGTGTTGCAATTAACCTTTTGTATCGATTTGTAGAAAGCTATGGGTCTTCCCATGGGAGAAATAATGCTTTAGTTAGATAAGCTTTGTTGAGTTTTTTCACATTCTTGCTGTATTCTTTCCAGTTTCCTACCTCGGGAAAATAACTGAGCACAGTACTGCCAATAGAGAGAAAGGGCTGAGTAGCTTTTTTTTTTTTTAATTAAAGACAGCTTCATATGTGTTATCTTGTCTAGCCTAGCAGTATGGATAATTTAATAGCTCAAAAATTTTTATTAGTTTTTATTATATAGGCAATACACTGTCATAGGTACAGGAGATATGAAAATGAGACTGGATATTCTCTATTCTCAAGTAGTTTATAATCTAGTAGAGAGGATAACACATATACCATGTAACCCTTTTGTCAGAGACTCCCTCCTAGTATGCAAGACCCAGGTGTACTCTGGGAACTTTTCACTTATTTGGCTTGTTCTTCCATACCCAGTTGGAACGGGGGAATGATAGAATCTTCATTTTAAAAAATGTTGTATTTTTATTTATTTTGTTAAACGTTTCCCAATTAAATATTTTCCCCCAGCTTTGAAAGTAACATGTTGAATTTGAATGATAGTATCTTACACTCTTCTCCATGGGTTGCCACCAGCTTCCCTTATAAACACTGAGGTTTACAAGGCTTCATACTGTAACAACAATGTTGCTAGCAACTGCTGTGGGGGTGTAAGACCAATAGCACTAGCATACAGGAGGGCTGCTAGCATAGGTTCTTTGATCTGATTTTCTAAGGAAAGCAACTTTAAGGGGTTAGCAATCTTACTTTAATTAAACATAAATATATTATTCACTTACTTCAGGGGGAAAAGCCAGCACCCTGAACTTCACAGAGAATACAAACAGAAATTACAAGCAGAAATTATATAAACAGAACAAATAAACACAAATCAATAGACAGGCTTCTAGCTGTCTGACCAAGACATTATTTACGTGGTTACCAGAGAGAGAAGCACCAACATCTGGGTTTTCAAAGCTGGAGGTGGGGGACTAGGGGGAGAGGGTGGTGCTCTGATGGCTACCCAGAATCTCATCTGGCCAAATCATATGAACACTCTTCCCGTAAATAAGCCCCCAAAGCAAAATGCCAACCTAAGAGCATATATACCCTGTTTAGGGCCCTGAGGCTTAGCGCCTACTTAGCAAAAGGGTGTAGGCCTGAGGCTTAGCATCTACTTAGCAAAAGAGTGTGGGAAAATCTTTAATCACCACTAGCACCAAGTCATATATATTATTTCCAGTCAACGACTCTTGATTCAAACAAAGGCAGAACTCATCAAAGGCACTTGCCTGAGTGCTGAGAAGCACTCCAAAACAAAAGACAACAAAAAGTCCCACCCTGCTTGCCACTACAAATACATACTTAAAAAAAAAGCAAAACCAAACAAACAAATTAATGGACACATAAAGTAACTGAATCCAAGCACAAAAAGAGTCATGGACAATCTGCACCTAACACTCCCCACCAGAGGCCTGTATAAGTGTCCTTAATTTATAAACTAATGGAACATTAATAAGGGAAAAGTTGATGTTTGCTGCTCTCCATTGTTGTCTACTTTCTACTTCCATTATCTACTTTCAGCTCTCAGCAGGCAGTGGTCACTCCCCACAGGCCCTGTTTGCTGTTGCATATATTTCTATCTCCTATGGATCAGCTCCCTATACTGGTTTAGCTCTACCTTCTATGATTTGTTTCTTTTGCTGTTCATAGACTCACTGGAATATGATTCTTAACACCTTCCCCAAGGGATAAATCCTCTAGCTGTGGGCCCATATGGAGCGATCACTCTTAAGCTCCTGCCTTACCCAACCTTGGTTCCAGTTTGAAAACACTTCAGAGTCAGAATGACAATCTTCTTTTGTATGCCTGGGTCACACAGTCTCTTGTTCTCTCTTCTAAAAGACTTTCAGGGCCCTCTGGAAATGCTCCCTTTTCGTGATGTCCATATGAATTTCTATTTTTGACCCTATATAGGATAAATAGTAAGTTAGTAATATTCACTTCCTTCCTTCCCCCACCCCCGTACACATTTAGTATGTTACTTGGTCACATCAGCATTTGCCTAGCTACTAAGTCATGTTGTTATCCTTTGTCCTTCATTTTTGAAGAGGACCATGACATCAGGGAGGTGATTCTATGACATGCAAGTGAATTGGATTTAAGTGAGGGAGGGCTGCGCAAAGTCACTAGCCTCACCTTTTCCTCTGGAGCCATGTGGGTCTGGTGGCAAGGTATAGATCAGGATGACTGGAGATAGCCCTGGATGCAATGGGAGACCTTGGTCTTTTTATGCTAAGGTTTTTAACGTATCTCAGTTTGACTGAGGCATACCCATCCAGAGATTGTAAGAAATGAGGCAGAGATTGGGCCCTTTTACCTAGTCAAAAAATCAATTTGGCATGAGAGGTTTGAGGACAGAAAGATAACTTTTAGCTGAGGAGGTCAGTGAAGGTTTCATAGAAGTAACACCTAAATTCAGATTTGGAGGGGGTACCTCCCTCCACATACCATATGTAGGGGGATCGTATGGGCAAAGGTACAGAGGTATGGTAGGACAGGACAAAATTGATTGTGAATAGGGAAGATTTCATGGAAGAAGTGGCATTGGTTGTGGGCTTCAAAGGATGGGTAGGAATATTTTTTTTGAAAATTATTTCATTTTTCTCAATTACATGTAAATTTTTTTAATTTTTTTAATATTCATTTAAAAATTTTTAGTTTCAAATTTTCTTCCTAGGCCTCCCCCTTTGAGAAGGCAAGCAATTTGATATAGATTATACATGTTAAGGCATGCAAAACATATTCCATATTAGCCATGTTGCAAAAGAAAACACAGAACCCCCCCTCCAAAAAAGCAACCCAAGAAAAACAAAGTAGTTTTTAAAAAGTGTGCTTCGATCCACATTCAGACTCTATCAATTCTTTCTCTGAAGGTGGATAGCATTTTTCATCATAAGTCCTTTGGAAATGTTCTTGGATCATTGTTTTGCTCAGAATAGCTAAGTTGTTCATAGTTGATCACAGTACAATATTGTACAATGTTCTCCTGGTTCTGCTCACTTCATTTTGCATCAGTTCATGTAAGTCTTCTCAGACTTTTCTGAAACCATCCTGCTCATCATTTCTTTTCTTTTTTTAATGTGTTAACATCATGTTGCTAATTTTATTTCAAATTTCTTGCTTATATATACAATTTAAAAAGTTGTTTTCAACTTTAAAAATTATTTATTTATTTTTAGTTTACAATGTTCAGTTCCACAAGCTTTTGAATTCCAAATTTTCTCCCTTTCCCTCCCCTCCTCTCTCTCCAAGATGGCATGCAATCTGATATAGGTTCTACATACACATTCACATTAAACGTATTTTCACATTAGTCATGTTGCAAAGAAGAATTATAACCAATGGCATGAACCATGAGAAAGAAGAAACAAAAGAGAGAGAGCAAAGAGTATGATTGGATCTGTTTTCAGACTCCACAATTCTTTCTCTGTATATAGATAGCATTTTCCATCAATTCATAATTTCTTGTAGAACAATAGTTTTCCACACAACCACATACTACAATTTGTTTAGCCATTCAAAGGGTAGGAATTTAACAGAGGAGAAAAGAAGACATTATGGGCATGGAATGCCAGAATAAGGAGCTTGTACTTTTTTTTCAGTTGGCTATGGGGAGATCCTAAAAGTTTTTGAGGAGAGTGGTACAATTGGATCTTTCTATTAAGAGAAATGCTTCCTTCTTCTGATATTAAGAGGAATACTTTGGCAATGGTAGGAATGATAAGAGAAAGAAAAACTAAAAGAGGGAACTCTTGTGTAGGATGGATCAACTCAACACTAGCACTTTCATTTCTGGTTAGATGTTGGAAAGAAATGAGGCATTCACAGGTCACTAAACATTTAACAAAAAAATATGTTACAATTTTCTTTTTTAAAAGACATAAATTCAGTATGTTAGTTTTAAAACTCTCCAGCTCAACTCTGTATCCCTTCAAACCTTGATCTGTTTTTAAATGCTCAATGACTCTCTTTTCTTTTTTTTCTGTTATCCAACTCCTCTCTACCCCAAGTCCTCCCCTGCTCCAAATTTAAAACAATAACAACAGCAAAACTCCACAAAACTCCCTTGTGACAAAGAAGCATAATCAAGGAAAACAAATTGACATTTTGGCCATATTTGACAACATATATCTCATTCTGCATCTCCCATTCATGACCTCTCTGTCAGGAGATGGGTAGCATGATTCATCCCTGATCTTCGAGAATTATAGCTGGTCATTGCATCGATTAGAGTGAAGCTGAGCTGGTGAAGGATATTATAGTGGCAGAAGAACTCAGAGAGGGCAGTATGTTGGGGAATCTAAGATTGCACCTGGGTCTTGCCCTTTATTGGCCTGAGTTAGTGAATTTGATTTTCGATTTGAATTTACCACTGGCCAGCACTGTAATCTACGCTCTCTGTCCTAGGTCATCTTTAGATTATTTTCTTCTTCAGTAATGTTATGGAGTAAAGATTATTTTTCATAAAAAATGATCTCATAAAGTGAGAGCTGTCACATTTCCAATGTAAGAGAGAATAGTGTTTAAGATACAGACATTATTCATCTTTCCCTCCCCAGGGGTCTGTGGCACGTAACACTGACATTTACAACAGATATTATAGTTAGAAGCAAAGAACCTAAAGCGAGAGAAAGGAGAAAGTGGGATGATAGTTTGTGTATCATTTCAGCTGGAGAAATAAGGGGGCGGAATGACTTATCCCTGGGATCAAGTCTTTTAGACAAATATGCCAAAAGGCCAAAGGAAGGTTTTAGATTTTCCCGAAAAGAAACCACCTCCTTAAAAAGAAAAAGAAAAAAGAGAACTTCTTGCAAAAGAAGAAAGAAAAGACTTCTTATAGAAAAGAATGCTCATCCTTTTCACTTTCCCCTTCCCTCTATTGTTTCTGCCATTCTAAGTCTTGAATATAGAAAAAAACCCCTGTCTGTTATTTTAATGGTTAATGTTAAAAAAAGCTCTACTGGTGAATTAGTCATTTTGATCAACAACACTGAGAATACATTGCAGTAAATGTAGGGAGCTAATTACTCAAGTCATAAAGACTTGAATAACTTGTCCCAACCCTTAACAAACTGCTTATATTTTAAGAAAATGATTTTTATTTAATTAACTTTATATTTAAAAAGTGAAACATATATACAAACATCAATGACAACTTAATAATGTATACTATAACCCCTTCTGATCTATGGTGATTTTGCATCCATGTATTAGAATGTAAAGGCCTGGAGAACAAGGCCTGGAATCAGGAAGATTCATCACTCTGAGTTCAAATTCAGCCTCAGACACTTAATAGCTCTATGATTTTGGGCAAATCGCTTAACCCTGTTTGCCTTGGTTTCTTCATCCGTCAAATGAGATGGAGAAGGAAATGACAAATCACTGTAGTGTCTCTGCCAAGAAAATGGGGCCATGAAGAGTTGGACATGACTGAAAACAGCTGAGCAGCAATATAAGGATGTAAGTTCCTTGAGGGCAGGTATTGTGGCTTTTTCTTTGTTTCTCCAGCGTTGGCAAAGTGTTTGGCACATAGTGTTTAATGAATGCTTGTTGATTGACTGATATAAATATATTGAACATATATTCTATATAGGCAGAATGACAGAGGAGATAGAGAGCTGGCCTTTGAATCAGGCAGGCTTGGGTTTAAAGTCCCCCTCTGACA
The DNA here is from genome assembly GCF_011100635.1 of Trichosurus vulpecula. Taxonomy (NCBI): domain Eukaryota; kingdom Metazoa; phylum Chordata; class Mammalia; order Diprotodontia; family Phalangeridae; genus Trichosurus; species Trichosurus vulpecula. The sequence continues at coordinate 46,268,630 of NC_050581.1, read as the reverse complement.
CCTATTAGCTATGTGACCATAGGTAAGTCACTCAATCTCTCAGTGCTCCAGGTAATTTTCTAAGATCATAAGTTGCAGAATAAGTGTAGGTCTGCATTGGTAGAAGGAGTCCCTCACCTAGAGCTAGCTACACCAATGAAATCACAGGTCTGGTTAAAAAAAAAGAAATTATATACACACACACACACACATTCATATACATGTAAATATATACATATGCACATAGACACTAATATATCTCTATATCTATGGCCATATATCTTTATCTATCTATCTATCTATCTATCTATCTATCTATCTATCTATCTATCTATCTATCTATCATCTATCCATCTACCCATCTAGCTATCTACCCAGGGTATCCCCAAAAGCCTTTAAGTCTTTAAGCTTTAGTAGCCTAAAACTGTACTAAGACTTTTGGGATGAGTGTGTATGTGTATGTGCCCACATTTTTATATGTGCATATATTTAGTTATATCTACATATATACATGTATATACATATAGGCATATATACACATTTCAGCTTAGCTAGGTTCATAGAGGCTTATCACCAAGTTGGCTGCAGGGAAATGAATTTTTCAACTGTCACATCTCTTGAGGACCCTCTACTAGGTCAGAGAGGGGTGAGAGCTTCATAGGTAGAAGGAATACCCATATCCAAAAAAAAATTACAGCCCTTTATGATATTGGAGTATGTGTATTTACATAGTCATAGTCAAGACGCATAGATGCTGTGAAGGAATTATGGAAAGGTCCAAGAATCAACAGGATATGAAGGTGTGGCTGGTTTGTGATCTGAACAGGAGGAGGGAGTGCCCTGACCGATGACCCCTGTAAGTATTGTGGCATGGGCCAAACGCATGTTGAGTAGTTCCAGATCTTCATTTTTTTATGTTGCATTTTCTCATGTAGATCTTGCCATGTTCCTGCATTTTTGTCATTTTCACAGGGCTATAGTTTCATGGTTGTACCATAGCCTGGTTAGCCATTCTCTAGTTGTTGGGAATTTAGTTTGTTTTTAGGTTTTTTTGCCATTATATATAATGCAGTTATAGACAGCTTTGTACAAGAAGTTCTCCACTCCCCCTTCCCCTCTCCCTTTTTGATTATTTCTCCAAGGAGCTTCTTAAACGAAGGTGAGCAGCTGTGATATCTGTAGACTAAACTGATTTCCTTGTGAAAATTGCTGATCCAGATGACGAGCAGAAAAATCTGGAGACTAGAGTCACCAAAGTACAGTACCTGGGTAATTTTGTTATTGTGAAACGCAGCCTTCCAGGGTCATATTTCACACTAAGTTGTCATTGTTCTGAGAGAACACTTCCTTTCTTTATCTTTTTTTCTGTCACATATTGCTTTCCTTCTACCAGATGCATATATTAAAGTGATAGCACATTATTAAGAGCAAAGAAAATACTTGTGGAAAAGACCTTTTTCTTTTCTTTCTCTGGGAGAATAAAAATGACTCTGAAGAAAGTAAAGAAAATGCAATGAAATAAATGGAAGTTGCTTAAGAAAATTTACTTTTTGGAAATGTTGGTAAATTCAAAGGAAAGAATTAAAGATTATGCAAATACATTTTCAACTCAACTGTTAGATATAAATGCATTAGAAAAAGAAGATGAAAATCACATGTAGATAACTTTTTCCCCTTTTTTACATAGCAATATAAATTTCATGCAACCACAGATAGAAAATAATGTTATTTGGAATTGTATATGGATAGGTACAATACAATAGAGCTGGTCTCAGTCTAAGAAGACCTGGGTTCAGATTTCCCCTCTGACACATATGACTGTGGCTGTAAGACCACACCCCCCACCAGGAAATCATTTAACTTCTGAATGTCCTTGGCAAATCTCTAAGCTTGTACATTTCAGAGAAGGTGGTCATCTGCATTGGGAGAGGGAGTTTGCTTATGTGGGATTTCTCTAGACCAATGGAATCCCATCTGTTTCCTGTCTCATCAAAACAATCATTTATGTGCATCATTAGTTTTGGTGGAGAGACAGCATAGTGGATGGAGTTGGGGAGGCCACAAGTGGCCAGGTCTCCCATCCTTGGCTTAGAAGATCTGCCTCAAAGTCAGAAGGAAGTGAGTTTAAATCCTGCCTCTGACTGACACTATGGCCAAGGACAAGTCATTTAATTTTGCAGTGCCCCAGGCCACTCTTTAAGACTACAAATGATTGATCTGCATCATTGGAAGGTATTATTAATCTAAGACTTTAAATTACAGATAAATTGCTGATCTGTGTTGTTGGAGTTTCCATGCCAAAATTTATCTATACTGATAAAAATCACAGATACGCATTAAAACCTGCCCCAATCAACAAGTATTTATTAAGTGCCTACTAAGTTTTCTTGTAATAGGTTCCCTACACTGATGAAAGAACAGATCTAGCCTCTTCTCCCCTCATGGAAGTGGGGTGGAGGGAGCTATTCATTTTAGATGTATAAATATAGATCTCTAGCTTGATGTAGTCAGCTCTAGGATGCTGCTTAGTTTTTCATCCTTTCTTTTTCAACTACAGAACATAGCTCCCTGAAGATAGATTGTTTATCTTTACCATTTATCTAGTGTGAGAAATTGCTTGTTTATTTTGATGAAGAAAATAAATTACCTTTCCATAATCTTCACGTTAGCATCTAATTTCATTAGACAAAGGATTTAAAGGAACCCAAAGCGACTGGTTAATAGCATCTTAATTATCTCACATCATTATAAGTGAAAGCTGAACGTTCCTCTGGAGAGCATTTTGTCTCAGTAGGAATGATGACCAATTGGAGCCCAGAGAATCACTATTTATTCATATTACAAATTATTATGGGATAAGAGAAAAATTATCACTGCTTAAAGGTTAGAACTACATTGTCGGGCTAGTCTCTCTATAGATTTCTAAAGCTAATTATTGGTATTCCCTGACCATTCTGGGCAGGCTGTTAATGCTGACAGTCTTTACTTGCTCTAAAGATTTGGAAGCCTCCTATTGACTTATTTTGAAGTTGATTGAAGGGAAATAATGTAAAAAGAATAAAAGTAAAGGATAGGGAATAAATAATGATGGGGGGGAGTGAGGGAGGAAAATGGGGGGGGGGGAGAGAGAGAGAGAGAGAGAGAGAGAGAGAGAGAGAGAGAGAGAGAGAGAAAGAATTTGTTTTTCACAGTAGATAAGAGGTTTGGCCTTGGAGTTAGGAAGACCTGGTTGCATAGCTGGCTGATTGCAGTACTTTCAGGCAAATCTCTAAGACTTTAAATTACAAATAAATTGCTGATCTGCATTATCTCAGAGAATGTCCATGTCAAAGAGTTATCTATACTGATAAAATCACAGATACATGTAAAAAAGACCAATTAACAAGTATTTATTAAGTGTGTAAGTGCCAGGCAGTTCCAGTGTCTTTAAAACTATCAGACTAGTATTCTTTCTGTTTTTGTCTCTGTTTCTATCTTTGTCTGTCTCAGTCTCTTCCACCACCTCCTTCTCCTCCCATTTCTCTCTCTCTCTCTCTCTCTCTCTCTCTCTCTCTCTCTCTCTCTCTCTCTCTCTCTCTTTCTCCCTCCCTTACCTCTCCCCCAACTCCCAACTAACTGTCCATTTTAGTTTCAGTAGAGATACAAGGTAATTTTTGGTGGAGAAATGTACTGGGATGTACCTCTGCACAGGTAGGTCCATAGCCCTACAAGGTAATTTTTGGTGGGGAGGTGTGCTGGGATGGACCTCTACATGGGTAGGTCCATAGCCCACTGCAGGATGTTATTCAAGGATAGACATTGAGGACACCTCAAGTTAATTCAACAGAGCAAAGCTCCCTTGCAGGAGGTACACATTGTAGCCTACCAAACAAGCATCAGAAGCCCCTATGGATCCTTGTTCCTGCTTTGTACTCAGGGATATGAACAATCTGACCTTTTAGTCTCTTTAGCCCACCAATATTGGAGGACAGTCTCAATGCCTTTCAAGGAAAAATAAGCTTAAGCTGCATGGGGGAGAGCGGTTAGGATATTGCTTCTACCATAGGAGGGCACTAGCAATTGGGGAGAATGAAAATAAAGGGACAGCATATTTCTTGAGGTATTTCTTGAGTAGAGCCTTAAAAAAAATTAGAAATTTCAAGGGGCAGAGGTGGAGAGTAGTGTGTTTCAAGAATGAGTTACAACCAATGTGAAGGTGTGGAGATGGGAGATATTACTGTGTATAACAAATAGAAAGGTCAGACTGACAGGACTATAGAACACATGAAGGGGAATACCATGTAACAAAGCTGGAAAGGTAGATTGAGACTGGTGCTAAGTTATGCAGGGTTTTAAATGCAATACAGAGGAGTTTGTACTGGATACTGGACAGAAGAAGCCACTGCAGTTTGGGGTGTAGGAAGGTCACTTTTAATCTCTGCTGTGGCTTCCAGAGAGGAGGATACATTGTTGACATAGTTTTTCTAATGATGTAGTAGTGGCTAGGATTTGTAGTCCACCAATGGGTGGTACAGAGTTTAGTCCAGAGGAACAGCTGCGCAGAATGAATTCTTTATTCATAGTAATCAACCAACAAGCGTTTATTAAGTACCTACTTGTTACACACTGTACAAGCTTTTGGGGATACAAACATAAAAATGAGACAGTCCCTCAAGGAGCTTATTCTCTTTGTGGGGAAACAATACACACACCTATGTATGTATACACACATATACATATATGCACATATTTACACATATATACACATAGATAAAATGAATACAAGGTCAATTTTGAGGGGAAGAGAAAAGCTGTAGCAGCTAGGCATCACAAAAGGCTTTCTATAGAAAATGTAGCTTGAGCAGAGTTTGGAAAGTAACAAAATTTTAAGAGGCAAAGATGAGGTGAGAGTGCATTCCAGACTTGGGAGACAACCAGCCAGTGAAAATTTGTGGAGAAGGGAGATGAAACAGTAAGATCAATTTGGCTGTCCTATAGAGTATAGGAAAGGGAGTAATATATATAATAAGGTCGAAATGGTATGCTGGGTTCAAGTTGCAAAAGGCTTTAAAAGCAAAACAGAGAAGCTTATCTCTGATCCCAAAGGCACAAGGGAGTCACTGGAGTTTATCGAGTAGGGAGTGATATGGTGAGACTTGAACTTTAGAAAAATCACTTAGGGAGTTATATGGAGGATGGATTGGAGAGAAGAGAGACCAATTAGGAAGTTATTTCAGTAGTCCAGAAAAGGGGTGATGACTCTAGGGAAATCACTTAATCTCTAAGTGCCTCAAGCAACATTTAAAACTAAATTGTAGAGCAACTGTTGATTTTCAGTATAGGGAATTCTCTCATAGGAAGTTCCCTATGCCAATAAAATCCCAGTTAGGACCAAAATTAAAAAGGAAAGTCCCTTTTCTAATAATTTCAGAGACTGAACTCTGAACAGATCATAAGGCTAAATTTTAGTGAGCAAAGGTGGCAAATACAGCAATCTACTTCCCATATTACTCATTGTACATATAACAAAGGCTTCATGTCTCATTCTTCCAACCTCTATCCACATTGGTAGGAATGTTCTTAGAGTACAATTGGCTGAATCTCACTCTAGGGTTCTAGTGATAGAGATGGAGTATACTTTCTTTTGAATATTAGGGCATTGTAGCCATAATGGCTTTTGTTTTCTTTGAATGGCTCAGCTTGCCTCATTGAGCCTCTGGACACTGTGGCTTGCTCTTCCGGGGCAGGAGGCCCGGGGAGCATGCCGGGAGGCAGACGGCTTCCTGTGTGGGGAGTCATGGGGCTGGCTGAGGGGAGGTGTTGGCTCCAGAACCTGGTCTACCCTAGGGGGAGGAGCCAACTCAAGAACCAATCAGCCCTGGTCATTCGGGCGGAGCTTGATGATGTCAGAAACCCTATAAGAGGGGAGAGGACAGCTTGAAGATTCTCTCTTTCCTTTTCCGGTTGGAGCCAGAGGCAGTTACGACAGTTACATCGTCAGTTACAGTTGCAGCTTCAGTTTCAGAAACAGACACAGCTGAGGCAGGAGCTGCCAGCAGCAGAGCTGATCTACGGGAGGAAGCTGAACAAAGACTTCAGTCCAGTGGGTAATCTTATTACCATCAAGGGGGAAACATGATTTTGCTTTACGCAATCATGTTTCTCTGTAGCCTCCTGGTTACTCTTTCAAGGCGTACTTATTGGGCCTGGAAGATTATGACCAACATATCAAAATGGGGTTGCTGGTTCATGGGTTGGTTACTGTTGAGCCTAAATAAATGTTTTGATTCTTCTGCCTTCTACTTTGAGAGTTTCTTCTATCCGGCGATTCCGAACCTTTCAGACATGTTTATGATCCTCTTTGAGATTATAAACTCTGCCCTCCTGATACATTTGGCGTCACGAACAGGATCGCTAGGTATAAGATCTCTATTTAGAAGCAGAACAATTTCAGAGGAAGAGATAAATATCCCAGGATGGGAGGATCCATTTTATTCCTCCCTAGCAAAAGAATTGGCTAAAAAAGCTGGACCCTGTGAAAACTGGGAACCAAGGCTACGGAAAGGAGATCCTAGGGATTTGGAAAAGTGTTTACGAGAAGTTGGGATTCAGTCAGGGGCATCACTATCTAGGCAAAGCTGGATAGTGTTATCAGCCTACCGGCTAGTATACGAAAGATTGAGATTAAGTGAAAGACATGGGGGCACTCCTACCCCACAGGAAGAAGGGAAATCTCAGATAGCAGAAGACCAAACTGACTCAAATGAGAACTTTTCTATTAATGTGGCTAAGAGCAACAGGAGACCAAAAAAGCCCAGAGTGCATTTCAACCCAGCCCAGAAAGAGCCGGCTGAGGCACAAAACACTACTGGGGTTCAGGATGTGCCTCACATAGAGAATAGGAGATGGTTAAATGATCAGACAAGGGCTCGACCCATACAAAGGAGGAAGACAGAAACCCGAGGTGAAGATTCAGTTACAAGGGAAATTCAGGAAGATTTCTCACCGCAAGAGGTCACAGATATTTTGAGTAGATTCAGCCAAAGAATAGGAGAACCATTGATATCTTGGATGGTAAGACTCAGTGATCAAGGGGCCGGTGGAATATCAGTAGATGGGACAGACTGCATGAGATTCATAGGTATCAGCCATGATCCTCTAGTTCAACAAGCTTTTAGGGAACATCATCAGCAAGGAGATGGTGATAGCAGGACTACTCTGTTGGCATTAGCCGCTGTGGGATGCAATAAGAGATATGCTACTGATTCTATGTGGCCCACTGAGCACAGACCCTGGTATTCACTTAGAGATTGTATCATGAGACTAAAGGAGGAGGTAATGAAGACTGCCATTATGACAGGAACTGCAGACAAATATTACAATGATCCAATGGGACTGTCTCATAGGAATTTAATAATTAGGACAGCTCCCCCTGCTTATAAACAACTAATTTTGAATTTATTACTTGGAGAAGTAGGGAGCCGTCTTACAACAGTGATAAATAAGATTTTACAGTTATATGACTTAGGTGACTGGGGAAGGGATAGATCTCCTCAAGAGAGAAGGGTGAATAACCAGCAAACTTGGCACCAAAGGAGAGTAACAAGGAAAGAAATGTTTACTACTTTATTGAGAGCAGGGGTAGGTTTTGAAATGATAGATGGAATTCCAACCAATGAATTATACAGAATGTATAGAGGACTTGATAACACGAGAGATAGGGAAATCAGAACTGCTCCTGCAAGCCTACAAGCCACTCAGACTGAAGATGACCTTTAATTAATTAATAGATTCACAGACTATTCTTTTTGTCCTTTGTTTTGGCTAACCTTGTTGCTAGTTTTGTTTCCTTCAGGCTTAAGCACCCTGCACTTTCCGGTGACTGCCTAAGCATGTAGCATTCTTGGAATTCCTGCCAGCTTGTTAAAGAAATGACCTCTGGAATGGGACTTTTTGGGGGCAGGGCCATCTCTACATCCAATTTCAGCATGAAGAAGCTATGGAAAATGAGACCTTCACCCCTCACCCCAAGATTTTGAGCCCCAATCGTTCAAGGGGGGTGGAAATGATGATAGTGTTCTGTTTACTTATTTTGTGTTATCCTTGCTGTGTTGTTTTATTGTTATGATATTATTGATCCTATGTAATGGATACAAGGATTTAGGGGTGGACATTTGAATTATTAATAATTATTTTGGGGATGATTGATTGAAGAGATTATTTTGCTGGGATCTAGGGGTGGATCACATTTGAATCGTTAACCAATGTTTGGGAATGTCACTGAATGATATGTTTTGCTTTATAATGAATGATATGTTTTAGTTTCCTTTGTAATTGAATCACAATGTATGTTCTAGGATACATGGCTGATTAGATTATGTATCCTATAACAAGGGGTGGAATGTAGCCATAATGGCTTTTGTTTTCTTTGAATGGCTCAGCTTGCCTCATTGAGCCTCTGGACACTGTGGCTTGCTCTTCCGGGGCAGGAGGCCCGGGGAGCATGCCGGGAGGCAGACGGCTTCCTGTGTGGGGAGTCATGGGGCTGGCTGAGGGGAGGTGTTGGCTCCAGAACCTGGTCTACCCTAGGGGGAGGAGCCAACTCAAGAACCAATCAGCCCTGGTCATTCGGGCGGAGCTTGATGATGTCAGAAACCCTATAAGAGGGGAGAGGACAGCTTGAAGATTCTCTCTTTCCTTTTCCGGTTGGAGCCAGAGGCAGTTACGACAGTTACATCGTCAGTTACAGTTGCAGCTTCAGTTTCAGAAACAGACACAGCTGAGGCAGGAGCTGCCAGCAGCAGAGCTGATCTACGGGAGGAAGCTGAACAAAGACTTCAGTCCAGTGGGTAATCTTATTACCATCAAGGGGGAAACATGATTTTGCTTTACGCAATCATGTTTCTCTGTAGCCTCCTGGTTACTCTTTCAAGGCGTACTTATTGGGCCTGGAAGATTATGACCAACATATCAAAATGGGGTTGCTGGTTCATGGGTTGGTTACTGTTGAGCCTAAATAAATGTTTTGATTCTTCTGCCTTCTACTTTGAGAGTTTCTTCTATCCGGCGATTCCGAACCTTTCAGACATGTTTATGATCCTCTTTGAGATTATAAACTCTGCCCTCCTGATACAGGCATGTAAGCCCCCATCGGTGTACTCCTTCCACTGATTAGCAAGCTAAACTTAACTAGCTTTTAGGAGGAGGTATTTACTAAGGTGTTATAAGGATAGTTGGTACAAAACATCCCCCTAAACTAGTGGCATACTTTCCCACTCATACAGAGGCTAGGGAAAAGTGGTCTTAGTTTATTTACTTATTTTTAAAAATTTATTATTTTATTTTCCCCCAGTTACATATAAAAACAATTTTTAACATTCATTTTAAAAACTTTCAGTTTCAAATTCTCTCCCTTCCTTCCTCTCCACTCCCCCTGCCCAACCTCCCCCGCCCATATTGAGAAAGCAAGCAATTCCATATAGGCTATACATGTGTAGTCATAGAAAACATTTCCATATTAGTCATGTTGTAAAACAAAACATAGGTGGTCTTAGTTTAGAGAGCACATATGGCAAAGGGGTCATTCATAGCTCCTGCTTGTTAGAAGTCTCCTTATCAAGTTCCTCATAGGTACAGTACATATTTCTGTTGGGCTCTTTATAGCATCCTCAAGCTGACTTTCTTTAGTGTGTCTAGTTTTTCCTGATACAGCCACTGCTGTTCCCAGAATATTGCTAGAATGCCAGTGAGAAGTCTAAAATTTCCAATCTTTTGAAGTTCTTTTTTTTTAAAATTTAATTTATTTAATATATTTAGTTTTCAGCATTGATTTTCACAAGAGTTTGAATTACAAAATTTCTCCCCATTTCTACCTTCCCCCCCACTCCAAGATGGCATATATTCTGGTTGCCCTGTTCCCCAGTCAGCCCTCCCTTCTGTCACCCTACTCCCCTCCCATCTCCTTTTCCCTTCCTTTCTTGTAGGGCAAGATAAATTTCTACACCCCGTTGCTTGTGTATCTTATTTTCTAGTTGCATGCAAAAACTTTTTTTTTTTGTTTTTGAACATCTGTTTTTAAAACTTTGAGTTCCAGATTCTCTCCCCTCTTCCCTTCCCACCCACCCTCCCTAAGAAGTCAAGCAATTCAACATAGGCCACATGTGTATCATTATGCATAACCCTTCCACAATACTCATGTTGTGAAAGACTAACTGTATTTCGCTCCCTCCTAACCTATCCCCCTTTATCCAGTTCTCCCTTGACCCTGTCCCTTTTCGAAAGTGTTTGTTTTTGATTACCTCCTCCCCTGTCTGCCCTCCCTTCTATCATCCCCCCTTTTTTATCTTCTTCCTCCTTCTTTCCTATGGGGTAAGATACCCAATTGAGTGTGTATAGTATTCCCTCCTCAGGTCAGTTCTGATGACAGCAAGATTCACTCATTCCCCCTCACCTGCCTTCTCTTCTCTTCCTACAGAACTGCTTTTTCTTGCCACTTTTATGTGAGATAATTTATCCCGTTCTATCTCTCCCTTTCTCCCTCTCTCAATATATTCCTCTCTCATTCCTTAATTTGATTTTATTTCTTTTAGATATCATCCCTTCATCTTCAGCTCACCCTGTGCCCTCTCTCTCTCTCTCTATATATATATATATATATATACACATATACATATATACATACATGCACACATATACATATATATATACATACACACACACATATATATATATATATATGCATATTCCCTTCAACTACCCTAATACTGAGGTCTCATGAATCATACACATCATCTTTCCATGTAGGAATGTAAACCAAACAGTTCAACTTTAGTAAGTCCCTTGGGATTTCTTTTTCTTGTTCCTTTTCTTGATTACCTTTTCATGCTTCTCTTGCTTCTTGTATTTGAAAGTCAAATTTTCTATTCAGCTCTGGTCTTTTCACTGAGAAAGCTTGAAAGTCCTCTATTTTATTGAAAATCCATATTTTGCCTTGGAGCATGATACTCAGTTTTGCTGGGTAGGTGATTCTTGGTTTTAATCCTAGCTCCATTGACCTCCGGAATATCATATTCCAAGCCCTTCGATCTCTTAATGTAGAAGCTGCTAGATCTTAGGTTATTCCGATTGTGTTTCCACAATACTCAAATTGTTTCTTTCTGGCTGCTTGCAGTATTTTCTCCTTGATCTGGGAGCTCTGGAATTTGGCAACAATATTCCTAGGAGATTTCTTTTTGGGATCTATTTGAGGAGGTGATCGATGGATTCTTTCAATTTCTATTTTGCCCTGTGGCTCTAGAATAACAGGGCAGTTCTCCTTGATAATTTCTTGAAAGATGATATCTAGGCTCTTTTTTTGATCATGGCTTTCAGGTAGTCCAATAATTTTTAAATAATCTCTCCTGGATCTATTTTCCAGGTCAGTGGTTTTTCCAAGGAGATATTTCACATTGTCTTCCACTTTTTCATTCCATTGGTTCTGTTTTATAATATCTTGATTTCTCGTCAAGTCACTAGCTTCCACTTGCTCCAATCTAATTTTTAAGGTATTATTTTCTTTAGTGGTCTTTTGGACCTCCTTTTCCATTTGGGTAGTTCTGCCTTTTAAGGCATTCTTCTCCTCATTGGCTTTTTGGAGCTCTTTTGACATTTGAGTTGGTCTATTTTTTAAGGTGTTGTTTTCTTCAGTATATTTTTCAGTATTTTTTTGGGTCTCCTTTAGCAAGTCATTGACTTGTTTTTCATGGTTTTCTCGCATCCTTCTCATTTCTCTTCCCAATTTTTCCTCTACTTCTCTAACTTGCTTTTCCAAATCCTTTTTGAGCTCTTCCATGGCCTGAGACCAGATCATGTTTTTCTTGGAGGCATTTGTTGTAGGCTCTTTGACTTTGTTGACTTCTTCTGGCTGTATGTTTTGGTCTTCTTTGTCACCAAAGAAAGATTCCAAAGTCTGAGACTGAATCTGGGTGCGTTTTCACTGCCTGGCCATGTTCCCAGCCAACTTACTTGGCCCTTGAGTTTTCAGCGGGGTATGACTGCTTGTAGAGTAAAGAGTACTATGTTCCAAGCTTGGGGGGATGCACTGTTGATTTCAGAGCTATTACAGCCAGCTCTGCCACACCAGCACTCTTCCTTCCCCAAGAACCGCCAACCCGGACTGGGCTTAGATCTTCAGCAGGCTCCTGCTGTACTCCTGCTCTGATCCGCCACTTAATTCCTCCTACCAGGTGGGCCTGGGGCTGGAAACAACTGCAGCTGTAGTTCTGTAGCTGCCACACCTCCACTGCCCCCTGGGCAGTGGCTGAACCTCAAACTCTATGCTCCTGTCCCCAGCAGCTTTTCCCACTAACCTTCTCTGTTGTCTTTGGTGTTTGTGGATTGAGACATCTGGTAACTGCTGCAGCTCACTGATTCAGGGCACTAGGGCACGCTCTGCCCGGCTCCTGGTCTGGTTGGTCTGCCCCGCACATGCTGGGCTCCGCTGCCAGCTCCCTGCAGGATAGACCTTACCAGAGACCATCCAGGCTGTCCTGGGATAGAGCCCTGCTTCCCTCCGCTATTTTGTGGGTTCTGCAGTTCTCCTCTGTTGTCTTTGGCGTTTGTGGGTTGAGAAGTCTGGCAACTGCCACAGCTCACTGATTCAGGGCGCTACGGCCCACTCCGCCCAGCTCCTGGTCTGGTTGGTCCATGTGGCCCATGCTGGGCTCTGCTCTGCTCTGCTCCACTCCCAGCTCCGTTTGCGAAAGAGCTCACCCAGCAACCATCCAGGCTGTCCTGGGCTGGAGCCCTGCTTCCTTCTGATATTTTGTGGGTTCTGCAGTTCTAGAATTGGTTCAGAGCCATTTTTTTATAGGCTTTTGGAGGGACTAGGCAGGGAGCTCACACTAGTCCCTGCTTTCTAGCTGCCATCTTGGTTCCGCCCCCCCCAATCTTTTGAAGTTCTTGAGGTCATTCTCTGACAAGCACGGGGTAAGAAACAGAAAACTTCTCCTATTCCCTCCTTGCCTCTCTCCCTAGCAAGTGATTTTCTCTCAGGAACTTATGTAGAACTGCTCTATTCCTGCTATTAAAAAGCCACATTCTGAATTTACTTCTTGTTTTTTATCCAAGCTTCTCAGGGTGAAACAGATTATTCAACCAGTCCTACTACATTTCCTGTATTGTATCATCTCATTTTATACAATGGCTTTCACTCCTTCCAAAATGACTAAGGACCCTTCCTGCTCTTCCTGCCCCCTCTCCCCCTGCAACACTTCCCCCCCAACACCCCTCCACCATATAGTTTAATGCTTTTGACTGATTGATTGATTGTTTCAACAGAGTTATTCTCATCTGATAAAGCTATCAAGGTGTAGGATATATTAGTTACTTTAATAGGAGTGGAATTATTGATCGATTCAATTGGTGCCCACTCTTATATATGAATTATGACATTAAGGAGGTTTATTATTACAGCTCCTAATTAAATACTTAAATGAGAATATTGTTTATATACAATAATGGACTTCATGAAGTTTTATGGTGGTAGATTGTGGGTTCCCAGGTTTCAGCATATTAAAAAGGAAGTCTCCTTGAGACATTTAAAATAGTTTCAAGATGAAAGATATAAGTATTTATCCATAGTGGAAATGCATAATGATATAGTGGCTAAAGTGGGGATAAAGTGGGTTCCAATCCAATTAGTTTGGTGATTCCTGAAGGCTCCATGCCCCTAGTTAGATATTTTTTACTTATTTGGGAATTGTTGGGCTTTTAAAAATTACATAGCAATTTGATAGTCAGATTTGCAGTCAGTTTCTTAAAGAACATTTGAAAAAAAGGTTTTCATAAGTAGTTCCTTTGTATATCTTAAGCACAGGGCAACAAACAAATTTTAAGAGACTTATCCCTAAGGATTTATGAGTTTACAAATATCTATACTTATACACTAGGCATCTCAAATTTCTCGTAAACCTCTAGGAATGTCATGTAAGATGTATGCAGCTCTCCAAATGTAGCTTGCATACAATAATTCCTACGGAGTTGTACATGGGGATGCCTAATTTATAGTTCTTGAGGGCATATATATGTTATGTGTGGTCAAGATGAGAAAGCATTTGTTTGGAGACTAAAATACTTACGCTTCAAATTCCAGGTGGCCATTGATATTCTTTACCAGGACAGGCTGCTAATTAGTGTATCTACCCTCTAGCAGCTCTGCTTAGTGGTCTGGCATAATAAAAATGTGCCCAGTCTGCTCTAGTCTCTGCCCACAGCATGCACTCACTCTGTGGGTATTCTGTTTACTGAAGTTAAGTCCTGAATGTTATCTTTATATATCATACAAAGAAATTCTACTCATGTGAGCTGGGCAAAAATGTTACCCCTAAAGTGTTATTTCTCTTCTAGGCTCAGAATAGCCAAATATCTAATTTCTCCTTAAACATTTTCAGGGCAAAGGTATTCTTGATGAGAGAGGCTCAAGCCATACTCTCCAGTAGGACTAAGTTATGATAAACAACTAATGGTTGACTTTAAATAGCTTCTGTTGGCAGAAGCTGTCAATGTTGAATTCTTCCACTGTCCTTTGGGAGGTTTTCCTTTTTGGACATGCCTTTGTATGCCTTTCACTTAATGAGAAGACATATGGTTAACTCTGCCTACTCAATAAGTAGGGTAACACCTTTGTGTTAGGAAGACCAGAAGGCAGTCTTGGAATAGCGATTAGAAAGCTGTCCTTGGAACCAGTAAGACCTGGGTTCAAGTCTGCCCTCTGACATATACTGGCTATGTAAGACTAGGCAAGTTACTTAACCTTTCAGTGCCCCAAGAAGTTCTCTAAGACTGTAAGTTGAAGAGAAGGTATACCTGAATTGATAGGGGGAGTTTCCTCATCTGGGAGTATCCTATAGTAATAAAAATCACAGGCTCAATCCTTATACCGGTCTTCCAATAGTGGGTCATGATTATAACTTCTTGATCCATTGGTAAAGCTACAAGCCATGCCATACAAAGAGCAATTTTGTATTCCTAATTTTGAAGGGTCAAGAGGATTGCCTAGAATAGAACATGGCAATTTAATCAGATGGGTGTTTGTGGCTGATCAAATCAGTTTACATCTTTATACGATGCTAATGAGGTCAATATTATGAATCTGAATCCTTCCTACTTCCCCAACTTCATACTATTATATGGCCACTACATTTAGTCCTGGTAACTATCTTAAAATGCTTTTGGTCATAAAAAGATCACAAGAGTGTGATGGATCAGTTTAAATCAATCAGTCTACACATGTTTTAGGCAGGTTGGCTTGTGTTGACATGTATATAACACAAGATAGAAACAAAGCTAGGAGGGAGGAAGACAACAGCCTTGCCCTCTGGGTCTATTCAACCTAGCGTTGTACCAGCAGACTAAGAAGTCAGTTTCAGAACTAGAAATCAATTGAAAGCAGTCTCCTAATATTTACATTTCTTTCTTCCTATCACTGGACTACTGTCCCCCATAAAAATCACTGCATGCACTTCAGATCAATGGTTTTTGCTACCTAAGTCTGTTAAGTAATAATATATAGTAAGCCCCATTTACTTAGAGCCATTGGAATTCCAAAACCCTAATTCCTTTCCACTAAACAAAAGTTTCAGATGCTAGACTCATGCTGATAGACATGGCATTGCCAGGTTGCTAGATATTCATTGCCCAATGACATTACATTGGCTTTAAGACCAGTTTACAGTAGAGAGAGAGGAAAGAAAAATGTTAAGCCTCTAAAAACATGTTGACTATGTGCAAGCATTAGGATTAAGTAAACCCAAACATTCATTCCCCAAAGGAACAAGTTTTTCCTTTGCCTCATGCCTGATGCATGGAAGAAAACTTTGGGCAGGGATCTTCCTTGATCTGGCTCTTGTCTGCTGGCAGAATTTCTTAATGTTTTGCTGGGTGCTTGTCTCAATGAATTTGGAGGATGAACTGCTTTTCATCTTCACTGCGTTTATGATTGACAGTTCTGTGGTTTCTTTACACGCCTGTGCCCCAAATATTTTTGCATGTCCAATCTAGCCCTTTTGAACATGAACAAGTATTGGTAATTTTAAGATCGGTATAAAAAAGCAGATTTGTGAAAGCTGCTCAGTGCCAAGGTGTCATCTATACTTCCACAGTATAGGTTTCTACTGCCTTAATGAAATCCAAAAAGGGAGAATAAAGAAATTGGGAAAGTATAATTGAAATCTCACTTCAGTTTCTTTTTCAGCCAAGGCAAAACTGTTTTGTTAGGTAGGCACTCAACCAATCACTTGTAGTAAACCTTTTATCTTCACCGGTCCCCATTCAGTCCCTCATGTCCTCCTTCACTTTTCCAAGTCGCCCTCACTGCAGTATTCACCCCAAAAAGAGTCTCATTTTTCAAACTACTTTAATAGGTTATTTCTTTATAGGAAGAACTCGGCCTGGATAAAAATATCTCCTGAAATTTTATTTTTTTTAAAAAAAATTATTACTAATTATCTTGATTGGAAATCATCCCCTCTCCCCCAATACCCCACTGTGACAAACCTATGGTAAGACATAGACAAGAATACCACACGATTGACATACATGAATGGGTTGTGATCTGAATAATTGGAGGGACTGCCTATAGTAATGACATCTAATTGATGACATCAATGACATCCTAATTTTATGATAATTTATGTTAGTTTGGGCTTCAAGAAGCAAATAAACATTGACATTGACCATGTGTCAATTGGAGAATGGCTGTTATTCTTACAAATTTGAATCAGTTCTTTATAACCACAGACTATAATTGGAGCAATTGTCTTGATCAACCACCTGCAACTATTTTTTCTAATTGCCTGAACCTCAAAACATAATTTAGGAGGAAAAAAATTGGACGGCCTGGAATCCCTTTTATTACTTACCTGATTCATTTGTAAAACTTTTTAAAATTTCAGTACATTTCCAGAACATTAGGACAAATGACTTTTTCTTGCATTTCCCTTAGGTCTTGTTATCCTTTTAAAGGTCACTGCTATATAAGGTGTCAAATAATTTTCCTGTTACATATTATATTCAATTGCATCTAGTTAAATTGGATCCAGGTAGGTAGCCCAATTCAATCATTTATACTAGAAAATCTACTTTGGTGCCTGAATGATATGGGTTGGCTGGTTATATGTGTTATGAATAACCAGATAATTGTCAAATCTCCACATCATTTATTTATTAACAAACATTTATTAAGCACATACCACATTAGAAGCATCAAGCTAGGTACTAGGCAGGATACAGCAGACAGATAAGATAGGGTTTTTGCCCACAAAGACCTTATCTTCCCCCTCCCCCCAGATTCCAGTCCTCTACTTTCAAAAGCTATGAAGTCTTAAGGATGTATTTATATGGAATGAGTTCTCCAGATAATTGCTATCCTGTTTTATTTTGTCTGTATAGACATAGAAGAAAATGGGCCGCAGGGACCTTGAGTCATTCCAATTTTTGCCTTCTTTGTCCAAGAATTTCTCTTTCCTAGACTTATTGAACTGTACTTCTTCCCTCCTTTTCTTTGGCAGGGATCCATGTCTGCCTTTATAAGAACTCTTGCTGAGCTGCTAGATAACATGGACTTGCGATCCTGGCAAAGCTCCATGTAATTAATATAAGCTCACAAATCATGATCACCTTTCTATCTTGTACATTTAATCTTTCTCCTAGATGTCTTGTGCATATTATCACAGATCATAACTCATTTATATTCAAAATGCTTTTTTTGTATTTCAAAATATCTTATGCATTTTCTAAATTGCATAATATGTGTTGACTACCTTTGCAGTTAACCTTACGTTTACTTTGGGAGATTTTTCCTTCAATGTATGCATTTGAGGATTTATTTGCTTCTTGAAATTCAAACTAGCATAAATTATCATAAAATCATAACATAGAATATTTTTAACAGGGGGAAAAGGGAAGATAAGGGAATAAGCAATTTATATAGTGCCTATTATGTTTCAGGCACTATGCTAAGTTCTTTACAAATATCTCATTTGACAGAGTGAGCAAAGCTTCACTTTTCAAACTGTGTCTATTTCACCAAAATTTCTGGGTGAAGGTGAGTGGATTATTTCAGACATCTTGATGATTAATTCAAGTTGTCTCACAGCTCTTCTTCATCTATTTATTTATCCATTCATTCATTTATTTATCCTTTTTCCTCAAAAATTGACATTTATTCAAAGTCAAATAAAGGAGAAAATGACAGAGGTGTCCATCCCTTGTTCCCCACTCCTATCCAGCTCCCCCTCCCCCCATCCCAGAGAGCAGGCCCTGGATCAAATCAGGTGGGGAAGCCCCTCAGATGAGGTCAGCCACATTGAGAGGCATCTCCTCAATGGAGGTATTATAGACGGTCTCGAAGAATCCTCTTGTCTTCCTCTGTCACCATGTTGATGGCCATGCCTTTACGGCCGAAGCACCCACCATGGCCAATTCCATGAATATAATTCTCCCGGTTGGTGGGAGGGTCGTAATTGATAACCAAAGACACTTGCTGAACATCAATGCCTCTAGCCAATAGGTCAGTGGTAATAAGCACCTGACTGGAACCTGAGTGAAACTCCCTCATGATTATATCACGTTCTTTTTGGTCCATGACTCCATGCATTGCAGAGACAGTAAAGTCAGGGGCATGCATTTTCTCAGTGAGCCAATCCACCTTTCGGCGGGTATCGATGAAGATAACAACTTGGGTAATAGCGTTTCATACAGATCACACAAGGTATCTAGCTTCCACTCCTCTCGTTCCACATTTATGTAAAACTGATGAATGCCTTCCAATGTCAATTCCTCCTTCTTGACTAGAATCCTGATGGGATCCCTCATAAACTTCTTGGTCACTTCCAGCACATCTGAGGGCATGGTGGCTGACAGGAGTACCACCTGAGTATTGCCACTGAGTTTCTGGAATATGTCATAGATCTGGTCCTTGAAACCATGACTCGACATTTCATCTGCTTCATCCAGAACAAACATCTTGATATGTTTGGGAGATAAGTATCGCTGGTGCAGCATGTCAAAGACACAGCCTGGGGTGCTAACGATGATGTGGGGAGCTTCAATCTGCAACTTCTGAACCTCAGCCCTAACATTTGTTCCTCCAATACAGGCATGGCACGAGGCAACCATGTAGTCTCCCAGTGCCATCACTACCTTTCGGATCTGTTGACCTAGCTCTCTAGTGGGTGCCAAAACCAAGGCCTATGTGGCCTTTAAGTCCAGCTCAATCTGTTGTAAAATGGAAATGGGAAAGGTCTTCCCGGTCCCAGACTGGGCTTGAGCAATCACATCTTGATACAAGGAAGAATTGCATGTTGCTGAATGGCAGATGACTTCTCAAAACCATAGGCATATATACCACGAAGAAGAGACTTTGAGAGGTTCATATCATCATAACATCAAAGCTATCCACAATCTCATTCCAGTTACTCTCCATGACACCACCAGGGTCCATTCCATCAGGGCCACTGTCTCTGGATGGAGAGTCCTGACTCACAGACATGATCCTGGGAGCTAGCTTCTTTTTTTAAATAATTTTTTTCCCAAAGGAATATTCATCTCTCCTTCCCACCTCCCTCTGCCCCCACCCCCTGTGTTGAAAAAGAAAGAAAAACAAAATTATCCCTACAAGTGCCTGCATTGGCTATGTCCAAAAAATGTTTTAACCTGTTCTTTAAGTCCATCATCTCTTTATCAGGAAAGAAGTGGCCTCTGAAACCATGGTTGGTCGTTGTGTTCAACAGAATTCCTAAGACTTTCAAAGTTGGCTATCTTTACATTACTGCTGTTATTGTATAAATTGTTCTCCTGGTTCTGTCCATTTCACTCTGCATTAGTTCATACAAATCTTCCCAGACTTCCCAGAAACCATCCTCCTCATTTTTATAGCAAAATTATATATCATATTTATAGAAAATGACTTGTTATTTTTCCTTCTAGCTCCACAAAGTAATCCTTTGGTGTGTGTTTAGTATGGCCCTGGTTAGCTAAATTGATTTAGATAGATAGAATCATCACATTATATTGACTTGGCCTACCCATGAGAAATTAATATTCCTCCATTTATTTATATTTATTTGTATAAAGAGTGTTTTATAATTGTGTTCATGTAGTTCCTGTGTATCTTGGCAGATAGACACCCAAGTATTTTATATTTTCTGTAGTTATTTTAAATGATATTTATCTTTCTACCTTTTCCTTGTTGGATTTTGTTGGTAATATGCAGAAATGCTGCTAATTTATGTGGTTTTATTTTATATACTATAACTGCTGAAGTTGTTAACTGTTTCAATTAGTTTTTTAGTTGATTCTATAAGTAAACCACATATATCTGCAAAAAGTGGTAATTTTGTTTTCTCTTTGTATATTCTGTCAATTTCTTTTTCTTGTCTTATTGTTATATCTAGTGTTTTTAGCACTGTGTTGCATAGTTGTTGTTGTGTTTTTGTTGTTGCGTTTATCCTTCATTTTCAAAGAGGTCCATGACATCAGGAAAATGATGACAGGTTATCACTGCATAGTAATGGTGATGATAAACATCTCTGATATTATTGAAATCAGCTCTTCTCACTTATGCTGTGATAGGACACATCTTCCAAGGTTTCCTAAGACTCCCTCCTTCTCCAGCAACATGGATTAGTTTACCCTAAAAGGTAACAAAGCTTCACATGTATCTGACTGTCCTCTACCCTCACTGATGCATCTGTCTGGTAGCTTTTAGTTGAATGGAGTGTTTCCTGATCACTTAAGAGCAAAAAAAGGGTACTAACTTGTAATAGCAATGGGACTAGAAGCTGCTGTGGGAGTGTAAGACCAGTAACACCAGCACACAGGAGGGCTGCTAGCACAAGTTCTTTGATCTACTTTTCTAAGGAAAGCAACGTTAAGGGGTTTACAATTTCACTTTAATTAAACAGGGCCCCTCAGACTGGGTGGCTATCTGAAGACCATGAAAGTCATCACACTCTGCCCTGCTGATCAAACTCATCTCCATGTGGAAATGAGAGAGGTTGTGTCTATAGAAGCTAAGTGTCATTGTATTCTTGTTGCAAAGTCTTGCCGTTTTAAGGCTAAGTAAGCTACCTTTTGTTAACTGTTTAATGATAAATGCCTTATTTTATCCTAACATCAAAACTCAACTAATAGTATGCTGGTGTGGAACCTAATCCTAAAACAATGTATAATCTTTGGCTAAGAATATGGCCAAAACAAAAAACTAATTGCAGAAGAATTTGAAGTTTGGTCATTATGTAATAATGAAGTGAACCACAAATTTATGTGAGTTATGAACGTGATAATTTAATCCTGTAGCCATGGAATCACCATTAGATGTCACATTGGAACTTTACCATGGATACACACACACACACACATGTATACACACACACACAAATATACACACATATACACATATTATATATGTATGTATGTATGTATCTATATCTTGATTTAATTGTTTTCCATTGGTTATTTCTTTCCTAAGGGGTTGCTATTATTTAAAAATTTTATTGATGCTTTAAAAAAAAACTGTTATCACTTCCCAATACCACTTTCATTCCAACCCAAGAAAACTTTTTTCTTGTAGCAAAGAAGTACAGTTAAGCAAAACAAACTGCTTTATTGACTAAGTATGAAAGCAAATGTCTCCTTTTATCTCTGTGGTCCCATATTTCCTTATACCTTTCCAATCTCTGGAATTAAGACTGGTCATTTCATTGATATGACTTTTAATGACTTTTTTATTTAATGACTTTTAATCTTTTTTAAAACATATTTTGTTTTTTAAATAAAAGTTTTATTGATTTTTTTGGGAGGGATGCCACTGTTCCTTTTCAATCAACCTCCTTTCTCCCATTAAAACTCTCCTTTGGAACAAAGTATAGTTGAATGAAACAAACTAACACATCCTTTAAATTATTGTGCTTAGTTTTTTTCCCTTTGGTTCTAATTGCTTCACTCTGCATCAGTTCATGTAATTCTTCCCAAATTTCTCTGAAATCCTCCTATTCATTGTTTCTAACAGAGTAGTAGTTTTCTGTCTCATTCATATGCCACAATTTTTTCAGTCATTCTTCAATCCAAGGGGTTGTTCTGGGACAGTCAAATCCCATCACGGTATGCTATACAGCATTTGAAACCCACCACTGACTCCTGGTATTGAAAGTAGACATTATATGTTATTAAAATTACCTTTAGGGAATCTTTGTGTAGCAGGAGGTCGTTCCCCAATCTACTTGAAATTACAGGACATAAGGGGCAAGTAACAAATGATAAAATGTAAGATTTTGCTTATTTAAGAGTTTGAGCAACTACATTTTCAGAACATATGGGCCAGGTTAGCAGAAACAGAGACTGTGAGATGTAAGGTACATACTGTTTGTAGGGTGCAAATGAACCACTCAAAGTTTGAAAGGGGTACACTCTAATATATCATTGTCTCTTTTATCTGCTCCTTATGTTTTGCCAGTGCAATCCCTCAAAGCCTGAAAGATTCAAACCCACATACCTCATTGTCTTTTTGCCTGTAATTTCATCAAGTAGATTGGGGGACTCAATTGATCATGGATCCCCTGATTGACTCCAATACCCTACATTTATGGAATTTAAAGACAGAGCTTTAATGTTAATACTTCAATGAATATTATTATTATAATAATATTTTCTCTGACATCAATATGGATGTTACTTCTCCCAGTGCAGACTGCAACTCATTTATGTCTTTAAAAGAGCCATTTTCTTTTAACTTTAAAAATTAACAAGCATTTACTTTTTTCTCTTTCCCACTTTCGCTGTACCCGACTATGGGGGAAAATAAAAATAAAATCCTTGTAATACATACGTATTGTCAGGCAAAACAAACTCCTATATTGGCTGTGTCCAAAAATTTTCAAAGGTCTTATACTGCATCTTGAATCCATTACCTGTCCTTCAGGGGGTGAGTGATGTGTTTCATCACTGGTCCTTTAGAATTGTAGTTAGTTATTAGAGTTCTTAAATTTTGTAAGCTGGTTGTCTTCATAGTTTTGTTGTCTTTGCATAAATTGTTCTCCTGGTTCTGCTCACTTCACTTTGAATCAGTGTATACAAATCTTCCAAAGTTTGTCTAAAAATCTCTCTTTCATGACTTCTTACTGTACAAAAGTCTATTCATACCTTCTCCAACTGTATTACTCTTGTTAATGCCTTTCTGTAAATGCTCAGAGGATTTGCCAACATATTGAAGCCTTCTTCTATTTTATGGATAAGAGTACTTCAGTAATTCATCTGTTAGTCCTCATGGTGGCCTCACCTCTTTTTTTCTTGTTGTGTGTTTTCTTATGCTACTTTCTGTATATGGTAGTGATGGCAATAAGCATTTTTCCCCATTGTCCTTTGCCTTGAGTGTGATTCTACAATCTTGGGGTTCCATGATTAGCAACTAAATAATCAACAAATCAACAGGCATTTTTAAGTGCTTACTGTGTGCCAGACACTATACTAAGCACTTGGGATACAAAGAAAAGCAAAATCAGTCCCTGCTTTTAAATAGCTCACATTCTAATGGGGAAGACAACATGCAAACAATTAGGTACAAAAAAGATATATATCTATATCTATATCTATGTGTATATATATATAATGGGTAAATTGCAAATTATCTCAGAGGGATGGCATTTTCATTGAAAGTGAAAAGGAAAGGGATGTGAGGTGGAAAGCCAGGAGACAGAAAGGAGGAAGGAAAGTATTCCAGGTGTGGGGGACACAGCCAGGGAAAAGGCATAGAGTTATTAGGGAGATGGATTGTCATGTGGGAGAAATAATAAGGGAGGCCAAAGTAACTGGTAAAGAGGGTAAAGTAAAAAAAAAAGACTGGAAATGTTGTAATGGGCCAGGTTATGAAGGACGTTAAAAGCCAGAAGATTTTATATTTGATCCTAGAGGCAAAAGGGGCCACTAGAGTTTATTGAGTAGAAGGGTGACATGGTTAGGTCCATGCCCTAGGAAGATCACTTTGACAGTTGAGTCAGGGATGGACTGGAGAGAGAAATGACTTGAGATAGGGAGACCAGCCAGAACAGAAAGCTAGTGGTTACAAAAAGTCAGTTTTAGAGTGAAGGAAACCAACAAAGAATTACCTTTCCCACTGAAGGACAAGAAGGTAAATTGTCTTTTGAATCATTCTTGCCTATTTCATTTTCAGATCAGTCAAGAATACTTGGGATGTTTCAGTGAAATCTTGACCATTCAAGTAAGCAATTTTACTTTTCACTTCTGTGCAACTTGCAATAAAATTAGTCAAGTCCAATTTTATAACTGCTTAGCTGCTTTTTCAGAAGCATCACCTGTCTCACAGGATTTCCATCCAGTTACAGGCTCAGTTCTGTTTGCTCACTACTTCTCTAAATTGGATTTTTAGCAGCTGGAATTTGCTTCAGATTTATGGATACTACTTTGTTTTTGCCCATTTTCTTTTTCTTTTTGTTGTTCTAACTTTCACTTTGCCCTTGTATTCCTTTAAGGGAATGTTTTAGTTAAATTTTCACTCCGAGGTCCCTCAAACTGGAAGGCTCTCTGGCTAGTGTGGGAATGGACAGGCCTTTTGGTTACTGTGCGTCACTCACTAATGCTTATAACTCAAAGAATTCTCATTTCCATCAGATAAGGGCAATTTGATGTGACCTTCATTCTTTCTTACTCCGAGCAAGTGAAAAATTTAGTTAGTCATTTAGATGTTTCTTTCCTACATGATGTCAACTGTCTGTATATTTGGTTTGGTATAGTATAGATAAAGCATCTAGATAATGACTGGAATTTTAAAAACTTTTCCTGCAGACATTTTGTTATGATATGAATAGTCAGAAATATATGTAGTAATGCCACTGAAGTCCTCTTTTAAAAAGGTTTTATTGATATAAAAAATTACTGTCATTTTCAAGTACAAACCATCCAACAGAGTCCTCTCTTGTCCCAAAGTAAAGTTGAGCAAACCAAATGGACACATTAGCCATATCTGACAGCATATGCCTCATACCACACCCAGAGTGCACTACCACTACACCTCTTTAATAGAGAGAGTGGAGGTAACCTTATCATAAGCCCTCTGGAGTCAAGATTGGTCAATGCAGTGCTCTGAGTTCTGGTGTCTTTTAGTTTCTTTTATTTTATTTTTTAACAATATCTTCTGAATAGTTGTTTTCAAGAAATATCTCAAAGGGATTATTGATGCACTGTTTTGTAAATAAGTGATTGAGTAAGCATGAAAAATAGAGGACATATTATTTATAATAATGTTTTACAGCCTTTTAAAATGTTGCATGTGGTACACAAAAATATCGTTAAAGAATGCAATATTTAATAGTGCAATCAGTGAGCAGTCAAATGAATGAATGTATTTAAGCTACAACCAATAAAATATAAGAGTATAATACATGTGTAATATGCCTCCTTCCAAGCATGGTTATAAAATTAAAAACATTGAAAACTCCAAATTAAATTCAAAATTATAATAGCTCTATAATTTATGAATCTATTGTATCATGGCAATAAAAAAAGAAGGGGAAAAACAAAGGATATTGTTGGAAAGCATACGCCAAAAACTCAATAAAGGACATTTAATTTAAAGATACAGCTAACAGCATAAATATTCCTGCAGTTTTTATATCAATGAGTCTAGTATTCCTCAATACTCAAAACCCTTCCTTATAGAGAGGTTTAAAAGCATGAGGCATGCTGGTAAATATTTAATAACTGGCTCTTCAAAATGGCACGACATGCTTTTAAGTTTAATCTGCATTTATTAACATTTTCCACATTGTTTTCTTAAGCCTTATTGTTGTTTGTCCTTCTTTCTGGAAGAAGACCATGACCTCAGGAAGGTGATATCATGACTTGCAAGTGAACTGGATTTAAGTGAAGGAGGGCTTTGCAAAGTCACTAGCCTCACTTTCTCTTCCAGAGCCATCTGGGTCCACTGGCAAGATATACATCAGAATGACTGGAGATGCTCCGGGATGCAGTGGGAGGCCTCGGCCTTTTTAAGCTAAGGTTTCCCAGGTCACAGTTTGTCTGAGGCAACACCCATGCAGTAATTAAGACTAGGTAAGAAATGAGGCAAAAATGGCCTCTTTTGCCTATTTAAAAAATCAATCTGGCAGAGGAAGATCCTCAAGGTTTCTGGCCAAAACAGAAACAATTGCCATTTACGCTTACTCTGGGCCATCAGAGCCCAAACAATCACCAAGTGAGGCTTGGGCTGGGATGTACTGCTGAGCAATCAGTGAGAGCCCAAGTGATTTGGATTTAAGGCATGGTCCTTAAAAAAGAAATCTAGCTCATAAGCCCCAAGATATCTTGTGAGGTTTCAGTGATCAAAATTCATATTCCTTTGGGCAGAGCATCTTCAGGTAAGGGTATGATTCCATATGTGGACAGAGGGAGAGGAGGGAGGAAGAGAAGAGGGAGGAACCATCTTTTTCTCCTTTTGCTGGCTGTCATCTGAGAATCACTATACAATTCCAATCATCTGATCACCAAAGCGACACTCCACCCTATCCCAGGTGAATTGTTACACCTCAGAGATAGCTCTACCAGTTGAATTTAATGGTGAAGAAATCTGTTTGCATCAAATCTACTCTCTGAATTTAATAAACCTATTCTATATTTTTCATTAACGAGTAAAATAATAATGTAAGACTCATAGGAAGATTTTGAAATTAGTCAATAACATTTGCTAAGTGCCTATTATGTACAGGGCATAGTAGTGAATCCTAAGAAGGAATGCTAAATATGGAAATACCACTCAATTAAACTCAGTACAATAAGCATTTATTAGGAGCCCTTTACATTCAAGATTCTCTGGTAGACACTTGGGACACAAAGATAAAAAATGACATTATCCTGGCCCTCTCAGAGTTTATAGCCTAGTTGGGAAGAAAGACATACATTAGTAAAAGAACTGATGAATATATTTGAAGAATAACACACCAACATAGCATAGGCCCCAGGCACACAGGTAGCCACTTGCAACTGGCCCACCAGCTGCTTCAGCATAGCCCCAGGCAAACAGGCAGCCTCCAGTGGCCAGACTGCCATGTGCTTCAGTGTAGCCCCATGGAAATGAAGAAACACCCCACCAGCACATGCCAGACACCAGCACTAGGACCCCAGCTCAGTACCAGGTAAGCTGCTAGACCCCTATGGCCTCCAGAAGCACCAGACACTCCCACCTCATCCCCTTAGTGTAGCACCAGACATGAAGATCCCTAATGGGTCTCAGGGTAACATCTGTGCAGCACCAGGTAGACAGCCAGGGTTTGTAGCCCCTGGCACAAGAAGTCTGAGGCAGTGTCCCTTCCATCCAAGGAGCAGTGCTCAAATTTAAAAAGAAAGAAAAGAGGCGGAAAAAGACAAGCAAAAAAGAATCTGAACCACTGAAAGTTGTTATGGTGACAGGGAAGAGCAAGACACATACTCAGGAAAGGACAAAAATGTCAAAACATCTATAGGCAAAATCCTAGAGAAAAACAGGAAGTGGTCTCAAGCCCGGAAAGAACTCATGGAAGAGCTCAAAAAAGAAGCTTCAAATCGTAAAGGAAAGGTAAAAGAAAAATTGGGAAAAGAAATGAGAGTGATGCAAGAGAATTATGAAAAAAGAGTCAACAACTTGGAAAAAGAAAACAACTGCTTAAAAAGTAGAATTGGCCAATGGAAAAGGAAGTACAGAAGCTAACTGAGGAAAATAACTCCTTAAAAGTTAGAATTGGGCAAGTAGAAGCTAATGACTCTATGAGACATCAAAAACAATAAGAAAAGAAAAACAACTGACCTGGAAAATAGATCCGGGAGAGCTAATGTCAGAATCATTGAACTACCTGAAAGCCATAATTAAAAGGAGGACCTGGACAGCATCTTTCAAGAAATTATCAAGAAATCTGTCCTGATATCCTAGAACCAGAGGGCAAAATAGGCCTTGAAAGAATCTACCAGTCACCTCAGGAAAGAGATCCCCAAATAAAAACTCCGAGGAACATTATTGCCAAATTACAGAACTATCAGGTCAGGGTAAAATACTGCAAGTGGCCAGAAAGAAACAGTTCAAATATTGGGGAGCCACAATCAAGATTACACAGGACTTAGCAACTACAACATTAAAAGATTGGAGGTCATAAAACATGATATTCTGGAAGGCAAAAGAGCTGGGACTACAACCAAGAATCACCTGCCCGGTGAAATTAAGCATAATGCTTCAAGGGAAAAATGGTTATTCAATGAAATGGAAGGATTTCAAGCTTTCATAAGAAGACCAGAATTTTACAAAAACATTTGATCTTCAATATCAAGACCCAAGAGAAGACTAAAAAAGGTACAAAGGGAAAAGAAAACATGAGGTATTCAATGGAGCTGAACTGTTTACATTCCTACATGGGAAGATTATACTTGCAATTCTTAAAAATTGCACCACAAGTAGTACAGCTAGAAGGAATATACATATACAGACGGTACGGGAATAAGGTGAATTTGAGGGAATGACATAAAAATAATTAAGGGATGAGAAAGAGGAGTACACTGGGTGAAGAAGGAAGGGAGAGGTAAAATGGGGTAAATTATTTCACATGAAGAGGCATGAAAAACCTATTATAGTAGAGGGAAAGATGGGAGGGTGGGTAATGAGCATCATTTGAACCTTTACTTTTATCAGTATTGGCTTAAAAAGGGAATAATATACACAATCAGTTGAATATAGAAATCTATCTTACCTGACAGGAAAGTAGGAAGGGAGGAGTTTAAGTAAAGGGGAGGGAGGGACTGACAGAAGAGAGGGCAAATGGGGTGGGAAGGAGTAGGGGCTGGAGGTGATAGACAAAAGCAAAACAATGTTGAGGAGGGAAAGGGTGAAAGAAGAGAGAGGAGACAAACAGGAGGAAAAATAGGATGGAGGAAAATAGAGAGTTAGTAATCATAACTGTGAATGTGAATGTGATGAGCTCTCTCATAAAATGGAAGCAGATAGCAGAATGGATCAAAAGCCAGTATCCTACAATATATTGTTTACAAGAAACACCCTTGAAAGAGAGAGACACATACAGAGTAAAGGTAAGGAGCTGGAGCAGAATCTATTATACTTCAGCTGAAGTAAAAAAAGCAGGGCTTGCAATCCTGATCTCAGACAAAGCAAAAGCAAAAATAGACCTAATTAAAAGAGATAAGGAAGGAAACTATATCTTGTTAAAAGGTACCATAGACAATAAAGTAATATCAATGCTAAGCATATATACACCAAGTGGTATAGCACCCAAATTCTTTTTTTGGGAGAAGGTTTTACTTCTGAAAGAGTAACACTTTTCAAGATTGTAAATTGGATACTTCAAATAAAACCCAATTCCTGACAAAAACAAAACAAAAATACTGTCAGAAATTTTTTTTAGAAGAGGAAAATAAAATAAAATTAAATTAAAAGTTAACAGGGTCTAGGCAACACACAAAAAACCTGCAAATTTTGACCACTGAAAAACTTCTTAGGTTTTTAAGAATTGAACTTTCAAATTGAATTTTCCCAACAAAAAACATCCATAATGGCAGCAGATTCTTCTGCCATCTATTGTTTAGTCTGAAGTACCATGAAGAAGTCTCCACATGTTGAGTGAATGAACATCTAACTAAAAAGCTATTTAACTTCTGAGTATCCAGTTTTTCTGGTATAAGAGGTAGCAGCAACCACAGCCACCTTCTGAGCAGCTTCCTTCTTGCCATGATGAGCTTGTAACACAGCAACAGCTTCTTCCACCTTTGACCACCAGAGGGATTCTGGACACTCCAGCATGTAGCATCCAAATTCTTAAAGGAGAAGCTAAGTGAGTTACAGGTTCATGATTAAACAAGAGAAAGAGAGCATTATGAAATGTAAAATAGATAATTTTGATTACATTACATTAAAAAGCATTTGCAAAAACAAAAGTAATGCAACAAAGATTAGAAGGAAAGCATAAAGCTGAGAAACAATCTTTATGGCAAGTATCTCTGATAAAGGCCTCATTTTTCAAATATATAGAAAATTGAGTCAATTTATAAGAATACAAGGCATTCTCCAATTGATAAGTGGTCAAAGGATATCAACAGGCAGTTTTTGGACAAAGAAATCAAAGCTAGCTATAGGCATATGAAGAAGTGCTCTAAATCACTTTTGATCAGAGAAATACAAATTAAAACAACTCTGAGGTCCCACCTTACCCCTATCATATTGGCTAATATGACAAAAGGAAAAATGATAAATATTGGAGAGGATGTGGGAAAATTGGGCCACTAATGCACTGTTGGTAGAGTTGTGACCTGATCCAACCATTCTGGAGAACAATTTGGAACTCTGCCCAGAGGACAACCAAACTATGCATATCCTTTGATCCAGCAATACCATTGCTAGGTCTATATCCCAAAGAAATCATAAAAAAGGGAAAAGCATCTGTATGTACAAAAATATTTATAGCAGCCCTTTTCATGGTGGCAAAATATTGGAAATTGAGGGGATTCCCATCAGCTGGGGAATGCTGAACAAGCTGTGGTATATAAATGTAATGGAATACTATTGTGAAATAAGAAATGATGAACAGGAAGAATTCAGAAAAAACCTGGAAAGATTTGTCCAAACCGAAGCAAAGTGAGATGAGTGAAGCAGGAAAATATTGTATACAGTATCAACATTATGTGATGATGAACTATGAATGACTCAGTTCTCAGTAACACAATGATCAAGTACAAAGGGACTCACGAAGGAAAATACTGCCCACATCCAGATAAAGAAGTGATGGGCTCTGAATGCAGATCAAAGTATACTTTTTCACTTACTTTATTCTTTTTTCATGTTTTTTTCCCTTTTGACCTGTTTCTTCTTTCACAACTGTGACTAATATGGAAATATGTTTTACATGATAGCATATGTATGATCTATATCAAATTGCCTACCATTTTAGGAAGGGGAATGAGAAGGAGGGAGAAAAATGTAGAACTCAAAATCTTGTAAAAATGAATGCTAAAAATTGTGTTGACATGTAATTGGGAAAAAAATAAAATACTATTTGAAAAAAATAATAAAAAAGGGAAAAAATTAAAAAACAAGCACAATGGTGTATACATTACATAATTATTGTCTTGCTACAGATATGTGACAACTGAAATCTTTATATAACAATGGTCACCAAACACATCTTACTGATGCATTAATTTCAAATAGCAATCCTATTAGACATAAAGATTTTGGAAAATGCTTTGGATTTTGTTGCAAAGAGATCTATAGAGGAATATATTGGAGAAAGCTCAAATTGGCTAGTGAGAGCTGATTGTTAAAATTTTAATGTGAGGATTTATGCCTCAGAAATTATTCTTTTGTTTATTGTCTAGATGCAAGGGTTCCCAAAGTAGGCAATACCATACCCTGGTGGGGCACTGGAACAATAGGAGGCAGTAGTAGCCTCAGATGCATTTGGGGGGACATTGAATAAAAATAAGGGGGTGATGGAAGCATGAGGAAAGAAGAGAAGAAAATTTTGAAAAACCATTCGTACTTTTTTCGTCTGTTGTATAACAGAGTTAAAGTTGTAGAGATTATGTTATTTTCCAAATAAACACACAAAATGCAAGTTATAACCAATCAGTGGTCAAGTCCGCTGACAGGTCTTAACAAGCAAGTGTTGACAGGTGAGTATGTCATGCATTGTTGGGAAGTCCAGCACTCATTGGCAGGAATATGTGTGTATAGTGACTTGTTTACAATATGATACTATGCAGTTACATGATGCAATATTGTATCATCAAAATTTCAATGCAGGAAAAACCCCACAAATTTATAATAAATTGTTAAATTTAACATATGCCATTTAAAAAATTTATATATTTTTTGAAATGATACAAATTAAAAAAAAATTAAAGAGTTAAAGAAAATAGATTTCCAGGGGGGCACTGAGTAATTTTTTTTTGAAAAGGGGCCAATAGGCCAAATAAGTTTGGGAAACTCTGGTCTAGACTTAAGAAACTAATAAAGGAAATGTTAATAATGCAGACTAATTTTAAAAGTATGCCATGGGTATATCTTTTTCTTCCCAGAGAGCCAATTGTTAAACATTTACCACCATACTACTACGTGTACAAAACAAACATGTTACATATGAACTGAGTGAATACTGAATAGAAGAATAGCAAAATTAATCCTTGTAGAGTTTCAGTAAGAAATGAATAAGGGGATCCTGGGCAAGTCTCTTATTTGCCTCAGTTTCCTTGTAAAATTGGGATAATAACAGAAGGGCTGTTGTGAAGATCAAATAAAATAATATTTGTAAAGTGCTTAGCACAGTGCCTGGCATGTAGTAGATGTTATGTGAATGCTTATTCTCTTCCCTTCAGTTCCCTTCAGTAGCAGGGCTTGGGTTTAATGAAATCACAAATTCAGTCCAAAAAAAAAATCTCTCAGTGATGCTAAGTGGTTGAGAATTATAGAGCAACCCTAATCTCATATAAGTTAACATTGCAGGGCCTCTAAGGGCAATGAAAAAGGACGTGATGGTTGTAGCATATAACCAAAGGTAACTTACACATGAGAATGACACAAAAGACATTATGAGAGATATTCACGATGGAAAAAAGCAGTGGGCCAGTCATGTAGCAAGAGTGGATGACAGACGGGTAGACCAAATGAGTGCTGCACTTACTATGCCAGCAAATTTGGGAACCTCAACAGTGGACACTGGATTGGAAAAGATCAGTTTTCATCCCAGTACTAAAGAAGGACAATGCCAAAGAATGCTCAAATTACCAAATAATTGTGCTTGTTTCACACGCCTGCAAGCTTAAGAATCTGCATGCTAGGCTTCAGCAATATGTGAACCAAGAATTAACAGAAGAGCAGACTAGTTTGGGAAGAGGGAGAGAAACTAGAAACCAAATTGCTGACATTCACGGGATTACGGAGAAAGCAAGGTAGTTTCAGAAAAAAAACCATCTACTTCTGCTTCATTAACTATATACTTTGTGTGGATCACCACAAAATGTGGTAAGTCCTTGTAACAGCAAAGACCTTGGCACACCCAGGATGGCCTGCTAGCATAGGTTCTTTGATCTGCTTTTCTTAAAGGAAAGGCAACTTTAAGGGGACCAACCATCTTACTTTAATCAAGCATATATAAATCATTCACTAGTTCAGGGGAAAGGTCAGCATCATGAACGTGGAGAAAATACAAGCAGAGAAATTAGCACAGAGATTCAACAGACGGGGCTCCAACTGTCTGAATAAAGTAATAGAACCACCTACTTACACCACTGGATTGGAGGAGCATCAAACATCTGAGTATAGTAGGGGAGTTCTTAAAAAATGACTACTCAGAGTCCCATCCAGGAAACCAAAATGTCTTTTGCATGAGCAAGCCCCCAAAGCAAAATCTCACCTCAGAATATATATACATTTTTGGCTAATAGGCTCAGAACCAGAAGGCATCACAACCCACCTGACTCAGTACCTAATTAACTTCGTACCAAAAGATTTGAAAGTCTTCCTACAAGCAAGCCTCCCAAGTAAGTTCCTCCTTAGGCAAGTTCCTCCCCCCTTGGGCTCTATGTGACTCAGGATGTATCACAGCTGTGATTGAACACATGTGGTTACATAGGCCTATTGATGGATGGGGAAGATCTTCCTATTCCATTAACATTACAGTCCTCAAAAGAATGGGAGTACTGGATCACCTTACTTGTCTCCTGAGGAACCTGTATGTGGGTCAAGAAGCAATGATTAGAACAACTGTTGGAACAACAGATTGGTTTAAGATTGGAAAATGAGTAAGACAAGGCTCTAAATTACCACCTTATTTACTTAACTTACATGTAGAACACATTATTCAAAATTCCAGGCTGAACAAATCAAAAGCCAGAATTAAGGTTGCTGGGAGAAGTAGCAACAACCTCAGACATGCAGACAATACTATTCCGATGGCAGAAAGTGAAGTAGAATTAAGAAATCTCTTGATGAAGGAGAAGAGTATAAAAGTTGTCTTGAAACTTAACATTAAAAAAAATAAAATCATCGTGCCTGGTGCCGTCACTTCCTGGCAAATAGAAATGGAAGCAGTATCAGACTTTATATTCTTGGGCTCAAAGATCACTGGAGAGGGCAACTGTAACCATGAAATTAAAAGATACTTTTTCCTTAGAAGGAAAGCTATGGCAAATCTGGAGAGCACACTAAAAAGCAGAGATATCACCTTGCCAACGAGGTGTCATATAGTCAAAGCTATAGCTTTTCCAGTAGCAATGTAAGGCTGTGAGAGTTAATCTATAAGAAAATCTGAGCACTGCAAAATTGATGCTTTTGAATTGTGGTGCTGGAGAAGACTTTTGAGAGTCCCTTGGACAGCAAGGAGATCAAATCAGTCAATACTTTAATTCAGACTATTCACTGGAAGGTCAAACACTGAAGCTGAAGCTTAAATATTTTGGCTACACGATGAGAAGACAGGACTCACTGGAAAAGGCCCTGATGTTGGGAAAGATTGAAGGCAAAAGCAAAAATGGCTGGCAGAGGATGAGATAGATAGATAGTGTCATGGAAGGAGTGAGCATGATTTTGGACAGACTTTGGGAGATAGTGGAGGATAGAAAGGCCTGGTGTGCTATGGTCCATGAGGTCACAAAGCATTGGATATGGCTGATGGGTTGAACAACAAGAAGACCAAATGTGGTCCTGGAATTCATAAAACTCTAAAAGGTTGATGCAGAAGAAGCAGATTCAACATTCTGTCACAGTAAAGAAGAAATGCCCACATTGAATCCAAGAATTGAACATCTTGTTTTTCTTGATTCTGTAATTGATCCTTTATCATTGTCCTGACCTTTGGACTTTTTCCCTAGTGACTACCCAAATTTAGCAATAAACATTTAAGCACTCAATACATGTCGGTCTCTGGGCTAGGCCCTGGGGTTAGAAAGACATGCAAAAAAATAGTCCCTCCCCTCAAGGAGCTTACCTTTTCCTAGGGAACATGACATCTCCACAGGTAAGTAAACACAAGGTGTTTTGAGCTCAAAGAGACTTTAGAGATAATTTTGTAGGAAACTTTGATTTTATAGATGAAGAAAATGAGTCCCAGAGAGGTTAATCCAGGGCTACAATGGGTGAAAAGTGGAAGAACCAGGATTTGGAACCTGATTCTAGGTCCAATTAAAAGAACTGAGCTAGAGTATCATGAATCAAGTCAGCCTAATCATGATGGCAAGAGGTGAGAGTGCTATGGAAATTGTGGGCAGGGGCCAGGTGAGTTTGTAGGCATGCCCGGATAGCAGCCACCAACCAGAGAGGTTCTAGTCGTATTCCTCGGCTTCTCCCGGTTAGGTACTCTTTTCTCAGTAGAATTGTATTTGTACTTGAGATGCTTTTCCTTCTTACATTTTACTGGGGGATATTGCCCCTACACAAATAAAGAGCTGGGAAGTCCAGTCTTAGTGATATATTGGGGTTCATAAAAACACTTTCTTTGAATCACTTTGGCATCTATCCAAAGGCTTGTCTGTGCCAAGGTCCTAGAACCCTAATGGTTCAAGGATCAACACCCTGACATGATCATTCACAGGGCTTTACAGATTTTATTTCATTTTCCCAAGGTCCTTGTGCTGGTTAGCATGAGGACTTCAAGCTGGAGGGGGCTTTGAAGGTCATCTCGCATTTTCTAGATGGGAAAATGAGCACTGAGAGGCTAGATGACTCACCCTAGGTCACAGAAGTAGTTAGCAGCAGAGTTTGGATTTGAATGTGGAGCCACAGACAGCAAATCCAGTGCTCTTTTCACCAAAATTAAGTAAATTAATCAGTCTCGGCATCAGTCAATGACCAAGGTGAAGATTAAAGTTCTGTAATCCCAGTAACCCATTCAAACCAGAACATAAGTTTCCCCATGGAGAGCATTTAGCTTTCAATAAAGGGGTGAGCTAAGTCTGTGTTGGAGGTTGATAGGCTGATGTCATTGATGGATTGACAGGTATTTTTTTCCTAGCCCCTACCACACAGAAGGAAGATGCTATTCTTTTTAATTTGCTCAGAGCAGTAATTGTAAATGAAAAGCAATATTGCAACACATCCAATTATAACCAGAATACTACCTCCTAGGACTCATAAAAAGGAGGGGAAAGTATTTATGACTATGTGGATCCATTAATCTCTGCAGTTATGACTACACATACTGTACCATACCAATTGGAAGATTGGTCTTTCTTTTTTCTCCAGTGATATACTTCATAAAAACTCAGCTGGGTATTTTGTTATAAATTAAACCCTGAAATATTGTTTTTCCATAAGCACCTTGCTTACTTCTCACTCAGTGGGATTTTTTTCCCCCCTCTGTCTACAATTTTATGCTCATTTACTCTTTTCAATAGAATCATTTGTTTACCCCAAACTCACCATACAATGGGTGATATTTTCTTATGGAAAGCAGAGGAAAACAAATGGCTTCAAATGATAGGGGAATGAAATAGCTTGTGTTTTTACATTTATTTTTTAAATTTTGAGTTCTAAGTCCTCTCCTTCCTTCCAGTCCCTCCCTCACTCATTGAGAAAGCAAGCAATATGATACCCAATGTATATGTGAAGTTTTCAAAACATTAGCTTGTGTTTTCAACCAAGAGATTGATTATATAGAGAGAGTAGTATCATGTATGTAGCTACAGGAATGTAGGGCAGTGGTCGCCAGTTGTACCTTATCCATTGAGGATCACTAAGTGAGGTGTCACCTTCTTAGCATAATACTAATTCCTTTCCAGAATGGTGTGATCAATTCACATTTCCACCAACAGAGTGCTAATGTGCCAGTCTTTCCTCAATCCCTCCAACACTGACTATTCCCATCTTTTATCTTCTTGGCCAATTTGCTTGGAAATGACCTACTTTTTTTTCAGACAGCACTGAGCTAGGATGGATAATTGGCACAATATGATATGGCACAATATGGTACAAAATGATAGTCAGGATCCCAAAAGATTTGGACAGGTTAGAAAACAAATCTGAATCTAAGAAGACAAAATAAAACAGATATAAATGTAAAGTCTTACACTTAAACTCAAGAAATTGACTTCATAAGTATTAGATTAGGAGAATGTAGTTAGAGTGATTTCTCTGAAAATGATCTGGGGATTTTCTACTGGGGCAGAACTTCAACCTTAATCTGAATCATCATTGAGATATGAAAGCCAAATAAAGCTAATGTGATGTTGGACTTTATTAAGGGAGGCATATTGACTAGGAATAAGAAAGTAAGAGTATTGCCATATTTTGTCCAGCCACACCATGTCTGGTGTCTAGTGCTCAATTCTGGGCACCACATTTTAGGAAAGAATTGATAAGCCGGAGAGTATCCAGAAGTAGACAACCAGAATAATGAAAGGCCTTGATTTCATGTTATGTGAAGACTAATTTAAGGAACTGAGGATATATCATTTAGAGCAAAGAAGACTCAGGAGAAACATGAGAGCTGTCTTCAAGCACTTGAAAGCCTCTCATATGGAAGAATAATTAGATTTGTTCTATTGGGTGCCAAACAGTGGAACAATAGGTGGAGACAGTAAAGATAAACTGTTGACCTTTATGCCAGGAAAAACTTCCTAACAATTAGAGTGATCTAAATGTGGAATGGGTTACTTGGGGTGGTAGTAGGTTCCTCATTATTGCAGGTCTTCAACAAAAGACTGCATGACTACTTGTTGAATGTATTGCTTTTCAGGCTTGGTATTGGATTATATGGTCCTTTCATTCCCTTCTCCCTCTTAAATTCTTTCTTTCATATGCCATATAGAAAATGAAAGCATAGCATTATAGACCTACTAATAACAGGGAGTTATCTTCCAGTAGCAATAATGGGTTATGTGGAACCATCTACACTCTTACGTGATTCATTCTGTAATCATTAACATCCAGAGAGTTGACCAAGGATAGGAGTACTTAAGTTGTGGCCATGGAATGGATCAAAACTAACTGGGCTTTGCTAGATGGTACATTGAATAGCATTCTAGTCTTAGAGTCAGGAAGACCTGAGTTTGAATCTTGCCACAGGTCCTTATTAACTATGTGAACCTGAACAAGTCATTCAACCTTTTAGCCTCAGTTTCCCTATTTGTAAAATGGGGACAATAACAGCACCTACTTAACAGGGTTGTTGTAAAGATCAAATAAGATAACACATGTAAAGTGCTTGGCAAACCTTAAATCACTGCATAAATGTTGGCTGCTGTTGTTAATATCATTATTATTTTTCATTATTACCAAGTACTATAAATGATTGGCAACTAGGAGGTGCAGCGGATAGCGCAGTGGGTCTGGAGTCAGGAAGGCTCTTCTTCCTGAGTTCAAATCTGGCCTCAGATACTTATTAGCTGTGTTACCCTGGGCAAGTCCCTTAACCTTGTTTGTCTCAGTTTCCTCATCTGTAAATGAGCTAGAGACAGAAATGGCAAACCACTCCAGGATATTTGCCACGAAAACCCCAAGTGAGGTCATGAAGAGTCGGACACGGCTGAAACAACTGAACAGCAGTAACACCAACAGCAACTGTACGTGACTGTGGCTCATTAGCACTATGCTGTAAGCAGTCTGTTCCAGATAATACATCATAGGTTTTTAAGTACGGATGGTACTTTCATGGTCATCTCATCCAACCTCCTCATTTGATATTTGGAGAAACTGAGGCCCTGACAGGTTGGGACTTTTTTTACCAAAGTGACACAGAAAGTAAGTAAATGTCAGAGCTAAGGTTTGAACCCAGGTTCTCTGACTCCAAATCTTAGTAGAGACAGAAGACAGGACATGTTTCAAATTATATTCTTCCTTTTGTGGGGTACAGAATATTTGTGAACTGTTTCTTTTTCTGTCTGCATGAAAAAAAGCATTTATTCTTCACTTCCAACTTGTAATACATCTCAGAGTCACTTCAGAAAAAAAAGACTGATTGTTCTCCCTTATCCCTACCCAGAGGGAAAAATTTAACCATGGCATGCTTTCTCAAGGACTCTTGATTTCAATAGCTTTTGCTGTTCTTTGAGTTCCTTTATTCCTCCTTGCCTTTCTTGTCTCTTTGAGACCATTTAGTCCCACGAAATAGGACAGGAGTTCAGTGCCATCATTCAGACTCTGTATCTTATGAAACAACTGGGCACATTGGCACAGGGAGAGCTGGGCAGCCTCAAAAGGGAGCAGGGCCAGGTGTTAATCACAGCTCTGAACCTGACTTTCTTCATAGTTAATTGGCAAGAGGTGTTTATGAATGAGCTGAAAAGCAAGATGAAATGGGAAAAGAGGTGGACAATAGCACAGAGAGCATAAAGAGGGAGCCATCTTCAACTTTGTTCCATTTCTGGGTGCCAGGAAATGTCACTTTAGAGTTTTCTTAAATTTCTCAATCTTGCTTCCACTGCAACCCTGACTCTAGCCTCTATGTGTGTGCATGCATTATGTGTGTGTGTGTGTGTGTGTGTGTGTGTGTGTGTGTGTGTGTTTTAATTCCCACTGGGCTTTTTTCTCCTCTTACAAGACGATTCTAAAATCCTGACTCAGAATATCACTCTTCTTCTGTAATGGCATATGTGTAATTTGCTTTTCTTAAAGTAGGAGGCTGAATTTGAATCTATTAATTTGTTTGGTACGAAAAAAATCTGTTTCCTGTAATCACAGTAATCAGTCTGTGCTGTTGCTATAACTTTAATTTTCCTTTTAATATATTGGTCAAACAAAAATGAACAGCACATACTCTTTTTCTCACAGGCATTTTGTTTACTGGTCTGGTGCCTATACTGGGTATAAAAATAATTTAGCCAACTTCTTTCCTCCATGCTGGTGAATACACACTCCTCTTCACCTCCTGCTTTCTCCCCTTCTTATTTCATTATACCACAGCCAAGGAGTCTATATTGAAATTTCAGGTTTTAGGCCAGGTTTGCAGAGGCGGGACCATAAGAAGAGATCAGGAGAGTGGCAGAGGAGGAAATTTTCTCTATTTTTTATTTCCCCTACTTTTCCAACTTGGATGGGAACAGTAGAATTCAAGGATCTTAATATGGCCCTTGAGTAAAAGAAATGTTATTTTCTGACTTTTGTTTGGGACTTGAGGATGAGAAATCCTTGACTGACAGGTATGTCACAAAATGGGGCCTGTAAATTTCCATTGTAAATTAGTTGGCAGTTTGCCTATGGGGAGGAGGGACATGTGGCCTGGAGGCCCCACATGGCCCTCTAGATCCTCAAGTGCAGCCCTCTGACGGAATCCAAACTTCACAGAGCATATTCCTTTAATAAAAGGGGATAAAAATAAAAGAATTTGTTCTGTGAAGTTTGGATTCCGTCAGAGGGCTGCACTTGAGGATCTAGAGGGCCACATGGGGCCTCCAGGCCACAAGTTCCTCACCCCTGACTACTTTCCCATCTCCTTTTAAAAGAGACTTGGATGAATGTCTGTTATCTGAGACATTTAAAATAATATTTAATATGGTCTAGTAAGTAATAAATTGTGTACCTTGCTTTGAGTGTTGGCTTTTGCTTTAAGATGATGCAATAAAAACAGATGTGCTTAAAAAATAGGAATAAAGAAAAGCAGAGCAGGTGGTTAATGTTTGAATAGAAGCCTGTCTCTGAAATTGACTTGAACAACAAGGCTTTCTTTGTGCCTCATAGCTCCTTATATGCTACGGAAAGAATAACCTTCAGCCTCCCTTTTCTTGCTTCACTTTTTTTTGGTGATGGTGCTTTGGCTGTTACCTCTTAGTAACAAATGTGCACATCTTGGGAGCAGAATTTTTTTCAGCTGCTCTA
Organism: Trichosurus vulpecula; assembly: GCF_011100635.1. Taxonomy (NCBI): domain Eukaryota; kingdom Metazoa; phylum Chordata; class Mammalia; order Diprotodontia; family Phalangeridae; genus Trichosurus; species Trichosurus vulpecula. The sequence goes on along the minus strand of NC_050581.1, from coordinate 46,227,847 downwards.
CATAGGAAGAATTACAAATAAGGAAGGATGTTTTAAAAAAATCTATGACATGCACTTTTAAGAAGAAGATATGGACTTGGAATGCTGCTGGTTATAATCTCTTCCAAGTGAGAGCAGTCACAAAATCTCAGCTGAAAGGAACCTCAGAAGGGCAATTCTTGAATTTTACAGATGAGGAAACTGAGATTCAGAGAAGATAAGTGAATCACTTGCCCAAGATCACATACCTTTTTAGTGGTAGAGCTGTGATTATCAGTCAGGTATCTTAGTCTAGTGCTCCCCAATTAAAAAGGAGATTAGATTAGACAAATACTATTCCAACTATTAACTATTTGCAAAAACAGGACAAAGTCAGTTGTAGATGAGAACTGATGAGCCACTGCTGAATATAGGTTAAGTGCAGTCAGATAGAGACAAAATTAATTAGATCTAACTAGTTCTTATGCAATGTTTAGCTAAGAATTTCTATCATGTTTATCTTCTACAAAAAATGACATAAGTGGGAATACATGCAGATAAAGAGACTATAATGTAAAAAGAATTTTTAAAACAAGCACTGGGAAAATTGAGGAGGTTTTTCTTTAGCTAAGAAACTTGACTTTCAAGAGGAAAGAAAGGATAAAGAATGCAAACAGCTAGTATTTGCTGGGTTATTGACAATAAATCTTATTCCAAGGCCACTAAAAAGTCACACTTACTGTAGCAAGGTTCCTGCTTACTGTTTTCCTTAATAAGGAAAAGGAGGTGTAGAAGGGAAGGAAGAGAAGAGATTAGGGAGGGAAAAAAGGGGAGAGAAGAAGGGATTACTAAAAATCCATGTCTATATAGTTCAAAGTAAAATGATGACTTGGCAATAAAATAATTTTATTGCCTTCTGGTTCCAAATGAAGCTTCATTAATTCCAAAATTGTTCAGTATGATTGCCTTTATTTTGGGTCTGGAATTTTGGAGAAAGGAACTCCCTCCAACAAAGCAGATTGATGGTTGGTCTTGGAGAATTCCTCAAGAGCACCAACAAGTTAAGTGACTTGACCATGATAGAATATGTCAGAGGCAAGATTGAACCTAAGTCTTCTTGACTATAATGTGAGCCCTCTGTTCACTATAGTAGGATGCTTCACTTAGCTGTTTACAGAAAATCAAATTAACTGGATCACTGTTAACTTTCCACTTTGGGTTTATATTTATCATCCATTCATTCATTTATTCATTCATCAATTCTTTCAAAAAGTTATATTGAGTTACAACCATGCACTTATCACTGAATTCTCCAAAGGACACAAAAGAAATATAAAAACCATTTTCCTGACCACTAGGAATATTTTAAGAGTTGGTAATGACAGGTAAGCAAATGAAAAGATGCCCTTTGATGATCTGAACACTTTCTTTCATTTTCAGATGGTTATCTTATTGTTTTTATTTTGTATTATATTCACAGTTCTCTGGAACCCCCAACAAAACTGAATATAAATTAACTTCATGAAAGCAAAACCAGGAGCTGGTTAACTACTAAGTTGAAAAGGAAGCTTCTAACTAGAAATGGAAAATAGGCTCTTGCCAAAGGAGCTAACTTTGTTAGTGAACCAAGGTAGTGAGAGGGAAAGCAAATTTCTATTCCAACATGCCAGTTTCTAGTGACCTAGCATCTTAATGAAACCATATATGAGAAATAACTGTACCATTGTTACTTGCAGAGAAACGAATTACCTACATTATTTTGTTGCTTTCCTGAGCAATTCATAAAGTAATGACTCACAACTATGCCCTTTTCTTCATAGAATTCTGACCCTCAGCCTGTTTAAAATATTTCCAGAAAGACCTTGAGGTATATAGAAATAAAAATATGCTGTTTCACCATATTATTTGGGGGAAAAGTCATATATTTTCTAAAACTCTGGAAGAATTCATAACCCTTAAGAGCTCCTAGATTAACAATTAATATTATGTTTGAGATATACTAAAATGTAGATACATTTCTACTTCGTCTTTTAATTTGGAACTCAGCCAGACTCTTCAAGTGAGGAGCAATTTACAATAAAATACGAGGCTTTAGCAGCTTCATTTATTATACTTCAAATCTCCATTTCTTAATCATGTAAAAAACTACCAAACAATCACAAGTCCCCAGAAATGAGGGACAAATCATTGTGCTTGCAGCTCTAAGGGGAAAAAAAGAATTCTGTGTATTAGCAAATTTAATCATTCCATTTCAGGGTAGATCATCTATTTTAATTTTCTTTCTATGTTTGTTGGCTTTCAGTATTCTTTTTGCTTCAAAGATCAACTCAACTACTGTTTTCTTCACCACAAGGCTTATGGTGTCACATCTAGTCTTTCTGATATCAGGGTCTTCAGGGCTGCTTTTATGCACTATGCATGCTTGAACCGGTATTTATTAGATAGAAACTTGCTACTTTTATATTTGTATTATCTTATGGAAAGACTGCTATGCTTTTCCAAAAGGTGAAGATACACCAACCTTGTTTTCAGAAAGGGACTAGGGAAAAATTCCTAGGCTGCTTGATAGTAACCCAAACTTCATTAACTAGAGTGGGGAACCTTTGACCTCTAGGATGGAATCAGCCCTCAACTTGTAATCAGCTCAAAGGGCAGTTGTCTCTAGTAATGTTATTTCAATACTTTATGGATCTGTGATGGTGCACCTTTGGTGTGCTGTGGAAGCATCCCATCTGTGCCTTCTCATCTTGTGTGACTTTTATCTGTGTCCTCCTGGAAATGTGCTGAGTTACTACATCTAGCCAAATCAGCTGGACTTCATGTTGTTCCTCATACATGATATCCTCTCTTTTGTTTCTGTATCTTTGCATGGACTCCATGCCTGGAATGCTTTCTTTTCTAAATGTTCTTCAAAGTTGTTGTGTTTGTCCTTCATTTTTGAAGAAGACCATGACATCAGGGAGATGATGACATGACTTGCAGTTGACTTTGACTTGAGTCAGGGAAGGCTGTGCAAGGTCACCAGCCTTACTTTCTCCTCCAGAGCCATCTGAGTCCAGTGGCCTGGTATTCACCAGGATGACTGGAGATGGCCCAGGATGCATTGGAAGATGCTGGCTGTGAGAAATGTGGTTTGGGCATCACTGGACTTCCCCAAATTGTGAGAACACATGACTTTGGGGATCATTGGACTTCCTAGGCAGGGCCAAAGTCCTGAGGAAGAACCCTGTGATAATCCCTAGGGAAGGCTGTACAGACCACAGGACTCCCAGAGGAAGACCAAGTGGTAGCCATCCCTTAATCCGTGGGGATCACAGGGCCTCCTACCCCAAGTGATGGCCCCTTAGGATGGCGGTAAGATCACAAGCCTCCCGAGACAGGGCTGGAAGTCCCAAGTGATGTCCCCTTAAGAAGGCCGTACAGACCACAGGGTTCCCCAAGGGAATCCAGAGTGGTAACCCTCTTAACACCGCAGTGGGGATCACAGGACACCCTAATACAAGATCTAGGAGTAAGCCTGGGGAGCTTCCACTGCCTGTTGCTTCCTTTCTGGCGAGCTTCCACTGCCTGTTGCTTCCTTTCACTTGACCTTAGGAAAATCCATGTGATTTGCCCATTCTCACCCAAAGAACTCAAGACCAGAGTGGGCAGAGGAAGGCATTTTATTACACTCCTCGAGAGAGCAGGTGTAGTGCTCACAGGAACACTCACACTTACACAGCTGCAGGAGCAGGGGTAACCATTCCCTCCACTCCTGCTAGAGTCATGGTTAGTTTACAATCTTTGTTTTTTTACATAGTTTTCCTAGGTTATACAGTTTATATAAATAGGATAATAAGGATATAGAAGCAAAAGTGAAGTTAATTAGATTTTCCTTGTCTTAGTTTAGGATTAAACTATATTCTTTTACATCCCCTACTTTCCCTCTTTAACATACGCAAATTATGCTAATCAATAGGCCTGGATTCTTGACCAAGATAAACTTGAACTGGTTCAAGTGGGTTTGGCCTCTCTAATTCCCTAGACTGCCTTCTCAAAAAGTATGCACATGCGTACAAGCCTCTGACCTCTCACCTGACCGACCTTGAGGCCTGGTCTCTGCTAAAGCTGGGGTGGGGGAGGGCAGGGAAGCACACCTTTGGTTCTGTGGAAACAAAACTCCTCCTCCCATTTCTTACACTGGCCCTTTTAGGCTAAGGTTTTTTCAGGTTCTCACTTTAAGTGGGGTAACTCCCATTCAGTGAATAAGCCTTTTTAAGAAGTTAATCAAGGGATGGCCCCTTTAATCAAAACTCAAAAAAAAAATCGAACTGGGAGGAGAAGACCCTCAGGGTTCTTGGCCCAAAGAGAAATAGTTGCAATTTAATATTTACATTTTAGTATTTGCAATTATGTATTTACAATTAGTATTAGTATTTACAATTTAGTAAATTTAGTATTTACATTCACTCTGTAAATACCTCTCCTCTCCTCTTCTCTCCTCACATCTCCTCAGGGTGCTCTGCCCAAAGGAAGGTACATTTCTTCAAAGTACCTCTTAACAATTTGGAACTATGCCCAAAGGGCAACCAAACTCTGAATACTCTTTGATCCAGCAATACCACTACTAGGTCTGTATCCTAAAGAGATCATAAAAAGGGAAAAAGACCTACGTGTGCAAAAATATTTATAGTAGCCCTTTACATGGTGGTGACATATTAGAAATTGAGGGGATGTCCGTCAATTGGGGAATGGCTGAACAAGTTGCGGTATATGATTGTGTTGGAATACTATTGTGTAATAAGAAATGATGATCAGGCAGATTTCAGAAAAACCTGGAAAGACTTGTATGAACTGATGCAAAGTGAAATGAGCAGAAACAGGGAAACATAGTACACAGGATCAGCCACATTGTGTGATGGTTAGCTATGAATAACTTCTCTCTACTCAGCAACATGGTGAACCAAGACAAGTACAAAGGACCTATGATGGAAAATGCTATCCATATCCAGATAAAGTACTGATGGACTCTGAATGCAGATCAAAGCATACTTTTTTCACTTACTTTATTTTTGACTAATATGGAAATACATTTTACATATTTGCACATATATCACCTATATCAAATTGCTCACCATTTTAGGAAGAGAGAAAGGGAGAGAGAGAGAGAGGGAGAAAAATTTAGAATTCAAAATCTTATAAAAATGAATTCTAAAAATTGCCTTTACATCTAATCGGGAAAAATAAAATACTATTAAAAATAACTTGGGGGGATGATTTAGAAAAGTTTCAGAGAACTGGGATGTTGATTCAAAACTGAAATAAAGTCAGTTGAGATAACAAAATTTTGGATCAAGCACCACCTCCTCCCTGAGCCCTTTCCTGATTCCCCAAACTGCTAATGTTAATGCTTCCCCTCCCAAATTACCCAGCATTTACTTTGTTTGTATTTTTCATATATTCCCCCCAAATAGACTGCAAACTCTTTGAAGTTAGGTATTGTTTAATTTTTCTTTCTTTTCCTGGCATGTAACATAGCAGGTACATAATAAATGTTCCTTGGCTAATTGATAGAATGTATAGGTAGCTATTGCGTATAGCTACAATGTAGCACATGGGCCACCTGTTGGTTGTCCTTTGCTTTTGCTCTGACTAACCTACATCTTTTTTTCAGGAATTTGCCTTTCTGGTGATATCTTTATGCTACTTTTTCTGTCCATTTCTTTAACTATAATATGATATAATCTACTCAGATCTGACATGATCTTTTCCATCATCTTTTGGGTAAATCACAATTTTAAGTCAGTGGCAGACCATGACTCGCATCCATATAACATCACCAGAAGAATATTGACATTAAAGAGATGGATCTTTGTTTCATTGAGGTAGAAATAATGTACAGTTTCTCAGAGGCAATATAACTATTCTCCTTTTCAGTCTTGAAACCAGTTTTTTTTGGCCTATTTACATTGTCTGCCAAAGATATCTACAAGGATGGACCAGTTATATGGGTTATTTATTCAACTGCATATCACATTTGGGACAATGAGCATTCTTCATCCACTTAGTTTTTCTTGTGTGGATAGCTAAGAAATTGTAGAGTGATTATCAATCTCATTCCAGGGATTGATGCAATCAGCACAAGGTCATGCTCAAATAAAAACATTTGGAAATCTTCAGCATTGATTTCTCTTCGATTTAGACTCTGTTGGGCAGTCTTTGGTGGTCATGTCTTTGTGTTTTATTCCCTGTTTGATATTAATAATTAGAAGCTGATCAAAGTCATCCCTGTTACATCTTATAGGAATATTGTTGACATATGCATGGGAGATGCCTTATTGGAGGAGAGTCTTTAAGATGGCATTTTTCTCTGTGGAATCAAATAGTTTTTTTTATAGTCAGACAAGAAGCAGAGTGGATCTTTTGTTTTTGTCACTTTTTGGTCAATTGTACATCTATAGCGATGTAGCCTGCTATAGGAGATAATTTGCAAAAGCCTGCTTTTACATGTTTTCAAAAGCTCCTTTCTGATGCCTTTATCAAGGCCTCAATGCATGTGTAGATTATTCCCATGAAAATTTTTATAGAAATAGGAAAGTAGACATATGCAATTATAGGATCATAGATTTTAGAGCTGGGAGTAGCCTTAGAGATCACCGAGTCCAACTCCTTCATTTTATAGATGAGGAAACTGAGGCCCAGGGAGGTTAAGCAACTTGTCAAGTCCAGTCATCTATCTACAACTCTAGACTTTTCTCCTATATTTTATTGTTGCAAAACTCTTTATGATTATAATCCATATCATACTACTAATATACTATTTAATAAATTAATTCTGTTTGGTAGACAACATAAATATCATTATCCTCATTTTGCAAATGTAGAAACTGAGAAGTAAAGCAACTGGTCAAATATCATGCAGCTGAAAGTCAGAGGCAAGACTTGAACTTAGGTCTCATGACTTCAGGCTGGTGCCCTTTTATTATTCCACTCTACTCCTTTATGCTTGTAGTTGTGAAAACAACATATCTTTGAAAATCTTTAATGTCACTAGGCCTATACCTCAAGGAAGGAATTGATAACAAGAAAATCTCCATAGACATAAAATTATTTATGGTAGTATAGAACTGGAAACAAAGTAGATGCCCATCAATTGGGGAATGACTAAACAAAATTCGTACATGAAAGTAATAGAATTTTTAGTATGTTATAAGAAATAATGAATATGTCGAGTACAGAGAAGCACGGTGTATTAGGAGGGCAGAGTTTATAATCTCAAAGAGAATCATATATATATGTCTGAAAGGTTCGGAACTGCTGGATATAAGAAACTCTCAAAGTAGGAGGCAGAAGAATCAAAGCATATATTTAGGCTCCACAGTAACCAACCCATGAACCAGCATCCCCATTTTGACATGTTAATCAAAAGCTTCCAGGCCCAATAAGTACGCCTTACAAGAGTAACCAGGAGGCTACAGAGAAGCATGATGGTGTAAAACAAAATCATGCTTCCCCCTCTATGGTAAAAAGATTACCCACTGGCCTCAAGTCCTTGTTCAGCTTCCTCCCGTAGGTCAGCTCTGCTACTGGCAGCTCCTGCTTCAGCTTCGGCTGTGGCTGTACCTATAGCAGCCCCTGGCTCCAACAGAAGCTGCTTTTAACCATCAGGCTTCTGCGGGGGGGGGGGGGGGGGGGGGGGGGGGGTGGGGGTGGGGGGGGGTGGGGGGGGGTGTAAGGTACCCCGGGGAAGCACAGGTTCTTTCAATCTGCTTAAGCAAGGTGAAGGGGTTGACCAGGAAAGCACAGGTTCTTTCGATCAGCTAAAGCAAGGTGAAGGGGTTGACCGTGAAAGCACAGGTCCTTTCCATCAGCTTAAGCAAGGGAAGCAAGGTGAAGGGGCCGACAAGCTTACTCCAGTCCAACATACAAACAGCATTCGGTTCAGGGGAAAAAGCCAAACTAGTCAAGGGCACTTGTTGACTAAGTGCTAAGGAGCCCATTTTTGGTTGCCAACACACATGGAAAAACTTACATGAACTGATGTTATTGTTCATCCTTTGTTCTCAAAGAGGACCAATGACCTCATGAGCATGGTGACTTGATTTGTGAGTGAGTTGGATTTAAATGAGGCAGGGCTGTGCAAAGTTGTCACCCCCCTTCTTTCCTCCAGAGTCATCAGAGTCCAGTGGCAAGACAGAGTCAAGATGACTGTCAGTGGCCCAGGATGCCATGAACTGATGTGGAGTGAAGTAAGTGGATTAAAGAAAACAATGACCCCAACAGTGTAAACAGAAAGAATAACCACTACCACAAATAACTGAAGGTGAATGTTGCAGATTTATAAGAACAAGCAAGGCCCCCAAAAGAGATAGAAGAACATACCCCCTTCCCCCCAACTTCTTTGCAGAGATGGGAAGTGCTGAGTTGTGGGACACTGTATATAACATCAGATTTTTTTGAGGTATTGATTAGTTTTGCTGATTTTTTTTCTTCTTCTTCCTCTTTTTTTTTCTTAAAAATATTCTTTGTATAAGGGATGGCTCCCCGGGAAGGGAAAAGAGGATAGATGTCGGTGAACCCTTAGAGGATATAAAACCAAAAGATATTAATAATTTTATTTTTTAAAAGTCTTTAGTGTCTTATCCTAAATAATCACAAAATGGCAGTTACTCCATGAAAGTCTTTTTTCTCTGTTTTGAGTTTATTTCTATATCTCTGTTTATTTGCTTTCTTCTCTGTCTTTTTTTCTTCTTTACATATATGTGGTGGTGGTGGTGGAAAGGGGTTCTATGTCTGCGCTCCTCTCCATTTGTGGGTACTGATGTCTGTATACTCCCTTAGTGTTTTACCCCTCTCAGTGTCTTTCTTTGTATTTATCTTTGTTTATCTCATAGTCTATCTTCCGGCCTTTATTATTTCTTCTTTCCCTTCTCTCTCTGTTTCTCTACCTTAATTGTTCATAATATAGAACTTTTAAAAATTGTTATATTTATTGAATATAATTTTGTGTTCCCTGTTCTTAATTTAAAAAGCAAATGAGTGGAATAATTTATGTTTCTTTTGGGAAAAAAGGCCAACAAAACCCTGACTGAATTAAATTGCTTTTTTTCTTCTTTAATCCTCGATTCTTTCTTCCCCTGGTGTGTCAGTGGCTCGAAAGCCACTTTATTAAAATAGAAAAAAGGTCTCCCGCTCCTGTTAAAGAGAGTTCAGGCTGAAATGGACCAGGCTTGGAAATGAAGGGTGACTTGAATGAAAGTATTTCTCTTTCTCTCAAGTTCTGAGCTTTGCAAAAGAAAGAAAAAGAATTTCATCCAACTAGAGAAGTCTCCCTGACTCTTTGTGCAAATCTTAAGTGCACAGATCTTGAGTGTGCAAATCTTTGTGCAAATTCTAAATGACGGAATCTAGTCTTCCAATTTGTGGAACATAAAAAGGATCTGAATTCATTGGAGGTTTCACTTATTTCCTCTTTGTCAACACAGGTCAAATAAATGGAAATGACTAATAACCTAATACATTTAGTCCATGTAAGATTTTAGATTAATTTTAGATAATCCAGGAAGAAACCTGTTTTTTCTCTAAAGGAGCTTTTACATCTGGTTTATGTTGACAATTATTTAAATCTTTAATTCCATTTTGCCTACGTGAATGTAGCATCTCCTTGGAGATGCATGTTGAACAAGACCTCTACCACCCCCTCCATCGCCCCCAGTTCTCCATCTTTAGAGTAGGTACAGATATCCTCTGACAGTTTCCTGTCTGTCAAGAGGAAATTTCTAATTGGGTACTAAACTAGAATTGCATGGATATATTAATGGATAATTCTGGCTCCCGAACCCTCTCCTTCTTGTTGGCCTTGAGATATAAGAACAACTTTGTGCAGTTAGATGGAGCAATAGATAGAGCATTTGGCTTGGAGTCAGGAAGACCTGAGTTCAAATCCAGTCTCAGACACTTGCTAGCTGTGTGACCCTGGACAAATCATTTAACCTCTGTTTGCCTTAGTTTCCTCAACTGTAAAATGAGGATAACAATAACACCTACTTCTGAGGATTATTGTGGAGATAAAATGAGATAATACTAGTAAAATGCTTAGCACAGTGCCTGGCACGTAGTAGGTACTTAATAAATCTTTTCTTTCTTCTTTCTTTCTTTCTTTCTTTCTTTCTTTCTTTCTTTCTTTCTTTCTTTCTTTCTTTCTTTCTTTCTTTCTTTCTTTCTTTCTTCTTCCTTCCTTCCTTCCTTCCTTCCTTCCTTCCTTCCTTCCTTCCTTCCTCCTTCCTTTCTTCCTTTCTTTCTTTCTTTCTTTCCTCTCTTTCTCTCTTCCCCTCCCTTCCCTTTTCTTTCCCTCCCTCCCTCCTTTCCTCCTTTCCTCCCTTTCTCCCTTCCTTCCTCCCTTCCTTCCTTCCTTCCTTTTTTCCTCTATCAGATCTGGAAGTTTAGTTGGTCGCTAGCATATTTTTTTAGATAAGCTTATTTGGGATGGGGTCATCTCCTGTTTGTCTTCTTTCCTTTGTTTCAGGGCTCAATGAGATCTTGAAAAGCATTTATTGTCTTCCACCTCCTTTCTAAGTATTAGAGCAACAATATTGACACTTGGAATAGTTGCTACACTTCTGAAAGTGAATATCTTTTATTTTTAACTAAAGAATTCTGGTTAGTCTGGCAAGACATCTATGAGGTCTCAAGAATTTTGGTTCTGATGATGACCCAAAGTGTACTTTGAACCCAGGGTACTTTTCTGGGATTCCACAATTAAGTGGGAGGACTTGGACATCACAAAGATATATTGAATACCTATGTGTTGAATACTGTATTAAGCACTCAGAGATTTATGAAGATAAATAGTCTCTGCCCTCCAGGAATTTATTATACTTGAGTAGAAAAGATAAGACATCAAACAAATATAATACAAATTGCTTTAGGAGTTCAGAGGACTGAAGAGATAAAAAAAATCATCAAATTTTAGAGTTGGAAGGGACCTCAACATCTATCTATTCCAACTTAGGTCAGAAAATCTCCACATCTGTCTATACCTAATTAGTGGTCATCCATTCTCTGCTTAAAGACCAGTAGTGAGGGGTGCCCACTACCACTGGGGGCAGCTCATCCTACTTTTGGATAGTTCTAATTATTAGAAAGTTTTGCCTTAAATCAAACCTAAATTTACCCTTTTGTAACCTTTCTTCACTACTCCTTGTTTTGCCTTCTGGGGCTGAATAGAACAAGTTTAATCTTTGTTACACATTTTAGCTTTTTACCCCTTAAGTCTCCTCTAGGCTGAATATTCTCAGTTCTTTCAATTGCTCCTCATAGAGCATGGCCTTGAAACCCATCATCAGCCTACTTGCCCTCCTCTGGGTGTGTTCTCCATTTTACTAATGTATTAAATGGGCCTCCCAGAGCTGAACCCAATACCTCAGAAGTGTTCCTACTGGGGCACAGTTAAATGGGACCTTCTCCTCTTTATTTCTGGAAATGATTTCTCTATTAAGATCACATTAGTTTTTCTTTCTTTTTTTTTGGCAGCCACATCACACAGTTGACTCAAATTGAGCTTATAATTCATTGCAATTCCCAGATCTTTTTCAAGCAAATTGTTAACTATGCCTCTTCCATCTTCTACTTGTAGATTTCTCATCTATATCATTATAATATTCTATATTATTCCTGTTAAATTTAATCTTAAAGAAGCAGCTTCAGAATGAGGAAGAACCAGATTCAAGTCCCACTTTTGGCATACACTGATAGTATGACCTAGGGTGAAACACTTAACCTTTCCTTGCACCAATTAACTCTCTAAGACTATAGGTTGCCAAACAGTTGTTGATTTTCATTGGTAGATGAAGTTTTCCTATTTTAAGTCCTCTACACTAATGAAAAGTAGCAGATCCAGACAAATTCTTAATATGTACATATATATGCACACATAATATTATATTATAATATATGTTAACATGCACGTTACACATATTATATAGTGGTATTTAAAAAGGTTTGAGAGATGTAATTTCTGAGTAATATAATAATTGTATTAATAAAGGCATTTTTATTAATTAGTATAATAATTTTATTAATAAAGTCATAATTTTATTAATAAAAGGATGGTAATTTGGCTGTCTCTCTTAGACCAAAGACTCCTCATGGCAGTGGGTTCACAGTTTATATGCCCTTTGAAGAGTAGGTGGCAATCAACTCTGATTGGTTAACACTTACTGAGAGAATGAATATTACCATGAGAGGGTGCACTATGTTACAATGAGGATATTGGTGTATGAGACCTGGATTACCCAAATTTTGGTCAAAAAGACTTATCAATTTCCATATCACCTGTCTGACAAAAGGGAGAGTCAATACTTCCTCAGATCTGCCTGAGCAAACACAAGAGCAGGAATGCACCCATTACCCCAAACTTAGAATTTCTTTTACTGTCTGATTTGATCTCATCCTGGGTAAATCATTAAGAAAATTTCCCACATTGGTTGGTTTCTGGATGAGGAAGTAGAAAAGGAGAAAAACCTTGATTCTGATTCAATAATTAGTTATTAATACCAAAGAGAAATAATCATTTCTCACAATATATTATCAGACTTAGTACAATGTTCTAGCCTGTCAAGATCTTTTAGAATCCTGAATCTGTCATCCAAAGTGTTAGTTACTCCCCTTAGCATTGTGTCCTCTGTAACTAGGATAAACCTGCCCTCTAAATGATTGATAAATAGATTAAACAGCAAAGGGTCAAGCAGAGATTCCCAGGGCCCTCTACTGGATGCCTTCCCAGTTGATATCAAAACATTAATGAATACTCTTTGCATCTAGTTATTCAACCAGTTTTGAGTCTGTCTGTTGTCTACAGCACATTGCTCTATTTCCTCTGCAAGAATAGAAAGAAATACTTAAAAAATTTTGTTAAAGACCAGGGAAATTCTTCTAAGCTCCCAATTTAGTAAAAAAGGAAATGAGGTTAGTCTGGTGTGGACTATTCTTAATAAAGCCAGCTGACTCTTTGTCATTAATGCTTCCTTTTCTAGATTTTTAAAAATTAATAATCTCTTTAATAATGTTTGTAGAGTACATATGGTTGGGCTGTATAACATAAAGACATCTTGCCTGCATGTGGTGTGGAGAGATATCTGATATGGGATCTAGCCCACCCCCCCTTGAAGGGAGACTCTGATTTCTGAGGGCCCCAGATAGATAGCTATCCCTTCACCTGCTTATCTCCTACAGGGCTATTGGACTAGAATTACACATATTGCTAGTCTAGGGGTTCAGGATGAAAGCCATTTCCCCTGGGAAAATAACACTTAAGTTTACTCTCACCAGTTTGACTCCTTTCTACCAAACATGGGTTATACAAAAGAATATAATAAATAGCTAATAGATCTCTTTATCAAAGTAAGTGGTAAAGAGAAATTGGAGAAGCTACACAGATTAGAGTGGAGGTTAGCATATACAAGAGTCAATAAGCCCTTTCGAAGCAAGATAAGATCTCACTTCAACAAAGGAAAGAGAGGACAATCTCACTAAGGGAACCCACTCATAGCAGTCTCTAAGGTTGCAGACTCTGAGAATCAAGAGACATATTGGGGACTGGCTTTCCCGTATGTCTGTGGCCTTGGGGAGATTTCCAGTTTACCATTTAAAAGTTTGCACTTGCCTTTCTTGTTCCATCTCTCTTGGACTTCTCTTCCAAACTCTCTCCCACAATTTGAAGTCATGTCTCACATGTACTTTCTCTCCACTTTCCATCAACAGTTTTGCTTGGTTTGTACTCAATGGAACATCATACCTCCTGGAACTTCCCTCCCCCACCCCCTCACTTTTCAGCTTCCTTTTGTGTGTTGTCTTCCCTCATTCAGTTGTAAGCACCTTGAGAGGATGGACTGTCTTTCTTTTTCTTATTTGTATCTCCCACACTTAGCACAGTGCCTGACACATAATAAGTGCTTAATAAAAGTTTTTTGAATTAAATTGATTTGAACTATCTGCAGCATTGAGGATTCAGAAGACTTTTGTTCAAATAGGTGTCCCATGACTCCTTTTGCAGAGATAGCACAATGCGCCTTGTCACAGGGATATCCTTTAGGGAACTGCTCCCATCTTTGGTGGGATAGGCTCTTAAATTTTGCTAAGAGCTGAAACCAAAATAACTGGCCTCTTGTTTGCTACTTCAACTCTCTTTCCCCCTTTTGGGGAACATCTGGATACATTGTCCTTTCTCCAGTTCTGCAGTACTTGTTCTATTCTCCATGGTCTTTCAAATATCATTGATGGTGGCTTAACCATATTCATCAGTTCTTTTGGTAAATCTTCATTTCCAAATTATTTTTTGCTAATCATGTTTAACTTTGTTTTAAGTACTCAAAGGACAATATTTACCCTTAGATTAAAAAGCACACTTATAAATTACAGATAGCTTGTATGCTGGAATAATTTTTGGTTCACACCAAGAAACAAAAAAATTAAAAAAAAATCAGCAATGTTTTGAATGTGCCAAGCAATTGTGAGGATTACATAAAAAACTGTGCTAATGTTAAAAGATGGAATTCAATCTACCTGGTGACCTAGAAAATAGGTTCTGATGTGTGTATCTGTTTTAATGGGCTATTTATAAGACCTCTGCTATCCATGAGTGAAATTATGCTTTTAGTCCATCTTGCAGTAAGGAAAGGTCAATGTGGCTTAAAATATACTTCTTACCTTTATACCCTGCTTCCTAAGGATTTTGTTTTGTAGAATTGCTGGTTATTAGAAACTGCTGTTTTGAATATGTAGATACAAATCTAAACCATTTATACATTGCTTTTACCACATTTAGAAATCACTTGTTTAAATGTCGTGATTTGAAAAAAAAATTGTAAATCCAGGTTCTGGAAAACTTATGCCAAAATTATTAGTATATTTTTCCATTATTGATTATTTATAAGCTGATGGTTAAGGTCTTCTCCATAGCACCAACATCCTTTGACCAGTATTTCAAGTCCTATATGATATATATCTCTCTGATTTTATGTCCCTGACAAAAATCTTTGATTGGGATCCTTCACTCTAACCAAAGTTCTACTTGGTGTATACACAATAGGCCTGTATGTTCCTGTGTAATATTCTTGTGTCTTTGCTTACCTTTCACCACATATGCAGCCTGCTTCCTTCTCCTCGAATTTTTAAGACCTGTTTACCCTTCAAGTCCACATTGAGTTGTACCTTCTTAGTGAAGCTTTTCTAGACCAATTTGGCCCTCAGTGATTCAGTTTACCCTGAGTTTGCATAGCATTGATTTGACACTATCATTTATGTGAAATCTTGTATTGTTGTGGGAAAAAGTTGGTTTAAGTTTTTCATCTCAAATAGCTTGAAAATACCTTTATCTCATTCTCAGTCATTTGTAATCTCCTCTGTGTATTCTTCAGTGCAATAACATTTGGGATTCTTTGGAAGAAAAGCCAAGTTTTATTTGGATATCTTCAACTAGATAAATTAATCCAACACATAGAACAAGGAGCCTTAGAGGGTGATTGGGATCTTACTTCCCAAATATCTTTATTGTTATTCTGTCTTCCCACAAAGCTGTCCTTTCTACGTTATTGTTGTTAAGCTGTTTTTTATTCCAATATGACTCTCTATGACCCTATGTGGGGTTTTCTTGGCAAAGATACCGGAGTGGTTTGCCATTTCCTTCTCCAGCTCATTTTACAAACAAGGAACTGAGGCAAACAGGGTTAGGTGACTTGCCCAGGGTCCCATATGATCTGTCTGAGACAGGATTTGAACTAATGAAGATGAGTTTTTCTGGTTCAAAGCCCAGTGCTTTATCTACTATGCCACTGTCCCTTCTGTAGGTGTTCACAAATAGAATGACATGCATAGATAATTCTCAAATGTCTTTCTGTTTAAATGTCTTTCTGTGATTTCTGACTGTGTGTAATGGTAATCAGGGTGGGATTTTTTTTTTTTTTACTGTTTTCTCTTTTGGAATGCTGAGGTAATCAAGTACCTTTGCTGAGGATTGCCTTTCAAATGTAATGGCAAGCAAAGTAAGACTTTTTGATGTTTTTTGTTTGAGTGCTTCTCAGCACCGAGATAATCAAGTGCCTTTGTTTCAATTGGGAGTCTTTGATGACCTGCTTAAGAAACTGTTGGGATCCTCAGACTTAATAATATTTACTAATTTTACTATTTAATAATAATTACTCAGACTTAATAAATATTTTAGCAAATGTACTTACTAAGATGTTGTTTGTTTGTTTTTTGGGCAGGGCAATTGGGGTTAAGTGACTTGCCCAAGGTCACACAGCTAGTACATGTGTTAAGTGTCTGAGGTCGGATTTGAACTCAGGTCCTCCTGACTGCAGGGCCAGTGCTCTACTCACTGCGCCACCTAGCTGCCCCATGCTTACTAAGATGTTAAAGCAAAACAGTAGTCACAGAAACATACTGCACCCCCCCCCCCCTGCAAAAAAGTGAGAAACACTTTTCCACAAGTATATACAAAGTTTATGAGGGGAGTGGGCAAGTCTTAAAGTACAAAGGGCAATCATACAGTCAGTTAGTCAATTAACATTTATTAAGCACCTGCTATATGATAAATATTAGAGATACATAGAAAAGCAAAAGACAGTTCCTACTGTCAAGGTGTTTAGTCCAATGGGAGAGACAACATGTAAACATCTGTGTACAAATAAAATATATAAGATAAATTGAAGATGACCAGTGTTAGTTGAGGTTAGCAATGAAAGTACGTGTTTTTTAAGCAATAGTGGAGGCAAGAGAACAATTAAAAAATTTATTGGCCTCTGTTTAAGACAGATGGGATATTGATAACTTATAACAACGAGAAGGCAAAATTATTTACTCTGCCAAGGTAATGAGTCACCTTAGAACAACTAACAAAGGGGCAACTCACATATCCTGCTTACTAGAAGTCCTTTTCTCCCTTCATAGAGTCCTCATGAAATTCCCCTCTCTGCCAGGCTTTAAGGGTCAGCACCTTAGTACTTTCTATAGCCAGTACTTTTCTCCACCAGAAGGGGTGATACTCCTTGAAGCTACCTTTCCTTGGATGGCTATCACTGCTGGCTGGACATGCTGTTTCTTATTGCTCTGTTCTCTCTGATTCCAGCTAGATAAGTTATCTACTTCTGGTCTGGTTTCTCTGATGACATGATCAAAGAAGTGGGGGCTGGGGAATAAGGATGGGAGAATAAAGAAAGGGAGAAAATTGTTCTTCCCCTCAAGAGTAGGTCCTTCTCAGGGACTTAGCTCCCACCCTCAAATTGGAATCCTCTAAAATGGAACTTTTCTACCATTGGACTAGTTCATCACTCGACTGGTAAACCTCTTGACTACCACATTCTTATCGGGCTTGCTTTTCAAAAATAGGTAGCCCAAAGAGGTGTGACTTGACCTTCTCAATTAATCACAAGATGTTTCTTGTGTGGACATCATCTGCCTTCCATCTAATGGCTAAAATCCCATAATTCTCTCAAATTGATTGAGGAGTAACTCCTCACCCCCACACTTCTGATTGCTTGATTGTAAGATTAGCACTAATATCTTCTCAAAAGAACTTTGGCAGTTTACTTCCTCCTCAGTACCTTGCCTACCACTTGGGTAACTGCCACCAGGAGGCCAATGGCGCCTGAATTATGGCATCATAGTCTGAACATAATGTTCAAAAATAACTCTGACCATGGATTCTACTACATCCTTCCATATGCACTTTTTTCCTTTCTTTCTTTTCTTCTTTCTTCCTTCCTTTTTTTTCCTGGTCTTTGTGTCTTTGGTGATTACATGAATTGAGAGTGGTAAGCCCTTTCCCTACCTCTTAAAATGTTAAAGCACTAGAGTTGGGAGGAAACTTAGAGGCCATCCAGTCAAACCTCCCAATTTTATAGATGATGAAAGTGAGTACTAGTAAGACCAGTAAGTGATTTGCTTCAGGTCTAACAGGTAGTAAGCACATGTACTTATCATTTTTACATCAGAGTCCTTCCTATTTCAATTGTACCATCTATCATCCTAATAAGATTATAGACTGCAGGGAATTGGGGGCGGTGTTTAGAAAGAGCAATGTTTGGAAGCAAATAGTAAATGAATGTAGAAATATTTTCTAATGGAATGTGAGCAGCTCAATGGCACCATATTGATTGGGTTTCAGAGACTGGATGACTTCTTTTGTTCATCTCCCTCATCTTTTCCTTGCACCATCATACCCTATTTGAAGTATTTCATCTCCATTTTCTTTTGATTTTTATTATGCATGCCTTGCTTTAAGTTACTCTCACTTAGCTCCTAATCATGTAACATTAGTTGAGGCATCCTGTTGTTATCTGTTCTGAACACATCTTTAGCCTATCAGAGCTGTGTTTCAGTAAGAATTCAGGGCCGACATCCTGTGTCTTTTCCAGAGCTCGCCATTTATGTTGCTTTGGTAACATTGATTAAGCATCAAATTATACATGACAAGATAATCTTATGGACTGACAAAATTGCTCAGGAGGACCAAATGGCTTCTCTGGCAGGTGTAGGTCATGTAGCCCTATAGAAGATTGGATAAGACCACTGCTGCATAAATCACTAGCTTAGTCTATATTGGTGCCATATTGACACTACATTTGGTCTTCTAGAATAAAGGGCATGCTAGTCTTCTTAATAAAATTTCATTGTCTGGCAGCGTACTGTGAGACAACATGGGAACAATGCATTGGAGAGACTGTAATTCAGTAATATATTTCAATCTTTTATGGCCAATGAGGGATCTTGGGCTACAGAAAGGGATTCCTTGGTGTGAGTTGATCAGTCTTGGAGCTCACTGGCAGTTCACAGTGCTGTGTTGAAGACAAAGAATAGCCCATAAAGAGCAAGAATAAAGTAGAACCTACTTTCAGGGTCTCTGGATTTGCAGTTTTCACTCTTGCAAAAAAGTTACGAATGATGTCAGAAAAAGTCAAGCTTTCATCCATTCAGAAATATTTACCTCTCACTATCACAATCTTGCAGATAACTACTGGTTTGAATACCACTTGTTCTTATATTGAAGTTTTTTTAAAGACATTTCTGAACTGAAAGATGATTAGGCAACATAAAAACTGAATGGGTCTTACTTGCCGTCCTAAAAGCTGAAAGACCAATATAGTACCCAAACCTTTCCTGATTCAGGATGATTAAAAACAATGTCAGATACAACACTACAAGAGAGATCCATCTCCTCACTATAGGATGGGAAGTGATGAAACTAGATAGGAGCTCATTTTTGATTATATAAAATAAAGTGAAGCATTCTGGTTAATTAAACTTGTATAAATTGAAAGCCTACAAGCAGAGTTATAAAGAGTTAAGCAACAATTTTCATTATCTAGTTATCAGGTTATTTAGCCTTCTGCCCTGTTGGGTAAGAATTTTTCTACATTTTTACTAAAGATTTAGCACTCTAGCCCTGTTGACTTGATCACATCTGGGTAGGAGACATGTGGCAAAAAAGGGGAACTTTTTCTTGGTGCATTCTAGGAAATGGGATGAGATTTGTCAGTCTTTCTCCTAATTTCACATTTATTGCATGTGTTTAGTCCTAGAGTTGGCGTTTAACAATCCCAGCTTCTAATCAGTGAAACCAAACTATTGGTAGACGCAAGTTACTACAGTGGAAAAAGCATTCATTTCTGAGGTAATGGATCTACCTACATTTAAATTCCATTTCTCAAACTTACTACCTATCTGCCCTTGAGAAAAGCAATCAAAGGCTTATTCTTACTAACATATTTTTGATTGCTTGATTGAGTTGAGGTATCTGGCTCTTTAATGGTTACATTTTCCTTACCAGAAAAATGATGTACTTGGACTATATGGTTTCTGGGGTTCTTTACAACTCTTGAGCTATGAAGGAAGGGATGTCTAGAAGGCTACTGAACCTCAAGCACATATAGATAAGGGAAAAAATTGGAAAGAGGCAAAGAAGAGTAGAATAGATGAAGAGGTAGGGAGAGAGGAAAAAAAGAAAGAAGGAAAGAAAGAAAGGATAAAGAGATGCATATGGAAGGATGTAGTAGAATTCCATGGTCAGAGTTATTTTTGACCACTATGCCTAGTTGTTCAGACTATGATGCCATAATTCAGGTACCACGGACCACCTGGGGGCAGTTACCCAAGTGGTAGGCAAGGTACTAAGGAGGAAGTAAACTGCCAAAGTTCTTTTGAGGAGATATTAGTGCTAATCTTACAAATGCATAAAATAAGTACAAACATCACAACATGAATGATAAATCCAATCATAAGGATCTTATTCTAGGGATTTGAGACCAAAGCCTGATTTTTTTTAAGAACCTGGACCCTGAAAATTCTGTTGCTTAGTTACTCCACAGTGAAATGTGTGGTTTCACAAATAAATTGATGGTTTCACATATTTTGGAATTCCAAAGTAACTTGTAACTACAAATTGTTTTGCAACTTCTGAGTACTATTGGGCTCATTTCTCAGAGAAGATGCTGTTTATTGAAACAATCTGAGTCAGTCTGAAGATGCAGGAAACTGGACTCTCTCACAGTTTACTTTCTTCCTCTAAAAATGTAGGAGCTTTGTGCTCTCCACTACAGCTGTGAGACTCAAGGAAAGAAGAAGAGGAAGAGGGAGAGGGAGAGGGAGAGGAAGAGGGAAAGGGAAAAGGAAAGGGAGGGAAAGAAGGAGAGGAAGAGAGAGGGAGAAGAAGAAGAGAAAGAGGAAGAGAGAGAGGTATGGAGGGGAAGAGAGAGGGAGGAAGAGAGAGAGGAGAGAGGAAGAGAGAGGGAGAGAGGGAGAGAGGGAGAGGGAGAGAGAGAGAGAGGGAGAGAGAGAGAGAGAGAGAGAGAGAGAGAGAGAGAGAGGGGGAGAGATATGTATTTTGGCTCTAATCCTCACCCTCAGAGTTTATGACTAGAGCTCTTTGTGCCCTTATTATGGTTACTCTATCTCCTTCCTGCAAGGCTGATCCTATTCCTGGCCTTTTCCCTCTCAGAATTCCTGTCATGGGAAAAATGACCCCCTTAACCCAGGCTTGGTCCAACTCTTGCCTAGGTCCCATTTGCATTACCCTCACTGTGGCTCAGGTCCAAAAAAATGTTCTGGGTTATGTTTATCTGCCCAGCAGAGTCACAGCAAAGAAACAAGCCTTGGTGGGATGTTTTGTTCCTTATAATTTGCTTTTTTTATGGAGATCCAGATATACTCAGCTCTTAAACTGCAAAACAAATGATCACAGCATGCTAAATTTTTTTCTGTGGTTATTTCTTAAGACAAAAATCTATCCTTTACTTTCCAGTATGGGTTAGGAACAAATCTTAATGGAAGGAGGGTAAACTATGGTATTTGGGAAATAAACCTTGGCCACCTCTGTCTATCTGGAGAATTATACAATTTGAAAAGTCTTAGGGAGGAAGGAGTAGACCAGATTTTACCAAAAGAGTTTTTAGTTTACTTCTTCCTAAAGTGAACAGGGCCAGGGTGGACCTTATGAAGAGCTAAAATAGGTGTCTGCTCCAAAATATCAATCCTGCTGCTTAATATTCCACCATTATAATTTTAATCTTTTGAGTCTAATGGCTTCTCATTTTCAGAAGTCTTCTCTAGGAGTAGGTAGGTGGCATAGTGGATAATATGTTATACTTGAAGTCAAGAAGACCTAAGGATAAATCCTGACTCAGACCATTAGTAGCCATGTGACTGTAGATGGGCAAGTAACTTAACCTATCTCATCCTCCTTTTCCTTGATGGACTCTAAGGTCTCTTACATGTCTAAATCTATGATCCTATTAAAATGCAAACATCCTTACATTTGCTATGGTGAATTGGCACAGAAGGGGTTCTTGAACTTGATAGAGCCTCCAAACCAGTGACTATCAGAGAAGTGTGGGAAATGAGATTAAACATTACTCTACCAGTTCAGTGACTCACCAGTAGCTGTGGTAAAAGATTTTGTGAGAGTTGCAGTAAAGGAGATGAGAAATAGTGAGTATTCGTGATCTCCCAGGCTCTTATGAACATAGTTATAGTCAATAAAGTTATTAAGTCGCATTAGCAGAAATGTATTATCTAGAGTGATGGAGGTAGTAATTTTGTTTTATTTTGTCCTGGGTGGAACACTTCTGGAGTATTATTGTAGTTAGCCCTGGAGGGACGTTGTAGGAAAAATCTTGATAAGCAGAAGCGTGTCTAGAAAAGGATGAACAAGATAGTGAAAAAACTCTAAACCACACTGTACAAAACTTGATTGAAAAAATTGGGAATAATTATAGGATCAGGGGGAGGAGCCAAGATGGTGGGGGTTAAAGCAGGGACTCACCTGAGCTCTCCCCCAAACCACTCTAAATACCTTTAAAAATGACTCTAAACAAATTCTAGAGCAACAGAACTCACAGAAAGACAGAGGGAAACAAATTTCCAGCCCAAGACAACCTGGAAGGTTGACAGGAAATTTCCGTTGCACCAGAGAGGGAGAGGAGCACAGTTTAGTATAGGCTGCATCATTGCAGACCATGCCCCAGTAAACCTGGAGCAGGACTTGAGGTGACTGAATCATTGCCAGCAGTGGCAGTTTCCAGACTTCTCAGCTCATAGACACTGAAAACAACTTTGAAAGTCAACAGGAAAAGTCTGTCAGACCTCGGTGAAAGAGGAGCACAGTCCAGTGCAGGCCACATCAGCACAATCGCAACCCCAGAGAACCAGAAGCAGGCCTTGGAAGTGACTGAATCAGCAGTGGCAGCGGTGGCTTCCAGAGCTATCAGTCCACAGATGGTAAAGGGGTTGAACAGCTAGTCAGAAGGAGATTACAGGGGTCTCTTTGCTAGCACTGAGGCAGGACTTTGTTGCTTTGCCCATACTTAAATCCAGGTCACAGTCCTGGGTGGCAGTCCCAGGGCAAGGAGGAACACTAGCATAGAAGAGCTTGTGGCAGCAGTGTAGAGGAGACTCACCTCACAGTTCCAGGGCAGGAAAGAGTGTTGTAGTTGCTAACAGACCAGAGCATAGGCCAGGAGAGAGTAAACACCTCTACTTAGATCATACCACCTTAGAAGGACTGAAAACTTACAGGTCCCTAGAAGTATCTCTGAAAACAGCTGCACAAACCCCCTAAAGTTTGGGACAGTGCACCCTCCACCCTGGTAGCAGAGAGTTAACAAAGAATTAAAATGTCAAGTAATAGGCTGGGAAAATGAGCAAATAAGAGAAAAACTCTGACTATAGAAAGTTACTGTGGTGACAAGGAAGATCAAAACACATTCAGAAGAAGATAACAAAGTCAAAGCTCCTACATCCAAAGCCTCCAAGAAAAATATAAATTGGTCTTCAGGCCATGGAAGAGCTCAAAAAGGATTTGGAAAAGCAAGTTAGAGAATTAGAGGAAAAATTGGGAAGAGAAATGAGAATGATGCAAGAAAATCATGAAAAATGAGTCAACAGCTTGGTAGAGGAGACACAAAAAATACTGAAGACATGAAGCCTTTAAAAAACAGACTAGGCTAAATGGCAAAAGAGGTCCAAAAAGCCAATGAAGAGAAGAATGCCTTAAAAAGCAGAATTGGCCAAATGGAAAAGGAGGTCAAAAGCTCACTGAAGAAAATAATTCTTTAAAAATTAGAATTAAGCAAATGGAAGCTAATGACTTTATGAAAAATCAAAGAAATAATTATAAGATCCATAGATTTAGAGCTAGAAAAGATCTTAGAGGTAAAACCTTTCATTTTATAAATGAGAAAACTGAGACGCAGAGGGGGTATTCAACTTGTTCAAGGTCATACAGGTAATCCTAGGGTTGGGAATAATAAGAATAATAGCTAGCATTTATTAAATACACTGCATTATAATGTACTTACATGTATCTATAATATATAAATATACATGATATATAAATGTACATGATATATAATACATTAAATATCATTAAAGCTAGCATTTTAAGGTTTGTAAAGCAATACACAAATACTATCTCATTAGATCCTTATAGCAAACCTTGGAGACAGGTAATATTATTATCTACATTTTAAAGGTGAAAAACTAAGGCAAATAGAGATTGGTGCCTTGTCCATTAGTTACTCGGACAAGTAAATGTCTGAAGTCACATTTGAATTCAGATCTTCCTGACTCCAAGCTCCACCCATTCATTGCCACACCAGCTACCTAACTCAAGTTTTCTGTCTGCAGATGCAGCACTCTCACCTCTGAGATACATTAGAGATGTTTAGCTTGGAGAAGAACAGATTCCAGGTAAGAGAGGAGTACACGATGGCTTTCTTTGAGTAGCGGCAGAGTTGTCTTGTAGAAAGATTACACTCATTCTACGTGGTTGCTGTGGGCAGAATAAAGAACAACAGGTTACAGTTGCAGAAAGGTGAATTTCAGTTCCTTATAAGGAACTGAACACTTAAGAATCAGAGTTGTCTTAAAAGAAAATGGCTAGCCTGGAAAGGCGGTGTGTTCCACCTCCCTGGTGGTCTTTAAGCAGAAGCTGCCGGGTACTTTTCAGGGATGTTTGTAATAGGGGAATTCTATTTAGGCATGGGTTGAACTAAATGACCTCTGAGGTCTTTTTTGTTTCTTTTGAGATTAATGGCTTAAAAATTTATTTGTCGTGCCTTTTATTTATTAAAATTAATATTTATATATTTTAATAATTTTATATTTAATGTAATCTAAAATAATTTTTATAAAAATATTTAATAATATTTTAATCATCAACAATTGACTTATCTCCCTCCCAGCTCTTTCCCATTTCAGTTGAAAAATAAAGAAAAATAAAACTCCTGTTACAAACAAATTTCCTCATTGCCCATATCCCCCCTGCCCAAACTCATATTTGAGGTCCATTTTTGACTTTAGAATCACAGAGTCATAGCTTTAGAGCTGGAAGAGACTTATCAATCATTTAGTCCAATCCCCTCATTTTATAGAATGAGAAAATTACAACAAGGTCCGGAGATGTTAAGTGACTTGCTCAAAGTCATTCAGAACAGAGCTAGGATTTGAATTTAGAGTCCTCTGACTCCAAATCCAGAGCACTTTCCACTGTACTACCCTCACAATATTCTATGAATCCATAAAATAGGTGGTTGGATTAACTAGAGTTGTTTGTACCAGTGAGGTAAATCTTTCTCCTTTCCTCTGTTTTAGTTTGGAATATCGGATCATTGTCATAGGCCAGGTGCCAAGAGAGAGCTATCCCACAGACAATTCTTTTATTGTCTGTTTTGCTTAGTTGGTGCTAATGAAGCCTAGGCCTTGAATTTCATCCCGCTGTGCACCAGTTAACTTCACAAAGAGAGATCGTATTTCCAAACCATGGATTGAAACTCCCTCAGGTCAGCCATTTCACAAATGGTTTCATTTTCTTTCTTTCTTTCTTTTTTTTCTTTGGAGGGGGGAAGGCAGGGCAATTGGGGTTAAGTGACTTGCCCAAGGTCACACAGCTAGTAAGTGTGTCAAGTGTCTGAGGCTGGATTTGAACTCAGGTCCTCCTGACTCCAGGGCCGGTGCTCTACTCACTGCCCCACCAAGAGTTGGGGTGAGGACACCAAACAAGGTAAAATGTTCAGGGGTAACTCATTTCTACTCTTGGAAAAACAACTCAAAGTAGATGTACCACTAATAATGGATAGTGGTATCTTTGTATAAAGGAAAGACAAAAATGTGATTTATTCGAATTGAGAACATTTTGTTGTATTTTGTCCTGGATTTTCTTGATCCAATGGAGATAGATTTGGGGAAAATTGTTTTGGGCAGTTGAGTTGCCAAGAGTCAGTCCAGTTCCTGACTAATAAATACCCTTGAGTACAACTTTGCTGAATGCACAAAAAGGATGACTTCTGTGAGAGATTTAACCTTCACTGAAGGTGGACAATAAAGGAACAGATGGGATTTGGTTCCACAGAACAGCAATGGGACTCATCGAATTATGGTTCAGAAAGTAGGAGCCTCACAGTGATACTCATCTAGGCTGAAAGAAGAAATGAAATTAAAAACCATGGACCAGGTAGCTACTCTCTTCTTTCAGTGTGGTACAGTGGAAAAAAAAATTGTCTCTGAAGTCAGACAACAAGAATTCAAATCCCATTTCTGATGCTTATTATCTGTATGACCTATAGAGAAGTCACTTTACTTAAAATGGGTCTCAGTTTTTTCATTTGTAAAATAACGAGGTTAGGCCAGATGGCCTCTGAGGTTCCTTCTAGCTCTAGGTCTATGAGCCAATGAATAAATGAAAAAAAAGGCTGTAATAAGTGCTTAACTATTTGCAAAGACCTGTGCTAACAGCTGGGGATTTCATAAAGAAAGACTTTACTCTCAAGGAGCAGGCGATTCTCTCTGTCAGTAGAATAATTTACAAATGTCTTTGATGCTTTCCATTACAAATGTTGCGTTAGAGATAAAAATATTTAAAATGTGGCTATACCTGAAAGTTCTCCAGAGCTGGTCGGGTTTGTGACCCATGCCAAGACCAGGGCAAGGAACCCTGTGTTTCTCATTTCTTGCCACAAGATGGCGCTCTGATTTCTTCATTAGAAACCAGGTCTGCCTGCTGGTAAGACATTGTCAGTCTATCCAAGGCTCGAGGATGGAGCTGTTTTCTTGATCCGTATTTGCTTTACATTTCTATGTTAATGAGATGCAGTAATGTTATTTTAAATGATGAGAAGTATCAAATAAATATTGTTAAGTTTGCCAAGGAGTCAGATGAATCTGGGATAGAAGAATGGCATCCATTATTCAGAGGGAAAAAGAGGATGTCCCACTCCTTTATTGGGGGACCCAAAGAACTTGCTTACCAAAGATTGCTTTTGCAGTTATTTGGATATATTTGTGTATTTTAGTTATAACTGCAGATGAGATTTCTTTGGTAATAGGCCTCATTAAAATCTCATTTTCTCATATCAAGTTCCTGGTAATTTACAAAGAATCCATGCCACCATGAAAAATGCTAGAAGCAGATAGTTGATAATCACTTGCTCTGAAGTCAGAGAAGCCGAGTTTGAATTCTGGCTCTGAAACTGACTGCCGGAGTAACCTTTATAAAATGAGGGGGTGGTGGTGGCTCTCGATGACCTGTGAGGGCCTATCCCAACTAAATCTATTTAATCTATGATTCCTGGGAAACTTACTTTGTGCAAAACCTATTTTTTTAAGAGGTAGTACAGCAGGATGGAATTGGGCAGGACTGGGTTTTAGTTCCACCTATGACACTTGCCACATCTTTTTATCAGAGCCCTTTGCT
This sequence comes from Trichosurus vulpecula, assembly GCF_011100635.1. Classification (NCBI taxonomy): domain Eukaryota; kingdom Metazoa; phylum Chordata; class Mammalia; order Diprotodontia; family Phalangeridae; genus Trichosurus; species Trichosurus vulpecula. The sequence goes on along the minus strand of NC_050581.1, from coordinate 46,200,669 downwards.
CTGATTAGAAGTACTAATACTAGCCTGGGAATCTCTAGAATGTAGGGTTAAATATTTACCTCTAGGCAGTTATTTGCTATGTGACCATGGGCAAATCTGAGCCTTAGTTTCCTCATCTGTAAAATGAAGGGATTGGGCTAGTTGTTTTCTAAGATCCCTTCTAACTCTTAATCTGTGATCCAATTAATTCAATAGCAGACTTTTTACTTAGTTACTCACTGATTTTAAATCTTCCTTTTAGGCTGGCATCATGGTGTATACCTGCAATCTCTGTTACTGGGGAGATAGACTAGTGCACTGCATGAGCTCTTGAAGGTGCTCAGGGATGTGTTGTCTGCATTAACTCTGGGATTATTATACTGAGCCACTGGGAGCTGCATGGGTGGCATTAGGGTCACCAGGCTACCGCAGGTGTGGCAATCCAGCTCAGGTCACGAATGGAGTAGGTCAAACCTCCCATGCGGATCAGTGGTGGAATTGGTCCCACGAGTGGTAGCTACAATTCTAGCCTCTAAGTAGGGAGACCCAGTTTAAAAAAATACTCTTTCTGTTTCTTTCAAATGATTATTGTTTAATATTTATTTTTTATGGTAGATCATTCTATCCCTTGTATCTCCATATACCAGGCATTCAATTTTTTAAGGAAAATAATCATTTATTACTCATGCCCCTGGTCTCCCTCAACAAATAACCCTACCAACAAAATGAATACTTATTCTCAATGAATTCTCAAACATGTTTCCTAAGTTCTGTTGATGCACTGTTCTTACTGGTGACCTGAAAAAGGTCAGAGCTAGGGGATATTGACTTTTTTCAAGGCATGCATATTCAGAACTTCAGAAAACATGGCTCCTCCAAGGCCAGTAGTACTCAGAGGATTCAAACTTTCATATAGTTTACCAAGTTCCCTGCCCATTCTTTCCCCAGGAATCTGGAGGCTTCATACAAAGTTTGCCTGCAAAACATTGGGCTTTCTAGTGTAACTTTAATAGGAAAACTCTAGAAGATGTTTCGGACTTTCCCATCTTAAGCAACAGAAATCTAATAAAACTTTACTTATTCAGGCAGAGTGGGGGGAATGGAGAGTCTAAATTGGAAAACATTTTGAATTATTCGGTATTTTCAGGAAAAATGTGGTCATCATTACCAACCAGATATACCTAGGCTAAACAAGGAAAACACTTACTAAAATTCGTTAGTAAGCTTACTTTAATAAATAGGTAAGAGTGATTTGTATTAGCACAATCAATTGCTTTTTAAAAAGATCAATGATTTAAACACTCATTAAAAACAATTGATGCACTAATATAAATCATTCTTGCCTGTTTATTAAAGGCAATGTTGAACTTTCTTTTTTTGATTTATTTTTAAAACACATTTTGTTTTTTGGAGGCAGGATCACCATTTCCCTTGCAATCTTGGTTATATCATTAATGGAATCAGGAACCTCGGAGGTTATCCTCTCTAGTCCATACATGAAGAATCCCTTTTATCATATCCTTAATAAGTGGTCATTCATTCTTTGCTTGAAGACCTCTTTTGAGGCAGGAGCACCTGGTACCTCCAGAAGCATTTCATTCTACTTTTTGGACAGCTTTAAGTGTTATGAAGTTTTCCTTTACAGCAAGCCTACACATGTCTTTCTGAAACCACAAATCAGAGCCCCTAATTCTGCCCTCTGGGAACAAGCAGTACAAATCTAATCTCTCTTCCACATGATAGCCTTTCAAATACTTGAAGACAGCTATCTAATCCTCTCTAAGTCTTCTTTTCTTCAGGCTAAACCTCTTCAGTTCAGTTCATTCAACCAAAATTCATCTGCCATGGTGAAGAGGGCTTTCACCATCATTGTCTTCTTCTGGATGCTCTCCAGGTTATCAATGTCCTTCCCAAAATGTGGCGCCCAGCACCCAATCCAATACTCCAGAAGGAATATGACCAGGACCAATTACAGAAGGGCCATCACCTGCCTCTCAGTGAAGCCTATCTCTTTTGGCTGACATGTTTTATTGTCATCAAACAGTTAATCAATACGGATCTATTAAGTGTTAAGCACTCTTCTAGGGGCTGCTGATATAAATACAATAAATTATACTATCTTTATTCAAAAGGAACTTATATGTTAATAGTGAAGACAAGAGGGAGAAAGGAATAAGCATTTATTACGTGCCTACTATGTGCCAGACACTGTGTTCAGTGTTTTATAAATATCTCATTTGATTCTCCCAGTAACCCTGGGAGACAGATGCTATCATTATTTTCATTTTACACATGAGGAAATCAAGGCTGAGAGAGGTTTAGGTGATTTGCTCAGGGTCACACAGATAGGCGGAGTCTGAGGCAAGATTCAAACCAAGGTCTTCCCGATTCGAAGCCCAGCACTCTTTCGACCATTCCACCTAGCTGTAAACTAAGTATAGCCAGAATAGATATCAAGAGATGTCTGTCAGTTGGGGAATGACTGAACAAGTTGTGTTATATGGTTGTGATGGAATACTACTGGGCTATAAGAAATGATGAGCTCGATGATCTCAGAAAAACCTGGGGGCAGCTAGGTGGCGCAGTGAGTAGAGCACCAGCCCTAGAGTCAGGAGCACCTGAGTTCAAATCTGGCCTCAAATACTTGACACACTTACTAGCTGTGTGATCTTGGGCAAGTCACTTAACCCCAATTGTCCTGCCTTCCCCCCTGCAAAAAAAAGAAAAACATGGATGAACTTGCACGGAATAATGAAGAGTGAAATGAGCAGAACCAAAAGAATGTTGTATACAGTAACAACAATATTGTTTTAAGAACAACTTCGAGTGACTTAGTCATTTTGACTATCATAAATACCCAAGTAAACTACAAAAGACATATAAAGGAAGACGTTATCTGCATCTAGAGAAAGAACTGATGAATAGAAGTATGTATAGAATGATTTTACATATATGCACATATGCATATTTGTGTCTAATGGTAGCCATCTCTAGGATGGGGGTGAGGGTGAGGAGGGAAGAAAAAAAGAAAAAAAGAAATTTACATGACAATTTCATTACATATTTAAAAGGAATAGCAAGGTATACATAATAGATTTGCAGTTTCATGTGCAATCATCTTTCTTATTATACTATGTTATGGAAATGCTTGTTATATTTTATAACTAAAAAAATAAAATAAATAAAATTTTTTAAAAAACAAAAAAAGGAGAACAAGTACAAATGTATATGGTAGTTAAATAAAGTTAATTAGGGAGGGAAAGCACTAGCATTTGAGGGATCAGGAAAGACTTCATGTGGCACTTGATATGAAACTTAAAAGAAGAAGGGGTTTCTATGAGTCAGAGGCAAGGAGGGAATGAGTGCTAGACATGTTCAAAGGTATGAAGATAGGAGATGGAGCACCATGTCTGAGGAACAGGAAAAAGCCTTGATCACAGAGTGCAGGAGGAGGTAATGTTCAATGAAGCAGGAAAGGTAGGCTGGAGGCAGGTCGTGAAGGGATTTAAAAGCTAAGCAGAGGAGTTTATATTTGATTCTAGAAATAATAGGAAGCCACAGGAGTTGATTGAATAAGGGAGGGACATTAGAGTTTATTGAGTAAGGGGAGATTTACACTTAAGGGAAATCACTTTGTCAGCACTATGGGGATGGACTGAAGTGGAAAAAGACTTGAGGCAAGGAGTCCAATTAGGAGACTATTGCAATAGTTCAGGCAAGAAATGATGAGGACAGAGGTGTGCTGGAGCCTGCTTGTAACCTGCCAGAAAGCTGATTGTTAAATTTTCAGTGTGAGTATTTATACATCAGAAAACAGCAACTACTACAAATCAGAGTTTCATTTATTATTTTGTTGATTGTCTAGAGTGAAGAAAGTGAGGGAGAAAAGATGTTAGTCATCCAGATGAAATTTTAAAATGTGTCCTGCATACTTTTTTTTTTCTCAGAGATCTGGTTGTCTATCAGACACTGACTGGCGTACCACATAAAGGCTTAAGCTAAGGTGAAAGCTGTGTGAGTAGAGAGAAGAGGTTGGATGGTAGAAATATTGTGGAGGTAAAAGCAGCAAGATTTGACAAATGATTGACTGTGTGGTTTGAAGAAGAGTGAGGAGTCAAGGATGATGCCAAAATTATGAGCCTGGGATACTGAAAGAATGGTGGTAATTTGGACAGAAATAGGTTAAGTTGGGAAGAGGAGTTTTTTTGGGGCGGGGAAAAGATGAATTGTGTTTCAGACATATTGAATTTGAGGTGTCTCTGGGACATCAAGTTTGAAACTTGTGATATTTCATTGGCGATGTGGGATTGAAGCTCAGAGGAGAGATATATAGATGTAGAGTTACCTGGGAGTTATTTACATAGAAATGATAATTAATCCCATGGATATTGAGGTCACAGAGTGAGTATAAAGGAAGAGTTCCTAACCTGGGGTCTGTGGACTTTAGAAGATTTTTTGTTAATTGCATTTTAATTCAATTGGTTTCTTTAAAGAATCCTATGTCTTTTTTTTCATGCATTTAAAAACATTAATTTGAGCAGGGGTCCATAGGCTTTATTGCCAAAGGCATCCATGATATAAAAAAAGGAATAAAAATCCCTTGTATGGAGAGAGAAGGATAGGGGGTTAGGAAAGAGCCTTGGGAAATATCCATAGTTAGGGGACATCATTCGGATTATGGATTAGGGAAGGAAATTGCAGAGAGGTCAGGCAGTAGCAGGACAAAAAGGTTAGTATAGTTGTACGGAGCCCACTGGCTGCCAGGTAGCACCCTGGACAGAGCTCTGGTCCTGGAGTCAGATAAACCTGAGTTCAACTCTGGTGTCAGTCATTAGCTGTGTCACCCTGGTCAACTCACTTGACTTCTGCCTGCCTCAGTTTCCTCAACTGATAAAAATAGTACCTTTCTCCCAGGGTGGTTGTGAGGATCAAGTGAGATAGCTTAGCACAATATCTAGTACACAATAGGTGCTTAATAAAGATACCATTCCCCCTCCCCCCTCCATGAGAAAGTATCCCCAGGAGGAGAGGGTGATCAACAGTGTCATATTGTTGACTTATTAAGCTTGTAGTCCACTAAAGCTCTCAGATCTTTTATAGGTGAATGGCTATTTATTGTCTATTCATGCCTTGCCCCATGAATAGACATGGTACTTGCCCCATGGTACTTGTGAAACTGATTTTTGGAGGCCAAGGGTTTGCACTTGTTTCTATTCAGTTTTATTTTATTAGTTTCAGCACAACATTCTAGCCTGTCATTTTCTTAAATGTCTTATTGTAATAGTTTTTAAGAATGAAAAATCCTAGTCTTTGAATTTTCTTTTGCTTTTTTATTTTGTTTATTTTGGTCTGGATCTTTACTTTCATGGATGTAGAGGTCTCCAGATGAGGAAAGTCTCTCTACCAATGCAGAATTAGAACTGTTTTGAAAGTTATCATCTTAGGTAATTTCTTGGGACCTTGAGAGGTTAACTCTGTGTCAGTGCGTCAGAGGTAAGATTTGATCCCACATTTTCTGAATTTTTTTATAGATTTCAAATTAATGAAATTTTATCACATATATTACATAGAACTTTCCTCCTATGGGTCATTTGGCTCTACGGTGCCTCAGGGCTACCCACTGTTATCTCTAACCCTGTTGACAGAGGATTTGTATTGTCATTTACATGCCCTTGGTGGAAGGTAGCATATCTTTTCTCTGGGACATTCACTCCAGGTACTTTAGAGACATTGTATGATTTCAGTTTCTTTTCCCCTCCATTCCATCCTGTATACAACTGCCAGACTAATCTTCCTCCAACATAATTGTTTTTTTATAAGAGTTCATTAAACCTTTCTTTTCTGTTTACTCAGCACTGCTCAAGGTGGCTATTTTCATAATGTGATTTTACTATTGCTTTAAATTTTAGTATTGTCTAATACTTCTAAAGGCACCCTATTAACTACCACATCAAGTTTAAATAGTCTGGCCTTCGATACTGGCCTCATCTTACTTATTCAACTTTAATTTCTAAAACATACCAGCACAAATCCTTTGCTCCAGCTGAAACTATAGCCTTATTATCCTAGGTACATATCCTTCATATTGCACACACTCAATAAGTATTCAGTGAATGAGGCCCTGTGCTAGGTACCACAAAAATGGGTGCTGTCATTCTTGCCCTCTGCAAGTTTAGTATCTGGGGGGCAGCGAGGTGATGCAGTGAGTAGAGCACCGGCCCTGGAGTCAGGAGGACCTGAGTTCAAATCTGGCACACTTGACACACTTACTAGCTGTGTGACCTTGGGCAAGTCACTTAACCCCAATTGCCTTCCCTTCTCTCCAAAAACAAAAACAACAACAAAAAAGCAAGTTTAGTATCTGTAATTCAAGGATGCCTCCATTGTCCATCTCTATAAAGGTAAAGGCAATAGATTGTTCTGTGGCAATCACAGAGGGTGGTGTCTCTCAGTCAGTGCTGGAGAGATTTTCTCCAGAATCCTCCTTAATAGGATGATACTTCACCTGGAAGATGGTTATCTACCTGAGAGCCAGTGTGGCTTTGGAAAGCACTGAGGAATGGTCAATATGATGTTTGCTGCCCAATTAACTCCAGAAGAAATGCCAGGAGCATAACAGAGGTCTGTACACAATGTTGGTTGATCTGACCAAGGCCTTTGATACTGTCAGTGGTGAGGGCTTATGGAAAATTATGTCAAAATTTGGCTGCTTGGAGAAGCTCATCAGTATTGTATGTCAATTTCATGATGCCATGCTTGCCTGGGTTTATGATAACTGATGAAACTTTTGCTCTTTCTTAGTCACCAGTGGAGTGAAGCAAGGCTGTGTGCTTGTTACCGTGCTTTTTAGCTTGAAGTTTTCAGCAATGCTGTCAGATGTCTTCCATGAGAACAAACATGGCTTCAAAGTCAGCTGCTGCACTGATGGTAAATTATTTAACTTGAAAAGGCTACAAGCCAAGATCAAAGTGGAGGGAGAGTTGGCGCATGATTTTTTTGTTTGTAGATGATTGTGCACTCAATGCATCCTCTGAAGCTGAGATGCAACAAAGTATGGATTGATTCTCTTCTGCTTGTGTTAATTTTGGCTGAACAATTAACACCAAGAAGATGCAAGTGCTTCACCAGCCAGTACCACACCATCCATACGTGGAACCATCAGTTACAGCAAATGGAGAAGTTCTGAATACTGTGGATAAGTTTACTTGCCTTGGCAATATACATTCTAGGGATGTACACATTGATAATGGGGTTGGCACATGCATTACTAGAACTAGCTCAGTGTTTGGGAGGCTCCGCCAGAAAGTGTGGGAGAGAAGAGATATTAGACTGCCTACCAAACTGAAGGTCTACAGAGCCATTGTGCTGACCTCATTGTTGTATACCTGTGAAACCTGGACAGTCTACCAGTGCCATGCCAGGAAACTGAATCATTACCCTTTGAATTATCTTAGGAAGATTCTGAAGATCACCTGGAAGGATCAGGTACCAGACACTGAGGTCCTTTCTCAAACTAAACTGCCAAGCATCCATATTCTAATGCAGAGAGTACAACTCTGATGAGCTGGCCATATTGTTTGAATGCCAAATGTACACTTGCTAGAAGACTATTTTGTGGAGAATTCACACAAGGCAAGAGCTTGTATGGTGGTCAGAAGAAGCAATACAAGGACACTCGCAAGGTCTCTCTTAAGAACTTTGGAATTGATTGAGTGACATGAGAGACACTGGCAAAGGACTGCCCAGCATTGGCTACCCACATCAAAGAAGGTGCTCCATGAGCAAAGCAGAATTGAAGTAGCTCAAAAGAAATGTGAGACGTGCAAATTTAGAGAATCCATGCCAAATGTTCACCTGGACTATTTGTGCCTGACTTGTGGTAGAGCATTTTGAGCTCATGTTGGTCTGTTCAACCACAGTCAGCCACACTGTGAGTTGACTCTAACATGGTGATATCATTTTGGTCCTATTTGAGAATGAAGGACAACAACCAACCAACCAACCAACCGATAAATCTGTAACTAAGTATCTGAAATCTATCTCTGGCTCTAGGCTCATGGAGTCTCCTCTACTTGGAATGTTTTGTTCCATTTTCTCTTTGTATTCAACTCCCTCTCATTTTTTGATGTGGTCCTCCAAGGACTCCACCCTCGCCCTCTCTATGAAGACTTTCTTAATTGTATAACCCATGTTGGTTTCTCCATTCCCTGAACATCTATTAATTTTAATGTCTGTATAATATAATTTAACAATTATATCATTTTTAAAATTAAAGTTTATATTTTCAATTAACAAAAATTTATTTTCTCTCTCTTTCATCTCCTACTCCCTTAAAAGAAAAAGAAAACAAAACCCTTGTGATAAATATGCATAGTCAAGGAAAATAAATTGCTATATTGGCCATGTAAAAAATATATGTCCTATTCTGCACATTGGGTCCATCACCTCTCTGTCAGGCGTGGGGAGCATGCTTTATTATTGGTCATCTGGAATTATGCTAGTGGTTGCATTAATCAGAATTCTTAAGTATTTCAATGTGGTTTTTCTTTATAACGTTGTATTATATAAATTGTTCTCCTGGTTCTGCTCATTCCGCTCTGCATTAATTGATGCATATCTACTCAGATTTTTCTGAGACCATCCTTTTCACCACTTCCTCTAGGCACAATAGTATTCCATAATATACCATAATTTCTTTGGTTATTCTCTAATTCCTAGGCAACCCTTTAGTTTACAGTTCTTTGCCACTGCAAAAAAAAACCATTACAAATTTTCTTTACATATGGATTAATTTTCATACATATGAGGTTTTCCTTTTTCTTTGATCTCATTGGCGTATAAGCCTACTAGCAGTATTTCCAGGCTAAAGGGCCAATTAGTCATAGGTTAGCAAGTTTTGGGCCATAGTTCCAAATTGCTTTCCAGAATGGCTGGACCAATTCATAGTTCCTCCAGCAGTGCAATAATGTTCCTGTTTTCTTGAAGTTTTGTATTACTCTCTAGTTCTCAGTGGGTATTAATATTTTTAATCCTTGTGGCAAAATGGCCCTGACAAATTATTGGATGCTTGATGTTATTTTGGTGCTTCTATGTGTCCATGAATTCTTAAATGTAATTCTAGTAACAACAAGTAGTTTGGGGAATATACTACTAAGGCCAATGACTAATGGCACTGAGGTGGAGAAATGATTTGATTATTAGCTGAGGACTTGGGAAAAGTTTAGTCTCCATTGGTTCCATTAGGTTGTTGGTTAGCTTATCTCAGAGAATTGAAATGGGTGGTGCGATGGTGGTGGCCATTAGAGAGTACAGCTTCAAGAAGAGAAAACAACTGAGATAAGAAGCAGTGGAGTAAAGGCACAGTGGAATAGGTCTAGGCTCTGTTGCGTTGATCATTTAGCCTGGGCCTTGTGGGTGGAATTAATGACATTTTTCACCGAGGGCTAAGCTATTCAAAAGCTATTCTACTAACTGTCTTGAAGAATCAAGGAACCAGTAAGTATAGGAGGAGAGGGAAGAGGGCAAGCCAGTTACAAAGCGTACAAACCATGAGGAAATTTTCATGTAATACAATGCCAAAGCACAAAGGGAGGTAGTTTTGGGTCCCAGTTAGGGAAGAATTGTTTCTTGCTGCAAGTTTGGCTGAGGAACAGGATAGAACCTCTTAAGTCTTGCCCAGTGGGAGGAGGATGAATTGATCTGAGATAAATTAGCTGGGATGGGCAGATAATATGTATAATCAAGTAAAATATATTTCATTCATTCATGTAGGTTGGGAGATATATAATAGAAGACCTTGACTAGGCCCAGACTCTTATATGATGCATTCAGATTTAGGGGTGGGGAAAAATTTTCATGACACTGTTAAGAGTCACTCTGGTAGCCAATATCATGGCTTTGGAATTGGATCCAGACTGAAAAGAAGTTTAGGCATAAGGGAGCTGATGACAGTCGGCAAATGTCCTGTAGTTAGTAGAGGACTATGAAGTTTACACTTTGTAAACTGAGGACCATTAATCTTTTTGTTTGTGACTGCAACTTGCTTCTTGCTATTTCAGCTCCTCATCCACACCTCCTACCCAGAGTATTCTTTATATGTGCTTCTTGCTAATAATTCAATATTTTAGGAATTTGTGATTATTGTCTATGGAAATTTACCCACTATTGTTGAAAAACCTGTCTATGACTTGGTAGACAATTTTATTGTGGATGAGAAATTAATCTTCCTATGGACAAATTGGCAATAGGCTTCTCTGGCCTATTATAACTCAAATGACAGGTCTATTGTCTGTCTTGAACTCAAAGTCTTGTTTGGTAGGAGCTGTTAGAGCCTGTATTTCAGTTGCATAGCCTTCAGGGTCACCCTCACATCACTGTCTCTGAACTTTTGTGGACAGCTTTGTGTCAAATCCTCTTTCAATTCCAAAGAGGCTGGCATACTTTTAGGGATCAGGGGAAGAGGAGAGGTTGGTGAAAACTCTGCTATCTTCTCTCTGCAGGGGGCCAGGGTTTTGGGGACTGGGACTGTGGTTTATGTAGTACAAGGAAGTCTCCTATAGTTCTGAGATAATATGCTTCCTCAATGGTTTGTAAGCTCCTTGGCAGGGTGGAGGTGGTGGTGGGGTGGTGGTGGAGGTAGAAGTAGTCGGGAGGGCAGGATAAGTCACATTCAAAACTTCTTTATCCCTTGACCCCAAATCCCAGCTCTGAGTTTAAACAGATTAGGTTCAGTTTTAGGGCCTTTCAACAATCATATATTTATTTTCCCCTCAAGCATAGAGGAAATTAGTTTCTCCTGGGAGCATCAGAATTAAGCTTGTTTTGCCCCACACAGAGTTTTCCCTGGGAATATCAGAATTTGACTTGTATCTAGTGTTCTAGGAAAAAAAAACAGAAAAGAACACTCAGCTCCAATGCACACACCCAGGCTAACAATATAGCAAATGTCAGACAGGCTTTGTTTAATCCAGCAAAAATCCAACTTGCACCCAAGCTCATAAATGTGCAGTGGATGGTGTGCTGAGCCTAGAGCCAGGAAGACCTGAGTTCAAATCTGGCCTGAGACATTTACTAGTTGTGTGACTCTGGGCAAGTCACTTGACCTCTGTTTGCCTCAGTTTCCTTGTCTGTAAAGTGAAGATAGCAATGCACATACGTTTCAGGGTTTTTGTGAAGATCAAATGAGATAGCTGCAAAGGATTTAGCCCAGGCACATAGCAAACTTTATGTAAATGTTATTATTATTATTAAGCATTTAAGACAGCTCTCCTTTGTCCAGTGAGATGTACCTCTGCAAGGGAACTATACAGTCATTTATTGAACTCTGTTATGTTATTCCTGGGTTTGAGACTCCTTGAACTTGTAGGGAGATTTATCTTGACTGGCTATTGAGTCCTTTGTAAATTTTGTTCAGATTAAATAAAACCTGTTCTCTAGTTGATGTGCTGTTACCTTGAATGCTTGCATGAGGTGAAGGGTCCTTTTTCCTCCTTTTTAGAGACTCAGTTGTATGACAAATTTCAATGTTATTAGGGGAAACCTTAGGTGGGTACATGAGCCAAAACTATTGAGAAGCCTCTCCTTTTTCCTTAATTGAGCCCAGGTGTATAAATGCAGAGATGAAGTTCTGAATCATGGGTTATACCTTTGGAATTCATCAGTTGGTGGTTTGAGTTCCTGCAGTGCCCAATGTGGCCCAAGGAATCTTTTGTTTTTCCACCATTGCCTCAGTTTTCCGTCATTTCTGGGATCACATGGTTCTTCCTTTCTCAAGGTGATAAATACTCTCCTTTGCACATTTTTCCTTGGAGGGCACAGGGTCATGTGGCTATTTCAGCTTTCTTCCAGGGAAACTGAGTGTTTATCTCTGTTACTAACTTTCTGACTATCTTAGTTCTGATTGTCTTCATTTGTCTCTCTCTCCTGCTCTACAGCTCTATTTTTAAAGGTTTTATCCAAGGACATAGCTCTAGACATGACTCAATCAACCATGCTTAATATGATGTCAATGGCAAATGAGTAACCAGGGTAAAGCAAGTTCATACCTTACCAGAAGACGTCATCAGTGACAGAAGAAAAAGTCTCCTACATGAACAAGGAAGTAACCTTGACAAACTGTTAATCTTGTCAAAGGAATCTCACTCTGTTTAGGAGACACACTGGGGATTCAGTTGGGCCTTACCAGACTCCTCTTGGGCACATTCTCTATATTCCTTTTGTTTTTCCACCGCAGTCTGCAGAAATTATCTGCTTGATAAATAGTTGAGTGATTGATAGATCGATTAGAGAAGCAATCTAACCGAGAGAAGCAATCTAACACAGCTATAAGCTTAAAATGGCACCAAGGCTTTAGGGACTCCATTTGTATGATGGAAAGAATGCTGAACCCGGAGTCAGGAAATAGCTGGGTTCTAGAAGACAAGTTCCTTAACTTCTTTCAGAAATAAAATGGGTATCATAACACTTGTACTCCTTACCTTACAGGGTTGTTTTACACAGGCTTTTAAACTTTAGAGCACAATATAAATGTGACATTATCAATCCTGGGGGTTAACAAACAGGGTTTATTTTTCCCATGCAAGTGATGTGTTAATCGAAGGAAAGAAAGGTTTATACTAACTGCTCATTCTCACTCAGTCAGCTCTCCTCAGTGCTTCTCATCATAGAACTTGGAGTCACAGCATTTTTGGAAATTAAGGCTCTTTCCCCTGCTCCATACATCAATGCCATATTGGTTACAACTTACTTCTCTGCCTCTAAATCCTACACCCTCACTCCCCAACTCCTCAGGATGGGAAGAGGATATTTAAAAAATAAGAAAGGTTCCAATGCCTGGCCACACATTCTTCCGGTTATAAAATTTGCTCTGATTACTTCAGGTGCATGTGTTTAATCTATAGCTTTGCATCAAACAAGACCAATCAAATCGTACAGAACAAAATTACATGCAAATTATCCTGGACACACATACATCCACATACAACATAGGTTGTACAGGTGTATATAGGTTCAGAGCTGGAAGAGACCTTAAAAATCATCTAACCCCCCCATTTTCCAGATGAGGAAACAGAAGACCCTAGAGGTTAAGTGACTTGCCCAAAGTTGAAGAGGCAATGACAGAAGCAGGATATGAACCCAGGTCCCAACTCTAAAGTTTCTGCTCAGCAGTTCTCAGTGTGTGGTCTGGAGATGCTTACAAGATTCTGAGACCCTTTCAGGAGTCCGAGAGGTCAAAACAATTTTTTTAATTATACTAAGACATCTTCATTTCTAATATGGCAAATATCAATAGATATAACCCACAGAAAACAAAAGCCCTTTGGGGGAATCTGCAAGAAGTTTTAAGAGTTAAACTCTAGAGACCAAAAAGTTTGAGAACTACTATTCTACAGCATCGTACAACACAGTTATATCTGGTAGACCAAATCCGTAGATCACATAGACATTTGTGCTATACAACATTACATATTACAGTTGCAGATAATATTATACACACACACACACACACACACACACATATATATATATATGTTCATCTGATTATTAAAGGTTTAGTTTGGGGAAATTTCTTGCCACAAATTTCAGTAGGCATAAGAACTGAAATTGACTGTATATCCTGAAACTTACGAGCTTCCAAAGTTTTTTGAGAAGAGGAATCCAGGGGCCACAGATAATAACTATTTATCAAATTGAACCCTCTTATCTCTCTCCATTTCTTTGCTTTATTCTTCTATGCTTAGAGTACAGGAAGAGGTAATTTCTCTGATCAATTCTCCCCAAAACAACCGCCCTCAAAACAAACCCCAACAAACCGAAATTCTTTTTAAATCAAAACAAAGGACTAGCTGTCAAGAGATGACAGCTTGATTTCATTCCTGCTCTAGCCTTCTGAAGTGTGATTTCTTGGCAAAAGTCAAAAGCTATGCACGCCTGTCACTTTAGACATTGCAAAGAAGCTTTATTAAGGGACTTGCTGACAGAAGGAATGACACACTTGGGTTTCTAAAGTCTTGGAACATCAAGGAAAGTGTCAGAAGCAGGATATGAACTTGAGTCTTTCTGACTCCAGGTCCAATGCTCCATCCATTATATATCATGCTGCTTCTAAATATTTTTTTTATCTTGGTGGAGGGATGTCCGGACCTGTGATTTCATTAGTGTAGGAAATATCTTGTCAGAAAACTCCCTCTATCATTGCAGATCTGCAACTTATGATCTTGAGGCACGGGGAACAGAATCTGACTTGTTCCAGGGTCACATAGCCAGCATGTGTCGGAGGTAGTATTTGAACCCACATCTTCCTCACTCTGAAACCAACTCTTTATCCATTATATCTTGCTGCCTCAAGATAGAGATAAAAATGTTTCCTTAAAATATTGATTTTCAGACTAAGCCAAGATTTAGTTTTATCACCCCAAATGGTTAGGGTTATTTATGTTATGGTCACCACTGCAGAACTGTGAAGGCTTCACTTTCGAATTAGAAAATTTAAACTGGTTAGATGTAGAGCACATCAGTGGGTACTACATCTGTGTTTGAAATATGGGGATAAAAATTGCAGCAATTATGCTAGTAAATACAATAAAAATAAATCAACTTGAGTACCTCAGCTGAATCACCGCTCGCTATCCCAGCAAATATTTCTTTTAGCAATCATGCAGAAGGAATGTGAGGACAACTGTCTCTGGAGGAAGAGGAGGCCTTTTTGGACTTTTTAAATAGCTACATCTTTCTCCAAAACATTTTTTTTTGGCGAGGCAATTGGACTTAAGTGACTTGCCCTGGGTCACACAGCTAGTAAGTGTCAAGCATCTGAGGCCAGATTTGAACTCAAGTCCTTCTGATGTCAGGGCTGGTGCTCTATCCACTGTGCCACCTAGCTGCCAGAAACCCTGAGGGGCTTCCCCTCCCAGTTTGATTTTTTTTCTTTTGTGTTTTGATTAAAGGTCATTCCTTGATTAACTTCTTAAAGAGGTCTATTCATTGAATGGGTATTACCTCACTCGAAGGGAGAACCTGAAAAGACCTTAGCCTGAAAGGGCCAGGGTCTCCCATTGCATTCTGGGCCATCTCCAGTTGTCCTGGTGAGTATCAGGCCACTGGACCCAGATGGCTCTGGAGGAGAAAGTGAGGCTGGTGACCTTGCACAGCCCAGCCTCACTTAAATCAAAGTCAACTACAAGTCATGTCATCATTTCCCTGGTGTCATGGTCTTCTTTGAAAACAAAGGACAAACACAACAACAAATGACTCCTTAAAACAAACCCATATGTGGCAATAACTGTCCACTTCTGTTTGGGATTAACTCTTCAAACCTCAGATGTTATAGGATCACAGATTTAGGGATGGAAGGGACTTTACAGGTTATCTAGTCTACCTCCCCCTACTCTCACTCCTTCAGTTCATAGTTGGAGAAACAGAGGTCCCACAGGTGGCTGAGTTGGGTTTGCTTCCAAGTACAATGTAATGCTCTTCCCACTGTCAAACCAGTTCAGACTGGCTCTGACTGTTTCACACTGGTTTATTCTGTTTCAGATCATTTCGGACTAGTTCAGACAAGTTCATATTGGTTCAGACTGTATCAGAACTTCCTTTCTATTCCTTTTTGAAGAAAATTATTATTATGATATATTATTTAATAACCAGTATCACTCTGTGATCTTCCTTTTTTTCTTATTTTGTCAGACCCCACTTCTGAAGGGCAGGCAATTTCTGAAGGACAAGATCCAGCAAGGTGATCACTTCTAGCCCTCAAGGCATTTGCTCCTTAACCAGCTTGGGCTAGGCTCCTTCCAAGTGGGGACCCCCCCACCCCGCTGTTAATCCCATAAACAAGCCAGCTTGAGTTAGGCCCTCCACAGACGACATGTCCTTTGTCCTTGCTTTCCTTTCATCAAATTTGGGGTTGATCTGGTCTACAAGAGGGACACCAAGCAGGGGAGATCCTGATTGGGGATGGTTTGTCTAGCCAAGATTGCTAGAGACAGCTGGGTCTCATAAAGCAACTACCATTCCCTAAGTGTCAGAGAGGGGTGTAATCAGCCACATCAGAAGGCCAGCCCACTTTCCCTTGCTGCAGACTAATCTTTTCACCTGAGGATTAGTCCTGTTCTCCCTCCTCTCTTCCCCCACTGACAACTGAGACCTATTAACCCATGTCCTTGTTAAAATGTCCACCAGTTGGGATTGTCTTGCCTTTGCCAGGGGAGGTCCAAATGGTGTATTGTCAGGCCAATCAGGAGGAAGATACACTTAGGTTTGTGAGTCCCTGTTGGCCCTTACCTCAAGGTCTTCTGGCACAAATAGAGGCAGGCCAGAAACCCCTTTATTAATAAGCTATTAATAAACTGTCATCTTGCATGAAGGATTGTCTCAGTTTGCCCATTTTTAAAATTTAACTTGTGACACTTTTCTATTTCTGTTTATGGTGCTGCTATCCTCCAAGTTCCCTAGGCCCTAGTATCATCATTGATGTTTCCCTCTCCCTTATCTACTTTTAATTTACTTTCAATCAGAGGTCAAGTCCTGTGCCAAGATTCTATTTTAGAAATGTCTCTTATTCTAAGTGAAACAGCATTTAGTAAGCACCTAGTATGTGCCAGGCACTGTGCTAAGTTCTAAGGATACAAATAAAGGCAACTGGCATCCTTGACCCGAAGAAACTCACAGTCTAATGGAAGAGACAACATGCAAACGACTATGTGCAAACAAGGTGGTTGGTTGGTTGGTTGTTGTCCTTCCTTCTCAAAGAAGACCAAAATGACATCACTATGTTTGAGTCAGGATTCAATGTGTCCAACTGTGGCTGATTAGGCCAATGCGAGCTCAGAATGTTCTACCACAGGTCGGGCACAAATAGTCCATGTGAACATTTGGGGTGGATATTCTAAATTTGTGCATCCTGCATTTCCTTTGAGCTGTTTCAATTCTGCTTTGCTCATAGAGCACAGTACCTTCTCTGATGAGAGCCTGCCATGCTGGGCAGTCCTGTGCTAGTGTCTTCCATGTCACACAATCAATTCCAAAGTTCTTGAGAGAGACCTTGAGAGTGTCCTTGTATCACTTCTTCTGACCACCATGTGAATGCTTGCCCTGTGTGAGTTCTCCATAAAATAGTCTTTTTGACAAGCATACATTTTGTATTTGAACACTGTGGCCAGCCCATCAGAGTTGCACTCTCTGAAGCAGAGTTTGAATGCTTGGCAGTTTAGTTTGAGTAAGGACCTCAGTGTCTGGTCCCTTATCCTACCAGGTGATCTTCAGAATCTTCCTAGGACAATTCAAATGGAAGCAATTCAGTTTCCTGGCATGGAGCTGGTAGACTGTCCAGGTTTCACAGGCATACAACAATGAGGTCAGCACCACAGCAAACAAGATATATACATATATATGTATATATATATATATATATACACACACACACACACATATATATATATGCATAAACACATATTTGGCTATATATAAACAAGATATCTATACCTATCTATCTGTATATCTATGTATCTATCTATCTACCTGGCTTCTGGTAGATAGTGGGACTTTAGCTGAGACTTGAAGGAAACCAGGAAAACCAAGAGGCAGAGATGAAGAGGGAAAGCTATCCTGGCATAGGGGGACAGCCTTTAAAAATGCTCAGTCAGGAAATGAAGTGTTCTGTGTGAGGAAATGTAAGGAGGCTAGTGTCAGTGGATATGTTAAGGAGAGTAAACTGTAAGAAGGAGAAAGTAGGAAGGAAAACTAGGAAGGGTCCAGGTTATAAAAAGCTTTGAAAGCTCTAATATCAATTCTGCTATATTTCCCCTCTCCACCTCCCACCCCCACCCCAACCACCCAAGTTCAGCACCTGATTGTCTCTTGTCTATACTATCATAATTGGCTCTTTCTAAAAGCCCTCCCAAATTGGCTGTTCCCATCTTTTGTGATCTTTGCCAAATTTTTGTGAAACTTAAAAGTTGTTTTGATTTGCATTTCTCTTACTATTAGTAATTTAAAACAAACTTTCATGTGGTTGTTAATAGTTTGGAATTCTTTTGAAAATTGTTTATATTCTTTTACTCACATCCATTGGGCAACCTTTTCATTTTATAGATGATTTGTACACAAATGCCTCATGGAACTAATTAAGAATGATTCTGAGCTATTCAAAGGGCAAGTTTAGAGGACTTTCCCTTGGCAGTATCTTGTTACCTAGGTACCTAATGCTCTATGTACTTTAAACAGCACAGTTGAGTTTATTTTAAAAGGCTGGTTTATAATTCAGGTATTTCACCAATTCAAACTAGCCTTGCCTTTCAATTAGTTTGAATCAATGAAGTTTGTCAGAGCTATAATTATTAATCCTGATACCTGGGGCAAATCACAGAATGTGTCAGCCTAAGGTAAACAGCGAGACAAACTCAGATGTTGGGGAGACAGAGGAGGAGGAAGTCTCAGAAAGAGACTTACACAGACCTTTGAATAGTTCAGAATCATTCTTAATTAGTCCATAAGGCACACCAATACACTGTTTGTCAAGCTATAAATTGGTCTTAGCTGTTCTGGAAAGCAAATTAGAATTATGGTAAGAAAAATGTCCATGCTTTTTGACCCCAAAAATTCAACTGCTAAGCATGGATCCCAAAGAAACCAAAGATAGAAAGAAAGGTCCAGTATATGCCAAAATATTTATAGCAACACTCTTTGTAATAGCCAAGAATTGGAGACAAAGTAGATGCTTGTTGATTAGGGAGTGGATTAACAAATTGTGGTACATGGATACAATGAATATTATTGACCTTTAAAAAATAATGAATATGAAGGATGTAGGAAAACACAGGATGATTGATGCTAAAGAAGAGATTGGAAAAAAATACCTCCCTGATAAAGTACCTCTTTGCAGAGGTAAGTTACTACAGCTGTAGAATACTTACTGAATGTTGAATTTGGTTGGTGTTGATTAGTTTTGAGATGCTGTTTTCCCCCTTTCTTTTTAATTCTTTGTTGTAAAAATGTAGAGAAAATGAAGAAGACTCTATTGATTAATGAGGGTGATATAAAAAGAAATACTAATACAAATTAATAAAAAATGAAATTAAAATATATTGTGTTTAAGAACCCTTCCAACTCTAACATTTCATGAATTTATGAAACTTTGGTTGTTGATAAGTTTGTTTCAGTTGTTTCCAACTCTTTGTGACCAAATTTGGTGTTTCTTTTTTGCAAGGATACAGGAATGGTTTGCCATTTCCTTCTCCAGCTCATTTTAGAGATGAAGAAACTGAGGCAAACAGGGTTAAGAGATGTGCCCAGTGTCTCATAGCTAGTAAATATCTGAGACCAGATTTGAACTCAGGAAGATGAGCCTTCTTGACTCCAGGCCCAGCAGTCTATGCACTATGGCATCGCCTAGCTGCTCAATTGTCTGTAAATTTTTTTCTTTTTTTAAGTCTTAAGTTCCAATCTTAGAAAACACATTTTTAATCATGGTGCAATTGTAAAACTTCAGTCTTACCAATTCCAATCAGTGGGACTCAAATTAATGAAGCTTTACTGTAATTGAACATAGGGACTGTTTTTTACTCTATTTGTGTTCTTCAGGCATTGAACTGCCCACACAACAGTATCCTGCCATAAGGCCAAATCAATTTTGCTGCTTACACAGTTGGACCCAACTTTAGAACCTTACAAGGAAACCAGTCTCTCTTCTTTATAAAAACCACTTAGTCTGAGGTCCTGAACAGCATCACTCACCAAGCTTGACTCAGAATGGCTTTCAGCTGCTTTAAAATACCAAAGTCTTCCCTCCTTCTGATATATATAGTTCAAGTTACAAAGGTTTGAACACACTGAGGATATTTAGAAGCATATGCTACAGCCTCTCAATGCAATTTTGAAGGAGAAGTTCTGAAAATATTTTGAGCAATGAAATCAACCTTGGGGTAAAAAATGTATCCTCCCAAGTGTTGAGTTACTTCAAATGGGTCAACGCTCAACTTTCCTTTGACATGATTGGGTGCCAGGCCTTCCTGCATTTGACATCAGTAAGCAGAATCTTAGTATTCAGAATATATGGAAGGGACTGCTCATCAGGATCAACTTTGAGAAGATGATTTTTAGAAATAGCCAAGCAGTGACCCTGGAGAAGTTGAGAAAATGATCCTCTTTCCCTTAAGAGAGAGGCGGGAACTAGCGGATAGTATTGGTGGAATACTGCGTGCAATGTCAGCCTCTGTTTATTTTTTGGTGATTGTTGCTAAACTGCCTTTAAGTTTTTATTTTTTGTTATAAGAGATGGCTCTCTGGGTAAAGGAGAGGGGAAAGATATATACGTATGTATATATATATGCACATACACATATGTATATACACATACATATATTTATATATAAATGAGGGTGATAGATAAATATATACACATTTGCATATAAGTATATACATACATATGCATTCCTATGTATGTGTATATGTAAGCTTATATAAGCTGTTGGCCTACCTGTTTATTTTATATGTTTATATGTAATATAAATGTGAGTATATATTTGTTGTTATTCAGTCATTTTGGTTGTGACTGACTCTTCATGGCCCCATTTGGGGTTTTCTTGGCAAAGATACTGGAGCAGTTTGCCATTTCCTTTTCCAGCTCATTTTACAGATGAGGAAACTGAGGCATACAGGGTTAAGTGACTTGCCTAGGGTCACACCCAGATTTGGACTCAGAAAAATGAGTCTTCCTGAACTCAGGTCCAGCACTCTGCCCACTGCAGCACCAGCTAGCACTGTGTGTTTATGTATATATACATAGAATACATATATAATACATACATACATACATACGTACATACATGTGTATACATACAGGTAGGTGGCACAGTGGATAGTGCATACACACATATTTAGCAATTTATTTTTATATTTATAGTGAAATATATGTATATCTACAAAATATAAAACACAATAATATAAAATATGAACATATAAAATATATATTATATTTATGTTTATTGTATATATATTATATAAATATATATTATAGTATATAAAATACAATAAATATAAGTTAAGAAATAGCTAATATATGTATACACACACCCACATTCATACAAACATATATGATACATGTATGTTTTTGTGTATAGTTATGCATATAGAATATCTTCTACAGGAGACCTTGAAGGAGAAAAAAAGAAAACAGACAACTGGCATATCTCCACTTGTAAATGTTCCTCTCTGGTTAGCAAGTTGTCCAGTGAAGAGCACCCTGCTTTGTAGTCAGAGGGCTTAGCTTCACCTCCTGAATCTTCCTTTTACTGTATGTGATTTTGGGAAAGTCTTTTCATTTTTTATATCTCATTTAAAAATGAAGAGTCAGACTAGATGATTTTTATGGCCCCTTCTAAATCTCTGATCCTATGAGTTTTTTGCATAGACTCATATTTCCAGGTCATGCTCATCATCTTCATTCCTAATCTCAGGAGGAAAATGAGAATGTTTATTTCCTTCTTTGTCTAGGAAGTCAGCAGTAAGTCAGAGGTCAACCAGTCTGTGGACCATAGTATAATAGGTATCCTGGGGTGGCTTATCTCTCCCCTCAGCATAGTAAGGTCTCCTTTAGCCTTTTACAGTCTCTAGTTCAATGCCAGCTCATTTGCAGTTTTACCTCATGAGTTCTGTGTTTTAAAAGGCAGCCTGGAGGTAGCTGGCTTTTTATTACAGTCATGACTATAGAATTTCATAGCAAGAGACCTTGACAACAATCTAGTGTAACCCACACCTTCCAAAGAATCTAAACCTGAAGGAGTACACCCTGAATGACTTACAGATTGATTGAAGCAACCTTTGTGGAGAAGGGGCCAAGTATCCTCACCAACTGCTGACCAACTCCCACCTAGGAGTGAGCCAAGACAGTACAGCAGAAGCAGCAATGCGCCTGGAGAGATACACAGGAGATGGCGGGTGCCACCACTGGTGCCCTCAGATTTCAATGGGGACAGCTTAGGACCCTGAAGCCAAGACCCTGTGAAGAGCAGAGTCTTACAGACCACTGACCCTGCTTCTAATCCAGTTTCTGTATCTGTCATTGAGGGGAGAAATCATTGTGAAGAGGGGGTCCACTTTTCTTGTTAGTGCTCCCTCCCTGACCATTGATCCTTCTTCTCGCTTAGACCCCAACTGCTTCAGTGGGTGCAGCAGCTTCTACCTCCTCAGCAACAACAGGTGTTGTTTGTCCTTCGTCCTCAAAGAGGACCGTGACATCAGGAAGATGATGCCATGACTTGCAAGTGAATTGGATTTAAGTGAGGAAGGTCTGTGCAAAGTCACCAGCCTCACTTTCTCCTTCAGAGCCATCTGGGTCCAGTGGCCACATATAGACCAGGATGACTTGGAAAAGCAAGTTCTTTCTACCAAAGCTCTTGGCACTGTCAAATGGTTCAATATCAAGAACAAATGATTTTATCAGTGGAAATGACATTAAAGAATCTGCATTACTTTGCCACCCATGGGACCTATCAGTATGACTTACAACTGAAATGTCTTTATATGTTTTTCCTCCCATTAGATAGTGAGTTCTCTAGAGAGCCTTAGACTATCTAGACTTCTCTATGTTCATCCCTAGGCTTTGGCACAGAGCTTTGCACACAGTAAGCACTAAATGAATTATTTTTTGTTCATTCATTCAAATTATGACTCTGCTTACAGACCCTCCTGCTACTGAAAACTTGACTTTGCCTAGGGGTGTGATATCAATTTGCCTTAATGATACTAATTTGCTTTCTATGATTTTTTGGACTTCCAAATGGGATCAAGGGCCTCTCTTCATCTCTGTGCCTCAGCATTTTTTGAAGCAGAGAGCTTGTTTCTAAAGTAGAGTAGCAAACTTGGGCCCTGTAGGCCCCTGCAAAAGTCCAATGAGGGCACAATTGGGAAATGTTTAATGAAACAAATAAAAATGCAATACAACACAGATCTTGTTAATTTTGAGTTTTCTAAGTCAATATATGGATGCAAGGCTCATTTTTATGGTGCTTGACACCACCGTTCTAAAGGGATCAAAACATCTTCCCAAATCTTTACCTGAGCCACTGTTAATCATACTAGACAAATTGGGCAACTACCTGATTTCCTTTGTTTATAAAAAAAATCAGGCACTGAAGTCATACTGTAAAGGTAGGAAACTTGGTTGGAAGGTAAACAGCGTAAGTCAACAATCTTTGATGACTCCGGCTGCAGGTGGGATGGGTCAGACTTCTGTCTCTTAGTGGATCAGAGATTTAAGACTAAAAGAGGTCATACATCTAGACCAAACTCCTCATTTTGCAGGTGAGGAACTGAGGCCGAGAGAGGTTGTGACTTGTTCAAGGTTATATATGCAGCAAATGATAAAGGTAGGATTTGAATCCAGGTCCTCTGCCTGTAAACCCCAGCACACTCTCCACTATACCACATTTCTATTTTTCCTCCCTGATTGAGAAGGAAGCAGTATGAGGCCATTTAGTGGGTCATCAGTCCTGAATGCCACTGCTGTATCTCACCAGTGTCTTGGAAAGTGGGCAAGAAGATATCAGAGGGGCCAAAGGAGCCAGACACAGTTTGCCAACAGCACATCCTCTCGCCTGACTTGATATGGATGAACTCTTCTCTTCCAGTTTTCTTTTTCCCGGAAGCCTCCAAAGCAAGGTTCAAAGACATATTTCCAAACTGGTGAATTCTGGGTTAGCATATGGTTGAATTTTTCATCCTCATAGTAATGCTGTCTTGTCAGGGAGCATTGAAAATCAGGGTTACACATAAAAGAGATAAATTTAAGAGTGATGGTTCACTTTACTGAATTATTTACCTTCCTTTAAATAGTGGCCACCATGACAGTCATTACATTATTTAATAAACTTAGAGAGGAGTTAGTGGAAGTTAGGATGGGAAAACTTAACCAAAATGTCAGGAACCACGGCCAATTTAAGATCAGTCAGGAGTAGAAATCAGTTTTTGAAATTTAACACAAATTAGTGAGAAAATAACTTGGCTTACCTACAATATTTTACTGTTGGGTTTCTTTATTTATATAACTCTGTCCTAGGTCAGTTGGGTCATTTTATCTTGATTGGGTTCCTTTCTTTTGTAATCTTCCACACTTGTTTTTGGTCTAGCGTTTTTCAAATGTCTCCTATCCTAAATATATTCAAAGGAATCTTAAAAGTGGGCCTGATTTAGAACTGCAGAGCCTAATGTAGAATGCCTCCTGAGTGAATTGTAATTTAATGTTCTTCCACACCTTTAGGTTTGTGAATTACATATCACTTCCCCCTATTCTCTAATCTCTTCCCCCAGGTGTGCTCTCAAATGATCTTTGCAGTTGATGAAAAGTGGACCTTTGGACTATAACAGCCTTGATGATGGGATTGTCTTAAACTCTAGCTGAGTATTTTGTTCAGATGGTTTTATTTGCTTTTTTTGCTTAGACCTGTGATTTCACACAGGTCTAAGCAAAAAAAGCAAAGAACTCTCAGTAAGGAAACTCCTTCTACCAATGCAGACAGAAGCATTTTAAATGTTTAAAGTTAAACAAATATTTCAAAACCTCTAAGACTTGCTGCATTTACACACATATCAAAGGATGAAAGCTTTGCTGCAGGGTTAGCTGACTGACCCTATCATACAAAACTCTAAATTTAGTTTTTCTAGCTCTTGGCTTTATTCTCAAGATCTGGCTTGCTCTCTCTGATCCTTTGTACTCTCCGGAAGTCTCTGTTTGAAGTATCAGAATACCCACTGAAGGTCTAATTAGCAGCCCTTTGAGGGTAAGAATGCTAGGTCTCTGGGAGGACATGGAATCTGCATTCACCAAATAACACATACTATTCAATGCTCTAGATAACTTAATAACTTCCAGTTTGGTGCTTTACATTCCATATTGTCTTTGACATTGTTTTGAGTTGGATCCATGAAGGAAAACACCAAATAGGGAGCTGACAGGCAGGCTAGTATCAGAGATGTACTAGGGTGAAATGACTGGAACTTTATTTCAGGGTACCAGATTTAGAGGCCACTCTAATTATAGTCCCCTAGCACTGTAGAAACTATTAAGCTTGTCACCTAGTTACCAAGAACACTTAGTTAAAACAGGATGCTTATAGATGGCTTCTGCAGTGGGTTCCTCCCTACCCTATTTCCTTTTTATCTTATATTTGGGGGTCTCTGTCTCTCTGTCACAGTATGGTATCTGTCCTTCCTTCATGCCTATATGAAGTGCTATTTTCTCTAGGCACAAAATTCCTCATGTCATGGTAACTGGCATCTGGAAGCAGAGACCAAATTTTGGTTCTGCTAGTTTTTGTGTGTGTGACTTTGTGCAAATCATTTAAACTTTCTTGGTCTTGGTTTCCTCATCTATAAAACTATGGGGTTGGACAGTATGGTCTCTTAAGTTCCTTTCACCTTTAAGGCCTGTGGTACTAAGGTGAAATATTTGGTCTTTTTTTCCTTAAATTTTTAAAATTCTGAACTTAAACACCTAAAAAAAAGATTATTCCATTTACGCAAGAGAAAACAAAAGAGGACTTTATATAAAACCATGAATTTTCATTTCACAACACTAGTTTTTTGGGAAAAAGTATGTAATAAATTTCAATGTTCAATGTTCTGCTTGTCTGCTTTGTGCTTCTCTGTAGGTCTTTCTGAACGGCCTTTGGTTGTCTTTTGTGCATTTAAAAATGTTTCAATGGCCATCTTTTTTTTTGAGCTTTACTATTGCTCTACCTTCCCCTTAAAAACCCTCTCAATGAGAAACTTAAAAAGGAGGGAGAAACAAATAAGTATTGCCAAGCAAAACAAATTCACACATTGGCTGTCTCCAAAAATGTGTGTCTCTTTTTACAACTTGAGTTCATCATCTCTTGGGTAATGTTTCATCATAGTTCTTTGGAGACACACTTGAAAATTGATTTTTGCAATTACTGTGTCTCCAAAGAACTATGAGGTCTAAGGGGGTTTCCATCAATTGAAGATTGACTGAACAAATTGTAGCATATGAATATAATGAAAGATTAGTGTTCTATAAGGTGATAAAAAAGATCATTTCAGAGAATCCTGGGTAGTATGAACTATTCTTCTTTAAAATGTTATCATCCTCATATAAATTATTCTTGAGGTTCTAACTTGTTCAAGGTTAAATATGCAGCAAATTATAAAGGCAACCCCCTTAGACTCCAGTTCCTTATTTCCCCCTTTTTAATCCTCTCCTATAAAGATCTGGAAGTTTGTTTTGCCTTTGACTCCTCTCTCTTTTAACTCTACCTTTCCTATCCCTGTTTGTTTTCCTGTTGAATTAAATGTATTTCTATACAAATCTGTATGTGTATTTGACCCTCTCTTTGTTTCAGATAAAGTAAGGTTCATTTGATGCCCGCTCTCCCAACTCTTTCTTTGTATTTGTATACTCATCCTCTTACACATTTGAATCATGAGAAGTAACAATTTCCTTCTCCTTATTCCTCTCTATATCGGTGTATGCCTTTTACACTCTCTTCTCTTTTCCTTCTTAAAACATCCAGAGTACAGCTATTCCATTCCCAGCTATTCTTTTTTTCTTATTTAATTCATTTAATGTCTTCTGAAGATATTTGGGTCTTGAAGAAACACTTCCCCCCCACCCTCTTTATTAGACCACAGATACTATGTCATCATATAGTTCATCCCAATCACTCATTTAAAAAAACTTTCTAGCTTTCTATTCACTAGTATTTGTATTAAATTTCCTACTTAGTTCTGTTTTTGTTATCAGAAAAGCTTGAAAGTCCTTTTGTTTCATTTTCTCCATGAAGGATTACATTCAGCCTTCCAGGGTAAGTTATTCCTGTTCTAAGCTTATATGTTTTATATTTTGGAATATTGTATTCTTCTCATTTTAAGTGAAAGCCGCCGGGTTATGTGTGATCCTGAACGTAGTTTCTTGCTACTTGGTCTCCTTCTTTCCTGATGTTTGTAGTATTTTGGATTTTGGTTTTGACATTCTTGGGACTTTTCCTTTTAGGAAGGGATCAGTGTATTCTTTCTATCTTTACTTTGCCCTTTGGTTGTAAGAGATTTAGGCAATTATGATTACTTGAAATATAGTATTCAGGCTTTTTTTTAAGTCATTGCTTTCAGGGGGTCCAAATGATTCTTAAAATTTTTTAAATTCATTTTAAACTTAAATACAAAATGAGAAAAGAAAAAAGAACATTTCCATGTACACAGCACAACATAAGAGGGCTCAATATAAAAAGTAAATTTCCATTTCTCAAAAACCTATGTAATAAATCCTAAACATTGTTTTCAAAGCAATCCAACTTTTCCGTGTTTCCTTCTAGGTTTTCTTTTGTTCTCTGCTATGTACTTTTTATTTTTTTCCCCCTACAGATGATTCTTGCATTATATTTCCTTGACCTACTTTCCAGATGTGGTTTTTTATATTGGATATTGTCTACTTTCTTATAGCTCTTCAATTCTTCAATTTTGTTCCAATTTTTTTGTTGTTGTTGCATGGAATCATTGATGTCTATTTATTCTATTCTGGTTTTCAGGAATTCCATTTTTTGGGTAAAGTTTACTGCTTTCTTTTCTACACTATTTATTCTCCTTTTCATTTTTCCCTTCAGAGTTTTATTTTATTTTCTAACCTCTTGCTTTATTTCTTCAAGGTATTCATATGGCCCTTGTGGAAAACATATTTTTTTCTTTTCAATCTCTGCAGTTGCTAGGAAATTACTTTCTCTTGTTATGCTTAGTTTTGGGTTATTTCTAAATTTAAAATAATTTTTTCTCTTGGTTAGTGTTTTCTTTGGCCTACCCATCTTTCCTCCTTTAGGTCCTGATTGGGACTTTGTGGCAGGGTCAGTCTCTACCTCCTGCTGTACTTTTGGGTGAACTGGGACTATCTGAGTTCCTTGCTAACATTTACCTCTTGGAGTTTGTGGTCCCTGGAATTTTGAAATTCAGAACCTTGGAACTTCAGGGTTCTTTTTGGAATCTCAGGACAGAGAGCGATGATCTTGGAGCCTTGTGCACCTAGGTTTTCCCAGGATTTATGCTGCCATGCCTTACTGGACTCTGCCATCCCTTACTGGACTCTGCCATCCCTGGGGCTTCCAAAGTCCCGTCTGTCAGTATGATACCCCTGGGGCCTTCTGATCTCACTGGGTCTTCTTTTAGGGGAGCCCCTAGGTCTTTCTGCCTACACAGAACCCTGTAGGCTGCATATATCTTGCTAGTCTCTGCTCCTGCTTGGAGGATATCAATTTGTTTGCCTGAGCTCCCACTGGTTTTACTGATAGCTCCCTTTCCTATTGCCCATGAGTTTCTCACTGACCTTTTGTGTAGTTCTGGGGTAAAAGATTATTTACTGTAGATTTTCATTGGATTTCTCGATCATTATTCAATGTGGTACAAACTTTGGATATTTGTTGGATTAGTTACGTGGGAGTTGGGCAATGTGTGACTGTACAGGTAGCCATCTTGGATGGAATTTGAAAGATTTAATCTTGAATCAGAAGTTCATCATTTACATGGCAAGATATTCAGAATCTTTTCAAAAGAATGTCATTGTGGAGAAGGATGGAAGCAGCTGGTCTGAGAACAAGGCCTGAGAACAAAGAATGAGTCTTTTTTTTTTCTGGACTACGTTGTTATAATACAAGTCTTTCTTGCCACAGAGCCCTCTAGCTATTTATAGAAGTTGCTTTTAAGTTCTTTTTAGTGTGGAAGAATCCTTGCCTAGGATACAGAGTCTCTATTTTGGGCAACTTTTTGCTTATGGCACTGCTGGGCCAAGGAAGGTGATGGATATAGTCAGTTTATTTGAAACAAGGCCTAAGGGTCATATCCAATCCATGTCCTCACACCCAAATATCCAGACAAAAAGCTGAGACTGCCTTTTCCACTCACCCACACACCCCTCAGATTGCCCGTTAGTGACTTCTATTTCCCTTCAAGGCTGCCCCTGATGTTCATTTTAACCTGATTTCATCTGGATAAATAGGGGAACGGGGGGAGAGAAGGAAAAGATGAGCACACAATGTCATTTTTTCTTCTCTCCCTTCCCTAATAGACTGTAGGGACAGCCCTGAATGTGAAAATGAAACTTTAAGGAACAAGGCAGAAGCTAGTTAGGGATGAAAGTTAGCCACCTGACTGTACTTAAGAATTTTGAAAGCCTCTCAATACAAATTGGAAAGATTATATGCATTTTGTCCTTTTGTTTTAAGAGTTGTAAGGCTTAATGAGAGTGACTGAGACCTATAAGGATTTGTACTTAGCTTTTCGTAATAGATGCATTCTTGAATACTTGCGTGTCAAGTGCATTTTTGTAAATCAAATCTTAATTTAGACTCATTTGGGAAAATTACTTTTTTCTGGAGAAGTTTTAAAAAATGACTTTGAAATAATTTACTATGTTCCTAACTTTAAAGAAAAGGAAATAAATATGCATTTACATTTATTCATATTCAAAATTAAACTCTATATACAGCTTGTTCATAAGCTTTTTATTAATTATTCCATCAGTATCTTTTCCCAGTTCTTTTTGTGAAGTGCAATCCTATGGTAAATCCTTTTGTAAAGAGAGTAGGGATAGAGATAGGAACTGGACCTGAAGTTTCAATCATAGGGAATGAACCAGGTGAAAGGGCTCCCTCTACCAAAGCAAGTTGGCACTTTCTCTGCAACGTATAGTATAGGAAAGTTGACTAGAGCACTAGAATTTACCTTATGTC
Source organism: Trichosurus vulpecula (assembly GCF_011100635.1). NCBI lineage: Eukaryota > Metazoa > Chordata > Mammalia > Diprotodontia > Phalangeridae > Trichosurus > Trichosurus vulpecula. The sequence goes on along the minus strand of NC_050581.1, from coordinate 46,170,967 downwards.
ATACCGTTAGAATTTATTAGGGGCAGGACTTAATATAGGTTTTCCTGGCTCTGAGACCAGCTCCCTCTCCATCAAGCTATATTGCCTCTTCGAAATGAATAGCCCCTCCTTAAATTTTGCACTTAATTACTTGAGTTTTCCACCTATCTTGTTATCTTTAAATGAGATACATTCATTCAATTAACTTTACGAAAGTAGCAAGGCACCATGAAAGAGAGACAGGAAGTAGCATTTGCCAGGCAAATTGAACCACCATCACCATCACTGTCACTTTGATCATCATTTCCTCTCAGTCCCTGATAGAGACAAAGAGGCCATTTGGTTAGATCTCAGAGGAAGCCATGTTGAATGATGCTGGAAAATAGGTTGGGCCAGGTTGTGTAGGGCTTTTAGATATAAATGGAAGACTTTATATTTTATCATAGAGGCAATAGGAAGCCATTGGAGTTGGTAGAGCAGGGGAGTCACATGGTCAGATCTTAACTTACAGAAATTTTTTTTGGCATCATCGTGTAGGATGAACTGGAGTGGTGAGAAACTTGAAGGGAGACCCGTTAGGAGATTTTTTTTAATAATCTAAGGAAGAGGTGATAAAGGCCTGAACAAACTTGCTAGACATGTGATTGTAGAGAAGGGGCTTTATGTGAGAGATGTTGTGAATGTAGAAAAAGCAAGATTTATCAACTGATTGGATATATGGGGTGTTAGGGATGTAATGTGGATCATGGGCTAGCAGAGAAGACTGAGAGTTGGTCATACAGGTAGGGGGTGAATGGGTAGAGAGTAGTGTCATGAAAAACCAGAGAAGAGAGAGAATATCCAGGAGGAGCAGGTTGACAAAATTATCAAATGCAACAGATAGGTTGAGGAAAATCAAGACTAAGAAAGGACTATAAAATTTGTCAATTAAGAGGTCATTGGTAACTTTGGAGAGAACATTTTCAGTTGAGTGATAAAGTTGAAAGTCAAATTGTAAAAATCAAAAAAGTGAGTGGGAGGAGAGGGAGTGAAAGGATCTGACAGAGCACTTTTAAAAGTTTGATTGACAAAGGGATAAGATACAGAATGATAGCTTGAAGAGACATTAGGGTCTAATGATTTTTTTTTAAGGAAGAGGGAGACTTAGGTATATTCGAAAGTAGTAGGGAAGAAACCAGTTGATAGAGAGAAGTTGAAGATTTGAGAGATGGAGGAAATGATTGAGGAGGCAATGGGCTTCAGAAAAAGGGAGAGTGTGGGATCAAGTTTACAGGTAGAGGAGTTGAACTTGGTAAGGAGAAGAGTCATCTCTTTTTCAGAGATTGGGAGAAAAAAGAATAGAAAATTATGTTTAGGAGTTCTGAGGTGAGGAGAATGGGAGAAGAGGGAACTTACATCTAATGGCTTCAATTTTTCAGTAAAGTATTAAGCAACATCCTCAGCTGAGGCAGGGGGAGGAGGCATGGTGTGCTTGATGAGGGAAGAGAAGATATGAAATAATTTCTGTGGGGAGTGGGACAGGGAATCAATTAAAGAGGAATAAAAGGACTGACTTGCTGCGGCGAAGGACCAATTGAGGTTAGGTAATATGAATTTATGTTGTATGGGCCAGCTTGGTTGTAAGACTTCTTCCAAATTCATCCAGTGTCTTGTGAGTACGACCAGAACAGGTGAATGGTGAGACTAATACAAGGCTGAGTTTTAGCAAGAGAAATCAAGGGGACAAAGGATGAAAGGGTAGAGGACAATGTAGAGTTTAAATGGGTAGCTAATGGGTTGAGGTTGGAGAAGGAGGCTAGTCAGAACAGGAATAATGACCTGAGAAAGTACTGAGGGGTGGAAGGATCGGAGGTCCCTATGAGAGTGAAAAGTGGGGAGGGGTGAAGCATAGATATAGGAATCTTCTGATTTCTAATTAGGGAAGTAGAATACGTGTAGATAATGGCAAGATCCAGTATGTGGCCATCCCTATGTGTATGGAATGGAGTGAAGGATATTCAAAATTTCTAATTCAAAAACAGGAAGTGGAGAAGAGAGGAAGATGGTAGACTAAGGTGTTGAACTCTTTGAGAAAGGAGGGAGAATCACTTGGTTGGGGCAGGGAGGAGGTGGAGCTCAGTATACTATAGCAAATATAAACATACTATAGCAAATACAAATAAAATTTGAATTGGGTAGAAAATGTTAATTGTATGAACTTCAAAAAGAAAAAGAAAATATATTGAGTGAGGAGGCAAAGAGAAAGTCTAGAAATGACAATGGGGATCAAGGAGTGTTCTGTCTTCCCTTTCAGGACCTAAGTTTCATGAGATGTGTGAGAGAAAGTAAGCCAATGTTAGAGAGAATAGCTCAACATACAGCATTGTAAGTGAGGAGCTGGATCTCTGTGAAGGCCAATAGATGGAAATAACATGTGAGAGAAAGAGTTCCAGGATGTGGGGGAGCTAAATGGAAGGATTGCTCATAGGTTTTCCATAGAGAGGCAAACCTAGAAGTTGGTGGTATTGGTTTTATCAGGGTCTTATCACTGGCTCCTCTGTCTCAGGAACCAGAATTCCCTTTCCCCCTATTCACCCCTTTCCTACCAGAGCAGGTTTAGTTTCTCAGGAAGATGGTTCACCCCTTTTCCTGGCATAACTGCACTATTCATGCCCTCCTGTTTTTGCACAATTTTCTGTACCATTACCAACTCTTTTGTGCCTCATTCCTACCTCTCCTTTCCCAGATGAAAGAATTTCTAGGTAGGGTTGTATTTGAATGGGTTGTTATGTCATGATATCTAATAGTCTAAAACAAGGCTATCAGGTAAAGGGCTTTTTCACTACCCCACCCCGTTTTTCTCTATGATATTCACTATGAGTAGAAAATAGATAGTACAGTGCAGTAGCTTAGGGGCTGGGAAAAATTAGATAATAGATCCATAAATCTAAAGCAGAACTCAGATGCCATCTAGTATAACCCTCTCAAATTACAGATGAAGTAACTGAGGGCAATGCTCTCCTCCCTCATGGGGAGAGGAGAGAATTGGAACTTATTGTAAAAGATGTTGGTCTAAATATAATTTTCAACAAACTTTTCCAGTTTTTCCTGGAGTTCTTGACTCTTTTTCTTTTCTTTTATTGTTTTTTTTTTGGCAGGGCAATTGGGATTTTTCTTTTGTTAACATAAGTTTTCAGAGATATAGAATTTTTCTTCCACGATTGCTTTAGATGCTTCCTATTAGTTTTGTATGTTTTCTCTTATTTATAAATTTAACATAATTATTTACTGTTTCATATTATTTACTGTTTGACATAGATTGAAATAAAAATTCTTATGCTTGTGTTAAAAAATCTGGTTTATAAATACAAAGTGGAAAGGCTTCATTAGGTTACAATTTTTATTGAAAAAGATCTGGGATTTTTAGCCAACTAAAAGTTCTATACCCAAAATGGTATGTTATGGCATCTCAAAAAGCTTATGTGATCACATGTACTAGCTGTGTGACCTTGGGCAAGTCACTTAACCCCAGTTGCCCTGCCAAAAAGCAAAAAAAAAAAATTAAAATAAAATAATAGTGTTAAAAAAAAGCTTATGTGATCTTGCAGCATTAAGAGGCATGGATTTCAGGAATAAGGAGGTGATTGCCCCATAGTACTCTGCTCTGTTTAGATCACATCTAGGGTGTTATGTTCAGTTCTGGGAACCACATTTTTAGGGAGGACAAAGATAATCTGGAGAGCATCCACCGGCAGCTAAGAGGTTGTAGGACCTTGAGTTCACGACATATGAAGATCACCTGAAGGAACTGAGGTTGTTAAGTCAATTAGTCAAATCAAAAAGTGTTTATTAAGTGCTATCATATGTCAGGCACTGTGCTAAGCTCTGTCTCTGCCTCCAAGGAGCTCACATTTAAATTGAGGAGGAAATATACAAATAACAATATACAATATATAATAGATACAGGGTAAATTGGAGGTACTTTCAGAGGGAAGGCACTAACATTGGGGGTGGGTGAGTAGGAAAAGCTTGTAAGGTGTGCAGTGTCTTCTAGACAGACAGCCTGTTAGGGGTGTGCATATGTATTAGGTGATGTGTGCACATGCACACATCAGTATGATATATTATCATTGCCAGGTATTGCCTCTTGTTAAGTTTGCCTGGCCACTGCTCGGTTAGTCCTCTGGTCACTGCTGGTCCATGCCAGGCATGATTCTGCTCAGCGTCATGTTGTATAGCTTCTTTTTCCTTTTCTGGCTTCCACTGGATTCTTCAGTTAAGACACTACCTCTTTCCCAAAGGAAGAAGAAAGGGCTTTGTCATCTCTCTTTTATCTTATAGTACAGAATTTTATGCTTCACATCTTTTTGAAAGCCCCTACACACTTAATATCAAACTAGAGAATGAACTTTTAGCTGTTTTCTTCCTCATGGGAAAGTCTGCCAGTTCTCAGAGACTCAGATATGACATACCTTTCCTCCACTCGCTTCCAGATGCTCCAAACCCTTGGAATAGTTATCTATCTGCTAATACTATTGTTGGGCTGCAAGTCTATTTTTTGAAAAATAACTTTCTGCTAATCAAGGATACTCTCTCTGTTCTGAGCCTCTATCTGACTTAGACTTAGAAAGTCCTTTTACATCCTTCTTTAATGTCTAATTGACAAATAGCACCCATTCAGCGTAACACTAGGGACTATTCCTCCAACAAAACACAAAGGAATCTCTAGGTCTGAATCTCTTTCCCCCAGGTTAGTTTTCTCAAATTTGAGAATATGTTGGTCTCCTGTGAAAGTAAATGAGAGGAGGAAAGACACAGGAATAAAAATTCCTCTAGGTGGAACCATTCTAAGACACGTTCTTCGCCTTAATGATTCAAATTTTTTGCCTATGTGTCTGATATCAAGCCTTTTCAGGTCATACTCTATACTTATTTGGGTATGGGTTAGACTTGGATCTCAATTATGGAGAGTCTTACCAGCTAGCTTGGAGAATTTATATTTTATCCAGGATGCAATAGGTTAATTATTGAAGGTTTTGGAGAAGGGACATAATGTGGCCAGACCTTTGCATTAAGAAGATTATTTTGGTAGCTTTGTGGAGGATGAAGTGGAGAAAGAGAGAGACTGGAAACAGGTAAACCAATTAGGAAGCTGTTATGATAGTTTAAATGAGAGGCGTTAGGGGTCTGAACAAGCATGGTGGCTGTATGAATGGAGAAAAAATTAGAGATATTGTTTGTTAAGAATAGCAGACTTGACAACCACATGGAGTATGAGGCTCCCGGAAAGAGAAAAATCAAGGATAACTCTTAGGCTATCTACCAAGGTGACTGGGAGAATGTTAAAACCCTTAACAGAAATAGGGAAGTTTGGAGAAGGAGTGGGCTTGGGGTGGGGGGAGATAATCACTTCCATTCTCTTCCTCACTACTTCTAGCTCTCTACCTTGCATCTCTTCCTTCACCTTTTAGACACCCCCAATTCCTTTAATTATCCCTAATGAGACATGGTTTCTAGTCTCTTTACTATTCTGTTTGCCTTCTTCTAGAGTTCTGGTGTGCTAATTATCTCTCACAAAGGGTTTTGAAATTTTTACATCTATGCATATATTAGATTGTTACTGTTACACGGCATCTCCTGCTGCTTGGTTATCAGTAGGAAATAAAACAAGAATTGTTATGGAGACATGAATAAGGCATTGGACTTGGAGTTAGGAAGACCTGGGTTCAAATTCTGCCTCAGACACTTACTAGCTGCGTGACTCTGGGTAAGCCACTTATTTTTTCTTGGTCTTGCTTTTTTTAACTGTAAAATGAGGGCATTGGTCTCCATAGCCTCCTCTAAGATCTCACCTGTAATCTAAATCTGTGATTCTATGATAAGACTTAAGGTGAGACCTTTTGCATCTTAGGAAGGGGTTCTTAAAAATAGAAAAGCTCGTAAGACAAAGAAATGGAATTTGATTGGCAGGGATGACAGAGTTGGGAGCGATGTTTTAGGTAGGGACTACATTAATCACCCAAAGAAAGAGGCTTCTCCAAGACTTCTTCTGCAGAGACATCTAGAGACCAAGGTAAGGGGATGAGAGGATGGGTGAGTCAGGGGAAAGGCAGGAAGCTGAAGCTCTGAGGAGGGGAAAGCATTATATTTCATTCATTCTTCTAGTTGGATTCCAAGGGGATGATAAGACTTTTTGGTAATTCAGAGCCTTAATGTGATGTCTGTCTAAAACAACACTGATGCTTGGTCCAGTGCCCAATATTATCATCATTGATGGAGTCTTTTTCTGTGGCCAATGCAGCAAATGAAGTAATTTAGAGTGTAAGAAGTGAGCTAAGGCCACGTAAATTAAGTTGGAATTGCACCACTATTACTCTTGGTTTTAAATGAGAAGTGGGAAATGGTTTCTTAATGGTCAACGCAGCAGTGTTTATGGGGGGAAGGGAACCGAAAAAAAACCAGCACAGTTTAAGATCCTGAGAGGAAGTTTAAAAAGAAAAGAAAAGAAACCTAGTCCCAGCTTAAAACCTATAATCCTTTGACTGTGGCCTCCACATGATCTCCTCTTTAGGTCAAGCAGGCCTCAGGTGCCAAAATGTTCTCTGTTGAAGTTCCTACTCTTAGCTTCCTTCCTAGCTCTTAGCATAGTGCCTTACTAGCGCACTTCTTGTCACTGTTCAGTTATTTCATTTGTATCTGACTCTTTGTGACCTCATTTTTTGGCAAAGATACTTGAGTGGTTTGCCATTTCTTTCTTTCTTCTGTTCATTTTATAGATGAGGAAATGGAGGCAAACAGAGTTAAGTGACTTGCCCAGGGTCACACAGCTAGTACGTGTCTGAGGCCAGATCTGAACTCTAGAGGATGTCTTCCTGACTCCAGGTGTGGAGCTCTATCCGCTGCACCACCTAGCTGCCCCTGTGCATAGCAAATAGGCTTAAGAACTTTTGGTTGAACTGAAGTTATTTAGGTTTTGAGGTAGTGTCACCAGAAGAGCCCCTGTTGCAAAGCTCTGTAGGGGAAGAATCAGAAAAGCACTTGACAGAGAGTCAAGAGACAGGGATCTCAGTCTAGAAGGTAGGTGGCCCAATGAAGAGAGTGCTGGGCCTGGGGTCAAGAAAGACCCAAGTTCAAATCTGGCCTCAGATACTTAGGAGCTATGTGACCCTGAGTAAGTTACTTGACTTCTGCTTTTGCTCAACTGTCAAATGGGGATAATCATAGTGCCTGGCACACAGTAGGCACTTAATAAATGCTCATTTCCTTCCTTCCCATGTGGACTTGGGTGGATTACTTCAGATTTCTGGGCTTTAGTCTTCACATCTATAAAATGAAGACCCTATCTACAATGTATCAGGCTAAATAATTGTTTGTTGAATTGGTAAAAAACTCCACCACCACTTCATTTTTGGGTGGCTTTGCTTATATATTGCACTGAATTGTTGGACTAACCCACTACTACATAGGGCAGTTATGTTATGATGTTTTGAAAACATGAATTTGTTCCAATGCAATGAACATATTAGGGAACATTTTGAGCATAGTTTGAATTTTGAGTTTGCATATGTTTGATTTTGTCTGTGAGAAACATTGAGGATCCAGAACACTGAGCTACTTCACACTAACTCACAAGTTGCCACCTTTCCAACACCCACTTCTGCAAAAAAACTTTATCTTATATCAGGTGTTTATCAAAGTGAGGTCATTTTTATTGCATGTTTTCTGGAGCTGTAGGAGTTTCGCCTTATTTTTCTGAATTCCTCATGCTTGTCATTTCTTACTGAACAATAATATTCCATTACATTCAAATGCCACATTTTTTTTCTAGCCACTCCCCAATTGATGGGCTCTGACTTACCCTTAAATTAGATAAGCTTGCTGTCATCTTCATCCGAGTCAGTGACAGGGCAAAGAATAGAACCTTGCAACCTCCTATTATAGCTCTCTCTGGGTTGACCAAAATTCATTAATTGGTATTCTTTGGTATAACCTTTTAAAAACTCTCCCAACTATTATATCTTCCAGGCCACACCTTTTCATTTTATCCAAGTAACATCTTCAAAGCTTTCATCAAATTAAGTGCTGAAATCTAGGTATACTGGATCTGTCATTTTTCTATCAGCCTGTTCACCCTTCTAGGAACATTTATGCATTAACAAGGGAACATGCTTGAAACCAAATAAATGAATTTGTAATGATGGGCCTTCCACTTCAATTTTACAAACATTTATTAAGTGCCTGCTATAGGCCAGACGTCTTGCTTAGCACTTGGGTTATATACAGAGACACAGTCATAGGTCTATGGGAAGGGTTACTTTTTGGCACAGGTCCTTTAGATAGCCCTAAAATAGGGACTGGACCTGTGTCTACTATATGTGGGAGGGAAAAGGCCTTGGTTATTCGACTTTATGCTGTGTCACAGCTTTTGGCTGTTTTTGTCCAAATGATATCCTGCTTTTATCTCAGACTGGTACTTTAAATTCTGACTTGCTTTCATTAGGGATGTACAGGTAGTAAATTACCTGCTGTGGCAAACTATGTGCTTCTAATTTAATTGCCCTCCTTTTGAAGGCATCCGACTAGTTAATTGTCAGCCTCAACTTCTTTTCCCTCCTCCTACTTTTTTTTCCTAACTGCTTCGCATTGGCAGAAGTACGAGGAACTACATAGAGACATGGGTTCCCTAACTCAATCATTCATCTCTGAGTGCTGGGGACCTGCTACCCCAGGGGATGTTAATACACTTTACCTTTTGTAAGCTTGGTTTTTTGGTAATATACCCAATTAAATCCCACAGTGGGAGCTAAGTCTCCTAGCCTTCCAGAGCCTGTGTATGCTGTAATAAATAAACTGGCTCAGCAGCCACAAACATCAAACTACCAAGGAAACTGGGCATGACTTTTGCTCGACCCTTAGAGGCCTGCTGGCTCTACTCCATGCAAGTAGGTGGGTCATAAATATCCCACAATGTGCAATAAGCCAACAGCCCTAACTTTAAGAAACAAACAACTTTTTTTTCTCTCTCAAGAACTCAGTACACATTTTGAGTAACAGAGAGGGGCAGCTTTTTAAAATGGATGAGACCAAAGAGAGCAAATGGAAGTAATAGTCACCCGATCAGTCCTCTGGTTTTATCTATACTTGGGATCACTATTCAAAGTTGAAGTGGAGAGCACTTCAAAAGAAAAGGAAGAAAATGAATAGGGAGTAGAATGTTCCACTCCCCTTGGGATCCAGAGGAGGACCCCTACCCCACCATATGATAGATGGTGGTAGCAGATTTATCTTTCATCACCCCCCTGCTCAAAATCCTTTAATACCTCCTCAGTGACTGAAGAGCAGAAAGAGTCAAATATGAAATTCTGAGGCCTTTTGTGGCACCTTTCTCTTCCTACTCTTTATGGGGTTGATGTACCTTTCTTATGCCCCCCACTAGAGTGTAAGTTTTTTGAGAGCAGGGGCCATGTCTTATTCATATTTTTATCCCTGAGTTGAACATGACAGATGTGTCATAAGCATATGTTGAAATAAGGTGGCTACTCAAAGGAAAAAAATGGACTCCTCAGTGTCTACAAAATAAAGGGGGAAAGTCCTCAGCTTGACATTCAAGGCCTTCGACAATCAGGCTCTAATCTAGACATATTCCCTATTCTTCCTACATGTATCATGGGTCTCCATAAGAACACAATATTTACTTTTCTTTGAGCATGCCCCAAGTTTCCTCTCTCTATGACCTTGCTCATGACCTTCCAACATGAAATGTTCCTCACCAAACACAACCCTCTCCTAACTGCCTACTGAATTTTAACTATCCTTGAAGGCCTATGTGAAATATAACCTTTTTCAAGAGGTCTTTTCTCATCTCCTTAATCATATATGTCATCTACTTTTCCAGCTCAGCAGTGGACCAATTTGCCTTTGGGTCAAGGTGACCCTGGTTCAAGTCTAAGAGCCTCTTACCAGGTTCCTGATCTTTGAGAGGCAGCATGGTCAGGAAGCCCTGGGTAAAAATCTTACCTCAGGCACTAAGTAATTACATGACCCTGGGCAAGTCATTTAATTTCTCTGTGACTCATTTTAAAAATGAGGTGGTTGGACTCGATGCCTTTCTAACCTCAAACCCGTGATTCTATCACTCATAGAATTTCAGAGTTGGAAGGGCCCTCAGAAGTTTTCTGATCTAACTCATACTTGAATAAGAATCTTCTCTATGATGTATCAGAAACGTGGCTTTACAGCCTTTTCTTGAATCCCGCTCTATATAGCAGGACCCCAGTTCCTTCCAAAGCACTCTATTCCCTTTCACAATCATTCTAATTATTAGGAAATTTTCTCCTGTAGCCTTTTGTTTTTCCTTTCCTTTGCTAGTTTTATCATCCAATTTGTTATCTTCTATTTTTCTACCTAGTGGATTGTAAACTCCTTGAGGGCAGCAGAATGTGTTTTGTATTGAATGACCAACCATTTCCTTCCAATTACCCCACTGCAGATAATCTTTCTAGACCACATATTAATGGATGATGCTCTACCTTTCCTTATTAAATACTAATGTACTTTTATGGGTCAGATGAATCTAGTCCTAGGCCTATGAAAGCAAAGAGTCTCTTGCTGGGCTAGAAATCTCTTGGTGTTTTGGCAAATGTCCAGAAGTATTGACTTAAGTTGTGCTGAAACATCAGACAGTCCTCAGTTTAGTAAAATGTCCAATTAGTTTGCATGACCCCTCCTAGTGGCTGAGACAACAATGTTTTATTTTTACTACTGATAAGCAAGTCCTCTCTCTGTGGTAATTACGGCCAAATATAAAAAGCATTTGAGATAACCCATCCTGGGAAGTACAAGGGAGATAGAAGCTTTTGATGCAGTCCTCCGGTTGCAGTTCCCTTTTACTTTGACTCAGAAAAAAAATTCCACTATATTTCTAAAAATTTCTTTTATGAGACAAACATTAGTGGAATATCATCTGGGTTTAGCCCAGGCAAGCAAGCAACGAGCATCCATTAAACATATACCAGATGCCAGCAGGTCAGCTAGATGGTACAGAGGATAGAATGTTGGGCCCGGAGTCAGGAAGAGTCATCATCCTGAGTACAAATCTGGTCTCGGACGCTTACTGTCTGTGTGACTCTGGGCAAGTCACCTGACTGTGTTTGCCTCAGTTTCCTCATCTGTAAAATGAGCCGGAGAAGGAAATGGCAAAACACTCTAATATCTTTGCCAAAAAATAAAACAAACCCAAATGGAGTTATCAAGAGTCAGGCATGACTGAAAACGACCGAACAAAAATATACCAGTGTGCGCAGAGGTCATCTAACCAACTTACACCTCCATTCTATTTTAATGTTGAGGAGTGTAAATTCTGGAGAGGCTGCGTCTTGCTCAGGATCACAATTTATCGTTGCTGTTATTGAGCCGTACAGGCCCGTCCAGTTCACTGCGGACCCGCGGACCAGAGCACCCCGGTGCCTTCTATCCTCCACTATCTCTCAAAGTCTGTCCAAGTTCATGTTCGTTGTTTCCATGACACCAGGATCGATCACATAGGTAAGAAGAACCAAACAGGATTTGAACTTGGCTCCTTGGATTCCCACTTTACCAATCATTTTCAAAGGAAGACACGAGGTCAAATCCAGCCTCAGATAGTTATTAGCTATACAACCCTGGGCTTAGCCACCATCCGCCTCAGCTTCCTCAACTAGAAAATGGGGATAATAATTGTACTTACCGTGAGTAGAGTACCGGTCCTGGAGTCAGGAGGACCTGAGTTCAAATCCGGCCTCAGAGGCTTGACACACACTTGCTAGCTGTGTGACCTTGGGTGAGTCACTTAACCCCAATTGCCCTGCCTTCCCCCCTCAAAACAAAACAAAGCAAAACAAATGATAGTACTTCCCTCTTAGGGTTGTTGTGAGGATCAAAGGAAATAATATTTGTAAAGTTCTTAGCACAGGAAACTGAGGCAGACAGAAGACTTACCCACGGTCACACAGCTAGCAAATATCTGAGGCTGAATTGGAACTCAAGTCTTCCTCACTCCAAGCCCAATGCCCTATCTACTATGCCACCTAGCTGCCTCCTCTTTCTTCCAGCTCATGCTGTCTCCTAATTCTGGCATTTGTTTTCCAGTCAGAGAGCACACAAGGAGAGAGGTCTGTCTAGGGAATAAAATTAATGTGCCTGGGTGGAGGAGGATGAAATATTACAGGGGAAAAATGCACACAGGTAGCCTCAAAATCAGGGCATAATACACAAGATACCAAGGAAATTCAATTTAATTCAATAGATATCTGTTTAGTGTCTATTAAGTACAAGGTTCTGTGCTAAATGATGAAATACAGTAACAGTTGAGAAAATGAAAGAAGTGGTAGGCTTGGGCCCAAACACAGATAGGTACAGTGGAAAGAAGGCCAGATTTATACTCCAAAGACCTGGGTTCAAATCCCAGCTCTGTCATTTATTACCTATGTGGCCTGAGGTCAATCACATTAAACCCCCCTTCCCCCGGGACTCCGTTTCTTCATCCATAAAATGAGAGGTTTGGACTAGATAACCTCTAAGGTCCTTTCCAGGTCTAAATTGACATTCTTAGGATTCTCTTGGACAGGTTTTATTATTTATTTTTCGTTTCTCAGAATCTTTCATATTTATCGTTTCTTGTGGCACAATTATTTTCCATTATATTCACATACTTCAATTTCATGATATTCACATACTTTATATTTGCATTATATTTACATACTTCAATTTGTACAGTCATTCTCCAGTTGATGGTCACCCACTTTGTTTCCAGTTCTTTGCTACAGTAATAAAAAATGTGGTCGTAAATCTTGAGTCACATATACATTCTTTCCCTCTACAATTAAAAAAATATCTTAAATTTTATTTTACTTGCTTTTTAAAAATTTTTTTTGTTACTAAAATATTTATTTAATATTTTAGTTTTCACCATTGATTTTCACAAGAGTTTGAATTACAAATTTTCTCCCCATTTTTACCCTCCCCCCATTCCAAGATGGAATATATTCTGATTGCCCCATTCCCCAGTCAGCCCTCCCTTCTGTCACCCCACTCCCCCCCATGCTCTTTTCCCTTACTTTCTTGTAGGGCTAGATTGATTTCTATGCGCCATTGCCTGTATCTCTTATTTCCTAGTTGCATGCAAAACCTTTTTTTTTTTTAAATATCTGCTTTTAAAACTTTGAGTCCTCTTCCTTCTTCCCTCCCCAACCACCCTCCCTAAGGAGGCAAGCAATTCAACATAGGCCACATGCATATCATTATGTATAACCCTTCCACAATACTCATGTTGTGAAGGACTAGCTATATTTTGCTCCTTCCTATCCTATCCCCTTTCATTCAATTTTCTCCCTTGACCCTGTCCCTTTTCAAAAGTGTTAGCTTTTGATTACCTCCTCCCCCTATCTTCCCTCCCTTGTGTCACCTCCCTTTTTTATCTTTTTCCTCCTTCTTTCCTGTGGGGTAAGATACCCAATTGAGTGTATATGTTATTCCCTCCTCAGGTCAAATCCAATGAGAGCAAGATTCACTCGTTCCCCCTCACCCTCCCCCTCTTCCCTTCCTATAGAACTGCTTTTTCTTGCTACTTTTATGCAAGATAATTTACCCCATTCTATCTCTCCCTTTCTCTGTCTCTCAATATATTCCTCTCTCATCCCCTAATTTTATTTTATTTTTTTAGATATCATCCCTTCATATTCAATTCACCCTGTGCTCCCCCTCTCTACATATATATATATGTATATATATATGTATGTATATGTATATGTATGTATATATGTATATTCCCTTCAGCTACCCTAATACTGAGTACTGATGTCTCATGAATTATACGTCATCTTTCCATGTAGGAATGTAAACAAAACAGTTCAACTTTAGTAAGTCTCTTGTGATTTCTCTTTCTTGTTTACCTTTTCATGCTTCTTCTGATTCTTGTGTTTGAAAGTCAAATTTTCTATTCAGCTCTGGTCTTTTCACTGAGAAAGCTTGAAAGTCCTCTATTTTATTGAAAATTCATATTTTGCCTTGGAGCATGATACTCAGTTTTGCTGGGAGGTGATTCTTGGTTTTAATCCTAGCTCCATTGACCTCCAGAATATCATATTCCAAGCCCTTTGATCCCTTAATGTAGAAGCTGCTAGATCTCGTGTTATCTTGATTGTGTTTCCACAATACTCAAATTGTTTCTTTCTGGCTGCCTGTAGTATTTTCTTCTTGATCTGGGAGCTCTGGAATTTGGCAACAATGTTCCCAGGAGTCTTCTTTTTGGGATCTTTTTCAGGAGGTGATTGTTGGAATCTTTCAATTTCTATTTTACCCTCTGGCTCTAGAATGTCAGGTCAGTTCTCCTTGATAATTTCTTGAAAGATGATATCTAGGCTCTTTTTTTTGATCATGGCTTTCAGGTATTCCAATAATTTTTAAATTCTCTCCTGGATCTATTTTCCAGGTCAGTGGTTTTTTCAATGAGATATTTCACATTGTCTTCCACTTTTTCCATTCCTTTGGTTCTGTTTTATAATGTCTTGATTTCTCCTAAAGTCACTAGCTTCCACTTGCTCCAATCTAATTTTTAAGGTAGTATTTTCTTCAGTGGTCTTTTGGACTTCCTTTTCCATTTGGGTAATTCTGCCTTTCAAGGCATTCTTCTCCTCATTGGCTTTTTGGAGTTCTTTTGCCATTTGAGTTAGTCTATTTTTTAAGGTGTAATTTTCTTCAGTATTTTTTGGGTCTCCTTTAGCAAGTCATTGACTTGTTTTTCATGGTTTTCTCACATCCTTCTCATTTCTCTTCCCAATTTTTCCTCCACTTCACTAACTTGCTTTTCCAAATCCTTTTTGAGCTCTTCCATGGCCTGAGACCAGTCCATGTTTTTCTTGGAGGCTTTTGTTGTAGGATCTTTGACTTTGTTGACTTCTGGCTGTTATGTTTTGGCCTTCTTTGTCACCAAAGATAGATTCCAAAGTCTGAGTCTGAATCTGAGTCTGTTTTTGCTGCCTGGCCATGTTCCCAGCCAACCTACTTGACTCTTGAGTTTTTCATTGGGGTATGGCTGCTTGTAGAGTAGAAAGTACTTTGTCCCAAGCTTGAGGGGCTGTGCTGTTGTTTTCAGAGCTTTTTCTACACAGCAAGCTCTGCCACACCACCCCTCCTCCTACCCCAAGATCCACCAACCCAGACCGTGACTCAGATCTGAGCTCTGATCCGCCACTGGACCTGGGGCTGGAAGTAACTGCAGGTGTAGTTCTGTAGCTGCAGCACCTCTGCTGCCCCCTGGGGTGGTGGCCGAACTTTGAATTCTTTTTACCCTGTCCCCGGAGTTTTTTCCCACTAACCTTCTCTGTTGTCTTTGGTGTTTGTGGGTTGAGAAGTCTGGTAACTGCCACAGATCACTGATTCACGGTGCTATGGCCTGTTTGGCCCATGCTGGGCTCTGCTCTGCTCTACTCCCAGCTCCATGCGATAGACCTTACCCCATGACCATCCAGGCTGTCCTGAGCTGGAGCCCTGCTTCCCTCTGCTATTTCATGGGTTCTGCAGTTCTAGAATTTGTTCAGAGCCATTTTTATAGGTGTTTGGAGGTCCTGGGGGGAGAGCTTTAGCCAGTCCCTGCTTTCCATCTGCCATCTTGGCTCTGCCTCCTATTTTACTTTCAAATAAAGGTTAACTTTCTCTCCCTTTTCCTTACCTCCCCTCCTTCCAATGAGAAAGCAAGGAAAAAAACCTGTTAGAGTATATGAGTGCCCCACAACTCCACCTCTGCAAAGAATGGGAAGATAAGTAATTTCTCATCTTTTCTTCAGTCCTTATAGTATAACCAGGAATTCTTGTGTCTGGGGCAGTTTTGCTGAGCCATTGTAGAGAAGGGTAAAGCAACCATTGCATCAGAGGAGAGGGCATCTCATCCCCTAGATAGTCCTACTCACATCTCTTTGGGGGTGGTAGGAAGGAGGGAAATCCTCACAGCCTCACTATAGAGAGACTCTGGCTGCTAGAGAACCATTAGATAAAAGTGGTTATCAGTGGAAGAAGGGCAATGGATTTGACACTTTCGGGCAAAGCCCTAGTCGTTTTGTCCTTATTATGACTCTGTTTATTTCACCTTACTCCCCTCTACGCACTCCATGTTCTGACCAAATTGGCCTATAACTGTTCCTTGGATTCAGCATTCCCTCTCATCTCTGTGTCTCCTGTCAAAAATATACTCTGTTCTCATCTATGCCTCTTAACATCTCAAGCTCCCTTTAAGGTTCAGCTCAGGTGCCATCTTTAATGCTAAGCCTTTGCTGATCCTCTGGGTGACCTGTGCTTTTTCCTTTCTCAAATTGCGTTATTTCCATATCTGTGCACATTCTCTATTCCTACGAGCAATGATATAAACTGATTGATTTCAGGCACTAGTTCTTTTTTGTTATTTGTATTCCTGGTACTTAAAACAGTTGGTCCTTAAAAATATTTGTTGAACTGACTTACAATGGTGAGAGGTTTCAGGACAAGGATGGTGGTACTGGAAAAGGGAGTTAGGTTATTTTAAGTAAGATACTTCTTACTATATCTATTCCATGAATTAAAAATGAAATATATACAAATTAAAAAAAAGAAGAAAAGGGACTAGGTCTAGGGCAGGGGTGGGGAACCTGTGGCCTCGAGGCCACATATGGCGCTGTAGATCCTCAAGTGTGGCTCTTTGACCAAACTTTACCGAACAAATCCCCTTGGTAAAAGAACTTGTTCTGTAAAACTTGGACTCCGACAAAAGGCCACACCCAAGGACCTAGAAGGCCACATATGGCCTCCAGGCCACAGGTTCTCCACCTCTGGTCTAGGGAAACTCTGAATTCTAGTCATTTTGGAACTTGATGGTAAAAGTAAGAAATGGGAAGAAGCAGTTGAATGTTGGGTTTTTTTTTTTTTACCAAGTTGCTTTCTTTTTCTTGTTAAAGCAATTTACCTTCACTGACAGTGTTGGACAAAGTCAGACTGAGAGAATGAGAGAATAAGGAAAAGGTGTCTGCTTCCTGGGAGACTCCTACCATCTGCTTGCCAACCTCAAAATCCTTGAACCTGAGGCAAAACTTTCACTCCACCATCCCCACGCCCAGATGGAAAAGGCTTAAAAGAGCACCAGTTTGGGAGAATTAGTAGACTGGTAGGAGTGAGTTTTAGTCCAAGTGTATCAAATTGTTTTTGGCTTCAGTAGAAGGAAGGGATTAGAGAGCTGGGGGGCATCTTATGGGCAGAAATAGGAAGCAGATTTTTGAGGCTGGAGAGAATGACAAAGTTCTCTTACCTCATAATTTTTCCTTTGCTTCGAGATTTTCTTCCTTTCTGTCAGGACAAATAGAAGCTGTGTGCAAAGGTATTTTATATCCTGCCTGGCCTTGAAAAATTTAGAATGTTATCCTCTCACTTCTATGTTCTTCTTTTTTTCTTTCCACATATCCTCAAACTCTAAAAGCAGATCGGGGAGAGGGGAAAGGGAAGGAAGAAGAGAAAGGCAGGTTCATCAGGGAAGAGTCAGACGTGATTTAAAAAATTCTACTTGAGGCCCTGAGGTTTGGTGCATTTAAGAACAACCACGGGAAAGAATGAAAAAAATACCATAAAAACAGAGACAGCATCGATAAATTTTTCTAAAAGGCAGGGGAGGGAACAAAGTTTTCTGTAGTTGTATATTGCAGCTGTTACTAGCAACATTTGACTCTTGGGTAGCATAAGCCATACCCAAGACATAGACCTTTGTAAGAGGAGTGAGAAGAAGGGGTGCTTAAGCTTCATTGCTGGCCTGGGTCAGGCCGACGACCTCTCTTTGTGTCTTTCCCTCTCTCCCTCTCCATAGGGGAGGTGATACCACATGGGAAGTGGTGGTTCCTTCTTTCTCTCTTTTATGGTGGAAATGTGTGTGTGTGTGTGTGTGTGTGTGCGTGTGTGTGCGTGTGTGTGTGTGTGTGTTTATCTATGTATCACTGGAGGTATCATGAGAGGGCAATCCCCTTTTCCCAGATCTTTAAGAAAGCTGTAAACACTTATGCCCAAAACATTTTTTTCATGCCTAGTGATCAGTCTTCCTGCCACTTAAATCTTTGTTTATATTTGCTTTCTTCCAATAGAAGTTCTGGCTATTGACTTTCTCTTAATCAATACCTTTATAGATGTGATGAAAAATGAATTTATATATAATTATTTCCGTAGCAATCACTTGTGATTCATCTGCTCTTAGATGCAGATTGTTTTCTTTTATACATACTCTAGCCCTTTTTTAGTTACAGCTGTTTAAAGGTACTGTACCATACCTCGTTGGAGATTTGAGAGATTTTCTTTTTTCTTTCTTTTGTAAGCAACTGGGGTTAAGTGACTTGCTTAAGGTCACATAGTTAGGAAGTATCTGAGGCTGGATTTGAACTCAGGGCCAGTACTCTATCCACTACACTACCTAGCTACTCTGATTTGAGGGATTTTCAAGAGTAACTTTGACTACATAACTGATTTTTACCTTACTTAACTTTTAGAGCCTAACCTGTATCAAAGAGCCTGTTATGTAAAATACTGCATAAGTTCATCGAAGTATAAAAATACCCAGGTAAGAAATCTAAGAGAGAAAGGCAATTTGTACCTTAGACTTAGAGGTTTAGCCCTAGAATGAACAGCAGAGACCATCCAAACCCTTCATTTTATAGATTAGGAAACCGAGGCTAGGTTAGGTTAGGTTGCTTTTCCATTGCCACAGAGATGGTAATGTAACAGTCGGAGGAGTGGACGCCAGGGCAGCCTCTAGCTTGACTTTAAAGCAGGACTGACAGTTCATTAAGGTCAGGGTAAGGCAGTCTGAGCAAAGGCACAGAGCTGGAAAAAGATGGGTTATATATGGAGGACCGAACAACTAGTTGAAGTATTGAGCACGAGGAGGGGAAGACTATGAAATAAGGCTGGAAAAAGTAGGGTGGCACCAAGTCATGGATATATTTTTTAGACTAATGAAGTTGATCTTTTCTTCATAGGCAATAGAGGGGCCAATGAAAGATTTGGACCAGAGGGCTGATATCACCAGATGTCTTCACAAGGAGGATTAAGCTGGAAGTCAAGTGGTGGCTCAGTGGGTAGAGTGCTGGGCTTGGAGTCAGGAAGACCTGAGTTCAAATCTGGCCTCAGACACTTTACTAGCTGTGTGTCACTGGGCAAGTCACTTAACCCTGTTTGCCACAGTTTCCTCTTCTGTAAAATGAACTGGAGAAGGAAATGACAAATCACTCCAGTATCTTTGCCAAGAAAACCCCGAATGGAGTCATGAGCAGACAGACAACAACAACAGCAAAGGGAAGGATAACTTGGAGGGGAGAAGGGAACAGAGGCAGAAAGACTGATTAGGAGGCCACTGTGATAGTTCAGACCAGAGTTATTGGGGGCCTGGATTGTGGCCATAGGAATAAAGAAGAACCAATGACTGAGAGAGCTATTTTGGGGATAAAATCAACAGGACTTAATAACTGATTGGATATGAATAGTAAAGGAGAGGAGAGAAGCAAAGATAACCTCATGATAACAAACACAGGAAATTAGATGAAGTTACTTTACAAAAAATAGTGAAGTCAGAAGATCTAAGGGGGAAAGTAAGTTCAGTGTTGCATGTGTTCATTTTTCTTTCTTTTTTTAGTTAAATGCGTACTCTGCTGGTGCTTGATAGAACCAGTCACCTGAGTTTAGAGTGAGGTGACAAGAATATGTGACCTCTTTTCTTTCAGGGTCAAATGGGGCTGCAGGAAGCTTGAAGATTGAGATCTCATAGGACTACCTGAATGTCAGCACCATTAATAATCAGATTTGTTATTGATATGTGAGAGAGGTGGAATCAGGTATTGATTTTAGTGCAAATCCAAGTGACCTGAACTTTCATCCAATTATGTGGTCATTCCTTCATTAAACAAATACTAAACACCTATTGTGTGCAAGGTACCACGCTAGGTGTCTTGTGACATTCCTTGGTCTCAGGACAAATCAGAATCTAAATTAAATCATTGGAGTTATTCCAATTCAAGCAAAAAATTTTATACAAATCTTCTCCTAAAAGAAGAGGGAAAATTTCAAACTATGGGCTAGTGGATAGAACAATGGACCTAGAGTTAGGTAGATCCGAGTTCAAATATAGACTTAGACAATTACCACCTGTGTGACCTTGTGCAAGTCACTAAACCTCTTTCTGTCTCAGTTTTTTCATCTATAAAATTAGGATAATTACCCATCCATCTCCTAGGATTGTTGTAAAGATCAAATGAGATAATATGTGGAAAGTGCTTAGCACAGTGCCTGGCAGATAGTAGTTGCTTAATAAATGCTTATTCCTTTCCTCCTTCCCAGTGAGTTTGACACAAATTTTTGGGAAAATCCTCAAATGCTTTCTTAGAAGTCTGTGAGTATTCTGAAAAAAACAAACTGGTGGTTACTGGTAACTAACCTGGCTTCATCAAAAATAGATGATGACAGCCTAATTTAATTTTTTAATGTTGATGACATTCCTTTTATCTGTTGCTCGGTTTTCTTTTGAAATCATAGATCTGGACCAAAAACTAGGCTGGTAGATTAACAGAGAGCAGCTAGGTGGCTAAGTGAGTAGAGCACTGGCCCTGGAGTCAGGAGGACCTGAGCTCAAATCCAGCCTCAGACACTTGACACACTTACTAGCCGTGTGACCTTGGGCAAGTTGCTTAACCCCAATTGCCCTGCCTTCCCACCTCTAAAAATAAAAAAGAAAAGAAATCATAGATCTGGAACAAAAACTAGGCTGGTAGATTAACAGAGAGCAGCTAGGTGGTGCTACAGCTAGAGCACTGGGTATGGAGTCAGGAAGGCCTGACTTCAAATCTGGCCTCAGACACTTTGTAGCTGTGACCTTGGGCAAGTCACTTAACCCTGTTTGCCTCAGTTTCCTCACCTGTAAAATGAGCTGGAGAAGGGAATATCAAACCACTTCAGCATCTTTGCCAAGAAAACCCCAAAAGTGGTCATGAAGAATCATGAAATTACAGAAGAACAAAAAATGAAGCAAATTCCATAGACATTCTTGGATTTTAGCAATGCATTCAGGAAAGTCCTTCACATAATCATTGGAGACAAAATAGGAAGCTAGAAGATATTATGGTTAGCTTGTTTCAGAATAGGGTCCATATCAACTTGGAGGCAGGGCTGTGGTGGAGTGTTTCAGGATCTGTTCTTGGTGTTATGATGTTCATTAAATTTGTAGATGATAAAAACTAGAATGCATAACACATTTAACATGTCAAATAATAAAATCAGGATCCAAAATGAGCGTATCAGCCTAGAATGATGGGCTACATATGATATGATGGTATTTAACAGTGATAAATATGAAGTCCTATATGTAGGTTAAAAAAATCAGTTGTTCAAATACCAGGAAGAGACTATAAACAAAGAAAGGTATGGTTAGATAGAAGGTTTTTTTTGGGGGGGGGAGGAGTTGATAGAAAATACCCAGAGGTTTTAGTATACAATGTAGAATGGTAGTCCCAGAATGCAAATTTGATCCTAGGCTGTTTCTAAGAAAAGCACAACGTCCAGAACAAGGGAGGTCATAGTCTAATTGTATGCTTCCTGTCCACATCTAAACTCTTGCGTTACATTCTGTGTGCCACATTTTTGGAAGGACATTGACAAACTGGAATCAGTCCAAACAAGGGTAAACAGTGGTGGAGATACTAGAGACCATATCACAATGAAATTGGTTGAAGGTTCTGGGTATGTTTAGCCTGGAGAAGAGAAGACCTATGGATGGATGACATGACAGCTGTTTTCAATGACTTGAAGGACTGTCATGTGGAAGAAGGATTAGCTTTTTTTTGGTGGGGGGGCTTGGTTTCAGAAGGAGAATAGGTGGAAGTTTAAACCCATGTAAGGAAACCCAATGTAAGGGAAAGCTTTCTAATAATTAGAGGTTTCTAATAGTAGAATGGGATGCCTTTGGAGGTAGGAAGTTAATTCTCACTGGAAATGTTTAGATGAAGGCAAATGACCGCTAGTTAGGCATGGTGGTCCTTGTTCAGGCACGGGATGCACTAATTAGTTTTTGACATCCCTTTCTTTTCAACTTGGAGAGTCTTTTTTTTTTTGGAGGGGGGAAGGCAGGGCAATTGGGGTTAAGTGACTTGCCAAAGTCACACAGCTAGTAAAGTTTGTCAAGTGTCTGAGGCCACATTTGAACTCAGGTTCTCCTGACTCCAGGGCTGGTACTCTACTCACTGAGTCACCTAGCTGCCCCCAACTTGGAGAGTCTTTGATTCAATAGACGTAACAGGAAGAAATTAGATAAGTTTTCTGGGTGGATAACCTCTTGCCTTTTCTAAATTTTCTCCTACCTTTCCCCTTTAGGAGGAAACATGGATCTTCTTCTGATTAGTGAACCTGTAGAAATGGTTCATAATCTTAGGAAGCATTTATATAGCACCTTACAAATATCGTGTTATTTGTCCTCACAACAACCCTATGAGGGAGGTGTTTATATCATCCTCCTTTCATAGATGTAGAAGCTGAGCCAGTATTTTGTGAGTATCATCATCACAGAGATGAAGTGATTTTCCCAGCGTCACATGGTTAGTAAATTCCTGAGGGAGGATTTGAACTCAGGACATCCTGACTCCAAATCCAGTATTCTATCAGCTATGCCATCTTGTGAATAGGCTTTTTTTTTTTTTTGGAAACTAGGGACTGTTATCAGGGAGCATGTGAGCAAAGGAACAGATAACTATACTTGGGCAGTATATATATATATACACACACACACACACACACATATATATATACATGTATATACATACATATATATATATATATATATATATATATAACTGCAGTGAAAATGGTAACTGATTAGCCAGGAGATATGTGTTGAGGCTAAATGTGTTAAGGATGTCATGAAAACCCTAAAAAGCTTTAAACTAGACAAGACTTCTTTGAAAGCTATCTATGAAGAGCTTCCAGATTCTACAGGGGAAGGTTGAACATAGACTATCATTAGGACCCAGAATGTAATGACTATCTGAATGCATCAGTCAAATGAGAGAATATTTGTAAATAGCTTAGTGTAGTACCTGACACACAGTAGGTCCTATATAATGCTTATTTCGTTCCCTTCCCCAGTCAGTTTCCTCATTGTCCATCTTCACATATTCTTCGTAATGGCAAAGGGAAAGCAGTATCTTGTTGAAAAAAGAAAGAAAAACTGGATAAAGAAATAGAGGAAAAGAATGAATCATCTGCTGCAATTTTAGAACCAGAGACACATTTCTTTTTTGTCTGGGAACGATAAAGAAAATAGAAGCTTTGGAAAGAGACATAATTTCTCAGAACCTCAGCATTTGATGGAATTACAGAGACAATTTAGTAGAAATTGAAATCACATTGCTCAAAGAAACAGTGGTTTTTACTTATGGGGACACCATAATTCTTTAAGGGTATTAGGAAATCATGGAAAATGATGTTTCACCTGGATAAAATAAGTTAGATTCCATTAGCAAAAGGCAGAGAAGAGTTCCTGTGAATGTTTGCGTGAGTTAGAGTTGGCCGATGATGTTGACCTTGCAAACACAGCAGAAAATATGGAAGGCTATTCAGGTATTGCCAGTGTATTTAGGGATGTATCCTTGATGGTGATGAGAAGGCATAATGAAAGCTTGACACCTGACGAAATCAGAAATCTTTCCAGACATGAAACATATGTCTACAACTATGTAGGACTTTAAAATTGAATTATAAAATGCTTCTAAGTCAATATCTACTATACACACTGAAAGACATGAAAAATAGGTAGTTGAATTTGGAATATGCTAAATTTTTTTAAAATAAAAGTGAGATCTGTTTCTAATAGTAATGAACAATGATAATAGCTAGCATTTACATAGTACTTTAAGGCTTGCAAAGTACTTTACAAATATTATTTTATTTTATCCTCGCAACAATTCTGAGAGGTAGGAAGTTAGCATTTCATATCCAGAATCATAGTCTATCATCAATGGGTAACAAACTTACTCTTGTCCCTTTTTTTTGCAGGGGGGAAGGCAGGGCAATTGGGGTTAAGTGACTTGTCCAAGGTCACACAGCTAGTAAATGTGTCAAGTGTCTGAGGCAGGATTTGAATTCAGGTACTCCTGACTGCAGGGCCCGTGCTCTGCTCACTGAGCCACCCAGCTGCCCCTCTTGTCTCTTTTTCCAAGGGAAGATGGAAACACAGGAAGCAGGTGATAGAGAAATACTATGCTCATTATTTCCTGGAAATGCTTATGAGAAACAGGAAGGTGGTATCCATCAATTCATGATAATTTTGGTTTTTTTTTTCAGCTGGCAATATAAGTATTTTAAGACCCAATTAAAAAATCAACCTATTTTAGGACTGATTTGTGTAATGTACCATGGCTAGCCAGTGTCTTCCAGCAACAAAGTGTGAGTTTCTATGAGAAGTGGCAGCTACTTCTTTGATGACTTGTAATTGCCAACCCTCTCCATTGTTAGCGCCACTCCCGTAAAATTGCTTTGTATTTATTTTGAATATTTCTGTATGTACACAGATTGTCTTCTTTACCTAATAAATGATTGCCAATTGAATGATTGATTTTTTTCCCTGTCCTGGGGTGGGCAGGATTGAGCTAGGCTCTGACATGTATAAAGCACCAGCTCAAATGCAGCACTTGAAAGCAAACCATTATTCTGTAGACTTCACATCCCAGGAGTCATACTGGAAAATGTCAAGCGATGGTAGCAACTTAGGCAGTCACACTCCTTTGCTTAGGTTCAGAGCAAACAACAGGTTAGGAGCCAAGTGCTTCTGAATTATATTTTTGTCTTAGAGGAATATCTGTTTGAGCAGGAGAAATATATTTTATTGTTGTTTAGTTGCTTTTCAGTTGTGTCTGATTCTTCATGACCCCATTTGGGGTTTTCTTGGCAGAGACACTGGAGTGGTTTGCCATTTCCTTCTCCAGCTCATTTTACGGATAAGGAAATTGAGGCAAACAGGGTGAAGTGACTTGCCCAAGGTCACATAGCTATCTGAGGTCAGATTTGAACTCAAGAAGATGAGTCTTCCTGACTTCAGGCCTAGCACTCTAGAAATGTATACTGTTTGTTTAAATGAGGGAAGCCAAGGTATCCTGCCTATATCTAGCTCCAATGTCCCAGAAGAAGTCACTCTTTCTTCACCTTTGATTATAGAATCCCTAGCTTCATTCAAAGCACAAATACAAGCTCCAAAATGAGGCCTTCTCTAAGTACTGCCTCCCTCTTGAAATTACATTACTTGGAAGATTTATTTATCTCTATGTCCTCCTATGAGAATGTGAGGTCTCTGAAGGCAGGGAATGTTTTGTTTTGGTCTTTGTGTCCCCTCCCTTTTTCTCCCTCTTTTTCCTTCTTATTTCTCCCTTCCTCTTTTATTCTTTCTTTTCCTTGACTTCTCATTTCTAAAAGAAGAAAGAAAAAAATTATAATACTAATCAAAATTATCTATTTTGCATTTTGTAATGCTCTCTATCTCTTATTGGGTCATGAATTCTTTACTTTTCCATAAATCTGATAAGTAAACTATTCCTTGCTTTCCCAAACTACTTATAGTATCAGATTTTACTCCTAGATCATGAACCCATTTTGACTTTATTTTGGTGTATGGTGTGAGATATTGGTCTATGCCCAGTTTCTGCCCTACCATTTTCCAATTTTCCCAACAGTTTTTGTGAAATAGTGAATTATTAGCCCAGAAGCTGGCCTCCTTAGGTTTATCAAAGAGTAGATTGCTGAACTTGTTGATTTCTCCTACTTGTGTGCCTATCCTATTCCACTGATCCACACGCCTATTTCTTAACCAGTACCAGGCAGTTTTGATGACTGCTGCTCTGCAGTACAGTTTAATATCTGGTGTGGCTAAGCCACCATCTCTAGCATGTCTTTTCATTAATATCCTAGATACTCTAGACCTCTTGTTTTTCCAAATGAATTTTGTTATTATTTTGTCCAGCTCAGTAAAAAAATTTTTTGGTAGTTCGATTGGTATGGCACTGAATAGATAGATTAATTTAGGTAAAATTGTCATTTTTATTATGTTAGCTCGGCCTAATCATGAGGAACTGATATTTCTCCATTTATTTAGATCTGATTTTATTCACGTGAAAAGTGTTTCATAGTTATGTTCATATAGGCCCTGGGTTTGTCTTGGCAAATAGACTCCCAAATATTTTATAGTGCCTTCAGTAACTTTGAATGGAATTTCTCTTTCATTATAATACTATATATAACATATTATATCATTTTTGCTATAACTATAGTACTTCAACATTGCTGAAGGGGGGATGTTGAAATTGTAGAATTAATGAAAGAAAACATGTGGCATTTTCTGAATAAAAATTAGTTCAAGTCAATAAACATTTATTAATATCTATCATATGTATTACAGTATGCTAGAGATACAAAGACAAAAATTAAGTAATTCCTGCCTTCAAAAGCTTACATTCTACTATTTCTGTCATCCAGGCATGGGAGTGGCCAGTCTTTCAGAATGAATTGAGAGCCAGCATGGCACTGTGGATAGAGGGATGATCTTGAAGTCAGATGGGAAGAACTTGGGTCAAAACCTTACTGTTTGTGTGATTGACCCTGGGCAAGTCATTTAACTTTTCTTGGCACCATATCCTTATCTGTAAAATGAGGTGGCTAAGCATGATGCCTCTAAGGTCCTTTCTAGCTGTCAATCTATGATCCTATGGAGATGGGTGATTGGATGCTAACTTTGGGAAATAGGTAGTGGTTTATTTTGACTTGAAAATCAATTATGTGAAGGGAAATTATGTGAAATAACTATGGAAAGGTAATTTAAGACTATATTTTGGAGGACCTTAAATGCCAGGCTAAGGAGTTTGAATTTTATCCTGAAGGCAATAGGGAGGCACTGAAGATATTTTTGATATTTTTTTCATAAACAATATTTTGTTTTTACAATTTCATTTAAAGATAGTTTTCAACATTCATTTTTTTATAAGATTTTGAGTTCCAGATTTGTCTCCCTCTCTCTCTCTTGCTTCCCTCTTCCCCAAGACAGCAAGCAATCTGATATAGGTTATACATGTACAATAAACATATTTCCACATTAGTCATGTTGTGAAAGAAGAAACAGAACAAAAGGGAAAAAACCATCCCCCGCAAGTGAAAAAATATGCTTTGATTTGCATTCAGACTCCATAGTTCTTTCTCTGGATGCCACTGAAGATTTTTGAGTAGGAAGATGACATGGTGAAATCAAGCCTTAGAAAAAATGACTTTGGTGGCTATGTGGAAGATGGATTGGTGAAAGGAAAGATTGGAAGGAGGGAGCTCAGTTAGGAGATTGATTATTCCAGTAGCTCAGGTAAAAGGTGATGGGAATGGCAGTTATGTGAGTTGAGAGCAGAAGACTGATGCAAGAAATACAGAAGGAGAATTGACACGATTTGGCAATATATCTTCAGATTGATCATGTCAATAGATTACAAGGTTATAAGTCATATATTTAGAGCTGGAAGGGATGTCAAAGGTTTTCTAGTCCAACCGTATCATCTTAATGATGAGGAAACAAGTCTGGGAAAATTTTGATTTGCCCAAAGTCAAAGAGCTAATATGCGGTAGGGCTGAAATTTGAACTCAGGTCCTCTGATTTCTGAATCTGAATCTACTGTTCTTTCCCACTGGATCATTATGTTTTGTTTGCAGTACATGTTCCAACAAATATTTCTAAAATGGAGAAGGCTTTTTGCCTAACCTATTATATGTGTTGGGGGCAGAGGAAGGGAGTAGGTAGGGAGGGACGAGATGATAATAAGACTTTTTTTCCACTTGTAAATTAGGTTGCCAACCTCGAAGACTGTTTGGGCTAAGTTCTTCCACATTGCTATATATTTCCCCCTGAAAAACCTGTCCAGAGGTTAAGAGAAAACATCTGTGTTGACTTAGATGCTTGTATTTCTGGGAAGATTTCTGCCCACTCGTCCAGGAAATGACTGAAAATAGTTAACGCTTCACTTGGATTATTTGATGTCCCTGTCAAGGTAGTGTTTTCTAATGCTGGCTAATCTCATTTGTATTCAGATTTTGGGGATCTGTTCCCCCCAATACAGATTTTCACAGGACACTCCTTTATACAACCACAGACTCATAAAATGTTAGAGTTGGAAGAGATTTGAGAGATAATCTATTCCATCCCCCTCTAGATATGGTGCACTGAGGTCCAGTTAAGTGACCTTACTTGAGGTCACACAGGTAGCAAATCACAGATTATCTTCATCAAGTAATATTTACCTTGTCTTTGAATATTCCACATTTGATAGGCACTGTCTTCCAAAGTTCTAGCTACCTCCACCCACTCACTGTCATTCAAAAAAACTTTAACAGGCATGTTCTCTATTTCCTTGTCCAGATTACTGAGAAAATGTGAAACACTACTGTTCTTTATCTGGATCAGAGCCCTGGAGACGACCTCTTATTATGCATCCCCCACAGCGCTAAATGATGACAATTTTAAAATACAGTTCTCTGAGAGTGAAGAATAGACTACTCTAGATCACATTTTCTTAGTTGGGAGAGAATATTAGGTAAAAAAAAAAAGGACTTGTCAGCTGTTAAGTACTGTTTGTTTTTAATCTTTCATTATATAATGGGGAGATAGCCTCTTTCAAGTCTAGAATCAACAATCTCCCAGTAGAAATAGACCTCAGTGGCTTCCTTGTCCAACCTCCATCTGAAGAAAAATCCCCTCTACAACATACTCAAAAAGAGTCCATTCAGATTTTTTTGAAGGCCTCCAGTATACCATTCCATTACTGGGTGGCTCCAATTGTAAGGAAGTTTTTCCCCACCTCAGGCTTAGATTTGACTCCTTGGGACTTCCACCCTTTTCTCTTAGTTCTTCCCTCTAGGGCAAGAAAAACAAGTCTAATCTCTATTCCTTGTGACAATACAGTTATCATTTCCGCTCTTAATATTCTATTCTTTAGGTTAAACATCCCCCCTTTCTTCAAATAATCCTCATGTGATATAAATTTAAAGCTCTTTAGCATCCTGGCTATCTTCTTCTCTACATTCTTTAAGTTATTAATTACCCTTCTAAAATGTGGTGATCAGAACTTCATAAAATAGTCCATAGGTACCCTGACTTTCGTTGTTGTTGTTTTGTTGTTTTCAGTCACGTCCAACTCTCCATGACCCCATTAGGGGTTTTCTTGGCAGAGATACTGGAGTGGCTTGCCATTTCCTTTTCCAACTCATTTTACAGATGAGGAAACTGAGGCAAACAGGGTTAAGCTGCCCAGGGTCACACAGCTAGTAAGTATCTGAGGCCAGATTTGAACTCATGAAGATGAGTCTTCCTGATTCCAGGCCTGGCGCTCTATCCACTGTACTGCAGTCTGCCTGACTAAGCAGAATAGAGAGGTAATTAAACCTCAACCTAGATAGTACGCTTCCCTTAATACAGCTTAATATTACATTTAGCTATTTTCAGACTGTGACTGTTGAATCATATTGACCTTGAACTCCACTAAAAGCTCTAATCTTTTTCAGATTAGTTGCTATCTCACCTCTCTTGAGCCTGTGACCTTGACTTTTTTGAACTTAAGTGTATGACTTTTTATATTTATTCCCATTAAATTTTGCCTTTGTCAATTCACCCAAATGATTTAGTATTTCAGTATATTTTTCAATTTTCAATCTGTTTTTGAACCCTGGCTCTGTTATTCTTTGTATTATCTATCCTTCCAGCCTTTGTGTGATCTGCAAATTTGACAAGTATGTTATTGATGTCTTTAAATCATTGATAGAAGTGTTAAACAGCACAGGGCTAAGCCTAGACTCTAATATTAGAGTCCTCCTTCTAAGTTGAAAATCAGGACAGCAGTTTCTCTTCATGATTTCTTCTGTCTAAAGTTCTGGTCTCACCTTTATTTATTACTTTAGCTGATACTTAACCAGATCGGAGGCCAGGAATTTAGGGCCTGGTTGCACAAAGGATGAGTGGTGGCATGCAACTTTGTCAGAGACAGTGAGGTCAGCTGTGGGAAGGAAGAACGATGGGGTCGGGGCTGTGGATGAATTTCCCTGGCATACCAGAAAGCCTTAGGATCCTATCTCTGGAATGTGTTGGCTGTTATCTCCATTCTCCCAGAATCAGCTTTTCTGTGAACTACCTGTGATTAAATGCAGTCACACCAGGAGAGGAGTGTTTCCTCCCTTTCCTCCTCCCCTACCCACCGGGAGTCTGGCTTGAGTCCCCTGCAACACAGCTCAGTGATAACACTGTTTTTATATCTGATATTAGTAGCTAAATCATATGCTACAATTTGCTGCCCCTTCTCACTTTTTCACTTGAGTAAAAGCCCTCCTTCCCCAGCCTAGCTAGTTCTGGGTCTGTCTGTGACCGGTAAGAATGTGCTTACTTTCATAGCCTCCTTTCTTCAGAGTCTGACTTTTCCATTTATTAAATGGCTTACCATATGGTCCCATTCCTTTAGTTATGTCTCCTTCGCTCTGAGATTGCTTGCCTAGGATTATGTTGAGTGTTTTCGAAGGTGGAGAAGACAGGGGCTAAGGAAACGTAAAGATTGTTTACCAAAATACTGGGCTGAACAGAATGGATGGACTTCATTTCACATTTAGCGTAGAATTTGAGTAAGAAACAAAGACTCAAGAGAGAATATAAACCTCCAGTACAAGTTGTACTGGACAGAGCAGACTTTGGATATAATTAAACCTTTATTATAAAAGTTTAGTAGGCATAATCATTTACCTCCCTTCATATCCATTAAGGAAAGCATTTCTGAGGTCCTGTTAACCCCCAGTTCTTAGGCTATAACCACTAATGTGGATGGATTATTGCTGAGGTAAAGTGTCTGATGAACATGAAGAAGACACTGAAAGGAGATTAAGTATTAGTCTCCATATAAAAGGTAATTAGAGCCAGGGAGAGGATTTTTAAAGAGGGGCCTAAAAAGGCAGACACAGTTGAATGCATTTTCAGTCATCAGTAGCTTTTGGTGGAATAAAAGGAAGGGTGTGGGGGAAGGAAGGGAAAGAGGAGGCTAAAAGGAGCATGCATATTTATGCTTCATCAAGTAAGCTCGAGGAGTCCGGTGAAATGAAAAGGAAGGGCGACTTTTATCTCCATTCCCTGACACACATGGCAAGGCAGAAATTGCTGAAACCTGCCATCGATGTAGGCCCTGCTCTAGCTCAAGCCAACTCCTCAGGCATTATAGTAATAGGCTGATAGGGAAAAAAATAACCCCTGCTTTGCCAAGTGTATAAGAGCATCTGCATGGGTGCAGAAAACCAGTAAGCATTTCAGAAAATAGGAGGAATCCATGTGGTTAAACATGTGTCATGCAGGCCAAGATCATCAAACTAATAGTTTCTTCCATGGTGAATTTTTTTGCTAATGAAAGAAAGAAGGCGATAAACTGTATGAGTCCCTGTTAACTACTGTCGTGCATGGAGGAGAAAAGGGGATTAGGCAATCTGGTGGGCAGAATGGAGTTCTACCACCCAGTAGTAGAGCCCTGGGAGCTGATATAGAATAATGGGAAAGATGCTTAGGATAAAATTAATTTATGCAGTGTGATCAGTGAATTGATCAAGAATCACTTATTAACTTCTTATTAATTCTAACCACTGGGGTAGGGGCCAGGAATACAAATTTATAAAAAAGAAACAATCTTTTCTCTTCAAGGAGTTTACATTCTATTAGGAGAGGTAAAATGTACATATACAAGTATATACAAGACAGGCCTAGTGGCCTTCTTCATTCTGGCAGTGCCTTCACCTATCATAGGTTCCCAAAGTGGGCAGTACTGCCTCCTGAGGGGCACTGGAATGATCCAGAGGTTCAGGTGCAATTGGGGGGCATTGAATAAAGATAAGGGGGCAGTGGAAGCATAACGAAAGAAGAGAAAAGAAATAAAAAAAAACCTGTTTGTATATGTTTCATCCATTGTATAATGGAGTTAAAGTCATAGTCATTACATTATTTTCCAAATAAACACACAAAATGCAAGTTATAACCAATCAGTGGTCAAGTCATCTGACAAGTCTTAACAAGCAAGTGTTGGCAGGTAAAGGTGTCATGCATTGTTGGGAAGTCCAGCATGCATTGGCAGGAATATGTGTGTGTAATGACTTGTTTACAATATGATACTATGCGGTTACATGACGCAATATTGTGTCATTAAAATTTCAATGCAGGAAAGAGCCCACAAATTTACAATAAATTATTAAAGATGCATCATTTTAAAAATATATTTTTTGAAATGATGCAAATTTTAAAAAATTAAAGGATTAAAGAAAGTAGATTTCTAGAGGGGTGCTGAGTAATTTTTTTGAAAAGAGGGTGGCAGGCCAAATAAATTTGGGAACCTCTCACCTATATAATCTTTTCTCTGATGGTTGAGTTTGTCCCTAAATCGCTGTTTGAGGAAGAAACTGTGCCAGCCATGCTTACTTTAAATCTGCTTCAGCACATGACTCCTCAGATTCCTTCTAGATGTTGCCCCCACCTACCCCTCACTTTCAGCTTCCTTTCATATGTTGTGTTCTCCCATTAGAATGTAAACCCCTTGAGGACAGAGACTGTCTTTCTTTTTGCTTATGTTTATGTTTTCATCACTTATCACATTTCCTGGCATATAGTAAGCACTTTATGCTTTATTAACATCTATCTATCTAATCCAGGGGTGAGGAATCTGCAGCCTCAAGGCCACATTTGGCCTTCTGGATCCTCAAGTGTGGCCCTTTGATTGAATCCAAACTTCACAGAACAAAGTACAGCTTCATGCAGATTCTCCACCTCTGATCTATTCTATTTGTCATGTATCGATCAGTATCTATCTAGAGTAAATAGAAAATAAATGCAAGGTCATCAAATACAAGGTAATTAAGGAAGGGGAAGCCATTAGCGATTAGGAGGATCAGGAAAGCCTTCTTGTCAAAAGTGATGTTTGAGTTATCCCTTGAAAGAAGTGAAGGATTCTATGAGGTGGAGGTCATACAAGAGTGCACATTAGGAAAACCTGAATTCAAATCCAGATTCAGATACTTACTAGCTGTGTGACCCTAGGCAATTCACTTAACCTCTATTTGCCTCAGTTTTCTTAACTGTAAAATAGGGAGAATAATAGCCAAGTGTGAAGATGCTTGATATTAGAAAGTTGGCTATCAGATGATTGGTATTTCGACCATTGCTGTTGTTATTCAATCGTGTCAACTCTTCATGACTCCTTTTGTTTTTTTTTTGGCAAAGATACTGGAGTGCTTTTCCATTTCCTTTTCCAGTTCATTTTACAGATGAGGAAATAGAAACAAACAGGGTTAAGGGACTTGCCCAGGGTCATACAGCTGGTAAGTGTCTGGGGTCAGGTTTAATCTCATGTCTTCTTTTTTTCTTTTGAGGGAGGAGGGCAGGGCAATCGGGGTTAAGAGCCTTGCCCAAGGTCACACAGCTAGTAAGTGTGTCAAGTGTTTGAGGTCAGATTTGAACTCAGGTCCTTCTGACTCCAAGGCTGGTGCTCTACTCACTGTGCCACCTAGCTGCCCCATAAACTCATGTCTTCTTGACTACAGGCCCAACATTCTATCCACTGTGCCACCTAGCTGTCCTATTTTGGCCATAGCAACTCATAAAATGAATAAGAATGGAAAAACAATCTGAGTTAGTGGCATGGGTACACACATCTATGAAATTAAAAGATTTTTTTCCCCTCTGCTTTTAAGAAACTTTTCAACTGACATCTTTTCAATTGATATGTTTTTATGTCACCTTTATTTTCAAGTATCTCCCTCCCATTAGGGTCATCCCTTATAATAAAAGACCTGTAGGTTGTAGAGAAGGGTAAGAGATGTAAGGAAGGGTAAGAGGGTGCATAGATATTTGGTGTTATCTGGGGGAAGTCAGTTCTCAATGAGGAAAATTAGGTACAAGTAATGTGAAAGGAAAAGATCCAGCATAATGGAAATGGGAATTCTAGAGGTCACAGTGGAAGAGATGAATAGAGTTGGAGTGAAACATGGGTGGGGGGGGTTTGAAAAGGATGGAAATGAGAGAATGGGAGGGTTGGGGAGATTTTACTCCTGGTTAGCTGTAAGTTATACAGGGATAAGGATAGTAGGAGGTGATGAGGGTTTTCTACATTTAGGTATAGTAGTGTTTGGTAGATGAATTGTAATGCTCACTGTTTCCACACAGTGGTGTTTCAGGACAAAGGCCAGGGTCACTGGGCATTGGTTTTATGCTCTCTCTCCTGGCCTGGGTAGATAGCACTGGTCAGGAGAACTGGGTGTAAGTCCCAGCTCTGCCAGTGACTAGATCAGTGACTTTGGCTTTAGAATCTCAGGGCTGTAAGTGACATAAAGTTGTTTGTTTGACTAAAATGACATGATTTGATTGACTCGATTAGCTATGTCAGTAGTCTTGAGGGCATAATTTCAGAATCTTTGGCTTAAGCAGACTTGCAAGAAACTATTGAGATTTAGATCTTAGAAATGGAAGGATATTAAAAGCATAGAGCTACAGGAAATCTGAGTTTGAGTCTCAATGCTGCCATTTATTCTTATGCAACTTTGGGTAAGTTGCTTGAAGTCTCTGGGCCCCATTTCTTTATTTATAAAATAAGGGAGCTGGACTAGATGGCTTGAATAGTTCCTTTTGATTTTAAATCTTATGAATTTCAGAAGTCAAGAAGTCTTATGAATTTTAGAAATTCAACACTTACTGGAGTATTTTTCCTATTGGAACAATGTAGTCCAGAGGTGGTCTGACCAGGGCAAAATACAGTGGGACTTCCTTATTTTGGACATTGTGCTTTTAATAATGCAGCTGAGAATGTTTGATTCAAATAATCTCTCAGCCTTACTTTGATCATATATAAAATGCAAATAAAGAATCCTACATCCTAGTGGTACTAGAAGGTGACAGTTAGATCTGCAGTGTTAGGACTAAGCATATTATAGTAAAACCAAGATAAATATTTACAATAGTAATGACACTATTTTACTCTTATTCTTCCAACAAAGGTAAGTACTGCTCTGATGTTTCATTATGGCACAGAGATGACTCTGGATTCGCAGGGGCTATGTCAGCAGAATTCAAACTCTGGCAAGTCTCGTCAAACTGGAAAGGTTTCAAGTTCAGACCTGGTAATAGATTCTATGTCTATCATCCCAAAGGCAGCCTAGCCAAGTGGAAAGATGCTTAACATCAGAAAACTGGCTACCATATGATAAGTATTTTGGCCATAGCAACTCATAAAATGAACAAGGAAAGGAGAAACAACAATTTTGCTTAAAGGATTGGGCGCACAGTAGGGAAACTAATGGCTATTTTTCCCTTTTATCATCATTAAACTTTCAAATGGATATCTTTTGTTTATATAATCACCTTCATGTCCAGAAATACCACGTCCCCTATCCAGAGATCCAAGAACAAAGTTATAAGAACTTTGTTACAAGAACAAAGAATAAAAAGATAAGAGTAGAGAATTTTTGCAAAACCATCTCACCAGTCAAGTACAACATTATCTGCAGTGTTCAATGTCCACAATCCTCTACATTTTCAGAGAAGGGGGAGAATTATGTTCTCATATGTCTTCTTCTGTCCTAAGCGTGGGTTAATGCCAAGTTACACAACATTAATTACAGCTTATTTCAATTACCTGGCAGTAATTGCATAGGATTCAGTTTCAATTTTGCTTTTGCCATTTTCCTTTTCATTTAAATTGCCATGGCCCTTGTGTATATAATTTTGTTCTTTCTGCTTGCTTTGCTTTTCATCAGTTCATACAAGTCTTCTCATGCCTCCTCATATCTTTACATTATTTCTTATAGCAGAGAAATATTTCATCATATTCACTACTACAATACATTTATTCATCCCCTAATTGATGGATTCTACTTTGTTTCTGGTTCTTTGTTATTGCAAAAAGTTGCTGATAAAAATATTTTCGTGTCCATGGCAGTGGTTTCCAAAGTGGTGGCCTTCTGGAGGTGGTGGTGTTGTTTTCTGGCCCAGAGACGTACATGACAAATTAATCAAAGGGTGGGGAGATGCGTTGTAGCCCATCTTTCCTTCCACAGCTAATCATGAGGCTCCTCTCCAACATAACCACACCTACTATTATCTGTCTCCAAGATATTCATGCAATATTCCATTGCTGGGCTTCAGCTTCCTCTTTAAAGTGAGATGGTGTCTGGTACCTCCTGGGCCCATGCTCCTGGGATTGGGTGGCCCATAAGGTCCCTTCCAACTCCACCATTCTGAGGAGGCTGGGAGTCATACCTCAGGAAAGTCATAACCTAGTGATTGCCTAGGTATACAGCAATAGTTGAGCAGGTGTCATTGGACAAATTCCCTCTCTCCACCACAATACAAAATTTGCGCATCTCTGTTCTCTCCATCACTTTGTGGCTGTAGTCTTAGGGGCCATGCTCTGTGATGTAGGTGAGTGACTGATCTGTCTAACCATCTTATTCCATTACTTGACAAACTCCAGATGCTCCCTGTTGACTGTGGGTCAATTATAATTTTATCTTTATCTTGTTCTTTTAAAAATGTCTATTTTTGTTAAAGTTTTATAATATATATATTTCTCTGCATATGCTGTTGCACACCTAGTACACACAAACTACTGGAGGAGGGTAAAGTTGATGATCTGAGTTTGGGAGTTTAAAACTACAATAGAGCTAAAGGCAGTTGTGTTTCTGGCACTAATATGGTGAGCCCCCCAGAGGTGGAAGGTCACCAATCTGTCTAAGGAGGGTTGAACTGTTCCAGGTTGGAAAGACAGAGCAGGCTAAATCTTCAGTGAAAAGCAGCATTGAGATTGGGATTAGACACGTGAGTGGTGCTGTATTTACAGACTGGGTGAGATAGGGAGATCAGTTTCATAAAAATAGTAATGTTTTAGTACATGTATTTTTAATAAATAAATAAATAAATATGCATAATTGGTGGTCAGACTTTTTTTTTTTTTACTAATAGGGGTGAATGATTAAATAAAATGTGAAGACCATAGTTTGACGATTCTATTTTTGTTTTGATTTTCTTTTTTATATGACTAGCAGTAGGATATCTAGATCAAAAGTTATGGACATTTTAGTTACTTTTTTCTAGTATAATTCTAAATTCCTTTATAGAATGTTTGGACCACTACACCAATAGCATATTAGTGTGCCTGTCTTTCCACAACACTTCCAGCATTGACTGTTCCCATCTTTTTTCATCTTTGCCAATTTCCTGACTGTGAAGTAATACTTCAGATTTGTTTTGATTTATATATTTCTTATTATCAGTGATTTAGAGAAATCTTTCATATGATTGTTAATAGCTTGCAAATCTTTTGAGAATTGTTTATTTATATCCTTTGACCACTTATACATTGAGGAGTAGCTTTTAGTGTTGCATATTTGTATATATATACATAATACATATATATCTTTATATACATACGTATATGTATATCTATTGATACTCTATATAAATAATATATATAGCTATGTGTGTATGTATGTATATGTGAAGCATCTATACACATATACATACATACATACATTATCTATCTATCTACCTATCTAACTAATAGGCTAGCATATCCTTCTCAGAGATATTTGATGAAGAATTTTTCCTCTTCAACAAATTCCCTTCTTATCTTAGTTGAATTCATTTCGTTAGGGTAAAAGCTTTACAATTTCAGGTAATTAAAATCACATTATCTTTTATGATCTCTTCTGCTCCTTGTTTGGTTAAGAAGTCTCCCCTTAGCCACAGCCAGGGAAGGTACGTGATCAGGTTCTCTTGTAATTTTTTTTAATGCTATGATCCTTAATATTTACATTGAATATCCATTTTGAGCTTATTGTGGGGGTATATTCTAAGATATTGGTCTAAGTCAGGGATTATTAATTTTTTTTTTGGTGTGTGTGCGTGTGTGTGTGTGTGTGTTATTGTCCCTTTGGCTATCTGGTAAAGCTTATGAACCCTTTATTAGAATACTGTTTTTAAATGCAAAAAATAAAATCTGTAGGATTACAAAAGAAAATGATTACATTGAAATAGTTATCAAATATTTTTTAAAAAAAGCTCATGGACCCCAGGCTAATTTCTGTCAAACTAGATCTTTTAAAGGTTCAAAAATACATTGTTGTAAGTAACTCCTGTAGGTTAATTTAAAAAAATCTCATTTATTTCATGACCACTGTGTACTAGGTGCTGGGTCAGACGTCAAATTTTAGATAAGACATAGTCCCTACTTCAAGGAATTTACAGTCAGCTAGAAATATTACACTTACATGAATAATTATATGGGAAATGTATCTTTTTTTTTGGCAGAGAGAGATCTGGACTTGCTATTTCATTGATATGGAAGCTCCTTCCACTCAAGTCAGAAGCTTGTGGTCTTACAGAGAGTTGCCTGGTACACTAAGAGGTTAAGTCATTTGCCCATAGTTGCAAAAGTCTCTCTACTCATTGCGTTGGGCTGCCTTTTACCTGGCAAACAAGTTTTTTAAAAGCACCAGAGCTCCTTACTCTGTAGAGTGGGGTGAAGGTGAGGGTCTTGAGTAAGGTTTCCTGGAAGAAGTGGCATTTGAATTGGGCTTTAATTCATTTAAATGTATTTTAGTAGCATTTATTGAATGCATTTTTTCCTAAGGCACCACATCAGGCTCTGAGGAGACAAAGACAAAATGATAAACACACCTTGCTCTTAAGGGGCTTGCACTATTGGGAGATGTCACAGGCACATTTGTTGTTCAGTTGTGTCTGACTCTTTGTGAACCTATTTGGGGTTTTCTTGGCAAACATACTGGAGTGCTTTGCCATTTCCTTCTCCAGCTAATTTTACAGATAATGAAACTGAGGCAAACAGGGAAAAGTGACTTGCCTAGGGTCATATAGCTAGTAAAAAATCTGAGGCCAGATTTGAACTCCTGGAGGTTTTTCTGACTTCAGGTCTGGCACTCTGTCCGCTATGCTGTCTAGCTTCCCTGTCACATGTACATAGTTAAGTAAATACACCAGAGTTTGAAGAAAGAATCCTAACACCTTGTGGGTTATCAGGGAAGCTTCACAGAAAAGGTAGCATTTGAGAAAGCTGTCTTGAAGAAAGCTAGGGATTCTAAGAGACAGCAGTGTGGGAGTGAATCCCAACACTGGGAGGTGTGAGGAGTATAGAGGCTGAATAGTTAAGACTTCACAATTGCTTGGAATGTAGGGAATGAGGGAGAGGGCAGAGTCAAGGATGACTGATATGGCAACCTGGGTAACAAAAAAGATCACAATGTCACACACCTAGTGCTGTGCTATCATTTTATAGATGAGGAAAATGAGTTACTCAAGGTCACACACAGGTAGTCAGTGGCGGAACTAGAATTTGAACCCAGGTCCTCTCTCTATAAAGTCATTGCTCTTTCTACTGCAAGGGATGGCCCTGCCCTCTACAGCAGAGGTGTCAAACTCACAGTCTGGGGGCTACAAATTGAGTGCAAAACTTCCCATTAAAGTTGGTACCAGATTAAAATCTAATTGGGAAATGTTTAACAAAATAAATTTTAAAAAATGTAACATAGATAATGCATGGTTCTCTAAGTCGATATTCGGTCAACAGGGATCCATTTCTACTTGAATTTGACACCTCTGCTCTATAGAAATAGGGATATTTGAAAGAAGATGCATTCTAGGGGGAAGATAATGCATCCTGTTTTATGCAGTGAGTTTGGAACATCGGGGTGGAGATATCTAGCAGACAGTTGGTAATTCAGGTCTAGATGCTGGAAAGAGAATATACCTAAATATTTAGATATAGAATTAAAAATGGAAAAGAATTCAACAGCCAGAATAATGCGAATAATGGCGGGGGCAGAGGGGGAGTGGCATTCCTTCCATAGGGAATATTATGAGCAAAGACATAGAAACACCAAAGAAGGCAGGGTATGCATGGGAGGGGAAACAGTGGTTATGAGGGAGAATGGGGGGATAGGTGAGGAGGCTGGATCCAGTCTCCACTGCTCCTCTTGCTTTCATGTCAAAGAACATGGTCAGAGATGTAAATGATGTCAAACAGTAGATAAGAAAGTCATTTATATTTGGTTTTAGTATGTATTATACGGTGTTTCTCCCCTCCAACCCCAGCAGATTTACCTTCCTAATTATATTTTGTAGAGGTTAATAATAAAATGTGATGGATTCCCTTTGTCTCTATGAGGGAAGCCAGACTGGGATTAAAAATTTGCACTTCTTAAGCAACAAAGTCAATAACTTCCATGAAGGCAACCTGAGATTTGAGTGAACAACTACACTTACAAGTATCTATTGATCACCTACATGTGCTCAGCCCTGGGGATGACAATGCTACAGGTATAAATGAAATGTAAATGGATGGTCCTTGCCCTCAAGGAACTTGCAAAAATATGGCGAAACATGGGTGACAAACACACCATGAGGAGTGAGGGACAAAGCACCCAGACTCAACAGATAGTAATATGAGGAAGTCTGTGATAAAATACTAAAAATAAATGATAAAGAAATTGCTCTAGGAGTTGGAGGGGAGGGAATAGAGATGGATGTGTGTTTGTATGTCCAGAATCATTGAGGATGGAGGATTATAAACTCCTTCTGGTGAGGGACTGGGTCTCATATCGTTGCATTTCAGAATCTAGTGTAACAGTGAAGCTTTCTCTGATTTTGCTTGAGGGGGGGAGGGACAGCCCACCCACTTAAGTTTCAGACACTTCACACAGCCTTTAGTAAAGCATTAACTATATAATGCTGCATAATCTTATCTATGTTGTGGGTCTTATCCATCAATATGTAGAGTGTAAGTAGCATGAGGGCAGGGATCATATCTTTACTACATGAAGCACTTACCATACATAGAAACACTCAGTGTACATTTTGGTCTTGCTGAGTTATTTTAGTTATGTCTGACTCTTGGTGACCCCGTTTGAGGTTTTCTTTGCAAAGATATTAGAGTGGTTTGCCATTCCTCCTCCAGTTCATTTTACAGATGAGGAAACAGAGGCAAATAGGGTTAAGAGACTTGCCCAGAGTCACACAACTAGTGAGTGTCTGAGGCTGGATTTGAACTCAGGAAGATGAGTCTTCCTGATTCGAAGCTCAGTACTCTATCCACTGTGCCACTTAGCTGCCCACAGAAAGGGCTTAAAATTCCATGAATAAATGAGTGTCCTTTAGGATGGCCAAAGACTGAACAGCATGTAGACCAATGGAGCAAATAAATGATTGTGCATTTAATCAACAAACATAAAGTAAGCACTTACTATATTCCAAGCACTGTGTTCTATGATGAGGATACAAAGACAAAAATGAAACAGTTTCTTCCCTCAAGGAGCTTCCATTCTAGTGGAGGAGGTGACAGCTACATAGATAAGTGTATACACTATATTTGTAGTATTAAACAATTAGAGGCAATGTGGAGCGTGGCAGAGCTTGGAG
The DNA here is from genome assembly GCF_011100635.1 of Trichosurus vulpecula. Lineage (NCBI taxonomy): Eukaryota > Metazoa > Chordata > Mammalia > Diprotodontia > Phalangeridae > Trichosurus > Trichosurus vulpecula. The sequence continues at coordinate 46,129,482 of NC_050581.1, read as the reverse complement.
TCAGAAAGGCCTCCATCGTGTGACCACGGGCACCTCTCCTTGCTGGCGGAAGCTCTCTAGGACTACAAGTTGCCAAACTACACTAGTAGAGGGAGTTTCCACACCAGTGAACTCCCTGAACAGATGACATCACAGGTCTGGACACTTCCCTACCCACCCCATCTTCCAAATAATATGTAAATAGTCCTATATATGTAATGGACAATATATTGGGACAGTTTCTGAAGCAAGTATTGCTTATATTGTCCTACAAGTCCCACTTCAGTTTTACGCTATTAAAGCTTAAAATTGCACTTTTGGGGGACATCTTATGCTTTAATAGTGACTCTTAACCAACCCCCCAAACAAAACAAAGCAAAAACAAACCCCAAACAAACAAGCGAACATGTTAATCAATAGTCTTCAATCTTCCTGAGCTTCTGTGGCTTTTAGCTCAATTGGCTTATTTAGGGTGTATGTGGGGGGTAGTTGCCCATGTGGGTTATGTGTGTCCACATGAGTCTGTCTAGAGTTGGTTCACAGAGAGGCAAGAATAGTTATCTTGAGAATTTTCTTTCTCTATCTTTCTCCAAAGAAGACTTTGATTCTTGCCAGGAGGGAAAGCAGGGGGTGAAGGTGTATTGGGCTATTTATCTGTTCCCGTAAATATTGTTAGTCTAGGGAAGTAATTTTTAGGTTCAAGCTACAATCCTGATCACTATCCTTTAATGGGGAAGGAATACTCAAGCTATACGTCCAAGACTTCCCACCAGATGCCAATCCCACAATGAACACACATAACAAATAATAAATAAACTCCACTTACCCAAACAGATAGAAAATAGAAAGCAGAGAAAATATACATATGAGAGAATACACCACACATCAAGCAGCTGGTTGGCACAGTGGAAAGATCCCTGGGCCTAGAATCAAGAAGATCTGAGTTCAAATCTGGCCTCAGACACTTACTAGCTGTGTGACCTGGGCAAGTCACTTAACCTCTTTGTCTCAGTTTTCTGAGCTATAAGATGGAGATAATACTAGTACCTACCTCCCAGGGCTGTTGCGAGGATCAATTGAGATAATGTTTGTAAAGCATTTAGCATAGCGCCTAATAATAATTAACTGTTACTGTTACCTGTTATTTTATGAAGAGAGTTCGGCAGTAGGGACTTAATACAAGTATAATGCTTTGCCATCAGGAAGAAATTCCTTTTTTTATAAATTTTTTTTTACTCTACAGGAGATATTCCAAGATACTGACATAGGTCTTTCGTGAGCGTGTTTTCTTGTTTTGCATGTTGTTTGATGTCAAAATTCGGCTGATCACTGAACAAAGTTCAGTCTTCATAATCATATATGTCAGAGTCTCGTACAATTTCAACATTTAAGCTGAACAATCTTCAAGACTGAATTTTATGCTATCACATCGAATGAACGAGTGTCTATTTGTGTTTTTAACAACTAATGGTAGAGTGTAATCTGATATTTTAAAAGTTTCTCTCTTATTTTGTGACCATAAAGATGTGGTTCGCTATATAAAATAGTCTGTGAAAGCCTGCCTGTTTCCTTTTTTAGATTTTCATTGATGATACCCTTGTTACCTGTATAAACCATTCTGAAAAAGATTTTATAGAATTGAGAAAGTAGATATATTACTTTATTTTGGTAGTTTCGCAGTCTGTTTTTAGACAAATATTTAATATTGAAAAAAAAATCCCTCTATGCCTATACTTTGTAGAGTTTTTAGCATAAATGAATGTTGTATTTTGTCAAAGAATTTTTTCCTATTTTTAGAGACAAGTGATTTTGTATGTTTTAAAAATATGATTAGACATGTTGATTATTTTCTTAATGTTGAATTATCCTGACATCTCCTGTATAAATCCAACTTAGTCATGATGAATTATATCTTGGATGAATTGATGTAGTCTGTTTGACGGGATTTTATTTAAAATTTTTGAATGGATATTCATTAATGATGTTGGTCTATAGCTCTCCTGTGCTTTATCTGTAATTGGTTTAGGTATTAGGACTCTATTTGTCTTATAAAAGTAATCTAGCAGAGTACTTTCTTAATTTTTGAGAATCATTTCTACTGTATTAGTACTAATTGTTTCAGAGCTTGATAGAATTCTTCTGTGAATTTATCAAGACTAGGAGTTTTTTTCCCCTTTGATAGTCCCTTTATAGTTAATTCTATTTCCTTCCCTGAGACTGAATTATTTAAGCTCTCCTTTTGTGTCTCCTTTTAGCTTTAGTATTTTGTATTTTTGAAAATATTCCCCCATTTCTTTTGTTTCCTCAGTTTTGTTAGCCTTTAACTCTATAGCAGGTTTGATAATTCCTTTTATTTCTTCTGGCTTTGTTTTGATTTCAACTTTTTCATTTGCTATTTTGTTGATTTGACTTTCTGCCCTCTTCTTTTTAATCAAATTTACTAAAGGTTGATCAATTTTATTAGTTTTTTTCAAAGAAACAACTTTCAGTTTTATCATTGACATATTTTTATTTCCAATGCGTGTCTTTCTCCCCTAACTTTCAATACCTCTTCTTTTATGCTTATTTTAGGTTTGTTATTTGTTGACTTTCTAAATTTTAAAAATTCATATTCAGTTCGTTAATCTCTTTTTCTATTTTGTTGGAAGGGGAGTATCTTAACATACAAATAATGTCTTATGATTATTATGAAAAATTTCTTGACATTATTGAAAGGGTCTTGGTCACCCTTATGGGTCCATGGGCCACACTTTGAAAACTATTGGTAGAGAGGAAAACATTCACCTTGTAAATTTGTGTTATGGAGATTTTTGAAGAGAGAGATCACAGTAAGTTTTTTAAGAGTCCTCTTATTTCAGTTGTGTTCCAGAGCCAGTTTTACCAGCTGTCAAAAGCTGATTGTTAATTTTCCAGTGTGAGCATTTATACCTCAAAAATCATCAAACACTACAAATCAAGGGTTGAGTTATTGTTTTGTTTATTATCCAGACTTAAAAAAGTGATGGAGAGAAAGTTAATAATGCAGATTAAGTTGAAAAGTGTGTTGGATGTGCTTTTTAGAGAGCTGGTTGTTAAATATTCACCAGAACACCAATGACTTACTTGGTCGTTATATGTAGATGGGGGTGGGGGTGGGGGGCAGAGGGCCCATGAAGCCCATCCAGATAGGACTAGGACAAATCAATAAAATTACAGGAAGAGATGACACGAGCACATTGCTAGTCCTTAAATAGTTACTGGATGGAAGGCAGTCTCACCTCTAGGAGGGAATTGTCCACAGTAATATCCTGGATAGCTTGGCTTGGTTATTTCCCTTTGAGAATGATAGAGTGGACTTGGGGCCAGCTAGCTAGCTGTGTGACTGTGGGCAGGTCATTAACTTTTCTGGCCTTCCATTGCCTCAGGCATAAAACAAAGGAGCAGGACTAGATAATCTTTAAGTTTCTTCCAGCTCTAAAATTCTTTGTTATTTTGATAAGCCTGGGATCTCATCCATGTTGTTACTCTCTCAAACAATACAGATTTCAGTCCATCTATGCCATCTTATCCTGGATGTTCTTTTCTATGTCCTCTGTTCTACGTAAACTTTCCAAATTAAGTGTAGCTAAGGTATTCTGGTTATTCTTCCAAAACTCCTGACATTGTGTAGATACTAGACTTTCTATGAGTTTATTTTTCACTTCACTGCTTCTTGCCATTTAAAGAGGTTAAACTGATCACAATCTTTCACCATCCTCTGCAATATTCTACAAGTGAGTTTATATTCTAAACTAGTGTTGCCTCTGACTTCCATCTCTTTCCGAATGGGGAACCAGGTGTTCATTATCTGAGGTGGTTTCTAGGCTCTTTAGGTCTCCTCATCCTGATGATTGATTTACATTGGCTAATTTTTCTTAAGAAATCATGGGGAATTTGCATTAACATCTGTTTCTAAAATCCATTTAAAAAAAATCAGCAATAGCTTGTTAAAAGAAGTCAGAATTGCCTCAGTTGCACACTATATCTTTTTACCCTTGTTTTTTCATCTAATTTGATATTGGTTTCGATCTCTCCTTTAACAATTTGGTATTCTGACCACATATACACACAGATAATTTGGTAATGACTACTATGATGGTAGGGGTGGCTAGGTGAGCAGTGGATAGAGTGCTAAGCCTGAAGTCAGAAAGACTCCTCTTCCTGAGTTCAAATCTGGCTTGAGATACTTACTAGCTGTGTGATCCTGGGCAAGTCACTTAATCCTGTTTGCCTCATTTTCTCCTCTATAAAATGAGCTAGAGGAGGAAATGGCAAACCACTCTAGTATTTTTGCTAAGAAAACTCCAAATGGGGTCATGAAGAGACTGAACAACAATTATGATAGTAATCAGTTACTTCCTGCCAAAACACCATTTTTCAGTGATTTTATTTGGTACTCATCCTATCCAGTGCTTCCTGAAACTCTTCTCTAAGAAAGTGTTCATGACACATAGACCTACAACTTCTGCTTAGTCTTTGTCTTCTCATTTCTCACTCTGGAATCATGTTTTCATGTTTTTCACCATTGCTCCTATGCCCACCTTTGCACTGAAGTCACCAATTACTATTCCATCAAGTCTATATTGATTGCACTTTCTCCACCTTTTCATACTCTGAAACAGATGTTGAAGCATAAGCTGCAATAATTTTCTTGTTAGTCTTTTTGTAAATACTTATCATGAGCACACAGAGCAGTGCCCCATGAAATGGTATTTCTTGTCACCTTTGGGTTTTTTTTTGTTGTTGTTTTTTTTTTTTTGGAGGGGGAGGGCGGGGCAATTGGGGTTAAGTGACTTGTCCAAGGTCACACAGCTACTACTTGTCACCTTTGGATACAATAATAATAATAGCCCGTATGGGTCTGGTGCTTTCAGGTTTGCAAAGCACTTGACAACTAATACCTCATTTTGTCCTCTCAACAACCCTGGGAAGTAGGCACTCTCATGATCTCCATCTTCCAAGTGTCTAACCAGCCATCGATGAATCTCCCTCTGTACTCAGCTAGTATTGTCCTAGGAAAGCAGCCAGCCTTTTGCTAGGACTATATTTGCCAGCGTTGCTAGCATAGCCTTCATGAATCTAGGCTCCCCTCCTTGCTGGTATGAGTCATTGCAACAGGACTTGTATTATTTTCTAAATCCACAAAATGGAAATGGGATTCCTTAATAGCTGATGGGATGTTTACTTTGGCAACACATATAGTACAGTTGATGGAGAAGTCTCCCATCATTTTCTTGGATCTCTGAATTCAAGTGATATCCCATCACATACCATAGGCTTTGGGGCAAGTTAAATCTAGCAAATGTTTTCTAGCCTAAGGACTACAAATAATTTAGCATATAACTAACTTTCCTTCCTTTTGGGACTTCCTACTGCCAGATTCTATTCAACCTGAAGGGCAGAATTGACCTAACCTACATGGAAGAAAACCCAGAACTTTCTGGGTAGCAGTAGACTAAGCCACCCAAATTTCATTTCAATGAATCTTGAGAACCACCATCATGGGGGTGTCTCAAAAACATTATTAGGTGGTGACCTGGGAACATGATTCTAATTTCCCTATGGCAGATGGATTATTTTCCTAAATTTTCTTTCTTTTTTGGTCTTTTAAGAGATCATGACTACCTTCTTGCTCAATAGAAACTCTAAATGCAGAGCACAACTGAAGGAAAATTATAAACTTCACTTTGCAAGCCTTAGGTGGTCATAATCTCATACTAATCAGAGGTAGGCAAAGAACATTCAACCAGCCTTTCTCTACCAGGTTCCCCCCAACAAAGGACTGTAACTCAGCTTTGAAATCCCCACCTTGCTCCATCAAGTCTGGCTTAAAATGCTCCGTAGGAGTGTCTTTTGAGCTTAGTGAATTGACTGTGAAATGAAGAGAGAAACAGGTTGATTGAAGCCATCAAAGCTGAAAGCCTGTTTGAACTGTGATGTGTCCTGCAGAGAATTTTATGAATATGCAGAACCAAATAGGAACTATACTAGAGGCTAGAGGGAGTCAGCAAAAATCCTATTTTAAATCTCAGCCAGTGGAGGCACACATTTCAACTCATTAAAACACATAGTCTGTTAGAGACACTTAAGAAAAGAAATTAATCTACTGAGTCCTGGGGGACTTTTCCTGTTTTTTTTTTTAAAGAAAAATTTCCATGGGGAACCCCAAATGTTCTGCTACATGGTTCCCATTTTCAAAGGGCCTGAGAAAAAGTACAGGGGAAATTTTCCTAAAAGAGGATGACAGATCAAATCTACTGTCTGGGCTTTCATAAGGAGCTTTCCATTCCCTTTATAGGCCTTCAGATGGTCTAGCTAATCTTCTCAATTCATTTACACTTTTCCACATGATGGGCTTGACAGCATAGATGATATGTTGGCTGCTTTTGATCTAAATAGTTCTTCCTGATTCTCCTAATTTAGTCTTAATTTCTTAATTTTAGGACCAACTCTGGATTTTTAAACCATTCAATGGACTCCCTCTCCTTTAACATTGCTTTCCATCCCAAACCTTCTCCTTGTTCCTATCCCCTTTCCCATCTCCATTTCCATCTCCATCTCCTCCATCTCCATCTCCACCTCCATCTCCATCTCCATCTCCAAGCCTGGAATCCTTGTGATCAGTCACCTTGAGGCCTTCTCTGGGCAGAGAGTTTAGTGGATGATTTGGGTACATCCTCAGCACGTGGTATTTGCTTGGCAGGTGACCCCCTGCAGGTGAATTCTATCACAAAGAGAACTGTTCGATTGATTTAGGTATTTTTTCAAACACTACAGACTTTTCCTAGTATAATTCCTCCCCTTCCTCCAACTCCCATAGTGACCTTCCTTGTAACAAGTAAAAATAGTTAATTTAATGTATTTCCTCCCTCCAGGATCACCTATCTTATACCGTATGCACACATATACACATACATACCATGTACGTATAATTTTTTGTATGTCATCTCCTTCCCTGGAATGTCAGCTTCTTGTGGGCAGGGACACTCTTTTTGCTTTTCTTTGTATTCTCAGCTCTCACCACAGTGCCTTGAACATTGTAAATGCTTAGTAAGTATTTGTTGAGTACTAAGGAAAGGACAGTCCTCCTGTACTCTACATTGGTCAGACCACTCCCCCTACTCCTGCCCTCCAAAAAACCACCCTAACCCTCCAAATCAAACCCAACCCTGTTTAAACTGAACTCACTGGTAATGTGGTTGAATTCATCAGAAAATTAAGAAACCTTAGTCTCCCTTTGTCTCTGGCCTCTCTACGAAGAGGAGGGAAATGTATTTCATTATTTACCTTTCGGAACCAAGCTTAATCATGGGTTTTAATCTGAGTTTAGCCACCTTTTAGCTCAGTCCTCTAATTTTACAAATGTGGAAACTGAGACCCAGGGAGGTTTAATTGATTTGCACAATGCCACACCATGGCAGATTGAGTGCTAGAACTCTGGTTTACTGCCTCCTAGTCCAGGTGTCTCATTCATTCTGTTTCTGTCAGCCAAGCCCCAAAGAAGCATCTGTGTGGTTTTTTTTTTCATCCTATGTCTGAGTAATGACAAGTGAAGGAAATGCAGAGAGGACATAATCAGAACAGACATAAATGAATTCGGTTCCTTCCATATCATCTGATTGCACACTAATTAGACCCAAAGACTGCCTTTGTCACCTCCTTCTTGGTTACCTCAGGAGCCTAATTTATGAATTACCTGACAGTTCCACATATTTTTTTTCTATTGAAATGTTATAAAACCTCTGGAACAAAGTGAGTAGGGAAGAGTAGTAGGTCACAGAAGTATTTTCTGGAACAGAGTGCAGCCTGGCTTGTTCCTACATGACTGCCACCTGTGGACTTTCCACAGGGAAACATAATTCAGTAACTTAAAGCAAGAAAACTTTTTTCCCCTTTGCTTTCTGATTCCAAACTCTGGAAGGGTGTGTGATACAGCTTAGATGAAACTTTCTCTAGGTCAATATACCACCTGCCTTCCTTCTTTTGGATCACTCAATGGCTTAATCTAGTACGATGATTCTAACTTGAAAAGTTTAATAACTCATTCTCTCCCCCACTCCCCCATGCTGTGTTCAGTGAAGCACCAGTATTGAGTATTTACTGCCTTTCCAAGCATTTAAATGTGTGATTTCTTGGTTTTAGCTACTGCTAACCTTTAGGCAGGAGTGCTATCAGTCTCTATGCAACGTGATATTCTTCATTCTTGGTAAATGATTGTAATTCTGGGTAGCATCTTGCTGAAGAATGACTGCTTGTTTTGATATAAAGAAATTTTCTTTGAGAGATCATTGTATAAGATTCAAATCCAAGCTCTGCCACATAGTATGTGTATCACTTTGGTTAAATCACTTAATAACCTCCGTGAACCTCAGTCTCTTCATTCATAAAACTGCCAGGTTGGACTACATCGACAATGTCAAACTCTAATAGAAACAGGGCCACTGAAACAGATCCTAAGTGAGGCATATTGACTTAGAAACCACATATTAACATTATTTATGTTCTATTGTATTTTTCTTTATTTTGTTAAATATTTCCTAATCATATTTTAGTCTGTTTAGGCAGAACTCAAGAATTGACACCTCTGGATTAGATGACCTCTAAGGCCTAAATCTATTATCCTATAATTCTGACTTCCTCCCTTTTCTTTCCTTTCCCCTGCCCCTCAAAATAGACAATGCTTCATAGAGGAATGATTTTCTTTTGATTTATCTTATCTGTTATAATAATTGACTATAAAGACTTGGGCATGTACCTATCTGCAAGGCTATTCAACAGGGCAATGCCTCCATACATGAAGTCACACATACATTTTTTATGAAAATGGTACTCTTTCCTTATAAAAACCTAGATTCATTGACTAAAATACTCAAGACTCCTAATAGCAAGAGAAGTGAAATATTAATGAATTAAGAAGGGGTGAAATGAACAGAGACATACAGTATATGTATATTAAAAAATTCCCTGGAATGATTGTACAAATGCATATGTACAAACATGTAAATGGTTTAATATTTAATATAGAGACAGAGTTTCATAGAGGTACAGTACTAGACTTGGAGAGAGAAAGACCTAAGTTCAAATCCTCCCAAGGTTGTGAACCTGGGAAGGTAAACCTCTCAAGCTCATTGGACTTACAGACATCTAAGGTCCTTTCTAGTCCTAAACCTATGATTCTATGACCTAGGTTCAAGTCTCACCTCTGTCATATTTTGCGTTTGATCTGGTGCAAGTCATTTGACTTCTCAGTGACCCAGGTAACTAAGACTTTAAGTCACAGATGAGGTACCAAGATGAAATGTCTGGAGGGAGCTTCCTCCCTGGGTGTTTCCTCTGCCAATAAAATCATAGGTCTGGTACCAAAAAAAACCTTTTTTCATGATGCAGATTTTTAGAGGGGCTAAAGCTTGAGAAGAGTAAACCCAGGAGATGATTATTGCATATTCTTAGACCCCAAAGTAAAAGAGGATTTCAGAATTCAAGAAACTAGGGAGAACGGGTAGTAGCTTTGTAAACCACAGAGTTCTAAACAAATGTGGATTGTTTCAATTTTGGAGTCAGTTGGGTTTAAAAGGGACCTTCAACCTGAGAGATGAGAGGGAACAAACATTAATTAAGTGCCTACTATGTACAAGGTACTAAGTTAAGAGCTTTACAAACATTACCTCATTTCATCCTCCTAACAAGCTGGGATGTATTCGCTATTATTATCCCCACTTTTCCAGCTGAGAAAACTGAAGCAAGACAGAGGTTAAGTGACTTGGCTAGGGTCACATAGTAGGTGTTAGATTCGAACTCAGGTCTTCCTCACTCCATTCCCAGTGTGCTTAGACACTGCACCACCTAGATAAATTCAGAAAGGGACTAAAGTGGGATAAAAAAAGAGTATTAAAAGGGAAAAAAGGAATGGTATGCCTGTGATGTATGCACTTCTAGCATACAGTGATACCAGGCATTTTTATGGTGGATGTCCACACTCCTGGCTGGGCAAAGTGTGAGCCATCTCCTTCCTATGTGTCCTCCTTCCACTTGGTGGCCCCTGGTGTCCTGGTATGTGGGAAGTTGCAACCAGTCTGGGTTGATGCTGCTCCTTTTCTGTAGAGATTCTTTAGCTCATTTTGCAAATTGTTCCATGATGGTTCCTGCCTCTCCCCTGTCTGATTATTTCTGTCTTTTCGAGACTTTCAAAACAATTTTTTTTTGTAGACCATATGTTTTTCCATTGAGCCTGCAGTATTTTCTGCTCAGCCTCTGGAATAGACTATGTGGTGTTTTTCTTTTGATGATTCCTGGCAGGTGGTTTTTCTTAGCAGCTGGTAATGGCTGAGGATGGGGTGTGGGAGAAACCAGGTAATGACAAATCTCAATGTGTCTGCCTTGACGTCAAGGTTCTCTCTGGTACCATCCCCTCCTCCTCATGTTTATTCTCCTTTAATCTCTTACCTTGTGTCAGAACTGCACTGATGCCTTGATAGCCAGTGTAGGAATCCTAGCTTCAAGGCACTGTAGTTCAAATATTTTTATCTTCAAAATTTTATTATTTATTTGTTTTTAAGCACTCTCTTTTTAAAAAATTTTGAGTTCCAAATTCTTTCCCTCCTTCCCACGGCCTCCTATGCCCGCTGAGAAGGCGAGCAACATAATATCAATTATACATGTGAAATCATGCAAAACATATTTCCATATTAGCCATATTTCTCAAAAAAGCAAAAAAAATAAAGAAAGTGAGAAAATTATACTTCAATTTGGACTGAGAGTTTGTCAGTTCTTTCCCTGGTGGTGAATAACATTTTTTCATCATGAGTCCTTTGGAATTGTCTTAGATCATTGTATATTGACCAGAGTAGCCAAGTTTTTCACAGCTGATCATCATTTCAACATTGTACAATGATCTGGTTCTGTTCACTTCACTTTGCATCAGTTCCTATAGGTCTTCCCATGTTTTCTTCTGAAACCACCACCCTCATTATTTCTTATAGCACATTAGTTCTCCATCACAACCACATGCCACCATCTTGTTTAGCCATTCCACAAATGATGAGCATCTCTTCAGTTTCCATTTTTTTGCCACCACAAAAACAATGCAGTTTGATTTTGCGACAAAAACTCTGAGTTAATGCATGGGGTAGAGATGCAAGTTTTTCTTCTAGTTTAGACTCTTTAGATAGTAATAGCTTGTACTTTAAGGGTTGCTAAGTGCTTTAAATATAGTAAGCCATTTGGTCCTTACAATAAACCTGGTAGGTAGGAGCTATTATGATCTCCATTTTATGGATGAAGAAACTGAGGTTGAGAGAGCCTGTATGCCACTTAGATATACCTTGAAATAATCTTAAACTGGATAATTAGGAGAGGTCACATTTGAACTCAGTTCTTCCTAACACCAGGTCCAGGGCTTTATCCACTGTACCACCTTGTGTCACCATGGGTAGTCACTTAAATTCTCTGGTACTCAGTACCTCATCTGTAAAATGAGGGGGTTGAATTAGATGACCTTCAAGTTCCCTTTCAATTCTAAATCTATGATTCTATGATTCTTTGGCAGTGACCATTCCTTGGTTGTGTGCTATTCAACACTTTAATCAAAGACTTGAACGAAAGCAAAGATGGTATACTTTTCAAATTTTCATATGACACAAAATTGGGAGGGATAAACTAATGTTGTTCAGTCATTTTCCAGTCATATTTGACTTTTTGTGATCCCATTCAGGGTTTTCTTGGCAAAGATATTGGAGTGTTTTGCCATTTCCTTCTCCAGTTCATTTTACAGATGAGGAAACCAAGGCAAAAAGGGTTAAGTGACTTGCCCAGGGTCACACAGTTAAAAAGTGCCTGAGGCTGGATTTGAAATCAGGAAGGTGAGTTTTCCTGATTCCAAGCCTGGCACTCCATCCCCTGCCACCATCCAGCTGCATCTTCTAGTTCTGTGCCTTGGTATTGGCTGTCCCTAATTCCTGGAATTCTCTCTCTTCTCACTCTGACCTTCTGGAATTCTGTATTTCCTTCAAGACTTAGCTCAAGTCACCCTTTCTGCTGGAGGCCTTTCCTTGTCTGTCCCCACCAAAGCTACCTTGTATCTGCTTTCTGCGTTTTGTATATCTATGTAAGTGCACATTGTTTCTTCCTTTAGAATGTAAGTTCTTTGAAGATAGGAACTGTTTCACTTTTGTCTTTGGATTCTCAGTGCCTAGTACATACTAAGCACATAATAAATGTTTGTTGCTTGTTTGATAGCCTGAAGATCATGTTCAAGGCTCCATGGCACCATTTCTGGTTGGTCCCTTCCCTGCTCTTGGTTGGTATCCCTAATATCACTTTGGAGGTATTAATCCTGGTCCCAGGGTGAGGAAGTTAAAGGTTTGCCCTAGTTTGGTGATGCCTGTCCTGACCTAAATGTAAGAGGTACATTGGCCTACCCTAGCAGTGATTTTCCCAGGGTCAGACAGTAAGTGTCTGAGTCAGGATTAGAATTCAAGTCTTCTTTATTCCCAGTCCAGCTATTCTATCCACTACATCATCTAGTTAACTTATACTTCCTGGCCCCCGCCCCCGAATCCCAATTTTAAGGCGTATTTTATAGACAAAGTTGTACTATATTCATAAAACAGCTTTGTAAATTTCCAATTGGCCAAATTTTTCTACTTGGAAGATGACTTTGGCTTTGATTTCCTCATTTAGGAATTGGATTTCCACCAAACCCATCACCCTCCAAAGAAATAAAAAATCCATTCAACAAGTATTTTTCAAAGACCTATTGTTACAAGTGCACCACAGTTTTAGCACTGTAGGAGCTTACGATCTCATTTAGAGAGATATAAACAAAATAGAGAAATGATAATAATGTCTCTAAACTTGGTCATATCCTTTTAAGTGCTAAGAGAGTTAATTATTAATATATTATACTTCATAGAGTATGCATCATATATATTGGAGATCTTTCTTTTGACATTTCATTGGTATCAGAGCAGAATTCTGTCTGTCCTATTATTACTCCATGCTTACCATGCCTGCCCTCTCACCCAACTCCTTCTCCAAGCATAAATTTCTTGAATGTTGCCCACCCCCTTTATTTCACTTCTTGTAAACAAATCACCATTGGTTAATATATTGCAACCTACTTACACCCATCTGTGCTCTCTGGCAATAGCAGACAGCTAGGTGGCATAGTGGATAGAAGGCTGAGTCTAGAGTCATAAAGGCCTGAATTCAAATATGACCTCAGGTACTTATTAGCTGTGTGATTCTGGGAAAGTCACTGTATTAGCCAGCACCCTAGCACACCCAGGATGGCCTGCCAGCACAGGTTCTTTGATCTGCTTTTCTAAAGGAAAGACAGCTTCAAAGGGGTCAACAATCTTACTTTAATTACTGATAAGTAGAAATAAGTGAATATCCAAGAAAGAATCCAATAGACAGAGCTCCAACTGTCTAAACAAAGTAATAGATACATAATCACCAGACCAGGGAGCACTAACATCTGGGTTCATAAAGGAGAGAGGGCTCCTTAACAATGGCTACCCAGAGTCTTTTCTGGCCAAATAACAAAGACCTCAGGTGAACATTCTTCCCATAAGTGAGCCCTCAAAACAATATCTCTCTTCAGACTACACACACACACACACACATGCACACTTTCAGCTAATAGGCTCAGAGCCAAAAGGCATCACAACCCATGTGACTCAATGCCTAATTAGCTTAGTACCAAAAGATGTGAAAGTCTTCCCGCAAGCAAGCCTCCCCATAAGCAAGCTTCCCCTTAGGCAAGTTTTAAGTTCCTCCTCCAATGGGCTCTATGTGACTCAGGATGTATCACAGTTGTGAACTGGGCCAGAGATGAAAGCAGTAAGGCATCCATAGTTGAAATACCTGTGTACCTTTAGACCTGGGAACACAGCCCCTATTTCAAGGAAAAATGGGAACACATGTGGTCACATAGGCCTACTAATGGACAGGGAAGATCTTATATTCCATTAACTCTATAGTCACTTAACTCCTGCTTTCCTCAGTTTCCTCAACTGTAAAATGAGGATAATAATAATGCTTACTTCCCAGTATTATTGTGAGGATCAAATGAGATAACATTTGTAAAACTCTTAGGATAATGCCTGGAATATAGTAGGTACTTGATAAATACTCTCTTCTTTCCTTCTTCCCTTTAGTTCAATGGCAATTCTGATTTTTTTGATTCCATGATTCCATGGAATTCTGATTTCATGATTCACAGCCTTATAGCACAGTGTCAAGAGCCCTGGCTCAGAAACCAGAGGACTTGGATCCAAATACTGCCTCTGACACTTATTTCTTGTGTCACATTGGGCAAGTCACTTTACCACCTCGGGCTTCAGGTTCCTCATCTCTAAAAATAAGGGCACTGAACTATGTGACCTTAGAGGTCACATAGTTTCCATCAGTCAATCTATGATCCCATGATACCATGCTTTCTAGGAGAATGTTGGATTAGAACCAATTTTAATTCATTTGAATTAAAGGATGTCATGTCATGGTGGCGAGAAAATGTTGCATCACCAAATTGCAGAGTCTTGGAGTTAGAAGGGAGCTTTGAGGTCATTCAGCTCAGTCTATCCCACATAGATAATAGATTGTCACAGTTCTAAAAAGATTTAGAATCTCTAGTCTAAGGGCTTATCTTCCATCCTTTTTTAGAGTATAAACTGACCTATGGATACAAATTCCTAGCTTTATGAGTTGGCTGTTCCATAAGGCACTGTGTTTTGACGGAAACAGAGAAATGGAGTGTCAGCAAACACACAAGGCCAATACCTTTCTCTCTTTCAAGTCAAGAGAGTTTGAACTGAGTGTCTCTTGAACATTTTTTTTAGTGGAAATGGTACATAGAGTCTTGGTGGGTGTCAAAATCCATCAGCTCTCATTTTATAAGGCATTTAGGGAAGTAACTTTTCTCCTGCAGAAGAAATTACATGAATTATATTAAAATCAGCACCAAAGTAATAAAATTACATGGTCGGTACTGTTCTGCAAAACTCCCTTTGTCTGCCAGGGTAATTTGAGTGTGAGGAAGATGATCTCTCTGGTTGCCATGCTTTTATTTAAAAAAGGGAACAGAGAGGAAATTGGCAAGACTACAGTAGTGTGGTATATGCCATTCTGTGAAATTCTAATCTTTCTTACATCTGCAGACCTAATCTCAAGACTAATTTTCTGATGCAGATCCATCACAAGCTTGATTTTTTTGCAGTTATTTATAGGAGGAAAAGTCAAGCCCCCAAGTGAATGATATTGCTCTAAAGAGGAGTAAACACTTTGGGGAAAGACGAAAGAGGTTGACACTAATTTTAAGTGAAACAACCATTTTTGGTGCCACCGCCAAGGAAACTTGTAAGAAAACATATTAGGAATGCTCATAGAAATGTACCCCTCCTTTTTCCCCCTGATTTTTTATAATTGCAGAACCAGATTTAGCAGATAGGGGAAAAATCCACTTTGTTTAATGTTAAGATCTTGGACTAGTAGGGTAAAAAAAGGCTAATTCTATGATAAGTAAGGAGAGGCACCTTGCTGTAATCAGTAAATTCTTGGACATTAGGCCAGAAGAACTGGCTGCTAGTCATCTCTGAAAAATCATAAAGAACAGGAGAGATGCTGCAAGATTGGAAAAGGGCAGATGTCATGGTTTTCAAAGAAAGGTCAACTTGATTTTGATGCCTGACAAAATTCTAAAATGTGTAATTCAAGTTAAGGCTCTTCATCTAGGATCCACAGGCTCTCAAGAGATCTTTGGATAGATCTCAGGTGATCTGTAAACTTGGATGGGGAAAAACTACATTGCTATTTTTGCTAACCTCTGACTGAAACTTACCATTTCCTTCCATTATGAGTTAAAAAAAAACAAAACTCAAAACATTATTCTGAGAAGGGGTTTACCAAACTGCCAAAGTGATCTGTAACAAGCAAAAAAGTTAAAAGCTTCTGAATTAAAGTGGTGTCTTCTAAGCATTTACAAAAGAAAGCAGTGACCACTAAGAGCCAGGATGGGTGCATGACTCCAGAGTAACTTCATTTCCTTTTTTGGACAAAATTACTAGATTAGGAGAATGCCATCTATGTGAAATACTTGGATTTTAGCAAAGCATTTGACAAAGTTAAAAGTCTTCCTTTTTAAGTAATGATTGGACTAGATGACCTCTTAGATTCTTTCTACCCTGAGATTCTGACACTTCTTTGAACTGAGAACCAAAATTAGATTTTTTTTTGGGCTAGAGACTTGCTTTTAACTTCTTTGGATGGGTATTTTAGAATGATTCCATTCTGAAAATGGGAAGCAAAGAGACCAATGGGGCTCTTTTGCCCCATTCATTTATCTGTATTTTTACTTCCTTCTGATTATAGCAGTGGCCTAGTTTTCTGAGTGCTCTATATGTCAATGGACATATTACTGAAGGTATTGTCCTTGTAACTTTTTCAAGTTTTCTGGGCATTCTGAATAAGGTCTTAAACCCTGGCTGGAAGCAAGTCAATTTTGACCATCCTCTATTTTCTTTAAGAAATTTAAGGATATCCACGCTCTCTTCTTTGCAGAAACCAAAAAAGAAAAGCCGCTTTGGAAGAGAGGATTTTTCTTTTAGGCACTAGAGAAATTGCTAAACTTGGCTTTTAATAAGTGCAATAAGTTACTGTCCCCGAGTGACTGAAAACAAGCTGATAGCAAAAGAACCAAAAAGGCACGTCTTCTTGGAGACAGACCTCTGTAGCAATAAAAGGAATGCTGAGCCAAGGGAAAAGACACTTGGATTCTAAATTGGAATTCACCACTGTGGTCTTGGAAAGGCTGGAGGTAGATAGAATGAGCTTATCCTGGCTTAGGTATTGCTAAACTTGGAGTCTGTCTTTGGTTCTCAGGTTGATAGCCACAGACTCTTGCTAAGGCAGTGTTTGGTACTCTGTCTAAGCTTCTTTGGGGAAAATGTAAAAAGTAAAAGTTAAATCTTAACATACCTCAAGGGTGTCTTTCCTAGTACTTTTTTTTTTTGCACTTGAGGGAAGAAGGGATGTGTTCATAGGACCTGAGATTCAGAGCTGGAAGGAATATTGTATGCTATTAAACCCAATCATTTCATTTTACGAAAGAGGGAACTGAGGCCTAGGAAGATTAAGTGACTTGCTTACAGGCATACAGGAAGAGAACCAGAATTTAAACCTAAGTTCTCTGACTCTAAATTCAATGCTCTTTACCTTTTCTGCATTGCCATGTGTATCTTTGTGCCTTCATTGGCCTTTTCACTGGAGCTGCTTCCAACCACTAAAATGGACTCATTTAAAGTTCACCCCTTTTTCATTCTGTTTGGGGCACCATGAGACAATGACAAGATACAGGGCACAACAGCTTGCTAAGTTGGTAATCAATTTCTGGGTAATTGAGAACATAACGGTAATAATAGAGTTTTTCCAAAATGACAGAGAATATAAATGGAAAACGAGCTGGGCCCACAGTTTAAAAAAAGGGTGAGGGTAGGTTGGATTGCTTTCAGGATCACTTTTAGGAAATTACAAACAATTTTTATTGACTCTAACTTTCCCATGAAAATGAAGACCCATCTTTTCAATACAAACCTTTTACCAGTGTGGCTATGTGACAGTAAGACTCAGAACACTGCTGCACCTTGGAACACCTAAAGTTGCATCACATAGAGGGCAAGGGAAAGGCATTTGGAGCAAGGGAGGTAAACAGGCTGCACCATATAACCAACGAGGAGCTTTGAAGAAGGGCAGGAATTAAGGAAGTCATCAAAGAATTTCTTGACAGAAAAAGAAGATGGACTGGCTACATAACAAGGGGAAGGAGTGATGGGCCTGGAGAGCTCTACTGTTGGGATAAGGTAAGGAAGGCCTCTGCACATGGGGTGGACCCCCTGGGATGAACTTTTGGGAGGATACAGATAAGAGTTGCATGTACGGGTTGCTGTGAATGAGTGGTGAGCTGCATCATCATAGGAAACTCCTCAATCAGTGAGATCATGGATGCATTTGAGTAAAGTTGGCTTTTAGTTATCATTTTCAGTTTTGAAGAGCATTCTAAATTCATTATGTCTTTTAATCTTGACTAAAGTTCTATGATGTATGTGTTGTTACTATCCCCATTTCATAAAAGAAACTGAATCTCAAAGGGGTTAATTGAATTGCCCAGGGTCACAGAGCTATTAAGTAACCAAAGAGGGATTTGAACTCTTGTCTTCTTTACTTCAAATCCAAGATCCTTAGGCCATGCTAGGAAAAATATAGTTTCCCCTCCCCCTCTTCTACCCTTCAGTTCAATTATAATAGCAGCTCTGGGTTGGATGGTGGAAAAAGTGCTGAATTTGGAGGCTAAAGGACCTTAGTTCCCAGATTTGAATCTCAGCTCTGCCACTTACTACCCATGTCACCTTGAGCATCTCATTTTCTCTGGACCTCAGTTTCTTCTTTTGTAAAATGAGGAAACTGAAGAAAAGTATCTTCCAGCTCTAAGATTTGCTTTTAAGTCTTTTCAGTCACTTCTGACTCTTTGTGATTCCATGTGGGATTTTCTTGGCAGAGATATTGGAGTGGTTTGCCATTTCCTTCTCCAGTTCATTTTATAGATGAGGAAACTGAAGCAAACAGGGTTACTGGCTTCCCCAGGGTCACACAGCTAGTGAGTATCTGAAGCTGGATTTGAAATCAGGTCTTCCTGACAGCAGACCCAGCGCTCTAACCACTGAGTCAACTAGCTGCCCAGCTCTGAAGATGTGATTGTCAAATAATGCTTTATAGTCACCAAGTATTTTTCTTGTCACAACCCGTTGAGGTTGATAGGATGAGAAGCACCCCCGTTTTATACATGAGGATTAGAGTGACTTGTTCAGTGTTGCATGCTAGGCAAATCTTTTCATTCCAAGACTAGTGCTCGTTCTGCTTCCCTGCACTGCCCACATCATGAGTCATGACCAAATAAAGGTAGAGAAACAAAGAGTTGCTTTATTATCATTATCAACATTTGCTATAACGTGCATGTTGTTACCCTCTCTGAATCATACTTAGTGGGTATTCCTCAGCTAAATCAACTTTGCTGTTATTATTTTGTTTATCTTTCAAAACCCAGAGTCTTCTCTTTCTGTTTGGGGATGACTCATGATATAATAGATGAAGCACTTGACAAAGGGTATCTATGTACACGTGGGTAAGGGTGGGGGGAAGGAGGTGAGAAGCATTTAAATTGCTAATAGTCTGTTTGATGACTGTTTCCCACACAGAGACATGATTGCATTCTTTAGAGATTCCTCTTGCAAATGTGCTATAAAAAAAATCTCAACCTGGCCGTTTATCCTATGTATAAATTACAGGGGAATAAACAAGCTCCCTTTCATTTCCTTAATTGATAAAGGGAGGCAAACTCTAATGGTGGTGATAAATGCTGTAGCTGACTTGGGAGCTGAATTAGATTGTTTACTAACAGAGTTCCCTTTATCAACATCCTTTCTCACTCCCCACTCCCACCTGTTGTTGATGGGTTTCCACCTACCTAGCAAGTTGATCTTATGAGAAGACCTGTTATCTATCCTTTAACAGAACTCTTAAGTTCCTAATGTGGGGTAAAGATCAGATTTCTCTAAGATTCTTTAGGAAGTTATTATGTCTACTATGTTTCCAAGGGGATGAACACCAGGTGAAGGCAAAGAAAGGGTTGTGCCTGTTCAAAGTTGAACAGAAAAAAAATGCTTAAGAGGAAACATGGACCCCTAATGCCAGGGATATGTGGTCTTTGATAGACAATGACTAATCTTTTCCAAAAGTGGTACTAGAAAGAAAAGAAATAAGCATTTATTAATGCCTACAGCTAGTTGGTACAGTAGATAGAGAACTGGGTCTGGAGAACTGGAAAATCTCAGTTCAAATCTGGCCTCATACACTTACTAGCTGTGATCTGGGCATCACTAATCCTGTTTGCCTTGGTTTCCTCATATGTAAAATGGGCTGCAGAAGGAAATGCCAAACTACTCCAGTATATTTGCCAAGAAAAGCCCTAAAGGGGGTCATAAAGAGTCAGATAGGACTGAAAAATGTCTTCTTAATGACAGTGTGCTAGATACTGTACAAAGCACTTTTTATTTTTTTTAAATTTTTTTTAGATTTTTTATTTTTAGTTTACAACACTCAGTTCCACAAGTTTTTGAGTTCCAAATTTTCTTCCCCTCCCTCCCCTCCCCTTTCTCCCCCCCAAGACAGTATGGGATCCAATATATGTTCTA
Source organism: Trichosurus vulpecula (assembly GCF_011100635.1). Taxonomy (NCBI): domain Eukaryota; kingdom Metazoa; phylum Chordata; class Mammalia; order Diprotodontia; family Phalangeridae; genus Trichosurus; species Trichosurus vulpecula. The sequence goes on along the minus strand of NC_050581.1, from coordinate 46,109,242 downwards.
CATATATCTTCGCATTAAACTTATTTACACAATAGTCAAGTTGTAAAGAATAATTATAACCAAGGGAATGAACCATGAGAAAGAAACAAAACCAAAAAAAAAAAAGAGGAAAAAAAAGAGAGCAACTGGTTTGCCTCAATCTGCATTCAGACTCTGTAGTTCTTTCTCTGGATGTAGATAGCTCTTTCCATCATGAGTCCTTTGGAGCTGTCTTTGGACCTTGTATTGCTGAGAAGAGCCAAGTCTATCAAGGTTAGTCATCACAGAAGCAATATGACTGTGGCTGTATACAATGTTCTCCTGGTTCTGCTCCCCTCACTCAGCACCATATCATGTAGGTCTTTCCAAGTTACCAAGCATTTTTTACAAATATTATCTCATTTGATCTTCAAAACAACTCTGGGAGGTAGGCACTAATAGGATACTCATTGAGGGTAATTATAATAAATAAGTATAATTGATATATAATATATATGTATGTATATAATACAACTGATAATTACAATAAACTCTTTGTTTCTCTACCTTTATTTGGTCATGACTCATAATTTGGGCAGTGAGATGAAGGAGAAAGAGCAGTAATCTTGGAATGAAAAGGATGAGGATGATGATGAGGAAATGGAGCCAGAAAGAGATTAAGTGACTTGCCCAGGATCATACAACTAGTAAGTGCCTGAGACTGGATTTGACTCCAGTCAGACTTCCAGACTCTAGGCCTAGCACTCTATCCACTGAGTCACCTAGCTGCTCAAAAAAGAGACTTTGTTCTTTAAATTTCATATGCTCCTCTGATTCTAAATTGCAGGCATTTGATATTTTGCTCAAAGGATAGGTAGCAAAATCATTTGCAAGAGCCACTTTTGTTAGGCATCCATCTGTGCTCCTGCTATTCTTAAAGATGACCATTCTTTATTCCACCCCCCTCATGCTGCCCCAAGCACACACCCTTCTGTTCCTTTCAAAGGCTTATAGATGGTCACATGCCAAACACATCCTTCTATCTTTCCCTTCTTGTCTTTGGTTTGGTTAGGGAAGAGTGATTTATTTGGATTCAGAGAACCTGGCTGGGAATCCACGTTCTGCTGCTTATTGTCTTTGTGACATTATGCAAGTCACTTAAATTTTCTGGGCCTCAGTTTCCTCATTTGTAAAATGAGGGGATTTTACTAAATCTATGTAAGTCTCTTTTAGCTTTAAATCTCAGCCCTCTGGTCCTTCTGTATCCTTAGTTTTTTTTTTTTGGCAGCTATATTATTGCCTTAGTGAAAATATGCATGGCAATAAGATTTTGGTATTAGCAGAGTCACCATGTAATTTGGCCAATTCTAGTAGAATATAAGGTCCTTGAGAGAACTCACTTTTTTGTTCCTCTCCTTGTATCCCCAGTGCCTACAAGGAAGCCCCATGCATTTTAACTTGACCTGTAACTTCTTTTATTTAGAGACCTCCCAATGTCAATTAGTACTTGTTTTGAGAGGTACTTGGAACATTTGGGAGATTAGATAATTTTTCTGGGGTCACATAGCCAGTCTGTGTCAGAGGCAGGACATGAACTTAGGTCCTTCTGACTCCAACCCAGCTCTTTATCCATTATGCTAAGGTGTCACTCACTGTGTAGATGGTAGGTACTTAAGAAACGCTTGTTGAATAGCAATGAATTGAATTTAGTCCAACACAGTAGTTGGAGCAGGAAGGAAGAAGGACAATATAAGGTCTCAGGATAGGATAATAGAGACCTCTTTCCCAAAGGCACCCATTGAGCAAAGCCAGCTCTCTATTCACTGTGTCAGGCTGCCTCACACTGTTCTTACACATAGTAGGCACTTGTTGAATAAAATAGTTTAATTGAATTGAGTTTAGTTCAACATTAAATTCACTCCCTATTGTAGTAGGCAAACTACTACTGACCTACTGCCAACTGCTGTAAATGTAAAAGTCTCAGGATGGGAAAGTTGAGTCTCTCCAAAAGCACCCACTGAACAAGGTATCCAGCTTTAGTAGCTTTGTCAACTGGTAGACATCTTGTTTATCCCCAGAGCAGTCTTTACATTGTAATTTAGCCAAGGCTTCTCTTAAATTCTGCCCATCTCAGTATTTCCCCAGCAGTGAACTGCCACCTCCTTTTGGCTAACATCTCTAGTGCTACCTAATGGATCAGGATGCTGGCCTGTATCTGTCAAGATTCATACAAGTTCTAATCAGGGACTCTGTAGCCAGTGCAATTTTTGGATGAATAGAGTAATAATCCTCATGATTAATGAAACCCCTATAGGTAGTCTGTTGTGCAATTTCAGCAGAGATCGGTCTTCTGGTGAGAGGCTATTAATAATGGGGAGCTAATGGCTCCCACCAGAAACCAACGACAGGCTGTCTATCTATTCATTGGGCCCCTGTGCTTATGGCAACAGGCTGCTTGAGATAAGACAAGCATGTAAATATGTCCTATATCCACAGTCCAGTGATCACTTCTGTGCTGGGGAAAGGATGCAGAGTTCACTTGCTATATTGTTCTACATCAGTGGAGTTTGATGGCATGTAGTTTTTTTGTTTCTGTCTGTCTGTCTGTCTGTCTGTCTGTCTATCTATCTATCTATCTATCTATTTTTAGTTTACAACATTCAGTTCCACAAGCTTTTGAGTTCCAAAATGTAGTTTTTAAAAATAACAAATATTTATATCAGCTAGAATTTAGCCTAAGTTTTTCTTTAACAGTTAGGTCAAGGGCATGTGATTTCATATACCTTTTAGTTTTAAAGATTTGCCTAAGGCTTAGCGAGGTTAAACTCAATTCAATTTCACACATTGAATTATGTCCCTGTTATGTGCCAGATATCATGCTAGGTAGTGAGAATACAAAGGTTAAAAACCAAACCCTTCATGCCCCCAAGGGGCTTTCATTCTATTTTTTTCAGACTTTATATTCTATTGGGGGAAAACAACATTACACAGATAAGTAAATATAAAATCTAGTTAAAAAATATAGTGCAGGTAAGGTGACACAGTGGTTAGGCATGGAGCCTAGAGTTGGAATACTCATCTTCCTGAGTTCAAATCTCATCTCAGACACTAGCTATGTGACCCTGGGCAAATTACTTAACTCTGATTGCCTTAGTTTCCTTGTCTGCAAAATGAGCTGGAGTAAGAAAATGGCAAACTACCCCAGTATTTCTGCCAAGAAAACCCTAAATGGGGTAATGAAGAATCAGATGTGACTGAAAAATGATCAAACAACAAAAATATAGAATATATACACAAATGCAAAGCAAATGAGTTGGAGTTACCTTCAAGGAAAGGGCATGGAGATAGGAGATGGAATATCATAGGTAAGGAGCAACAAGTCTAGTTTTGTTGTAACATAGGACATAGGAGGAGGAGTAATGAATAACCAGCCTTGAAAGATACAATGGGACCATGTTGTTTATGGCTTTAAATGTCAAACCAAAGAATTTATATGCTATCTTAAAGACACTAGGCAGTTACTTAGGCTTCCTGAGCAGGGAAGTGACATAAGCCACGGTCACAATAGCTAATGTGTATGAGGATTTGAACTCATGGCTTCCTTACTCCAAGTCTGGCACTCTAACCTCGTGCTGTTCTTCCTCTCTTTATAACAGTTAGAGGTGTCTAAAAGCAGAATGAACTACCTAATAGTAGGAAACCCCTCCCCTCCTGGGAGGTTTTCAAGTGAAGCTAGGTGACCAGAAAGGGGTAATTAGAAGCGATTCCCATTCAGGTACAGGCCGTAGTATTTGGCCTTTGAAATCCCTCCCAGATTTGAGACTCTAAGATTCTAGAGAGTTCTTTGAGGTTTTAAAGTATTTTTGTCAATGACCATGTGAGGTAGATAATATAATTATCAGGGGGATGGATTAGGCCTATGATTTCATTGGTACAGAGAACTCCTCAACAAGAAAAAACCTCTCCAGACCAAAGCAGTACAACTCCTTCTCTGGAATTCAGAATCTTGGAGAGGTGCCTAGGCTAGAGCAGTGAGAATTTGGGTCTTGCCAGTATGTGATAGCTAGAGGTAGTGTTTGAACCTTGATATTACCAGTCCTGAGGCTGGATCTTTATTCAATATTCTACACTCTCACTTGGTTACTATGTGATTTTACAGATGAGGAAGGGGGCAGCGAGGTGGCACATTGGTTATAACCCCAAGCCTGGAGGCAGGAAGACTCATCTTCCTGAGTTCAAATCCAGCCTCAGACTCTTAGTACCTATGTGTCTCCGGGCAAGTCACTTCACCCTGTTGGCCTCAGTTTCCTCATCTGTAAAAATGAGCTGGAGAAGGAAATGGCGAACCCCTCCACTATCTTTGCCAAGAAAACCCCAAATGAGGTCATGAAGAGTTGGACATGACTGAAAAATGAATGAAATAGATCAGGAAAGAGAGAAGGGCAATGACTTCCTACAGGACTCAAGTACAAATTATCTGATTTCGTATGCGGTGGCCTTTCCACTATGACATCCTTTTAAATCAAATGGGATAAATGAGATAATATTTGTAAAGTATTTAGCACAATGCTTGGTACATGTTGTTGCTGTTCAGTCATGTCTAACTCTTTGTGACCCCACAGACTTTGCCCATAGGCTTTTCTTGGCAAGGATACTGGAGTGGTTTGCCATTTCCTTCTCCAGTATGTCCCCCATTTTTACAGATGAGGAAACTGAGGCAAATAGGGGTTAAGTGACTTACCTAGGATCACACAGGTAGTAAGTATCTGGGGACTGGTTTGAACTCAGATCTTCCTGACTGGAGGCTCAGTTCTCTATCTACTGCACCACCTAGCTTTGGTACTTAACAAATGCTTATTCCTTTCCCCTTTTGGTGAATGGTTTTTGAACCCAGATTCCCAAGCCAGAATTTGGATATTTCACTCCTTTCAGCCTATTAAATCTATAGATATTTAACTTTTTTTGGGGGGGGTTGAATTTTGATTCTAAGAAGTTCACTGAGTTATTCTGCTTGGAGTTAGCTTTTTCATTGTTTCATGGTCATAGGTTGCTTTTCTACTTCTGGCTATCTTTCAAATAGTATGTCAAATGGTGTTAGATAATGTGGAAGGACCAGTGCTTTAGATTTGGAAAGATAATGAATTAATGACAGGGTGTGATGCCAAGGACCTACCCTCCCCAAGGACCCCCACCCATAAATTTTATTGATGCCATTTTCCTCCTTTTTCCACCTGCAAGTCTTAGAATTTGCTTGATGGCGAATCTTACTGGTTTCAATCTGTCAGTATCTTTGTCTACACTGAGCCAGCTTCACTTGTGGGATAGGACATAGGATTTTCCTTTCTCCTATGTGAAAACAGCATACTCTTCTTCTTTTAGGTACTTTAAAGGATTTTGTTTGTTTTGCTACCAAGCACTATAGGCAGGCTTGCAAGAGGGTTAACTTTATAATAATGTTTTTTGTCAATTTGAGCATCCTATAACTCTCCTCTTGGCTATCCCTCTGTTCCTATTAGAAAATATCCTTAGGGTCAGCCAGCCCTCTGCTTTCACAGACATTATCTCAGTTCTCAGTCTCATTTCCCTTTCTTTGTGCTGTTGCTTTTTAGCCTCTTGGTTTCACAACTCTTTGATGGATCTGTGATCTCATCATTGTGGGAATGTGGGTACTACTCCCTCCAGTGGTGCAGATTGCAATTCATCTATGCCTCCCCATTCTTTGCTGCTCTAGTCTGTTCTATTAGACCTCATGGGGTGTGTGTGGGAGCAATCAATGTTCTGTAACCTTTCTCCAGATCAGAAATTCTTAAAGGGTCCATGGATAGATTTCAGAGGGTTCATGAACTTGGATGAAAAAATTATGTCATTATTTTCACTAATATTTGTGTTCTTTTGATAATTCTATGTTTTATTTTATAATCCCCTCCCTGTACCCCTACCATTTTGCCATTTGCCTCAGACCCCCCCAAACTGCAAATTATGGGTCTGTCCTGGGCATGCTGGAAGCTCAGGTTAAGGCTTTAGCTCCTATCGCATTTTAATTTTCTGATCCCTGCCTCCCTCCTTCCTCCTTCCTTCCCTCTTTCCTTTCCTCCTTCTCCTCCCTTCCTCCCTCCCTCCCTTTCCCTCCCTCTCTTCCTTCCTTCGTTCCTTCCTTCCTTCTTTCCTTTCCTTCCTAGATTACACTGTGTCTAAATTACTGCAATAGCTTATTAACTGGTCTCCTTGACACCAGGGCCTCCAATTCTAATATACCCCACATAAAACTATCTAATTAATTTTTCCAAACATTACTTTTATCATTTCATTATCCCACTCAAAAACTCTCCATGTCTGAAGTTCAATTGTCACTGCCCGGCTTTCAAGTTCCCTCAGCTCCCTATATATGATCCTAACTTACCTAACCAGCCTTGTATCCTACTGTTTCCTGATAAATGCCTTCTTTTATTGTGTGCACAGTATCCTGAGCAAGGCACCCTGAGGGAGAAACAGGAGGTAGCAAGTGCCAGGCAAGTTAAACCAGCACCACTAAGACCCTGACCACCACCACCACGACCTTAACCACCATTTCCCTTCAAACCCTTAGGGAGACAGTTCAAGACCCTGCTCCCAATAGCAATGCTTCTAGCCCAGTGCCCTCAGCTATGATTTTGAGAAGCAACCCCAGTGGAGATACAGCCTGGATTTTCCTGCATGTGGGTAGCATGTTTCATCGTGTGTCCTCTGCCTGTTCTTTCAGGATGTAGTTCATGGTGACTTGAACTAATTAAGGGAAGCTAGCTTCTCTCTTTTTCTCATAATCTCCTTGATTTGAGGGTTTTAACTGCTATTGACTGTATTTTATCCTTTCTACTACAACTACTAATGAAGAAAAAAAGAAAGTTTTTGTCAACAAAGTCTTTGGCACCATCAAATGGTTCAGAAACCAATATGACTTTATCAGTGGAAATGACATTGAAGAGGATGCATTACCATCTGCTTTGTTGCTACACCATAAAGACTGTGGGATCTTTCCATATGACTTGCAGCTGAAACCTTCCATAAGTCCTATCTCTCCCGTTGGAATGGGAGCTCCTTGAGAAGGGGGGAGGCTTTTCTTTTCTATATGTATCTCTGGTGCTGGCACAACGCTTTGTGTATAGTAAATGCTTAATAAATGCTTCATTCATGCATTCATTTATTTAATTCATTAAACATTAATTAAACACCTACAATGTGTCAGGCACTATGTTAAACTGCTAGGCTGGGGGAGATACACATAAGAAAAAGAAAGAACCTGCCTTCAAGGAATTTACAGTCTAATGGGGAAAGACAACACACAAAAGGAAGCTGGGAAAAGGTGGTAGTGGACGTCCAGGGGTACATGGCTATGGGGCATCTTGTTCCATGGAGTTGAAAGCAATCAGAGCTGCAGATGTAAAGTTAGCTGGAGTCCAATTTCTGCCCTCTATAAAGGAAGGCATTGGGAGGCTCTACTGCCCAGCCTTCTAATCAGAAGGAATAGGAGGCTGAGGGAAGTGGGAAGGCATTGAGTATCCAAGACTTGAGTGAGTACACGGCTAACTTGCCTCTTGCCTAAAAATGCCTTCCCCATTCACTTCTACTTTTCTAACCCATTATTTACTATTAATCATTTATTAAGTACCTACTATGTGCCAGGCACTGTGCCAGGTGCATGGGGTACAAAATGAGGCAAAAGATAGTTCCTGCCCTCAAGGGACTCACAATCTAATAGGAGCGACAGTAAGCAAACATATAAATAAAAATAAACTGTATACAGGATATTTAGGAAATAATTAAGAGGGAGAAGGCATTAAAGCACATCTTCCCCTCTTCTCTCCAAGGACAGTATGAGAGATTTTTGTCTGATGCTTTCTTAAAATTTAGTTAGATTATATCCACAGGATTTTATGGATCTATTAGTCTGCTAGCCTTGGGAAAAAAAGAAATTAAGTTAGTCTAGCATGACCTGCTCTTGATGAAATATTGCTGCCTCTCTGTGTTCACTTCTTCCTTATCTAGATGTTAACTAATCATCTTTTTAATAATTTGCTTTTTAAATGATTTAATAATAAATAATACATTTAATATAACAATAATAATATAAAATAATATACTTTCTAATAATTTTGCTAGAAAGACATCATGGTACAAAGGATAGAGGGCCAGCTTCAGAGTGAGGAAGCTGTGGGTTCAAGTCTTGCCTCTTATACATACCTGCAGTATGATTTTGGGTAAGTTACTTAAACTCTTAGGGTCACAGGCAATACTGTAAGCCTATAAATTATAGAGTACTTGCTGATCTGTGTTGGTAGAGGGACTTTCCTCACCAGAAGTTCCCTACACCACTAACAGGCACATGCCATACCCTTCTCCCCGCCAGGACTTAGGAACCAAAATCAAACTCACAGGTCAGTAGCTTCAAGATTCTTTTCTCTTCCCCTGTGGGGAAAAAATACAGACATTTGACCATTACTTGATACCTCTTCTTTTCTCCATGATCTTTGATAATAACAATAGCTCACGTTCATATAGCACCTACTATGTGCCAGGCACTATGATAAGTGCTTTACAAATATTACCTCAGTTCATCCTCATAACAAACTTTCAGGGTAGGTGCTATCATTTTCCCTATTTTACAGATAGTGAAACGGAGGCAAACAGAGGTTAAGAGACTTGCCCAAGGCCACATAGCTAGTGATTTGAACTATTTTTTTGAATTTGAATTCAGGTCTTCCTGACTTCAGGCCCAGCACGCTATCCGTTGTGCCACCTAGCTGGTCACTGACAGCTGATAAGTGCCTGTTTTTAAAAAATTAATTGTATTTTTAAAATAAACAGACATCTATTTTCTTTCCCCTCCCCTAGCCCCCTTGAAAAAGAAAATAAAAGAAAACCCTCAATGCAGTCAAGCAAAACACCTTTCATCTTTGGCTATGGCTAAAAATATATGTCTCGATCTGTACCCTGGAGTCCGTCACCTCTTTTCCTGGATGTGGGTAGCGTGTTTCATCGTGCGTCCTCTGTCTGTTCTTTCAGGATGTAGTTCATGGTGACTTGAACTAATTAAGGGAAGCTAGTGTCTCTCTTTTTCTCATAATCTCCTTGATTTGAGGGTTTTAACTGCTACTGACTGTATTTTATCCTTTCTACTACAAAAGATTGGATTCTGTTTTCTTGTCAGAGAAAACAGAAAGATGAGTTGAACAGCTCCTCCTTCTCTTCACCATCCATTATCATTATCTCATACACTTCAGTCAGCAGTCATAAGTTTTCTTTGATCTTCTTTCTCCCAATCTGGCTAAAAAGTCTCTTTTTCTAGTCCTTCGTTCATCTTGGTTGCCCTAGCTCATTTTATCTTTAGCCCTATTATTACAAGATGGCTCATGCTTTTTTATTCATCTTCCATCATTTGCCTTTACTTTCTTCTCAAATTCTTTTTCAAAGCAAAATTGACCGAGGAGTTTCTTGTGTATCTGTATTGTGTATTCTTGCGTGTCTTTAAGTCATTCTCCTTTCACCTCCTCATCTGAATTTTTTCTCTTTGTGCATTCGTAATTTCATTCTTGATAGCTTGCTATCCCTTCAGGGATGACTTCCCCAGTAGACTTCTAGGTCATGAAAGCTTCTTGGGGAGGGGGCCATTCTTCTTCCCTCTTCCTGCTCTGATTCTGATTCTTTGGACTTTATCACCAGGCCTCAGTTGCCTTCTCACCCTTCCCTAATCATTGGAGCCTTCTCACCTTGGAACATCACTCTGCCCCTCTAGTCTTCTTTTCCCCTTGGTGAGTTTATCCCTGGGGCCTCCATTTTGGAGAAGAGCCCAGGCTTGTAAGCTCCCTGAGGGCAGGTGCCATCTTTCTTTTTACTTGTGTTTGTATACCTAGTGCTTAGCACATAGTAAAGCTTTTGTTGTTAATTGTTTTTCAGTCATATCTGACTCTGCCTGAGCTTGCTTGGGGTTTGCTTGGCAAAGATACTAGTGTTTTGTTGTTTCCTTCAGCTCATTTTAGAGATGAGGAACCTGAGTCAAACAGGGTTTAGTGACTTGCCCAAGGTCACACACCTTGTAAGTATCTGAGGCTGGATTTGAACCAGGGTCCTTCTGACTCCAGGCTCAGCCTCTATCCACTGAGCCATCTGGTTGCCTGAGCATTAAGGTAAGTGCTTAATGATTGCTTAATGTCTGCTTTTCTGTTAAATCTTTTGAAATATTTTCTCCTAAAATCCAGAGTACATGTACTTTGATGACTCTCTTTTCTCTTTTCTTTTTTGGCAACTCTCCCTACTGCCTGTCCCCTGATTGGAAAAAAAAGAAAGAAAACCTTTGTAACAAATATTGCAATACTTTAAATGGCCTTTGTCAGATGCACCATATTTTTTTATTCAGGGGCTTGTTCTTTCTCTATTTTAAGTCATATTCTGGAAATCCAAATTCAGTTTTCAAATACCATCTTTTTAACCAGTTAACTTCCCATGTTACAGTGTTTTATGTGAAAAGGAGCATTTGAAGAACTTTACCATAAATAGAGAATTGGTTTTTGCACTCTGTATGGGACAACTTTAATAGCACCAGCAAACACCTTAGGTAAGCATGTCTTTGCGTTTTACAACTCACTTGATTTACATATTCCTCGAATCATTAAACAAAATTATCTCCCTAGTTCCATCTGTCATAGAATCTTGTTTAATTAAGAGAGATGAATACATAAGATAACTGGCACAAATCTTTGGATCTAAGAAGCATATCCTCAAGTTGATTAGAAAATGCAACACATATAGATACATGAGATCTGAGGTTGGAGGGAGAAGCTTTTTCCATGTCGTAACAGAAAGGGCCCTGGATTTGAAATCAGAAGGCTTAGGTCCCAGTCCTGCGGTGCAAGTATCTCTATGATCTTAGACTATCATTTCACCATTGTAGCCTCAACTTCTCCATCTTTAAAATGAAGAACGTGGATTATGATGACCTCTAAGGTCCTGCCTAACTCTGGAATGCATTTGATGGCCAGAATATGCTTTTCACAAAAAAGTCAGCTGCCAACTTTAAGGTTTGAAAGATCTCTTCTAAGTTCTGAGCACTAGTGAAGGGGTTTCTTTTTCACTTAGACAAAAGATCCAAAGTTTTTGAATTTTACTTATCAGTGAATTAGGGGGGTGTCTACCCCAAGCATAAGAAGACTTCCTTTGGTGCAATGGAGTGGAGTGGGGGGGGAAAGGAGAAAAATTTGTTCCAGCATCCATCAAGGTGGCCAAAGTATGTACTGTGGAGTGCTTACAGCTTGGTCAGATATCGAAGATGCCAAGGTCATCCATTGCATTCCAGCCATCAGCAGTTATCTTGACTTATGTCTTGTCATGAAACTTTGATGACTTTGGAAGAGAGAATGAGGCCAATGACTTTGTGCAACTCTGTTTCACTTAAATCCGGTTTATGCAGGAGTCAAGACATCACCCCATGAGGTAATTGGTCTTCTTTGAAACTAAGGATAAACAACAAGATGAGAGACAAATTCTACTAGCCCTTAATAAGACATATTTGAGGGGAATGATTTAAGAGTAAAATAAGCTTTTCTCCTTTTTTCCTATGCTTTCCATTTCCCCCAAATGATTATTGACTTAAAAAAAACTAGCCTGGTGTAATGAATATGACATGGACTTGGAATCTGGAAGATTTAAGTTTGAATCTTGCCCCAGACACTAGCTGTATGTCTCTGGGCAAGTCATTTAACCTCTCTGTGCCTCAGTTTTCTCATCTGTAAAATAAGGGGGTTGGACTTAACGGCTGGTAAAGTCCCTTCCGTCTCTAAGGAGACTGGAAGCCAGTGTTCAAAATATAAATTCAGGTGGTTGAATTTAAAGAAGGTTTAAGGAAGTTAATAGAGGTTGTCATTAATTCAAAGTACATTGTAAACTTCTGAATATAGCTATTATAAGAGAGGAGTATGAGGACCAGAATGTAGAGTAGAGGGACTCAGTTAGACTTGCTACTCCAGGTCATGGCTTAGGAAACAGTTATGAAGAGTTATAAAAGGCATTTATTAGAAAAGAAAGGGTAGATAATAACACTGATGGTAAATTATTTAACTTGAAAAGGCTACAAGCCAAGACTAAAGTGGAGGGAGAGTTGGTGCACAACTTTTTGTTCACAGATTATTGCACACTCATTGCAGCCTGAGGCTGAGATGCAAAAAAGGATGGATTGATTCTCTGCTGCTTCTACTAATTTTGGCCTAACAATTAACACCAACAAAAAAGGTCTCTACAACAGCACTACAACATCCATATGTGGAACCACCAGTTACAGCAAATGGAGAAACTTTGAATGCTGTGGATAAGTTCACTTACCTTGGCAGTATGCTTTCCAGGGATGTACACGTAGATGATGAGATTGATGCATACCTTGACAGAGCAGCTCAGTGTTTGAGAAGCTCCGAGGGAAAGTGTGAGAGAGAAGAGGTACTGGACTTCTTACTAAACTGAAGGTCTGCAGAACTCAGTGTTGTATGCCTATGAAACCTGGACAGTATACCAGCACCATGCCAGGAAACTGAATTGCTTCCATTTGAATGGTCTTAGGAAGATTCTGAAGATCACCTGGCAAGATAAGGTACTGGACACTGAAGTTCTTTTTTGAGCTGAACTGCCAAGCAGAACACAACTCCTATGGGCTGGTTATGTTATTTGAATGCCAAAAGCACATTTGCCTAAAAGACTATTTTATGGAGAACTCACACAAGGCAAACGCTCACATGGTGGTCAGAAAAAGTGATACAGGAGCAGCTAGGTGGCACAGTGAATAGAGCACCTGCCCTGGAGCCAAGAGGACCTGAGTTCAAATCTGGCCTCAGACACTTGTCACACTTACTAGCTGTGTGACCTTGGGCAAGTCACTTAACCCCAATTGCCCTGCCAAAAGGAAAAAAAAAGAAAAAGTGGTACAAGTACACTCTCAAAGTCTCTCTGAAGAACTTTAAAATCAGTTGTGAGACATAGAAGATACTGACACAGGACTCCCCAGCATGCATCAAAGAAGGTGCTGTACTCTGTGAACAAAGCAGAATGGCAGTAGCTCAAAAGAAACATGAGATACACAAATCTGGAGACATCTCCACTCCAAATGTTCATATGGATTATTTGTGCCCAACCTGTGGTAGAGCCTTTTGAGCTCATATTGTTCTGTTCAGCCACAGTCAGACCCCAAACATAGTGAGGTCATTTTGGTCCCCTTCTAGAACAAAGGATACCAACCAACCAATCAACCAAGCAAGGGCAGATAGGTAAAAGAGGGAAGGTGATAGAAGGGAAAATTAAAATTTTGAGAGTTAGGAACAATTTGTGAAGAGGGTTTATATCACAGGATAGGGAGAAGCTACAGAAAGCCAAGATTTATAAGATGGGAATCAGTTGGCAACTAGTTACATTGGTAAAAGAGATGACTACGTGGTCAATAGTCTCAAATTGAGGTTAAAGAGAATACCTGAGCACCTTTGAGGAGAGAATGTTGTTCGCTGAGATACCAAATATAGTGGGGAAGAGGAAGGAAGAGGTTCCATCTATGACTAGGCAGGAACAATGAAGTTAAGTTTTTATTAATCTCCTGTTATGTGCCAGGAACTGTGCTAAGTGTTGGGGATTGTAATAAGAGTGCCGAGTTTATAATCTCAAAGAGGATCATAAACATGTCTGAAAGGTTCGGAATCGCCGGATAGAAGAAACTCTCAAAGTAGAAGGCAGAAGAATCAAAACATTTATTTAGGCTCCACAGTAACCAACCCATGAACCAGAAGCCCCATTTTGATATGTTGGTCATAATCTTCCAGGCCCAATAGGTACGCCTTGAAAGAGTAACCAGGAGGCTACAGAGAAACATGATTGCGTAAAGCAAAATCATGTTTCCCCCTTGATGGTAATAAGATTACCCACTGGACTGAAGTCTTTGTTCAGCTTCCTCCCGTAGATCAGCTCTGCTGCTGGCAGCTCCTGCCTCAGCTGTGTCTGTTTCTGAAACTGAAGCTGCAACTGAAACTGACGATGTAACGGTCGTAACTGCCTCTGTAACGGTCGTTGTAACTGCCTCTGGCTCCAACCGGAAAAGGAAAGAGAGGAAGAATCTTCAAGCTGTCCTCTCCCCTCTTATAGGGTTTCTGACATCATCAAGCTCCGCCCAAATGACCAGGGCCGATTGGTTCCTGAGTTGGCTCCTCCCCCTAGGGTAGACCAGGTTCTGGAGCTAACACCTCCCCTCAGCCAGCCCCATGACTCCCCACACAGGAAGCCGTCTGCCTCCCGGCATGCTCCCCGGGCCTCCTGCCCCGGAAGAGCAAGCCACAGTGTCCAGAGGCTCAATGAGGCAAGCTGAGCCATTCAAAGAAAACAAAAGCCATTATGGCTACATTCCACCCCTTGTTATAGGATACATAATCTAATCAGCCATGTATCCTAGAACATACATTGTGATTCAATTACAAAGGAAACTAAAACATATCATTCATTATAAAGCAAAACATATCATTTGGTGACATTCCTAAACATTGGTTTAACGATTCAAATGCGATCCACCCCTAGGTCCCAGCAAGATAATCTCTTCAATCAATCATCCCCAAAATAATTATTAATAATTCAAATGTCCACCCCTAAATCCTTGTATCCATTACATAGGATCAATAATATCATAACAATAAAACAACACAGCAAGGATAACACAAAATAAGTAAACAGAACACTATCATCATTTCCACCCCCCTTGAACGATTGGGGCTCAAAATCTTGGGGTGAGGGGTGAAGGTCTCATTTTCCATAGCTTCTTCATGCTGAAATTGGATGTAGAGATGGCCCTGCCCCCAAAAAGTCCCATTCCAGAGGTCATTTCTTTAACAAGCTGGCAGGAATTCCAAGAATGCTACATGCTTAGGCAGTCACCGGAAAGTGCAGGGTGCTTAAGCCTGAAGGAAACAAAACTAGCAACAAGGTTAGCCAAAACAAAGGACAAAAAGAATAGACAAGTATGGACCACAATTCTTCAAATAAAATCATCTCAAGTTTGGTTGAGATTTCAGTTATGCAAAGATCCAACATCAGAGCCAAACTCAGGTGGGAAATGTTTCTTTTCAAAAGGAACATAATGAGGAAGCCAAGAGGATCCCACCCTAGATATAGACTAAGATTGTCCTCCCAGCCTTTCCCCAAATGTACAAGTTTTCATCCGTTAATCACACAAGGTCACCTTCAGTCTGAGTGGCTTGTAGGCTTGCAGGAGCAGTTCTGATTTCCCTATCTCTCGTGTTATCAAGTCCTCTATACATTCTGTATAATTCATTGGTTGGAATTCCATCTATCATTTCAAAACCTACTCCTGCTCTCAATAAAGTAGTAAACATTTCTTTCCTTGTTACTCTCCTTTGGCGCCAAGTTTGCTGGTTATACACTCTTCTCTCTCGAGGAGATCTATCCCTTCCCCAGTCACCTAAGTCATATAACTGTAAAATCTTATTTATCACTGTTGTAAGACGGCTCCCTACTTCTCCAAGTAATAAATTCAAAATTAGTTGTTTATAAGCAGGGGGAGCTGTCCTAATTATTAAATTCCTATGAGACAGTCCCATTGGATCATTGTAATATTTGTCTGCAGTTCCTGTCATAATGGCAGTCTTCATTACCTCCTCCTTTAGTCTCATGATACAATCTCTAAGTGAATACCAGGGTCTGTGCTCAGTGGGCCACATAGAATCAGTAGCATATCTCTTATTGCATCCCACAGCGGCTAATGCCAACAGAGTAGTCCTGCTATCACCATCTCCTTGCTGATGATGTTCCCTAAAAGCTTGTTGAACTAGAGGATCATGGCTGATACCTATGAATCTCATGCAGTCTGTCCCATCTACTGATATTCCACCGGCCCCTTGATCACTGAGTCTTACCATCCAAGATATCAATGGTTCTCCTATTCTTTGGCTGAATCTACTCAAAATATCTGTGACCTCTTGCGGTGAGAAATCTTCCTGAATTTCCCTTGTAACTGAATCTTCACCTCGGGTTTCTGTCTTCCTCCTTTGTATGGGTCGAGCCCTTGTCTGATCATTTAACCATCTCCTATTCTCTGTGTGAGGCACATCCTGAACCCCAGTAGTGTTTTGTGCCTCAGCCGGCTCTTTCTGGGCTGGGTTGAAATGCACTCTGGGCTTTTTTGGTCTCCTGTTGCTCTTAGCCACATTAATAGAAAAGTTCTCATTTGAGTCAGTTTGGTCTTCTGCTATCTGAGATTTCCCTTCTTCCTGTGGGGTAGGAGTGCCCCCATGTCTTTCACTTAATCTCAATCTTTCGTATACTAGCCGGTAGGCTGATAACACTATCCAGCTTTGCCTAGATAGTGATGCCCCTGACTGAATCCCAACTTCTCGTAAACACTTTTCTAAATCCCTAGGATCTCCTCTCCGTAGCCTTGGTTCCCAGTTTTCACAGGGTCCAGCTTTTTTAGCCAATTCTTTTGCTAGGGAGGAATAAAATGGATCCTCCCATCCTGGGATATTTATCTCTTCCTCTGGAATTGTTCTGCTTCTAAATAGAGATCTTATACCTAGCGATCCTGTTCGTGACGCCAAATGTAATAAGAGTGCCGAGTTTATAATCTCAAAGAGGATCATAAACATGTCTGAAAGGTTCGGAATCGCCGGATAGAAGAAACTCTCAAAGTAGAAGGCAGAAGAATCAAAACATTTATTTAGGCTCCACAGTAACCAACCCATGAACCAGAAGCCCCATTTTGATATGTTGGTCATAATCTTCCAGGCCCAATAGGTACGCCTTGAAAGAGTAACCAGGAGGCTACAGAGAAACATGATTGCGTAAAGCAAAATCATGTTTCCCCCTTGATGGTAATAAGATTACCCACTGGACTGAAGTCTTTGTTCAGCTTCCTCCCGTAGATCAGCTCTGCTGCTGGCAGCTCCTGCCTCAGCTGTGTCTGTTTCTGAAACTGAAGCTGCAACTGTAACTGACGATGTAACTGTCGTAACTGCCTCTGGCTCCAACCGGAAAAGGAAAGAGAGAATCTTCAAGCTGTCCTCTCCCCTCTTATAGGGTTTCTGACATCATCAAGCTCCGCCCAAATGACCAGGGCCGATTGGTTCCTGAGTTGGCTCCTCCCCCTAGGGTAGACCAGGTTCTGGAGCTAACACCTCCCCTCAGCCAGCCCCATGACTCCCCACACAGGAAGCCGTCTGCCTCCCGGCATGCTCCCCGGGCCTCCTGCCCCGGAAGAGCAAGCCACAGTGTCCAGAGGCTCAATGAGGCAAGCTGAGCCATTCAAAGAAAACAAAAGCCATTATGGCTACAGGGATACAGAGAAAGGTGGGCTAGCTAGAAAGACAAGAACCCTGAGAGAGGGTTTAGAGAAGATAACTAGCAAATGAAAAGGGATTAATGATAAAGAATGCTTTTAATGACTGATTAACACTTAACTCTGAGCTATTGACTTGAGTATAGTACAATAGAGGCAGTGGATGGCAAAGAAAGGGTTAAATTGGCCAGCAGCCACTTCACTTCACTGACCAGAAGATGGCTGCTGAGTGTGGGTTAAATGGGGTATGGTTGTTGTTCAGTTGTTCACTTGGTGTCTGACTCTTTATGACCCCATGGACCATAACATGCCATCCCCTTCTATCCTCCATTATCTCCCCAAATCTGCCCAAGTTCATTTTGTTGTTGCCATGATACTATCTATCCATCTCATCCTCTACCATCTTCTTTTCCTTTTGCCTTCGATCTTTCCCAACATCAGGATTTTTTCCAAAGTCCTGTCTTCTCACTATGTAGCCAAAGTATTTAAGCTTCAGCTTCAGTATTTGACCTTCCGGTGAATGCTGGAATTAATTTCTTTGAATATTTACTGATTTGATCTCCTTGCTGTCCAAGGGACTCTCAAAAATCTTCTCCAACAACTCAAAAACGTCAATTCTATGGCAGTCAGTTTTCCTCATACTCCAATTCTCACAGGTATGCATTGCTATTGGAAAAACCATAGCTTTAACTATACGAAACTTTGTTAGCAGGATGTCTCTGCTTTTTAGTATGCTGTCCAGATTCGCCATAGCTTTTCTTCCAAGGAGCAAATGTTATTTAATTTCGTAGCTGCAGTTGCTGTCTGTAGTGATCGTTGAGCCCAAGAATATAAAATCTGATGCTGTTTCCATTTATTCTCCCTCTATTTGCCAGGAAGTGATAGGACCAGTTGCCAAGATCTTAGTTTTTTTTTATCTTAAGCTTCAAGCCAGCTCTTGTCCTCTCCTCTTTCACCCTCATCAAGAGGCGTAAGTTCTCTTCACTTTCTGCCATCAGAATGGTATCATCTGCATATGTGAGGTTGTTGATATTTCTACCAGCAACCTTAATTCCAGCTTTCAATTCATCCAGCCTGGCATTTCACATGATATACTCTGCATAAGTTAAGTAAATAAAGTGACAATATACAGCCTTGCTGTATTCGTCTTAAAGCAATTAGTTGTTCTATGTTCAATTTTGACTGCTGCTTTCTGGGCCTACATAGAAGTTACTCTGGTACTCCCGTCTCTTTGAGGACTTGCCACATTTAGTTGTGATCCACATGATCAAAGGTTTTAATGTAGTCAATGAAGCAGAAATAGTTTTTCTGGAACTACCTTGGTTTCTTCATAGTCCAGCAAATGTTGGCAATTTGGCCGCTAGTTCCTCTGCCTCTTTGAAAACCAGCCTGCTCTTCTGGTAATTCTTGGTTCACATATTGCTGAGGCCTAGCTTACAGAATCTTAAGTATAACTTTGCTGGTGTGTGAAATGAGCACAATTCTTTCTTAATTTGGACATTCCTTGGTATTACCCTTCTTTAGGATTAGGATGTAAACTGATCTTTTCTAACCTAGTGGCCACTGTTGAATATTCTAAATTTGTTGGCATATTGAGTACAGCACTTTAACAGCATCACCTTTTAGGATTTTAATTAACTCAGCTGGAATTCCATTACCTCCACTAGCCTTACTGTTAGCAATATTTCCTGATCCCACTTGACTTCATTCTTTAGGATGTCTGGCTCTAGATCATTAACTACCTCATCCTGCTTATTGGTGATGTTAAGATCTTTCTTATATGTTTCTTTTGTGTAATTTTGCTACCTCTTCTTAATCTTGTTTGCTTCTGCTAAATCCCTATCATTTTTGTCTATTATCATGTCCATTTTTGCATGAAACCTTCCCCTGATATCTGTGATTTTATTTTTTTCTTTTTTGGAGGGGGGAAGGCAAGACAATCAGGGTTAAGTGACTTGCCCAAGGTCACACAGCTAGTAAGTATGTCAAATGTCTGAGGCCGCATTTGAACTCAGATCCTCCTGACTGCAGAGCTGGTGCTCTATTCACTGTTCCACCTAACTACCTCTGACATCTGTAATTTTCTTGAAGAGATCACTTGTCTTTACCATTCTATTGTTTTCTATTATTTCTTTGCATTGCTTGTTTAATAAAACCTTATCTTTCCTCACTATTCTCTGGAGTTCTACATTCAGTTGGATATATCTTTCCCTTTCTCCTTTCCCTTTTCTTCTTTCCTCAGCTATCTGTAAAGCCTCATCATACAGTGTAACAGCAAGCACCCTGGCATACCCAGAATGGCTTGCTAGCATAGGTTCTTTGATCTGCTTTTCTAAAGGAAAGACAACCTTTAAATGGGTCAACAATCTTACTTTAATTAAACATATATATCATTCACTAGTTCAGGGGAAAGGTTAGCACCCTGAATGTGGAGAAAATACAAGCAGAGAAAGTAGCACAGAGATCAACAGACAGGGCTCCAAACATCTGAACAAAGTAATACAACTACCTACATTCTCCACTAGATGGGGAGGACCAACATCTGAGTAGTTGGGGGTGGGAGGGGTGATGCTCTTAACTATTCAGAGTCCTCTCCAGGGAATCAAAAGATCCTACTTGGGAGCAAGCCCCCAAAGGAAAATCTCACCTCAGAATATTTATACACTTTTGGCCTATTAAGGCTCAGAGCCAGAAGGCATCACAACCCTTGTGACTCAGTGCTTAATTAGCTTAGTACCAAAAGATGTGAAAGCTTTCCCTAGGCAAGTTCCTCTTAGGCAAGTTATTCCCCCAACTGGCTCTATGTGATTCAGGATGTATCACAGCTGTGAACTGAGCCAGAGCTCAAAGCAGCAAGACATCCATGATTGAACATATGTGGGCACATAGGCCTATTAATGGATGGGGAAGATCTTGCTATTCCATTAACATTACAGACAGCCATTTTGCTTTCTTGCATTGCTTTTTATTTGGAACGTTTTTTGTTGTTGCCTTCTATATGCTTTTGCAAACCTCTGTCCACAGTTCTTCAGATATTCTATCAGATCTAATCCCTTAGATCTATCATCACCTTCATTTCATATTCATAAGGTATGTTATTTAGGTCATACCTATACGGTCTGGTGGTTTGTCCTACTTTCTTCAATTTAAGTCTGAATTTTGCAATAAGAAGCTCACGATCTGATTCATAATCAGCTCCTGATCCTGTATATGATGGAGTACAAAATGGGGTACACTGTGATCTATTAAGTCAATTAGGGAAGTGAAGCTGGTTTGTTACATGATGAAGGACCAAATTTAGTAGCTCATATGAGAAGAATGGGAGTGTAGTTATATAAGGTCTACATATCGGGCTAAACTTATGGTCAGAAAGAACTGGGTTTAAATTTAGTCCAACTGATCGTGTGACTCTAAAAGGGTCACTTACCCTATCAGTGTCCCTTGTTGTTCAGTCGTTTTTTAGTAATGTCTGATTCATGGTGACCCCATTTAGGGTTTTCTTGGCAAAGATGGTGAAGCAATTTGCCATTTCATTCTCCAGCTCCTTTTAGAGATGAGGAAACTGAGGAAACAGGCTTAAGTGACTGGTCCAGGGTCACACAGCTAAGACGTGTCTGAGACTAATTTGAACTAAGGTCTTCCTGACTCCAGGCCAGGTGCTTTCTCTACTGGGCCACCTAGCTGTCCTCCTACTTGCCTGTAGGCCACTCTCTAAGTTGCAGAGAGTAATGTGCTAACCTGTATAGGAGTATAGTATCAATGAAATCACAGCTTAAGTCTTCACCTCCTATCATTGCCTATGTACAGGTGCAGGTAAGATGGGGGAAGTTTAGGAGAAGAAGCAAGATGAGTCAAAAGTGAGAATCTGTGATGAGTTAAACTGTAGTATGAAACCGAGAGAAGACCACTTAGTGGACCTGAAAAACCAGAATAGTAGCCTAGGAAATAAAACAAATTGTGATAGTAATGTATTGTTTAGACAAGCTATCTATTGACTTGATTGATGTGTTCATGTAGGCATCACAGCCCCCACACCCTGGCAAATTATAGGAGTCATGGCTTGGCAGTCCTGGAGCCTTGAAGCGTGAAATTATATGGGTGGTTTAATTGAACTGTATGTGAACAGCAGTATAGAAGAATTTGGGTCTTGAAGCCCAAAATTATGAGTTTGAATTTTGGCTCTTACTTGAAGTATGTGTTTTTGGGCAAGTTAAGCTTTGTGAGCCTCAGTTTACTCACATGTAAATGGAGGCAGTACTTGCACTACCTATTGCACAGGGCTTTTTCAAGCATTTTATAAGCTGTCACATGCTGTATAAGCATGTGATTTCAGTATTATAATACGTTTTGTGCTCCTACATTTACTCATACCATAGGAAATTTTAGCAGTGACATTCGAACAGTTGATATGTGTTGACCTACAAGGGATAGGGTAGTAGAAAGGGAATTAGGGAAGGTCAGGGATAGGCCGGGATCCAGGATCATGGTGTGTGGTGGGAAAATCTCTCTTTTTGTCCTTGGATGGCTAGGGTGGTGAAGGGTGAAGCAGATGAGAGCCATCCAGCTGATGAGACATAGTGTTAGAACCCTGCTCACGGCAGGGGAGCCCTCTGAAACTCTTGGTCTCATTAGGGGGCAAGTCAATAAATGATATGCAAATAATTTAGCAGTTAGATAGTCAGCCTTCCCAGAGTGAATTGCTATCATTTCCACTACCATTTGGTTTAGTGATTAATCCCTGTAAAACTGGGATGCCTGGGGGGTAGGAGGGAATAAATCCAACAGGACTTGGGGAACAATTACAAGTGTTCGAAATTTACAATATGAAGCTTTGATCCTAGTGAATGTGGGATGCGTTATTCATTTTTGGCATCTGTTTTCTTGACTGACCTATGGTTGTTGATTTTTCAAAGGGTGCCTTTGTACACCTCAAGTAGAGAACTGTGAAGTTGCCGGGATAGGGGAAGAGGAAGAATTGTGCATGTAATATGTTTTCAATCTCCTTTTTGTAAGACCAAGTTACGTTCTTTGAAATGTAATTTAGGTTCCAATTAAACCAAAGCCATCTGCATGCTCTCCAGGAGCACTGTCTGTCCAGAGTAAACACAGAGAACTCTTTCCCTTGTGAATCGGAGAAGCCCTGTGCTCCTAGGAGGATAAATTGTGAAGCTCCTGGATTAGATCCCTGTAGTCACCCCAACATTGGGCCTCGGCTTCTCTCCTCAGTCCTTTACTCCCTGAACTCTGGTGTCTATCCTCTCAGTCCCAGTTTTTGGCCCTCATCCCAACCCTGGTGATGGATCTGTTGCTTCCTGGCACATTCCCTTTCACTTCTCCTCCTGCACACTCAAGGGCCTTCTGTTGGCAGTGAATGTGCCTGGAACAGAGCAGGTTTTCCCAGCAGTGTGGAACTTAACCATTTAATTTTTTCCTTCTGGTCCCTTTATGATCTGTCCATTCTCCATGCAAGTAGACCATGCAGTGAGTAGATAATGGCTTGATATTTTCCTGTCTGGCCTAATAGACTGTACAAACCTCCTGTATCCTTAATGTTCTCACCTCTATCTTTTCATTCTGTAAAAGATGTGCATTTTATTTGGATAATTTTGTTCCTTCCTTTGCATCTTTTGGTTAAACTTCCTCTTAATTTTTTTTCCTTTCAGTTTTCAGAATTATCATCTCTTAAGAAGCAGTATGGAAATGGGAAGACCGTGGACTAAGTTGTGATATATGGATATGATGGAATACCATGATGCCGTAAGAAATGAGGCAACAGATGAATTCAAAGAGGCATGGAGATACGTGAACAGTTGCAGAATGAAGTGTGCAGAACCTGAAGAACAATTTGTACCATAACATTAATATTATGAAACAAACAATCCTGAAGACTTTTATAAAGTGATAGAGAGAGAAATGAGCAGAACCAGGAGTGTAATTAATAACAGTAACAGCAACAATAGAAATTCAAACAGCTTTGAAAACTGTAGGAATTGTGACCGATCCAATGATGATTGATGATTCTGGAGGACCAAGGATGAAATATACTATCTACCTCCTGACAGTTGATATATGTAAAGTACAGAATGACACATACATTCCTCCATACAGATACACAAAATACATATGTGCCAAGAGAGGGTCATTGGTTATATGCAAATGCATGCATACAAACATGCACACGTATGTACATGTAGGTAAATGTGCATGCATATATGTGTGTGTATATGTGGTATGTGTGTGCGTGTGTGTGAATAACCAATGAGCGAACTTGTTTTGCTTGACTATATCTATTTGTTATGAGAAATTTGTTTTTCTTTTCCCATTTTTCCCAATAAAGTGGTAGTTGAGAAGGAGATAGAATAAATATTTGTTAAATTTTTTAAAAATAAAAATAAAGAGGTGGAAGGTGTGCTACAGATGTGGAACGTTGTATGCACTTTCAGATGAAGTCATTATATTGTTAGTTTTACTTAACTTTTTCTTTGTCATAAGAGTAGGGATGATCTTTAAATGTTAATACTGTGAAAACAAAATACATCAACAAAACTTAAAAAAAGAGAAAGAAAGAGCACTGGACTGGGAGTCAGGAAACCCACCTTCTATTCTTGACTCTGCTACTGATAAGAGAGAAGTTATTTGCCCTCCTTCGTCCTCAGTTTCCTCATCAGTGAAATGAGACAGTTGGACTAAATGACCTGGAAACTTTCCTTCCATCTGTAACACGCTAATGATTCTTTAATGACTTAGGAGGAGCTGGGCATGGTTCTTGATCCAGCTTATTTTTTTCTCTGTTCTCCCTGGGCTTTTTGTAGTCTAATCCTTTTGAGTTGACTCTGAATGGATTTTGGACTTGGCTGTGGGAGGGTTCTGAGATTTTTTTTCTTGGCCTGGACTTTTCTTCCCTTTCAGTGTTCTCTATCTCATGTGGCAGAGTCAGTAAACATTTTTTTTTGCATTAAAAAGGGTTCCTGGGTTCTGGGTTGATTTTTTACTGATGCCCGAACAAGAGAATAATATTTATGTATTGATACTAGGCAGAGAGATTATTTTTACATATACAGAAAGATAGTTTCCTGAGATTTAAGAAAATTAGAGCTTGGAGCAGAATAGGTCCCTATCGACTTGAGCATAGTCTTCTCTGAATTTGGAAGGATGGAGATGATGACCTTCAGGAGTCACATAATTTTTTATACCAAGGTTTCTGCAATCCTCTCAAATGCCCTCAAATTTTCTTGGCAGTTTTTAAACAAAATAGTCGCTAACATTTATACGGCAGCTCAAGTTTTACCAAGCGACTTATGTACATTATCTTATTTGATCCCAGTAAGGATCTGCGAGGTAGGTAAAAAGAGATATTACCATTTTATAAATGAAGAAATAGAGAATAGAGATTAGAAAACTTGCTTATGGTAACACAATTAATAAGAATTGGAGGTGGAATGGGAGCATAATTGTCTGCTGACTACAGCTGTAACACACTTCCCATGACACCCTGCTGCCTATCCAGTGAAATTCTCAAAGATGTCTGTCCTATTGAAAGCAGACTATCTGGGCAAACGCCATCTTTTTGCACCCTAAAGAAAAAGAATTCCCACAGAAGTGAAAGGGTGTTGTTTATTCTAGTACTTGTGGGTGCCAAACCTTTTCAATTGTAGAGAAAATAGTCCATCTGCTTAATTCAGCTTTTCATGCAGAGAGTGACTTGGGTAAGCCATTGGGTACTGCAAATGTTTGATGGGCTGTAGGGATGATCTGAAATGTCCTCAGAGTGAGGGAGCAGAATCACAGAATATCAGAGCTAGAAGAGGCGTCAGAGGTTATCTAGTCTAACCTGAATCTTTAAAGGAATCCCCTCTAAATATTCCTAACAAACAACCTCTGTTGGAAGGCTTCTGGTGAGGGGAAACCCAACTCTCAAGTCAGCCTACATTCTATTCTTAGGCTGCTCTAATTGTTAGGATGTTTTTTTTCTTTCTTATAGTGAGTCAAAATCGGCCTCCCTCTAATAACTCCTTTTAGTTTTCTCCTTTGCATCCATGAAGAGCAAGTCTCTGATATACTTACTACCTGTGTAAACTTCGTGGGCCTCAGTTTCTTCATCTGTAAAACTAGGGGGGTTTGGGGGCAGCTAGGTGGTTCAGTGAGTACAGCACCGGCCCTAGAGTCAGGAGGACCCGAGTTTAAATCCGACCTCAGACACTTGACACATTTAACTAGCTGTGTGACTTTGGGTAAGTCATTTAACCCCAATTGCCCTGCCAAAAAACAAAACAAAAAAAATGAGTGGGGTTTGGGTTCAATGGCCTCTGAAATCCATTCTAGAGCCAGATCTAGATCCTATGATCTTAAGTCCAATCCCTTTCCCATCTGATGGCCCTCCATATATTTGTAGATAGTTATCTCTCCCCTAAGCCTTCTCTTCTCTAGGTTAAAAATATCTGATTCCTTTGATTAGTCATTACGTGAAACGGTCTTAAGGTCCTTCGCCATCCACTTCTTTTGAACCCTCCAGCTTGTCAATGTCCTTCCAAAAACATAGTCTACTCAGATGAACGCAGTATCCTAGAGATTATTAGATCAGAGTGGAGTAGAATGAAACTATTACCTCCTGTGCTATGCTGATTGGTTAGTGAATGAGTGCAAACTCCCATGGACCACTCTATCCAGCCATCCCTAGACCCCAGACTAGCACGATGGAGCAAACCACCCTGGCCTTCTTCTTGCCACTTGTCTTACTTTCCTTATCCCTGTCTCTTTTCCACTTCTTACTCAGGGCAACCATAATTGAGTCAATACTATCACTACCTTTGGAAAGAGGATGTGTCAATCAACTTCCCTATGATTCCACTGATCATTCCTGTAACTTCCCAGTCCAAAAGTCCTTCCCAGGTCACCACTCTTCTATGGGTGTTGTTCTGCCTTAACAGAATGTAAGCTGGAGGGCATCTCTCCTTGTATTTATATTCCTAGCATTTAGCACACTGCTTGGCACATAATAACTGCTTAATAAATGGTTTTCATTCATTCATTTGTTCATTCATTGTCTTATTGACACATTAAGCTCAAAGTCTGCAAAAATCATTGTATCTTTTTCATATTAACGATCATTTAGTCCTTATCACCTCCATCTTGCATTTGTGAAGAAATTTTTTAACCAAACATAGGATCTTACATTTTTCTCTAACATAGTTCATCTTATTAGGCTTAGACTATCAAACTAGGGTTTTGAAATCTTATTGGATTCTGCCTATCATGATGTATTAGCTATCTTTTCTAGTTTTGTATTATCTGCAGATTTAATAAGCAAGACATTTTTTGCCTTGATTCGAGTCACTGCTAAGGATATTAAACAACGCAGGGCCAAAAATATATTTCTGGGATACTCCAAAAGAGACCTCCATCTACATTGATGTTGACCTCTATTAAAGACAATTCTAGGTAATTATGTGATGTAGTCAAGAGACAGCTGGACCTGGAGTCAGAAAGATGAGTTCAAATCTTGCCTTAGACACTTAATAGCTATGTGACCCTGGGAAAATCACTTAGCCTCTCTCAGCCTCAGTTTGCTCACCTGTAAAATAGGAATATCACTTATCTCACAGAGCTATTGTGAGTATTGGATGAGATAACACAGGCAAAACACTTTGCAAATTTTAAAGTGCTATATAGTTGCTGGTTATCATATTATTATATGATGTATATTTATGATAATAATATAACACTGAGTACAATCATTTGATTATTTCCAAATTCATCGAAACTGTAGTATAGTTTTGTCTTGTTCACAAGGATAACATGAGAGATTTTGTCAAATTTTTTTTGCAGAAATCTAGGTGAAGTAGGTCTACGACATTCCCCAAACTACCAGCCTTGTAATGCTGATCTGGCAGCCCTTATCTGAGTCCTTTGACATCTTGACTACTGATTAATATCACTGGTAGCCATATAACCTAGTTGGATGGAGTCTTTCCACTTTGTTGGCATGAGTGTTATTTGTTTGTTGTTCAGTCATTTTAGTCATGTCCGACTGTTCATGTCCCCATTTGGGATTTTCTTGGCAAAAATGCTGGAGCCATTTCCTTCTCCAGCTCATTTTACAGATGAGGAAACTGAGGCAAACAGTGGCTTGCTCAGGGGCATACAGCTAATAAGTGTTTGAGGCCAGATTTGAACTCAGGAAGATGAGTCTTCCTGACTATTGGCCTGGTATTCTATCCACTGTGCCACCTAGTATACTGGCAACATTAATCCACTGGGTAGGATTGTGAAAATGTTCACAGGAGAGGAGTTGCTGCTCTTACTTTATATGAAATCGCTGGAAGAAAAGGATTGTGTGCATCACCTGTAGCACCTGCACAAGTGTCTTGCATCTACTTCAAAAACAAATTCTAAAAGGAGTATCCTAAACGTTTTCTTTTGTCCTTTATGCCTTAGGCACCCCATTTATGGGTTTTGCCATATGGCTATTTTTTGGGGGGTGGGCTTCTTTTTCTGAGCTACAGTCTCCTGCACAAGCCACATGCTCTTAGTAAACTCACAGAGAATACCTGAGCATGGTTGGGGAAAGAGCATACATTCTAGAATGGACTGTACATGTAAGCTGCTAAGTGGGTGGAATGCAAGTAACCAGTGAGAGAAAGGCGCCATCCATGCTTCTACTGCCATGCAATGACTCCCTCAACAAGTCTTTATTAAATGTTTACTATCTTCTAGGTACTGTGCTAAGAGCTGAGGATGCAAAGAAAGGCAAATACATGGTTCCTGCCCCCAAGGAGTTGACATTCTAGCATGGGATATAACACATAAAAAGTTCAACATACAAGATATATACAGTATAAGTGGAAGGTAATTTCAGAAGGAAGAAGAATGGGGGATGGATGGACCAAGAAAGGCCTGCTGCAGAAGATGGGCTCCCAATCTTTTCAAACATGAGGTTACTTTCCCTTAACGTTTAAAAAATATTTTAAGACTGATTACCATAAATTACAAACAAATATCCTAATAGAGAAATGATGAGCAAATCTTACATTAAACACTTAGCAATGATCAAAGTAGGAAAAAAAATAAGTTTGTTGTATACTTCTTAGGTTCTTTTATCTTTGCCTTTTTTCTTTCGATACAGTTGTAGCAAATGTCTATATACTTCTGGTTCTGCTAAATCTCTTTGTATCATTTCATATATGTATTTCCATGTTTTCTTGTATTCTCCATATTGTTTTTATGATCCCAGAATATTCTGTTACATGAATATATCATAATTTATTCATCTATTGCTAATTGTTAAGTATTGAAGGTGTTTTTAATTCTTTGCTATTGCAAATTAAGAGGTGAGTAATATTTTTGTATAGAGTTGTTACAACAATCCGGCTAGCACCTGCTGTGGGGGGTGTAAAACCAACAACAACCAGCTCACAGAATGCTACAAAAGCCCAGGTTCTTTTGATCTGCTTTACTAAGGAAAGCAATGTTAAGGGATTAACAATCTCAATTTAATCCAGCATACAGCTATCATTCACTTAGTTCAGGGGAAAAAGGCAGCACCCTGAACTTCAGAGCAAATACAAACAAATTACAAACATCAACAGACCAAATACAATTCATAGTTACCAAGAGAACCATTAACATCTGAGTTCAGCTGGAAGGCCCCTACAGCAGCTGCCCAGAGTCCCGTGCCTCCAGGAGTGAGAGCCTTAAGCAAATAGCTCTGTTCTCCCTTTTTTTTTTTTACAGTTTCAGATGTCATCAAACATCATCTGAATGACCAGAACTTAGGCTTCTATGATTGGCTCTGGTGTTAGCACCTCCCTTCATTGGCCCCACTGGAGCCCCACCTTAGTTACCAATTCACACCCATGTAGTCTTAGCACCTAATAGATAGGGGTTTGGGCCTGGGGCTTAGCACCTAGTAAAACTCAATCAAAGACACTGAATTAATCAAAGGAAACAAAGGCCATACTCTTCAAGGATCCCCAATACCAGAGTCCTTTCTTCCTTTGAGGAACCCTTTTCAATGCAAAAAAAATGTTTACTGACTCTGCCGCATGAGAGTACAGATAGTACAAAAGTCCTAGACTTTTGGGACATGCTGTAGTTATACTGTTAATATCAGTTGATTGAGAGAATAGATAATAGGTAATTCAGTAATGCTTTTGTAAAAAAGTCTTTTGTTTTTGTATCATTTACATTTTCAAATATATCTGTCTCCTATGCCATATCCATGCTTTCTTTGTAACAAAGAATTAAAAAGAAAAAAAATAATTCAGCAAACCTGAACAACACACCAAATGCACCTGATAGTGTATGCAATATTCTATTCCTGTAGTCCCCCTCCTCTGTGAAGAAGGAAGGGAAATTCAGCTCTGCTCTGAGGCCAATCTTGGTCAATAAACATACGTGACATTGGGTTTCATTTCATTATTATTCCAACTTACACTGCTGTGGTCATAGTGTATATTATTTTCTGGTTCTGCTTATTCAATTTGACTTTGCATCAGTTCAAACAAATCTCCCCATGTTTCTCTGAATTCTTCGTAACCCTTGACTTTAAAAATACAGCACCATTTCATTACATTAATGATTCAGTTTGCTTAGCCATTTCCCAATTTATAGTTCTCCACTTTGTTTCCAGCTCTTTGCTTCCTCCTAAAGTGATGCAATGAAATGTTTTGTAAATATGAGACCTTTCTTAGTAATGTTTTTAAAATTAATAGTGCTATATTAATCAAAATAGCACCTATGTACATTTGAAAAACAGTAATGCATTAGACATTTATTCGATCTATGGAAAGCATGTTTACTTATTTTTTATATTGAGTCATATAGTGTGTGTTGCTGGAACTAAATATAGATCAAAAAGATAGTCCTTGGTGCACATATGGATAAAAGGATGTTATTCACTGATGCTGAGACTCCCCCTCACGTCTCCCTTTCTGCCTTTCAGCCCCAGAGCAGTCTTCCTTTCATTGTCACTTGTGACTTTTTCCATCTCCCCCACCCCCTTTCCTCCAGTGTTCTAAAATCTGGTGGTGGTAGAAGATGCAAATTTGGGTTCTCCTAACATCACTAGGCATCAGACAGCATAGGGGGTCAGAAAACTATGAATCTCTATAATGGTCTCTTTTAAAACTTTGAGCCCTTAGTTTGCTTCTTGTCTTGTGGACTGTTGAGCAGGGCTTGTATTCATAGAGGCTGAATACTGAGAGAAAATGAGGTGTGGGAGAGCGGGATACTAGCCTGGGATTTAGGAGATTTGGGCCTGCGGAGAACTTTATCTCTCTTTGGCTCTGTAAAGGAAGAGGTTAAGAGTTGGTTGAGGTAATCTTTAAGATCTCTTTCTTCTCTACCATTTTGAGATTGAATGTATGTTATGGTTTACTTTGGTTTTTTGTTTATTTATTTATTTTTTTGCAGGGGGGAAGGCAAGGCAATTGGGGTTAAGTGACTTGCCCAAGGTCACACAGCTAGTACATGTGTCAAATGTCTGAGGCCAGATTTGAACTCAGGTCCTCCTGACTCCAGGGCCAGTGCTCTACTCACTGCACCGCCTAGCTGCCCCTTATGGTTCACTTTGGTTAGAGTATATGGGGTGAATAAGATAGTCAAGAATTGGTTCGATACTAGCAAAATCTTTTTCACTCTGAGATCATTGTTGTTCAGTTGTTTCAGTGATGTCTGACTTTTCATGACCCCATTTGGGGTTTTCTTGGCAGAGATACTGGGGTGACTTGCCATTTCCTTCTCCAGCTTATTTTACACATGAGGAAACTGAGGCAAACAGGATTATGCGACTTGCTTAGGGTCACAAAGCTAGTAAGTGCCTGACCTTGGATTTGAACTCAAGTCTTCCTGACTCCAGGCCCCACACTCTATCCACTGTGATCACCTAACTGCCCTGATGGCTCTGAGATATTGTTATCTAAATAGGACTGGAGGAAAGAAAGGTAGAATGGTCTAACTGCTAGAGTTAAAAAAAATACGTTACTGCCTCAAAGTCACCCACATCTTACGCGAGAAAGGGACCATAGCCACAGTGGAAATGACACATATGTGCATCCATCCCCTACTCTGGACGCGGCCCATAAGGGTGGGTTGAGTGCAGGAATGTGCTGCTAAATGTTTAACAAGTGGGTCTTTGAGAACAACAGGATACGCTTTGACCCTTTTACACACTATTAACATTTTCTCCATCACTTTCTTAAGTCTAGGCAATCAGCAAAACAATAAATCAAGTCCTGATTTGCAGCTTTTCCCCCTCCAAGAGGCAGGGCTATTGGGGTTAAGTGACTTGCCCAAGGTCACACAGCTAGTAAGTGTATCAAATGTCTGAGGTCATCTTTGAACTCAGGTCCTCCTGACTCCAGGGCCGGTGCTCTACTCACTGTGCCACCTAGCTTGAGGTATAAATACACTGAAAATTTGATAATCGACTTTTTAGAGCTAATTTGAGGTGGCTGCAGCACTCTCCTGATTTTAGGGTATAGTCACAAGTAAGGCACGCTAACTCTGTGTGTATATATACACACATACATATATATACACACACACACATACAGACACACACATATGTGTGTATATGTGTGTGTGTGTGTGTATATATATATATATATATATATATATATATATATATATATATACATATATGTTGCAAGGCAATCAGGGTTAAGTGACTTGCCCAGGGTCACACAGTGTCAAGTGTCTGAGGTCAGATTTGAACTCAGTTTCTCCTGGTGCACTATCCACTGCACCACCTAGCTGCCCTTTGCTAATGCTATATTGTGGATAAGTGGCATTGTGTGCTGGGAAGAGCACTGAACTTGGAGGCTGATCTAAGTTCAAGTTTAACCCTACATTGACTGAACTCCTTTTGGTGAAATGGACAAGAGTCATACTGTACACTCAGGCATGATATCTTTGGAGGGCATGTACTGAAAAGATCCCATCTCCATTTGAATATTAGCTACCTCACAGGGGGTTGTGAAGAAAGTATTTTGCAAACTATAAAGTGTTATGGAAATGTGAATGGTCATAATCAATGTTAATAAGCCCTTCTCTGGAACAGGACTAGAGGCACAAAGGTGGGGCAGGCTTTATTAGAGTGTGAATTAAAGATGGGATTATGATCATAGACTCATAGTTGGAAGGAAAGTAAGTCATAGAGTCCAACCTCTTCATTTTACAGATAGGGAAACGGAGGCTTAAAGGGCTTAGTGACTTGCTCAAGGTTTCCCAGCTAGTCTAAGTATCCAAGGTGAATTTAAACCCATGTCCTTCTGATTCCAAGGCCAGCACCCCACTGCCTATGCCACACTGACTCTGTCTATGATGCGGAATGTTTGGCTAAGATAGGAACTTTGCCCATGGTGTTTTCTCATTCAAGGAAACAGCTTGCAGAGCCACACTTTGATCTTCTTATGTTCAAGGCTACTTAAAGTTGCGACAGGTGGTGACTGAACCCTGTATTAAATAGTGTTGAATTAAAAATGTGCCTGCCGTGTGTGTGTGTGTGTGTGCGTGCGTGTGCGCGCGCGTGTGTGAGAGAGAGACAGAGAGAGACAGACAGGCAGAGGCAGAGAGAGAGAAAGAGAGAAATAGAGAGAGTGAGAGAGAGAGATCGGCAATAGCAAACGAAAAGGGGAGAAAATGTTATATCAGTTTCCTCATCTGTAAGGTGAAGAGGTTGGACTAAATGATTTTAAAGGTCCCTTTTGAAAAGCTCTCACAATCTGTGAATCTATAAGATAACGGGAAGCAAATGCTAAGGCTTTCCTCTACTGGGCATCAGGCAGTCCCCTAAAACAGTCAACTCTCTGAGAGCAATCAACTGTCTGAGAGAAATGCCTCACCTACAGGAGATACACAGAGCCAGAGGGTCAGACCTGTGGATGATAACAGGTATTACAAATGGCATAAAAATCTTTAAGAATACTCAATATAAGAAGGACATATATACCAAGTTGGAATGCTGGAATGCTTGAGCTAGAAGGGATGATAGAGGTTATTCACTGAATCCAAATCAAACTTTTTTTGTGAAGAGCCTCTAAAAATAGAGAAAGAATTTCCTTTTTGAGGACTCTTGTACCCCTTTCTACAGTGGGAGACCATTCTATGCAGATTTCTTTTTTTCCTTTCTGACTGAACTTCAGTCACACTAATATCACTGTGTGGTAATAACAGCTGTGTCCTCTTAGGGGACAGCAGTCTGGTCTCAGGGTATGAGTGCACAAGTGAACTAAGTGGATTTAGAATTTCTCTTTCCTCGTTGATGACAACCAAACTGGTTAGAGCAAAAATTTTGAGGCTGGACGAACTTGGATGAATAAAAACTTTAATTAAGGATTAAAAGCCTTAATCTGATGGCATCTAATTTTATTCCTGAAGCCCACAATTAAAAAAATCTAATACAAAGTTACTCTAAAAAACTATGCCAAAACAATTGCTGACTCCTCTGGCAATTAAACTTTCCACTATTCAGAGTGTTGCCATGTGTCTTTTTTCATGCCTAGACTGCAAACTTTTGAAATTGTTTGCTGCTTTTGCTGAATCAGCAGGGCATATATTCACTGTATCCTCAAGCATTGGTTTATGTCCATTTGTTTTTGACCTTCTCTCATGATCTCCCACATGACAGATTCATTGAAATGCAATTTCTTTTCCCTTCCCTTGTCTTCTCTTGCCTTGTCTTCCCTTCCTTTGCCTTCTCTTCCCTTGCCTTCCCTTCTTCCTTCCCTCTTTCTCTACTTCTTTCCTTTGGATGAATTCAATTTTTTAAAGATGTAAATTTCCTTCTGCTTGTCAGAGAGGAGGAGACAGGTGGCTCTTAGCAGCAAAGAAGATGGTATACTGTGAATGCCAACTATTGACATAAAATAAAGAGGGAAAAAGTCATTGTGTTTCTCAACTGTAAATTATTGTAAGTTCAAAAGCACACACCTTTAGAACAACAGGAACTGTTGGAAAAGTGTGTGGTGGGAGAAAAAAATATGCTGAGGCAAGGGGGACTGAAACAAATTCACTGGACTGGACTTAATTCAGTCCAGAGAGCAGCTGCAGAGCTACAAAGGGAGAAACAAGCAGAAGAATCAGGTAAAAAGCCTGGGAAGGACAGTGCTTGACAGAGGAAGTTGTTGAAGTATCTCATGGCTTTATCCCTTAGCAAATTGGTTTAAGATATATATTGTCATGCAAAGTCCTACAGATGTAGACCCAGTCTAATTCTGAAGGAAGAAGGAAGTAGTACCAAGCTCCTCGGGATAACTGTTTACCATCTAAAAATTCATTTTGCAAAATGTATTGGTAAATTTTCACTGCAATCTGTGGCTGTGCTCCAGTCAGTCACTCAGAAGCCCCCAACCTATGCTGCCCAC
Organism: Trichosurus vulpecula; assembly: GCF_011100635.1. Lineage (NCBI taxonomy): Eukaryota > Metazoa > Chordata > Mammalia > Diprotodontia > Phalangeridae > Trichosurus > Trichosurus vulpecula. The sequence continues at coordinate 46,074,583 of NC_050581.1, read as the reverse complement.
ATATATGCCTTTACCCAAATCTCAGGCAACAGAATATGGGAAGTTGTTGCCAGTTTCTGTTTGGATTCATTTCCTGTTGATATCCTTGGGATGATGCCCAGGGAAGGACTGTGGAAGGAGGCCTAGTATCCCTTATTGCATATGATGTCAATTACTTAATAATTTAATCACCTTTTTCCATTATTTAGGGTTAATCATTTTGGGGTGGGGGCCCATATAATGTTGTGTGAATATAGCAGAAGACTCAGAAACTTTCTAGTTAGTGTGTATACACAGTTGGTTACATATAATCTCCCTCAATGAGGGCAGGGGCTATGTCTTCAACAATTTATTTATTTAATTTGTAATTTATGGAATAAAACAAGCATTTCTATAACAAAATAGAATAAAAACAAAGACTGCATGTGAAACTGCAAATCCTTGCTATTCCTTTTAAATATATAATGAAGTTATCATGTAAATTTATTTTTCCATTTTTTTCTGTCCCCTCTGCCCCTCCTCCCCTGCCCTAGAGATGGCTACCATTAGACGTATGTGTATATATATATATATATATATATATATATATATATGTATGTATGTACAATCATTTTATAATACCTACTTCTACTTATCGGTTCTTTCTCTGGATGCAGATAGCATCTGCCTTCATATGTCCTTTGTAGTTAATTTGGGTATTTGTAATAGACAAAATGACTTACTTGTTCAAAGTGGTTTTTAAAAGAATATTGCTGTTCCTGCATACAATGTTCTCTTAGTTCTGTTCGTTTCGTTTTTTATTATTCTGTGCAAATCTATCCATGTTTTTCTAGGATTGTTGAGCACATCATTTCTTACAGCACAGTAGTATTCCATCACAATCATATACCACAACTTGTTCAGCCATTTCTCAGTTGAGGAATCCTTGCAATTTCTAGTTCTTTGCTTTCACCAAGAGAGCTGCTAAAAATATTTTAAAACAAATAGGTTCTTTGCCTTTTTATCTGGACTGATGGAGAAAATGTTAATAATGCAATAATAATTGCAATAATGCAATTTAAACTTAAAAGTGTGTTGTGCATATATTTTGTTTTTTTCTGAAGAGTCAGTTGTTAAATATCTATTAGGACATCCCTGGTAGTAACCCTTCATCAGACTCACTAAAGAGTGAAAGAGGTTTAGGTTAACAGGTCTTTGCAATAAAAACTTTTTTTGGGGAAAAACAGATACCAAACACCACAAAACCTGATCTGTGTTCTTTTTTGTTATAGCTAAGTGAGTGATAATGTAATGTAATAAGTACTATTATATTATATGATTTTTACAGTATAATAATAATAAGCCCTTTGACAAAAAAGCATTCCTATATATATCCCCAAGAGTGAAGATTCGAATATTCAAATACTCCAAGGAATCAAAGATCTCATAGAGTATATGTTCCCTCTACTGGTGCTGATCAAAACCCATCCAGACCGGCCAATTCTGTGGCATCGTTGTCGATGTCTTTTCCTAAGTTCACCATGGGCCAGATGGTCCACTTGTCTTGCTAGGGACCAAAGTTATCTCAGATTTTAGAAAAAAACAGTGTAATTGTTTTAATTTTAAAATGAAAAGAATCTGAATCTGGTGCATGCTAAGAAAGACTGATTAGTGTTTTCAAAAATTGTTTAACTTAAAAACATTATTTTGTATGCCAGGTTTTATTCCTGAGCAATTTTTTATGGGCTCCTAATAAAGTCCTGGAAAATAGGGTTGTATAAAAAGTGCTGATACATCTTTCCCTAGTGCTCTACAATTAGTTTAGCTGCAATTCTAGTATAATCCTGTAGTTATCACAAAAGAAATTGTCCTGTCAGACTGGCTCCATCTGTCCTTTGCACTAAAAAATTCTTGGGTATAACCTTTTACATTGTACACTTCTTGCTTGTTAAATCAAGCCTTCCTGATTTCAATTTTACTGCTGTTCCAAAGGATTGTGGAATTTGGAAGGAAAGAGTTCATGCTAATGAAGGCGAAGATTATATTTGACAAAGATAGATATGAAATTTCCCCTTCAAGAAATTGTAAATATCAACCAACCATCTAGCCATCAATCAACAAGCATTTATTAAATGCCTGATACATACCTGGCACTCTGCTAGGCACTGGTGGAGGTGGGGGAGAGGGTACAAATACAAAGAATGAGATAATCCCTACTCTCATGATGCATATGTTCTATCAGGAGAGATCACATGAGCATATATGAGTATATACAGAATAAATATGCATGCAATGAATTCCAAATGATTACAAACTAGCTAAAAATGAGGTAATTAGCTCATGGTGGGGGGTGGTGGTGGGAATTGGGAAAGGATTTTTGTAGAAGGTGGTGCTTTAACTGTGCCTTAGAAGAAGAGAGGGCTTTTACGAAGCAGGGGTAGGGCATTCTAGGCACTGGGGATGGCCAGTGAAAAGACACAGCTAGGAGATGAAGTAGTATGTGTGATGTAGAGAGCAGGCCATTTTGGCCAGACTACAGAGTGTGGGAAGGGGAGTAATGTATAATGAGACTATATAGATAGATTGGGGACAGATTACAGGATATGTTTCCATTGAAACTGGCTGGGGTGCTTTATCCTGTAAGCTGGCACACTTCCCACTTAGAGTAAATTGGAAGGGATTTCTGAGGGAGAAGGACCCTTATCACTCAGGTTTCATGATCAATGAAATCCATCGCAAGCCTTAGCCATGGTCCCAAAGTTCATAGTCATTAATTCAGGAAATTATAACTGAATACTCACTATGTGCAAGACCCTGTGTTAGACTCTGTAAAGAACACTGAGATGGACATGGCACAGTTCTTGATCTTGAGGGGCTTGGTCCTGCAAAGGAGACATTTTTTTCATTTTTAGCAGCTGAATGGCATGCTGAAGTGGTTGAGAAGCTGTAATTAAATTTCTGTTTTGACCTATTTATAATAATAATAATATAACAATATTGATACTATGATGTATAATTCTGATATAATTACAAATGATAATTTATAATCATAATAGTACTTTAAGCTTTACAAAGTGCTTTATATCATCTCATTTGCAGCTTTCTCTATGAGACAAGGGCCATCATTACTACCATGTTCCTGATGAGACTTAGGGAGGTCATGGGACTTACCTAATAACTATCAGGGACAGAATTTGAACCCAATTCTTCCTAACTGCAAGTACAGCACACTTTCTATGTTGCCACATTACCTTTCCAGTTTTGTGAAGTAGACACTGAGTAACTATCCATTTTACAAACAGATAATGTTGAATTTTCTTATGCTTTCCCTTGAGCCCCTTGTCATGGACAAGTCTCCGTCAGTAATGCCTCTGCTTCACACAGCCCGCATATGTACATTTTGTATTATACCCCTCTAATCCTTGAAGGCAGGTGCTATTGTCAGCTTCTGTCTTTATATCCCCCATGCCAGCCACCATGCCTTCACCTTGGTATCTAACGAATGATTATTGATTTGAGATGTGAAGTTTTGCAGTTAGCAAATATTATAGTTATCTAGATTTGTAAACATTTATCCTACTGGACTATACATGATTGGAAGGAGAGGTAAAGCACATAAGAATAACTAGCATTTATATAGTGCTTTTAGTTTGCAAAATGCTTTACAAATAATATCTCATTTCACCCTCACAACCACTCTGGGAAGTATTACTAAAATTTTCGTTTTACAAATTAACTTCTTTCTGGTAACTGAGGCAGATAGAGGTTACTTATTTCATGTGAAAGATGGGAATTAAAATGTGGTTAAAAAGAGGTTAAGTGACTTGCCCAAGGTCATATCTAATAGAGGCAGAGTCAGAATTCAAACTCAGGTCCTGTGATTCTAAATTCAATCCTCTTTTCACTATATCACACTGCCTCTCAAGAAAACAAGTTACTCAATAAACATTTATTAAGTACTTGGAACTATGCTAAGAGCTAAAGGCAAAAAACAAAACAAAAGCCACCACCATCAACACCACTAAGAAGCAGTTTCTGTTCTCAAGGAGATCAAAGTCTATTGGAAAGAAAGAATAGATCTTTCCAGATGTTTTCTTTTCAGTAGGACAAGACAGGTAGTATGAGAGATATTTTGTTTCCCTTCAGTTTTTATCCCTTAGGGATCCTCTAGCAACTACCTGAAGGCCCTACTTCAGGACTGATAGATTGACAGAGAAACTCCGGGAATTTTAATACTATGCCTTTAATAAAAGTCCTTAGAAACTGCTGTCCTTAGTACATGGCCTAGTGAGAAGAAATCATTTCTTCAAATCTGGTTCTAAACAACTCATGTTGAAATATTGTGGACAAATCCTTTTATCAGCCTCTGAAAGTCTTGTCTGCTAGGGAAGGAATCTTCAAGGATTTATTCTGCTTGCAAATCATTCTTGGGTTGGACATGCATATATCTATCTGTTTTTGGCAAGTCTAGCTTTCTCAAAGAATGATAGCAACCTTGTGATTAGGCTATTCTGCAACCATTTAATTAAATAGGTTAATATTCTGGTCATTGAATTCGAAGATGAGCTAGAACACCTTCAATAGGACGTCAGTTGTGTCCAACTCTTTGTGACCCTCCGAACCATAGGACATGTACTTTCAGTTATTTTCCCAGAAGGGTCTGTGGGTAGTTCTCAGTCTTTCTTTCTTGAACCCTCAAAGTAACCAGTAACACTCACCTGGGAGACAAATGGTAGGAGTTAAGGATATAGTCCCCTTCAAGAAATTGTAAACATCAACCAACCATCTAGACATCAATCAACAGGCATTTATTAAATGCCTGATGTATACCTGGCACTCTGCTAGGCACTGGTGGGGGAGAGAGGGTACAAATACAAAGAATGAGATAATCCCTACTCTCATGATACATACATTCTATCAGGAGAGACAATATGAGCATATGTGAGTATATACAGAATAAATCTGTGTGCAATGAATTCCAAATAATTACATGATAGTTAAAAATGAGGTAATTAAGGGAGAGCAGGCACTAGCTATTGGGGAAGGGAATTGGGAAAGGGTTTTTGTAGAAGGTGGTGCTTTAACTGTGCCTTAAAAGAAGAGGGGGATTTTATGAAGTAGGGTTCTTGGTCACTAGATAAAGTTTTTCTCTTTCTGAAGCCAATACATGTAGAGATTGAATCTGTGACATTGACCTCATTAGCACCATGACTTAATCATCCAAGGACTCACCCTCAAGAGTATAGTATAGGGCATACCAGAGATCCAGAAAAGCAGTATCACAGTTAATCAACTAACTCTTCCCAACTATATCCTAGCTATATCCCAACTATATTTCAGAACCTGAGGTTCTAAATGAGTTCTTCTCACTAGGCTATATACTGACAGCAGCAATTTCAAAGAGATTTCATTTAAATGTATAGTATTAATATTCCCAATTATAGGCTACCTAGAGAAACATCAGTGCTTCCTTCCTCTTTTCTTTCCTTCCCCTAATATGCAATCCTGTGCACATCACCATATATCTCTCAATGTCTACATTTGCTAAGATAATAGATTTAGAAAATAAATGAGTTTATTTTCAAGGCAGGATGATTAAGTCATGGACACAGCTGTGTGGTTAAAGATGGGCAGGATCTTCTTGACTATTTTAGGCTTTCCCAGAGTGCATGGTTTCACCAGTTCCAGTGTACCTTGGAATGAGGATGCTGTGATTTTAACCTCTGACTCCAAGCAGGTGCAATGAAGCAAGCTACTGCACCTTTAGCAAGAGGGAAGAGTATCATCATTGGAATTTCCTACAAGTAGGGCTACCAGAACTAGAAGCAAAACAAGGCAAAAACCAGTCATAACACTACATACCAGTGAAAAGGAACCAGATTTTATTTTGCAGCACCAAAACACCAGAAGGTCATTTTCCTACCAACTAGCTTCCTTTCTGTCCAGGTAATTTGTAGATAATTAGCAGGAATCTGACTCACTTAAGTGAGTATATTGTCAGAGGAGCTAGCTGCTTTTCACCTCCCCTCCTAAATATTTTAATGATCCTCTTTTCTTTCTTTTTAAAATCATTGTTGCTTACTAATAGCTACTTCCATCCTTGTCCATCACCCTCCCCTCCAAATAAGGAGTACGGTCAAGTAAAACAAAACAACATATTGGTCATATTTGAAAATAAACTCTTCATTCCTTAATTATAGTGCACCACCTCTCTGCCAAGAGACAGGACATATGTAGCTATCAGTCTTCTGAAGTTGCAGTTGGGCAATGGAACAATCAAAATTCTAAAATGTTTCAATGTTGTTTTCGCTTACATAAGTGTGATCATCATGCTTACTTTGTTTTATATCAGTTCATATATGTCTTTCCAAAAGTGTCTGAATTCTTTAAATTCTTTATTTCTTATGGCTTGGTAATATTCTATCACATGTCACCTCATGTGTAGCCATTCACCATTTTATGGGCACCCACTTGCCTTCTGGTGCTTTGGTCTTGCAAAAAAAATCTGGCTGCTACTTACTGAGATGTGGTGTTACGACTGTTTTTGCCTTGTTTTGCTTTTAATTTTGGTAGCCCTACTTGTAGGAAATTCCAATGAGGATACTCCTCCCCATTGCTAAAGCTTCAGAAGCTTGCTTCTTTGCTTCTTCTTGGAGTCTGAGGCCAAAATCACAGCATCTTCATTCCAAGGTACACTGGAATTGGTGAAACCATGCAATCTGGCAAAAGCTAAAACAGTCAGGAAGATCCTGCCCATCTTTAACCATACAGTTGTGTCCTTGAAAGTAAATCCATTTTCTGAGATCTACTATCTTGGCAAAAGTTCACACTTAAAGATATTTGGATAGTTCATGCTGAAGTATTAATTTTACCGTATTGTCACACATTGAAATGTATAAAATGCAAATTTCCAACAAAAACTGAAACGTGCCCCTCCTCTCAAGGATCTTACATTATATCAGAGGAGACAGAGAGAGAATAAACATACAGAAGACAAAAATACAAAATGAACAACTAGTTAAATGCAAATTAAGGAGGTAGAGAACTAGTAGTTGGGGGAAGAAGGGGTTAGATCAGGGAGAGGAGAGAAGGCATTCCAGGGATGGAAGATGGCTAGTACAAAAGTATGGAGATGGGAGATGAAGTACCATCTGTGAGGAACAGCAAGAAGGCCAGTTTGGTTGGATTGTAGAGTGTAGGAAGAGGAGCTATGTATGACAGGAAACCTAATAAGTCATAAATGTTGGCAATCTGCTTGACAGCCCTCCTAAACAGAGTAGGAAGGACTTAATCAGGGTTTTGAAGGAGACATGAAATTTGGAAGTGACTGAAGAGAAGAAGCCATTTTAGACAGGAAGAATGGCTTAAGGAAAAATATGAGGGATAAGGAACATTCAAAGGGACAATCCGTAGACCAATTTTGGGCTAGAGCAATGGGTTTAGGAAGTTTCCACAAGAACTTTCCCTATATCCTCTTATTCATGGGGCAGAATCTGCCTCATTTCCTCCTGGACATCTCTTCATGTGCCAGAAGCAAAAAGGAGTCAGAAAGAAGAGGATGTTGAGTATGTTTGGAATATTCTAGGCTAGTCAAACTGTCAAGAACCTGTAATTTTTTCAGTGTGGGAGCTCTGTCTACCAAATCAGAGAGCAAGCCATCTATTTTAATCAAGTAATTTGGATGAATATAGGGGTGTATGAGCCCTCCTCAGCACAGACAGCTTTTATTAACCCTGGTTTTTCAGAGCAATTATACAGCATGTTTTGGTGACAAGCTGTGCACTAATATTTTCTCCCCCAAGCAGTCAGGACTCGGATAATCAGGCTTGTCATTTGCAGAAGACAAATGGAGCTGATCCCTGGAGTATGGCTTGGAATGTAATGTACAGGAAAAACACAATCTTAGTATGATACTGTCATTTAAAGAATTTCTTCCTTGTTCCCTGGACAAACAGAGGAGGGAGACAAGCACCATGTTAACAAGAAAATGGAAATTACAGCCAGAGAGTACTGAAAGAGTTGAAGAACATTGCCATTTCTGAAAATGATGTTCTGAGGTCAGAAATCAAATACTTGAAAAAAATATTGATGTGTCTGACAAGTAATCTGCTCAGCAAACTGAGATTCTGCTTCTGATATATCTGGAGAGCTTGGGGAATGACATTTAATTCCCAGGGTCCCCAGCAAGACCACATATTATGTCATGGAGCTGACCAAAGTGAAATGCCGGAGTCCTAGCCACCCTAAGAAATCCAATATGCGGGGAGCTCAGCCCTGGATCCAGCTACATGGAGAACTGAAATATGGTATCTGGTATATTAGCCCCCAGAAGAAGCATGGTTTTATGTATACTGTCCTCCTCTTAGAGTCAGGACACTTAAAAGCTATGTAAACCTGGGCTGGTCACTTGACTGAGACTCGGTTTTCTCAGTTGTACAATGGGGATAATAATAACCCTTACTTCTTAAAATGGTTGTGAAGGTTAAATGAGATATTTTGTCTAAAGTACTTCATAATCCTCAAAAGTGCCCCCTCCCCTCCGCCTCTTGGTTTCTTTGGCTTCCTTTAAGTCTGAGCTAAAATCCCACCTTTTGCAAGAAATGTTTTGCTATCCCTCTTAATGCCTGTGCCTTCTGTCAATTATCTCCAATTTACCTTATCTATATCTATATCTATCTATCTATCTATCTATATCTTTTTCATAAGTAGTGGTTTGCATGTTATCTCTTCTCCAGAGTAGGGGCTATGTTTTTGCCTTTCTTTGTATCCCCAGTGATTAGCACAGTACCTGGTACACAGTAGGTGCTTAATTAATACATGTTGACTGACTGAGTGTGGGCTTGAAGGACTTTATGTGATAAACAGCAGACTGTTCCCCCTCTCCAGCTAATGGTCTTCTTCCTAATAATTTCACAAGAGCCTGTATAGTACAGTGGAAAGTGCCCCGGATTATCAGTCTGAAAACTTGGGTTTCATTCCTAGTTCTGCTATTTTTTTTTTGCAGGGGGGAAGGCAGGGCAATTGGGGTTAAGTGACTTGCCCAAGGTCACAAAGCTAGTAAGTGTGTCAAGTGTCTGAGGCTGGATTTGAACTCAGGTCCTCCTTACTCTACGGCCGGTGCTCTACTCACTGCGCCACGTAGCTGCTCCCCAACTCTGCTATTTACTATCTATCTGACCTTGGACAAGTAACTTAACTCTCTGAGCCTCACTTCCTTCATCTATAAAATGGAGATAACAATCCTCATCCTTCTTGCATTGTAAGGTTTTTGTGAGTAACAAATGAGATTAATCAATCAACAAGCATTTATTAAATGTTTGCTACGAGTTAGGTACTATGCTATCTGCTGTAGATATAAAGACAAAAAGGAAACTGTGGCTGCCTTCAAGGGGCTCACGTTCTATTGGGTGAAACAGCATGTACCCATGTAGGCATATAAATAATGCAGAAAAGATAAATACAAAGTAATTTTGGGGGAATTGATAATCTCTCTATGTATATATGTATGTAACTATCTATCTTGATGTATCTATGCATCTTTGTATCATCTCTGTATCTATGTATGTATCTATCTTGTTGCACAAACCTATGTATGTATGCATGTATGTATCTATCTTGATGTATATATGTATACATATATACATGTGTAATCTATGTATGTATATATGTATGTATGTATCTTGCTGTATGTATGTAGGCAGATGAGTGGCACAGTGGATAGAATGCTGGTCCTGGAGTCAAAGAACTGTATTCAAATGTGGCTTCAGACGCTTACTGGCTGTGTGACTCTGGGTGAGTCACTTAACCTTTGCTTCAGTTTTCTCAACTGTAAAATGGAGATGAGAGCACCCACATTGCAGAGTAGTTGTGAGGATCAAATAAGAAAATCTTTGTGAAGCACGAAGTGCTTAGCACAGTGCCTGGAACATAGTAGGCACCATATTATTCCATTATTCCACCCTTATTCCATGCCCTGCTCCACTTCCCCCAATATATGAAAGAACTTTGAAAACTACAAAACTATGAAGTTTCATAGTTTATCTTATTCCTGCTCTCTGCCCTTCAGACAAAGGTAACCTGTTCAAAACAAAACTCACTATTCCCCACCTCCAGTACCTAGACCTATCCCTCTTCTAAATTTCACTTTCTCTTGAGGGCACCATCATCCCTCCAGTCACTCAGGTTGATAATTCTGGAATCATCCTTAACTATTTATTCTCTCTCACCTGCCATATCGAATCAATTGCCACCAATTATCTGTTCTACACTATCTCTCCCATCTGTTCCTTTTTTTACTCAAAATCACATCCCAATTTAGGCTTTCATGACCTCTCCCCCTGTGCTATTATAATTACCCCTTAGTTAGTCTCCTTCCTTTCCGTCTCTTTTCTCCCCAATCTGCTGTCTGCAAACCTGCCAAATAGTAAGGCAGAGGTTCTTAACATATTTTTTTCTGTCTTGGGCCCTTTTGGCAAGTCTAGTGAAGCCTATGATTCTAAGCCTTCTTAGGATGATGTTTTTAAATGCATAAAATAAAATGCATGGGATTACAAAGGAAACCACTTATATTGCAATGTAGTTATTGAAATATTTTAAAAGACAAGTTCGTGGACCTCAGTTTAAGAACCCCTACCATAAAGCACAGTCGTGCCTGTGTCATTCTTTTTCCCAAGGGAGGATTTTGCTTCTAGGATAAATACAAACTCCTTAGCTTATCACGTGAAACCTTTCACAATTTAACTCCAGTTTACCTTTTCAGGTGTTTCTTATCACTCTCCTCTTCTCTGTGTACATTCTATCCAAATTGGCCTATTTGCTGTTTTTTTTTTTTTAAAGCAGTCCCTCTTCTTTCTCTGTTGCTTTGTGCAGGCTGTTTATTATGCCTGGAATGCATTCCCCCCTTTCCTTTTGCCTCTTAGGATCCTTAGCTTCTTTCAAATCAAGTGCCATTCCTAAAGAAAGCTTTTTGAGTCCAGTCTCCACACCTACGAGTTGGTAATGTCTCTCACTTCCTTTGAATTTTCCACCTCTGTTTATGTGTTGTATCTTTCTGTAGAATAACATGTCCTTAAGGGCAGGCACTTTCCATTTTTGTCATTCTGTCCCTTATCATGACAGGTTGATTAGTGAGAGCTTGCCTGAGAGTCGGGAATACTTTTTCCCTTCCTGTGACACACACTGGCCGTGTGACCTTGGAAAAGTCATTTAACTTCTTAGTCACCCAGGCAACTCTCTAGAGTTGAGGAGTAGGTGCTGATCTGCATTGATAGAGGGAGTATAATAAAATATCTCTGGTTGGATCCAAAAGCAAACACACAACAACAAAAATTCCCTGCCTGGCACAGCGTTGTGAACACAATAAAATGGTTGCTTAATACATGTTTGCTTAAATAAAAGGACTATTTAAATGCAAAGAGAGAAACAGAAAACAATAGACAAAAGCCTAGCAGCAAGAAGCCAGAACAATGACCTAGAAGGGCTCACAGTGGGGAAGGAAAAAGGGAAGGGGAGGGGCAAGAGAACAAGCATTTATGAAGTTCCTACTATGTGCCAGGCACTATGCTAAGCACTTTACAAATATTACCTACTTTCACCCACACAACAACCTTGTGAAGTAGTTGCCCAAAATCCTAATTTTATAGATGGAGAAACTGAAGCAGACTGAGGTAAAATGACTTGCCCAAGGTTACACAGTTCTTAAATATCTGAGGCTGGATTTGAACTCAGGTCTTTTTTGACTTTTTGGTCCAACACTCTACTTTACCACCTAGCTTCCTCTGTCTAAGGGAAGGAGTCTGACAGGGCTTTTGGGACATGAAGGAAAACCAGGATCTCAGGATTTAGCTCAAAATAAATCAAATATATCAAAGATCTGTGATTTCATTGGCATTATAACACCCTTCACCAACATAGATAGCAATCTCTCTATAACTAATAGTCTTAGAAAGTCACTGGAGGCTATTATTTGCCACTGGTCATGCAGCTAAAAAGTATGAGGGGGACTTGAAGCTGGTCTTTCTAACTCTCATTCCAACTCTCCTACTCTACCATGTTGTTTTTCAGTTGTGTCCAATTCCTCATGACTCATTTGGGGTGTTTTTGGCAACAATACTGGAGTGGTTTGCCATTTTCTTCTCTAGCTCATTGTACAGACGAGGAAACTGAGGTAAACAGAGTTAAGCGACTTGACCAGGGTCACACATCTAGTAAATATCTGAGGCCAGATTTAAACTTAGAAAGGAGAGTCTTCCTGACTCCAGGCCTGGCACTCTATCCACTGTGCCACCTAGCTCCCTCACTCACTCTACTAGGCTACTTCTCCAAATTAAAAATACCATAAATCAATAAATTGTAAAAACTATTAAGAACTTTTCATCTTTTCATGCTTTTATATATATTCTATATAATGTGTTTTAATTGCCTCATGTGTCTTTATTATCTTTAAATCCATTATAGACTTCTAAGGAGATGGTATCAGGTCCATTTTACCAGATTGTTCACTGGTTTGTTTGTAGTATATACCCAGAGATCCATCCCTTGTTACAAATAATAAGAATGACAGAGAGTGAGAAAAAGAATAGCTGTTCAGTAAAACTAACCAATCTTTTATCTGAATCTGACAGTACATGCCATGTCCCAAACTCATAGACATCTACCTCTGCAAAAAAGAGCAGGGAACTCCTCATTACAGTCATTATTTGCTTACATAGAGATGGTTACCATACAAGTATTGAACAATGAAGTTTGGGATCTTTGCCTTTAAAAAATGTATGAAGTCACAAATGGGGTGATTTCTCAAGGTGCATCTTCCCATCAGGATTAGATGCCTAACTTAATAAACTGATGCCATCTTGGTGGCAGTTGCAAATACTCTAATTGTATCACAGATTTTTATCTTTCAGAAATCAGGCCTAGGGTAACATTGTGAAGGCTGTAGTTTGGAAAAGTCTCCTTTCCTCTCAACTGGTCTGATCTTTCTCTGTCCAGCAGGCTGTCCATTCCTTACCTATTTTCCCACCTTCTACATGGTACCATGCTTTCTTCTCCCCTTTTATGAGATTTCCCATTTCTGGAGTCATCTATTACAAGATAAACCTATAAGTTTCCTAGTAGATTGATATCTCCCTGCCATTGCCCCCAGGGATAGGAAACTAGTTGGGTTAACCTCCTCCATGTACAAAGCATCTAAGCCACTCTAACCTGATCTGCCTAAACTGTCCAGAATCATGGAGTGAAGACGCATCTAGTAACCCAAGATCATTGTGGACTCTGCCCTGGATAGTGCCTAAATATCATCCTGATCAGGCTCCCTGGTGATATCCCTGGTTGAATCTCTTCCCTGCCCTTCCACAGATATGCTTTGGAGGCCTCACTTCTAGCCTCATTGTGAGAGTGTCCAAGGGCTTCCCTAGTACCCTTCTCCTCTTGTCCTGTCCTCCCCCAAATGCTGCCTTGAGGGGCCTGAGTTGAGCCATCTTATCTATCCTCAAGCCAGCAGTCTCCAAAGTGGTGTGCCCAAGATGATCCATTATCCACTGGAGTGCCCAAAGAAGAGAACAGAACAAAAGACGGAAGCAAACTCTTTAGGACCATTGAAGTCACTGCACACCTCTGACTGCAACCAGTGCAGGCCACATCGGATAGTTAGCAGCATATGCTCCTTTCCAGGCAGGAAGGCTGAAAGGCTGTCTTTCTTCCCCAGGCCCAAACAACCTTGTCCTCCTCCCAATCTACTCCTTGCAGAAGCATCAAATGGTCAGTCATTCCTTGATTGTGATTGGCTCTATTTTTTAGTCCATAGCCCCTAACCCAGGGGTGGGGAACCTGTGGCCTTGAGGCCACATGTGGACCTCTATGTCCTCAAGTGTGGCCCTTTGACTGAATCCAAACTTCACAGAACAAATTGACTTCAATAAACCCTTTCCTCCCCAACTCCTCATTCACTAGTTGGGGTCAGGGAGAGCTGGGTTCAAATCTTGCTTCACACGCTTACTAGTGTAGTGACCATAGGCAAGCTGTTTAACCCCACTGTGCCTTACTTTCCTAATATGTTAAATGAGAGAATTGGACTCATTGGCCTCTTAGGCTCCTTCCAGTCTTAGATCTATGGCTCTATGAAAAATGAATTTTTTTTAAAAAGAAAAGGTTAACAGCTATGTTTTTAAAAGTGTTTTTTCTCACTGCTATCCTCCTTTAGCATCTAGAGGGGGTTGTTATTAATTCCTCTATATATAGACCCTTATAACACCCTTATAACATAGACCCCTTCGGTGTCAAGTCTCTCTGAAGACCTTTGCTTTTCTTCTGAGCATTTATTAGGCTATTTTGTATAAAGAGTTTGTTAGCTCTTGACTTTTTTTTGTTTTCTGTTACAATTTCCTTTGTACTTTAGTCCAACTAATCCTATTTTATTTTGGGATTGAATGATCTTGGAAATGTTTAACTTCCTCATCAACAACCACTGCAATATCTTTAACAATTACTGAAGTGTGCTCTTTAAGAGCTACAATTTTTGCATATTTCCTTGGAATAATATCCTTTCTTAAAAAGAAAAAAAGAAAGAAATGAAACGTGTACAGCACGGATTCCAACACTCAACGGACATAGGATTAACTAAAGGTAAGGAAACTAGTCCAATCTAATTTCATTTGGTCGGAGTCACTTATTCTAAGTCGGCCTAGTATTAGTAGAAACATGCATGCATAATCATTGCTGTCAAAAAGTGAAATCATACAGAAATTATTGACTCTCCCTAGTAATCTGCACATTACCCTACAACAGTATATTAGTGTAATATAGAATGCATGTAATTTATGAATGAGTAAATATACACATAGGAGGTATACATACTTCAAAAACTTTTTTAATGATACAGGTGTTTGGATAACATTGCCTCAAACAAGCCAAGAAAAGGGCTGGAAGAGACTACTGCTTTCTAGCATTGACTGTCTAATTCTGTGAAGCTTTTTGGACCCCTATAACCATTCAAGTATTTTTTTTGTACATTCTTTGAGAAACAGAATTCAGTGTTTCAGCACATTGTGACATTTGCCTATTTCTTTTTCCCCTGTATCTTTAAAGGCTATGAGTCCCCAAATAAAAACCCTGTTGATTAAATACGAAACCTTTGAATATGAAGGAAATCTCCTGAGTCTCTGTCTGGGATCTTTCAAACTTGAAATTTGTATGCAAAGAATGTGTCTAATGTGAGAATGGGTGATACTCAGTGAACACTCTGAGAAGATTCATATTTTCTCTGAGCTGATTTGTCTAAGTAAATCCCCAGAAAATATCATTTGTCTAATTTTCCTTCAATCCTTTTGTCTGGGTTCTAGAGGAGACTTTTTAAAAAATTCTCTTGATTTTGGTTATATAATAGTACAAAGCACTTGCCTTCCCCTGAACAAAAGTCTCGGATGAATGGGCATCAGCTGTAATCCCAGTAATTAACAGTTTTTCCTCTGTAGTGCATGTCTGTAACTGCTTCTATTGATTTATTTTGACTCTATTCCATCATACATATAGGACTGTTTTCTGCTCTTCTGCAAACATATGCTTATCTCCTTTTGAGTCTGACAGTCTCTAGTCTTGTCTTTGAGGCTGGCAACTCCTCAGGAAGGATCTGACAGCAGATGAATGAGGAAACCAGCGCCTCCGGTCTGGGGCTTATGGAGGCATCTTGAAATTTGCAGATGGATTGTAACCTTGAAGGATGACTTGTGAGTATAAGTGTTGTGGACCTTCTCATTTTGAGTACTTAATGTGCTGTGCTGTCTTGTTGGTTTGCTTTTGATTCCATGCTGTGTAGTTTGGGAGTGGGGTTGAGAAAAGGAGGCAGAAAGGACAATGAGACCATGGAAGTATTGGTTTGGCAAATTAAGTGGGTCGAAGAGTAGAGTGGAAGGAGAAGTCACTGGTCACTTGGTCTGGTTTTGAATACCACTAGCTGCTTCCCTGGCAAAAAGGACAAAGTAATGCCATTTTCTTTTCTCAAATAAAGAGAAGGAAGTGAGAAGCCATGTAACCAACACTGAGTTGAGTTAATCTCAGCACCCTCTGGGAGATTTATTGTGCTCGCCTCCCGCCCCCCCTCCCCACCCCCCCATCCCCCACCCCCACCTTGGCAGGGAGGAGGAGAAAAGGAAGGAGAAGATGAGGGCATGAATCCTTAGGCTTGTGAGGGGTAACATGAAAATTAGAAAGTGTTCTGCAGATAAATATCTAGCTCAAAGCAGCCAGGAGTAGAACTGACAGAGTGGATAAGGCAGGCAGCCAGTAACATTGGCTCTAGCCATTGACCTGCTATTACTAGTAGCAGAATCATCCATCTGTTATCTCCATGGTTGGGAAGGAGAGGAAATAGGGTAGACGGGAAAACTGCTGCAGATCTTTTTGGTTATGGTGAAAACCTTAGAAACAGGGTTTTAGAGATAGAAAGGGGACAACCAAGAGACAAAATGAGGCCGAGGCATGTTTACACTTTGAGTTAGTGAGACAGCCAGGACTCCACTGAATCATAGAATCGCGAAACCATAGAATTGGAAAAGATTGCAGACATCCATCTTGTACCTGAGCAGGAGCCCTATCTATAACATCCAGATGAGTCATCATCTAGCCTCTACATGAAGACTTTCAAGGCCAATGGGTAACTCATTACCACCCAAAGTAGCTCATTCCATTTTTTGGACAACTTTAATTGTTGATAAATGTTTTCTTATGTCAAGTCAAAATCTGCCTCTCTGCAACTTCTACCCATTATTTCTAGTTGTACCCTCTGTGGTCAAACAGGACAAATCCAAACCTCCTATATTTGAATAGACCTTCAAAGACTTGAAGACAGTTATCATGGACTCCCTTAAGTCTTTTCATCTTCAAGCAAACGTTCCCATCTCTTTCTGAGCCCTTTTGCCAGCTTGGTTAATTTCCACTGGGCTCCAGATTGACAATATCTTTCCTAAAATGTCTTTAAGTGGGGAATGAGCTTTGGGCTAGACAAAAATATCTGTGGTCATGTCTTACTGATCCTATCTATCAAAATAGCCCCAGAAGATGGTAGCCAAGAGCATTTATATGACCACAATACTACCAGGAGAGACAACCAAATGTAAAGCAGAGATGTAAGATCCAGTAGAAAGTGGAGATAAAATACTCAATGCCCAATAGAGAGCAGTATGATGATATACATCACCTGAGGATGCTGGCAGTCCTGTAGCATTGAAAGCATCATCTGCCCTGGCCACTTGAGTGCCCTGATCATATGTGTTCCTACATGTTTGTCTTCTGCACCTGTGCCCTGGTTACATGGATTCTCAGCATAGGCCTCTTGTTGCTTGCTCCCTAGCCATACACATTCTCTATATATGTTCCATCCATGCATGTTTTCCCTGTTAACACTTGTTCTCTGCAAGAGAGTTTTTCCCCATTCATTATATAGGAGAGTATATCCCATATGTAAATGGGTGGGGGGAGGAGGGAATCTTCCTCTGTAATTTTTTTTGCTGTGCTGTATAATTAAATGTCTTTTGCTTCTTTTACTACCATGTTCTATGACTAGTAAAAGTAAGAACATTGGTGGAGGTTCCTGAGCTACGGTTTTGAGTCCATATTGACCCAAAGACTACCTTGAATACGAGGAAGATTTTCTTGAGGCCCACATGTGAGAGAGGCCGCAGCTGCTATATGTATTATCCAGAATGGAATACAATACTATTGAATGAACACATATTTGTATCACATCAGTTTTTTTGCCTGCCATGTCAGAATATTGACTTAAATTAATCTTACAGTCTACCAACTTACTCTCTGCCCTGACCTGTCTCTCCTCCTTCCTCCCTCCTCCCTCCAATCAGGCTAAGGTCTTTTTCATATGAACTTTTGCCTAGCTACATCTCTATTATTTCATATGTGTGCAGTTGGTTTTTATTGTAGTATAGGAAGTCATATTTTCCTTATTAAATTTCATCTTATTCAGTCAGTCAGTCAGTCAGTCAACTAGCATTTATTAAGCACCAACCATGTACTAGGCACAATACTAAGCTCTGGGTATACAAAGAAAGGCAAAAAACAGTACCTGCTCTCAGGGAGCTCACAGTCTAATAGAGGGGACAATATACAAACAATTATTTACTGATAAGATACACACACACAGACATAAGGTCAGGGAGGACTGGGGAAGACTTCTTCAGAAGGTGGGTTTTTAGTTGAGACTTGAAGGAAGTTAAGGAAGGAAGGAGATATAGATGAGGAGGGAGACAGCTCTAGGCATGGAGGACAATTAGTGAAAATGTTCAGAGTCAAGAGAGGGGGTGTCCTATGTGAAGAATAGCAAGGAGGCTGATATCACTGAAATGCAGGATACCTGGAAGGGAGCAAGGAAGGGAGAAAGGATTTCAGTGTATGTGGAAGGGTTGTTGTTCAGTTGTTTATGTCTACCTCTTCATGAACTCGTTTGGGATTTTCTTGGCAAAGATAATGGAGTGGTTTGCCATGTCCTTCTCCAGCTCATTTTACAGATGAGGAAACTGAGGCAAAAAGGGTTAAGTCACTTGCCCAGAGTCACATAGCTAATAAGTCTTTGAGGTCAGATTTAAACTCAGGAAGATGAATCTTCTTGACTCCAGTCCTGGTACTCTATCTACTGTGCCATCTAGCTGTCCTATATGTGGAAAGGAGTAAAGTATAAATAAAAAAATTGGAAAGGCAGAACAGGGCCAAGTTACGAAATCAAAAAGAGGATTTTTGTATTTGATTTTGGAGATTTTGGGGAACTATTAGAGTTTGTTGAAGAGGGGAACACTATGGTCAGAATTATATTTTAGGATAGGTAGAGCAATTCCAGTTGACTAACGGTTCTAACCTATGAAGAATCTTTTGAAACTCAGTTCTGTAATTAAACATGTAAGCTATTCATATGAACTTTGTGTCATTAAAATTTTGATAAACATAGCATTAATGTTTTCATCCAAGTCACTATTGAATAGGACAGGGTTAAGGACAGGTCCTCTCAGGATTTTCACTGGCTGTTCTCCAGGCCTGGAATTCTCTGCTTCCTCATCTCCACCTCCTGGCTTTATTTCCAACTTATCTTCAAGATATCTTGTTTGTACACAGTTTTTTTCATGTTGTCTTCTCCATTAGAATGAGAACTCTTTGAGAGCAGGGACTGTCTTTTGCCTTTCTTTGTATCCCCAGCACTTAGCACAATGCCTGATACATCATAGGTGTTTAATAAACATTTATTGATTGGTAACTGACTAAAGACTTCTCTTCATACTGACACTAATTCATTAAAGACTACATTTTGGGTTCAGTTTTTTTAACAAGTTCCAAATCAATGCATTTGTACCATTACCTACTCTCCTTCTGTCTGTCCTGTCAGCAAGGATATCCTAGGAGTTTTTGTTAAATGTTTTACTGAAATCTAGGTCTATCACTACTATGTCTACAGCAGTTTCCTGATCTGATAGTTTAGTAACCCTATCAGAAAAGGAAAGAGATTAGTTTGTCATGGCTTGTTATGGAAGACATCCTGATTCTTAGTGATGACGACCGTCTTTTCTAAACGCACACAAAGCATCCTTTTTATAAAATATTCTAAGTATACAATAGAGAAAAGATCTCTAGTAGAGAGATATCTATGATAGAGAAAACAGAAGCAAAATAGGAATTTAATTGTTTTTTGCCTCCTTTCCCTTGTCTGTTATCATTCACTATCTACCCAGAATGCTTCTTTGATTCTCCACTTGCTTCCATTGTAGCTATAGGAACCCTTTTTTTGTTATTCTTAGCATTCATGGCCAACTTCAGCTCACTCTGAATTTTATCACTCCTGAGACTATTCTTATAAAACCATGTCACTATTTTGTATTCATTCTCAGTTACCTAGCCCCTTCTTCTGTCTTCTAGATATATCTTTTTAAAAATTGAAGTTGGTTGATGAGTTCCCTGTGCATTCATATCAGTCTCTTTAGACCATTCTATCTTTTCTTCCTCATCATAATTGATTCTTCTTGTGTAATCAGAATTTTGTTCTTTAGTTCTTTTCCATCCCTCTTTGACAGACTTCTCCTATAGAATTTTTGCCCATAGGATCCCATTTATATTCATTCTCAGCTCTTTGCAATCTACTCTCTCTGTAGCTAGGGTATATGAAAGGCTATGCCCAGTTTTCCTTTCCTATGTCATAAATTCTTAAATTCCCCACTTCCCTGAAGATTCCCACCATTTCTATTTTAGCAAAAAAGTTATTTCTAATTGGTCAGAGTCTGGTCCTGAATAGACTTCCTTCCATCAACTATTCTATTTTTTTTTGAAAAAATGAGATGATGATTAAGGCCAGTCAAAAATTTATCATCTCTTCTGTTTTTGGCAGAGAAAATAGTCAACAAACATTTATTAAATACCTACTATGCACCTGGCATTGTGCTAAGTTACGGCAATATAAAGAAAGGCAAAAGGCAGTCCTTGCTCTCAAGGAACTCACAGTCTAATGGGGGAGACGACATGCAAACATCTATGTATAAACAAGCTAGAGACAAGATAAATAGGAAATAATTAAGAGAGGGAAGGCACTCCAGCAGATGTCCAGATAGTAGAAGATCCACATCACTAATATGTGGAGACACGTTTGTGATCCATTTCTTTAACTCAGAATCAATTTCTTTCTTCTGACCACAATGTTCCTTCCAGCCTTTTTCTATTGATCTTCATTCAAATGCTCTTTGCCATATCATCTGTCTCCAGTTTGTGATTTCCTTATAGGAGTGTATCTTTTTAACATGCAATGTTGTTTTTACTGCCTCTTTATTTAATGTTTATTTGGATCGTGTCTCTACTTTCCATTCCAAATTCTAGTCATGTATTCTATTCCACCAAATTTCAGAGATACCTGAGAGATTGCATCTAACTACCTATGAAGACCTTTAATAACCCACACTCTGTAAATGTGCATATCCAAACTCTCTTCTTAGATATTGTTTGATATAAATTATTGCTCCTTTTCACTGATAGCCTTTTTCCTATGTTCTTTTACTTACCTGCAACTCTTTGAAGCATCTGACTTGATGGTATACATTGACCAGGTGACTAAATGGCATAATAGAGTATTAGACCTTGAATCATGAAGACCCAAATGTAAATGTTGCACCTTAGACACTAGCTACGTGACTCTGGGCTAATCGCTTAGTTCTAACTTGCTTTCTTCACCTGTAAATGGGAATAGTAATAGAACCTCCCTTACAAGGTTGCAGTGAGGATCAAATTAGATAATATGTGTAAATTGCTTTACAAACTTTCAAGTGCTGCATAAATGCTAGCTATTATTGTTTTCTTCCTCGCATTTAAATTTAGAGTTCTTTTGATTGACTATGTAATATATTATATATATTATAATATATATGTAATATATGATATATGTATATATTCTTCCTGTCCCTCATTAGATGGACTTCATCCATGGTCAAGAGTTTTTCTTTTTGTTTTTCTGTATCTGAAACCCTGAAATCCAAATCACTATCTAAACCAAATTCCAGTAACCAAATACTAGTGCAATATATTTACTATTATGCAATACTGCCTTATGTTTGAAGCAGGCCTAGTGGGGCTGATTGAAATTGACTGAAAGCTGAAAGACCTGTCATTTCTTTGGTCCTCTGTGCTTTCTCCTTCCCTGCTTGTGCCTTCCATGGTCCTGGTGTAACACCATATCATCCTCTGTGTGAGGCATGTGTACAGGGTACCCTCATCCTAGCAGATTTAGATACCCAAATATATATCCCCATCACATTGTTACACTCAAACTCTTTCAGAGTATTAGGGGATCACCTTGTGTTTTTACTTTTTTTAGAGAATCACCTTGTTGAGGGAAAACATCCTTCCCCTGCTCTCCACTCTAATTCTTGAGTTTCTACTAAAGCATTAATATTTATACAATCAGCTACTACTAATAATAAAACTTTTAGATCTTCAAAATAACCATTTACTTGGCAATAAGGAAAAAGAAAAAAATCACAGGATACTTATATATTAAAATAAGTGCATAAATGATTGAATACATCACAATCCATACATTAGTGCCCCATTAGTGCATTCAGAACCTGTGAGTGTAGGGAGTGGGTACACATTTATGGGAACCTGGCTTTGATGCACATGGGGGTAGAAAATCCTTGTGTTTTTGGTTAACTCTGGATGGGAGCCTTCAATGTCATTTCAATCAGGAAAAGCCACACCATACAAAATGGCTTCTCTGTGCACAACTTATCTCTTGGTCCTTACTGCTCTTCAGCTGGATATACTGTCTTCTCTTTTACACTCAGACTTGGCATTTAAAAGCTCTATTAACTTACAATTACTCTTAAGGTTGTTCAGAAAGTGTTATCTCTTAATGCGAATGTTAGTTCCCTTTAAACCAGAAAACTTCAAAGCTCATCAGATTGGTTACTGTGCTATATAGACCAGCCTAGAATTACTTAATCACCTGGATTCTGTATGCTTAACCAGAACAGAGCTCACAGTAACACAGTGCAGGTTAACTGTTTAACTGAAGTAGCAACCTCGGCATTTCACCAGGATGTAAAACAGAGGCAAAGCCTGTCTTCCCCTCAGCTTTTATTTCTCTAGAGGTGGCACCAGAGAGCAAAAGGCACTTATGAATTTTCACCTCTAACTTTTAGGTTGCTGGGAAGGCAATATCTGTTATTGAACTTGCTCAGGAGATGAGAGAGTTTCATGAACTGGTGAAGGAAATGAGGAGTGGTCAGACATAGAGGAGGAAAATCAGAAATGAGCAGAAGTCAAGGTAAGTGAGAATATCCCAGGAGAAGGTGCTGGTCAACACCACAGAAAGGACAAATTTTGGATAAGGATGAAATTTCATCAGTTTTAGAAATTAAGAAGTCGATGTTAACCTTTGAAAGAGAAGTGTCAGTAGCATGGTGGTGTTGAAAGCCAGTTTGCAAAGGGTCAGAAGTGAAAGGGTGACAAGAATTAGAAGCAGAAAGTATAAGCTACTTTCCCTAAGAGTTTTGTTGTTGTTGTGTTTGTCCTTCATTCTTGAAGAGGACCACGACATCAGGGAAATGATGACATGACTTGCAGTTGACTTTGATTTGAGTGAGGGAGGTCTGCGCAAGGTCACCAGCCTCACTTTCTCCTCCAGGGCCATCTGGGTCCAGTGGCCTGATAGTCACCAGGATGACTGCACATGGCCCAGGGTGCATTGGGAGATCCTAGCCCTTTTAGGTTAAGGTCTTTTCAGGTGCTCCTAAGAGTTTTAGCAATGAAAGGAAGGAAAGATAGAGAATGGAGAAAAGACTGTGAGGGAATGGTATTTTATTAGGCAAAATTCTGGGTCTTTTCCTATAACTTACTTAGGGGATACCTAAGGGAAGTGCAGAGAAGTGGGTGTTGATACGTTGGCTTTGGGAAACCACCAGCCATATAGTTTGGTTGTTATGTAGATTATAAGGGGATATGACATAAAAGAATGTTGGAAAGGTTGTTTGGACTCATGGAGGCTGTTAAATAATGGGATGAGGAAAGAGTCAGTAGATTAGGGGAGTTAAGATGAAAGAATAAGAGAGAATATGATTGATGGGCCAAATTCTCAGGGGAGTTGGAAGAGGATTTGAACAAAGGTACAAGGAAAGAGATCAACATTCCTTGGTTTATTCCCTGAAAATGAAACAAGGGATACCTTAGGTATCCCCTAAGTTATAGGTGAAGTTGTAGATGGGTTTTGAGATGTATTTGAGGGGGAGAGGGGTATGTTCTTAGGAAAGGACCTCAACTTTCTCAGAGATGTAGGCAGTGTGTTACCATTGAGATGGAGAATATATGAATGGAGTTGGGGGACTGAGAAGAGAGGAGGAGTTTGGAACAGCTGTAAATAGGAGTAAATTAGAGATGAATAGAAGGATTGATGTGATGCAAGGAGGGCCTAGTTGAGGTTTGAGGTGGATATAGCCTGCTTTTCTTCACTCATATGAGCACTACTCTAGTTCATGTTCTCATCATCTCTTGCTTGTACTATTTTTTATACCACCCTTATTACACTCATGGTATCCTTTTTATTCCCTCTCCAATAGATTTTCTTTTTTTTTTTAAAAAACCTTTTTCTCAATTACATGTAAAAATAGTTTTTACCATTTGCTTTTTTTAAAAAATGAGTTACAAATTTTCTCCCTCCCTCCCTCCCTTCCTCTCTCCTTGAGAAGGCAAGCAATTTGCTATAGATTATACATGTAAGTCAGGCAAAACATATTTCCATATTAGCCACATTGCAAAAGAAAACAGACAAAGCCCTCCAAGAAAATAAAGTAAAAAAATTATCTCCAATTGATTTTTCAACAAAGCAGCCAGAATAATCTTCTTAAAGCACAAGCCTGACCAGATCATTCTCCGGCTCAAGGGTTTTCAGTGGCTTCCTACCGCATGTGGATAGGCATGTGAAACCTTCATGATGACTTCAGATGACCTTTTGAACCTTACTGCACCTTACTTCATTTTACATCTTATGTTTTAGTCAAACAATCTTATTTTTAGTTCTCTGAGCTCAGCATTCCATTTCTTACCACCGCACCTTTGCTCAGGCCATTCCTTCCTTGCCTGGAATGTATTCCCCCCTCCCCTCTACCTCTAAAACTTTCTATTTTCCTTCAAAGTTCAGCTCACGTGCCACTTCCCATAGGAAGCTTTTTCCCATCCTTTTAGTTGTTAATATCTTCTTTTCTTTCAAATGATCATGTATGCATGTAGCTAGTTTGTAGGTGATATCCTCACCGAGGGTGATAAGCTCCCTAAGGGAAGTGACTTTTTCCTGTCTTTGTAGCTTCTGCACCCAGCTCAGTGAATGCTTATTGGATCAGATTGGATTGCCTGGATAGATTGAATGACCCAAGCTGGAGAGGGTTGCAAGGGATATTTTGGGATGTTTTGTCTTTAGGAGAAAGTTAGATTTCAGTGAATGTCAAAATATGAAGAGAATGTGAGAAAAAGAGATCTGGAATATATATATATATGTATGTATATTATACATATACATATGCGTGTGTGTTTGCTTAACCATAAAATGGGTTGTCTTCTAAAGGTCATAATCTGAAAAGGGCAGAAGATAGGGGCTAGTGATTGGAAGTAGATAAAGACAAACTGAATTTAACAGAAGTTGGGATTTGGGAAAAGGTAGCATAGGCAGAGGTTTTCATTAAGACAGGTGATGGTTCTGAATGACAGAAATTAGAGAAACAGTTGTAAGAATTTGATCCCTGTAGGTCAGGAGAAATACTCAGTATGGAGAAGCTTGTAGACAAATCAGCCTGAAGTTTTTCATTGGAAAGTTAGTGGGAAGGTGCTTTTGCTGATAATATCTGCTACGTGAAGCCTCTACAGCTTATCGAGTGAAGGCAGAGAAGGCCTCCAGGAGGTTCCTAAGGTGAAGGACACCTCTGTTGATTCTATGTCCCAAGTGGATGCCCTCATTTGCTTGCAGCACGGAAGGGGAGAGCAGCCAAAGAATCAACTATTTTCTAGTATAATTGGGCCCTCTTACAAAACCATTTATTTGCCTCTGAAAATAATTTTCATTTTTTACTGCTATGTCTCTGGACACCAAACTTCTTTTGATAAAATTTTTCGATTTAGTGACTCTTTGTAGATAATACACACATGAGGGAGATGTCTATTTAGGCAGACTGCCCTCTTCTTAATATTAATCCATTGCATTTGTATATCACAATTCAAAAAGCACACACACACACGTGTGTGTGTATGTGTAATTTGCAAGGTGGACAGGTCAAGGATTGTGCACCCATTTGACAGATGAGAAAACTGAAGTCAGGGAGATTAAACGATTTATCTGAGATGTCATAGCTATTGAGGTGACTAGCTCCTAATCTGGTTCATGAATCCATTATTTAGAGTAGACATTTGGGGTGCAGTGACAGAGGATAAACAAAATAGACATTGCTGCCGCTGAAGCAGGTATCACAGTCAGAATTATCATCCTCACAGTTTTATATAATGTACCTGGATTTTAGCATCAGTTTCAGACTCTGCAGCTGGTGGTCAAGCAATATGACAGAGGTTATGATCATAGGGTCATAGAACTTAGGATTTTAGAGCTAAAAGAGACCTTAGAGGTCATCTAGTCCAATCCCCTCATTTTACAGATGAGGAAACTGAGTCCCATAGAGGGGCATGGACTTGCCCAGGGTCACGCAGATAGTATGGGTGAGACTTGAACTCAGTTCCTTTGATTCCACATCCAGCATTATATTTGTTGCTTCAAGGTCAATACTTGCCCCTTCCCTGTTCTACTCCCATACCTCTACCACCTGAAGAATTCCTGAGGCTACTATCTCAATAATTCATAGGAGAATCAGTAACTCTGGGCCTCTGTCATGTTTTTTTCTCTTAGACTTGATTTTGGGATCTCTTCGCATCCTTCTAGGTGGGCCCTGGTTATTTGGCTCCCCGAGCTTCTCTCCTTATTTGGCTGACAATTATCTTCATGCTGGGCCCCTTATAGTACTTCCCTAAGAATACTGGCACAGAGGATGCATGTTAAATGCTCATAATTAGAAGCCACATTTCTGTTGTTTTCCTTTTGGGAAAATTTCTGCCTCACTGTATCTGATATCCCCATGGTGACAAGGGGGAAAATTCATATCTGGTAGCAGGCTGTGGTATCAGACATAATGGCTTGAGGCAGAGGGAAAATGTAATCAATATTTACCTGCTGAGAGGTCTCATGATGGGATAGAAATTGACTCTCTTCCCCACTGTATATATCCCATTTCTAGTCTGGGCTTTCTTTGTGTGTTCAGCAGAGAGGAAAATGCTTAATCTCTGTTTTTCATGGGAAAAAATATCTTTAGCCTGTGTGGGGCAATCCATTACTGAAAGAAGGGATGTTTAAAATGTCTGAGCAGGTTCCCTGATCATTAGCTTGGTTTCTATTTATTGGTGTACATACTAGTGAAGCCATGGAAATTAAGCAATCTCTACCCCCATCCCCTAACCCATGACTCCCTCCTCTTTTCCATCTCCTGCCTAGGGCAAGGAACAATTTATACCACTCATTTGGTTATCAGTGTTACCTCCCTGAGGGAGGGTGACCTGGGAAAGAAAGTGTCTAGGTATACAGTAAAGTTGGAGATGTCAATATAGGGATAGTATCCAACATCCCCAAATTTATGACCTTCCTGCATTTTCTTGATAGTATAACTGTGTGTATTTGAACAAAGTTCTTCCTGAACCTTAATGATGTCACTGTCAAAAAGCAGGGTCTCCTAATAATCATTAATTTTTAGTGCAATGAGAAGGGGAGTTCACTGTCCACTCAAGAGGAAGCTTCATCTTCATGTTTGGTATCCCCTCCCCTAAAACTTTTCTTCTACCAGAAGTTGACATTTGCTAGCCAGTATCATTTGACCTCTGTCTGAATTCAAAGTGAGATGTAGTGGCAGCAGCAGTGAGCTGAGAACCTGTCATGGTTATGGATGGACTCTTCTCTTCCCATTAGTGTAAGGGAAGGAAGAGAAGGGATTGTTCACTTGATAACTTCTTTGGGAAATGTCATGGGCCTGAAATTTTGCGCTTCTCACCGTGCCTTTAGAATTTATTTGAGTCTTAACAAACAGAGCCTTTCAACTTGCCTACACACCACACTCTCAGAGCCAGGGGAGAAGTGGTAGATAGTAGCATTGTCCCAGGATAACCTCTTTGAGGATCAACAAGGACAGGAGCAGGCACAGGAGGGAATGGCAAATAGTGTGGCTGTTTGCTAGTGAGGCCAATGCTTTATTCATTCAACAGAAAATGTGATCTTACCGTCACAGGTGTTCTTTTACTTCTTGGTTTTCCCATCCTAAAATTGAGGAGATTGGATTAAATAGCCACTGAGTTTTTTTCCAGCTCTGGGTCTGTGACTATGATGCTGTCCTTTTTTTTCTGGTTTAATATTGATTTTTAATTTTTTGTTCTAACTAGATGATGTCTATGCACAATCAGTAATTAATTATAATAACTAGCATTTATGTATGACTTCAAAGTTTGCAAAGCATTTTCTGAATATCTCATTTTATCCCCGAAACAACCCTAGGAGGTAGGTGCTATTATCATCTCCAACTTATAGGTGAGGAAAACTGAGGCAAGCAGAGGTTAATTGATTCACCCCGGGGTCAGAGGGAACTAGAAAATACCTGAGGTCATATTTGAACTCAGGAAGACCCCTAACTCCATGTCCAGCACTCTATCTACTGAGCTACCTAGCTGTTCGTTTCTCAAGTTGGAGCCATATTTTCAACAAGCATTTTGTCATCCTTCTCTGTGCCCTGAAGCCATCAACTATCAAGGCATGCATTGGCTTGGTTTGGAGAATACTATCAAGGTTTTCCATAACATCTCTCTACTTCATCTTCTGCAAAAGCTGTTGAGGCATAGAACATATAATTATGTAAGTTGTGACTATCTTCATGGTGGTCTCTTTTCTATTCAGTTTGCTTATTTTTATCATAAACTCTTCAAGGTGAGATGGCCAAGGATCCCATGAAATTGTGTTTTAAAATGGGGCACAGTTTGGTATAGTGGAAAGAGTAGTGGCTCTTGAATCAGAATCCCAGTCTTGGAACCCAATACTGGGTTCCAGTCTTGTCTCTGGTGCTTGCTATTTGTGTGACTTTGGACAATTCTTTAAACCTTCCTTGAAGAAGCTTTGGTTTCTTCATCTGTAAAATAAGTGAGTTAGACTATATGGTCTCTAAGGTCCCTTTCAGCCATAGATCTATAAGCCTATGCCTTGGTGGGAGATGGGGGCATGATGAAACCAATTCTGCCAATTCCTTTGTTTGTCTCTTCAAGGAGAATCTGTGAACCATCCTTTTATTTGGATGCATTGTTTTTTTATCTTCTGGTTTCATTCATCAATGTTAATATTGTATTTTTGCTTTTCCAAAAGTATATGAATTCATTGGTCATGTTAACCTAAGAGCTTACATTTGGACTATCAAAGGTTAAATTACTATTTTTAGATTATCTAAAAAGTGTGGGATTATTAGTGTCCTCTGCCTGCTTTTTTTGGCCACTCCACTGTACTCGCTGTGTAAGTGGGAGTGAGCTACAGATGACTAAGGATCATTTTATGTTTCTCTTTGTTTTATGACTTTCCATGGTCATACCATTCATAACTTAGAGTCCAACCTACAAATAGCAGGCAAGCCTCTCTGCGCTTAGCTAGGTGGATCCTTAGAGAACAGACATAGTACTAATACTCAAAGCCTTTCTAGTGTGGTAGAATCTGCCAGAATTGAAAATCTACTAGCATAGTCTTGGAGAAGTTAGCTCATCTTCCTATTGGAATAGGACTTCATGGAGGTCTAAGAAGCTCATACAGGAAACTCCAGAAGAATTATCCACATTTTCAGTGAGGACTCAGGGATCAGATTTATAGGAGGGAAAAGATCAGTATGGATGCTTTCAAGTATAGCACAGACCAAGCATGGTGGCACATCCCTGTGATCCCTGCTGGCTGGAGACTGAAGCTGGTGGTTCACTTGAATTTAGGGATTCTGAGTTACAGTACGGCTAATGCTGTTGGGCGTCCGCACCAAGTCTGGCACCAATATGGAGAACCCTGGGAGGGAGGATGGGGTGGGAGCACCAGACTACCTAAGAAAGGGTGAACTAGCCCAGGTCAGAAACGGAGCAAGTCAAAGTTTCCATGATGATTAACGGCAGTATTAGGCCTCCGTCTACTACACTTTCAGCCTGGGTGAGATAAGGATAGCCAATCTTACCCCTCAAAAAAAGGCGTACATATAAATCATAGAAAGACGTCTTTACATCTGGACTTTTGGAAATATGACATTTCCTGGTTTGTAATAGTGCCAATCAAGCATGAACTGCCTTTCTTTGCAGCTGTGGCAATCACAGCAACCAGAACATCACTAGGGGTATGGCTGCTATGGGGTCAGTGACATAGGGTGGGATGGAGAAGTATTTTTGGTCCTTCATTGTCCTTGTACTTACTTGAAATTTCAAAATGTGACTGAATAATAATCATAGCTCACATTTAAAAAAATCTGTTCAAGGTTTGCAAGTGAAGCACTGTGGTTTTGTGGATTGAGATCAGATTTGAGTAGGAAAAATTTGGGTTCAAGTTGTACCTTCATCACATACTATCTGTGGGGCCCTGGTCAAGTAATTTAATCTTCCAGGATCTCAGAAAACTCTCTGAGACTATAAATAATAGAATATTTACCAGTCTTCCTTGGCAGAATTTTCTTTATAGTAGTTCCCAACACCATTGCAATTATTGGTTCAGTCTGGGGTGGGGAAGGGTTATAAAATATTTGGCTCATAATACCCCTGTGTTATAGAAATCAGACTTTTCTCTGTTCTTCCCTTTTGGGATGCTAAGACTCTCAAGTCTTCTCCTTATTTGAATGGATGGGAAACCTTTTGCTATCTTTGTTTTCGAGTATTTCTCAGCACTGAGACAATCAGGAGTCCTTTGACTTGTATATGATGTGGTGCTGGGGATGGGGAACTTTCATACATCCAGCCTGGGTGAGGTCAGAGCCTTCAGGGCTCCAAACAGGATATAATTGAGGGGAGCTTGGTGTTTGACTTTTGGGGCTCACTCATGGAAGGAGTGTTGAGACTCTGGGCAAGCTGTTGTAACTGCCCCCCGGCTTTGATAACCCAGACAGACATTGGTGCTTTTCTGGTAACTATGAATTGTGATTTGGATCAGACAAGGTCTATCTGTTGATGTTTGTAATTTCTGTTTGTATTTGTCTTGAAGTTCAGGGAGCTGATCTTTACCCCCTGAACTAAGTTAATGATATATGTATGTTTGATTAAGCTGAGATA
The DNA here is from genome assembly GCF_011100635.1 of Trichosurus vulpecula. Lineage (NCBI taxonomy): Eukaryota > Metazoa > Chordata > Mammalia > Diprotodontia > Phalangeridae > Trichosurus > Trichosurus vulpecula. The sequence goes on along the minus strand of NC_050581.1, from coordinate 46,043,758 downwards.
GTTAACCCCGTAAAGTTGCTTTCCTTAGAAAAGCAGATCAAAGAACCTGTGCTAGCAGTGTTCTTGTTGTTGGGCTTGTGTTGGTCTTACACAGCCACAGTAGCTACTAGCCAGATTGTTGCTACACCCTGTGATAAAGGCAATTCAAATAATCATGAACTTTATTTAATAGATGAGGAAACTGATGCTTAGAGGTTGAAATTACTTTTTATACTTATATAGTTGGCAAGTAGAGGAATCAAGATTTGACCCTAGACGGGCTTTGGGGCTCTTTCTGGTATGCCACACTGCCATTTATGACTGAAACCATAAAAAAGAATGACATCCTGGCTAGAGTGTTGTTTAATGAGAAAAGTCACAAATCCATCCCTGGTGTGACACATGTCAGACAATTTTAGGTAAAGTGATTTGAAACTACAGCCTTTTTCTTTCCACCCACCCTCGAAGTATCAGGATAGATGTAGCAGCCATTGTTCCAGCCCTTGTCCCATTTTAAGAGATGGTTCTCCCTTCACAGTGTGAAGTGAATCTCTTCAGTTTAAAGGGGCATAAGAAGCAGGAATTGTTGGCTGAGCTGTTCTAGGGTTCTACTGTTGATTGGCTGAATAATCACAAAAGTTCAGTTGCATCTGGCTTCACATCATAGACATGCTTATGAAAAACCATGAGCAATTTGCAGTGTTTTCCCATTGACATATATCCTGTGAGATTATGTCCTTTGATGATTGATAGACAATTGGCAGTGGACTTTTTAAGTTTCGCCATCCCAACAATGACCCCAATCAATCAATGCTCTGGAGATCACTATTTAAAAATCATTTGAATATTTTCCTAAATAAAAAATCTTCTTTAGAAATATAAATCCTCACTATTTGTATTCTGTGTTTTGTGTGGATTTGGATTTTCTTTTGTTGGGTGTTTTAAAAGCTAGATGCCTTAGGTATCTCTAAGTCTGTCTTCAGTCATATTGACTACCAACTTTAGCCTGGCTTTGATCAAGGGTCTGATTGAGCATCCTGTTGTATTGAGAGAGCTGTATAGCCCGACTCCTTTTTGCCTTAGGAGTTTTTGATATTAGGTGGGAAAGAGGAACACTATCAGACTATATCAGTGCCCAACAATTATTGGAAGAAAATCTGACATGTATCATCTATCCTCACACTATTGCAGTTGGATAAAATTTCTAGAAAGAACAGAAGGACAGGGCCTGGAAAATATTCTAAAAACTATGATTTCACTGAGAGTCTAGAGGCTGCTTAGTAGGGCAAAAGCATAATGGTGATGGGGTTGACCTTAGAGTCAGGAGTACCTGGATTCAAGTTTCTGATACATACTGGTTTAATGATACTAAGCAAATCCCTTAGCCTCTCAGAGGCCCCAGACAACTGGATGAACTGAGGTTTGTCTATATTGTTAGAATAAGTTTCTTTACTGGGAGGTCCTGACATAACAGAAATAACAGGTCCACATCCAACAGAGAAGTCACAAACACACACACACACAACCCTGGAAGGTCTAGGGGTCTCTTTTCTTTTCCCTTTATCATAATTATCTAGGCCCAAACTCATGAATCAGTAGATTCCCCCTTTTCTTCCTTCTTCTCTACAAGTTTCTTCTTCTTTCAGTTTAAGGTGTGGAAGACCTCAAATGAAATGCAAATACCATGCAGGAAAGGTAATACTGTAGGCCATTATCTGCTATTAATATCTTAGTTCAGATAAATTTATCAAATTCAATTCACAAATATTTATTAAGCACTTATGAAGTATAAGGTACTGTGATAGGCTGGGTAATTCAGGACCAGACCTACCAGGGGTATAGGGAGCTCCTGGCAGGAAATTCCCTCTATCATTGTAGATGAACCCTTTCTCTGTAAGATAAAGTCTCAGTCACTTGGGTTACTCAGAAGCCACACAGCTGATGTGCATCAGAAATGGTACTTTATCCCAGGTCTTCCTTACTGAGACCAGCTACTCTACCACCGTCTCATCATTTGGCTGGGGTCATAAAGACAAACAATCCTTGCCCCCTAGGAGGATATATTTTATCACAGAGGGGGAACTGGTGTTGGTAAGGATACAACACAAACACAAGTAAACACAAAGTGATTTCTTTTTCCTTCTGAATCAACCAGAAAGCATTTAAGTGTTTACTCTCTGTCAGACATACTACTTTGCTATTCTTTCAAAAAACACTCAATACCAAATAATTTCAATAATAATATTAATAATAATAGATATTATTTATATAGTGCCTTAATATTTGCAAAACTTTCTAGCTATTTCATCTGACCCTCACAAGCCTCTGAGGCAGGCGCTGTTATCATTTCCATGTTATAGACAAGGAGACGGAGCCCACAGAACTTGGAGTTTACTTTGAGTTTACTAAATGCCTGAGGCAGGATTTCAGCTCAGATAATACCAACTAGAAGTCTTGTACTCTATCTGTTGAGAGTGCCTATAAGTGAGAGGTGGTAGTGGTGTTGGTGGTATTGGTGGTGGTGGTGGTGGTGGAGAATCAGGAAATACCTGGTTTAGGAAGTAGCTGCCCGAGCTCACTGCGTCCCTCAGTAGTGCTGGAGGTAATGGATGTAGGACAGGTAAACGTCAATGGGAGGAAAGAGAGAACATACCCGAAGTCTGATACTGTGGAATAGCCATGGGTTAGTGAGCTTACCTGGTGGAGAGTGGCCAAGACAAAGCAAAGCAGGCTGCTGAAGACAGATTTTACCTATTTTGTTGAGGATAGTTGAGCTGTTAAGCGCCCTTGTGAGAGAGAAGGGCATCTGTCCCAGAGGCAGAATCCTATTACTTCTCTTTATCATGGGAAATGAAACAGAATGTTTCATCCACTCACCAAGGCTAACTTACTAGGCGAAGTAGCTTGGGTCCTGTTGCTAGCAGTTGGAGCTGAAGAGCCCTCCTTGCTTCTCTGGGACTCATTTCTGACTTCAGAACAACACTTTGTAGGGCCCAGATGACTCTCAGGGATTCACAGCACGCTCGGAGAGAAACATGACTCTCTGATGAGTTGATGTTACATTTTGAGGGATTTTTGGCAAAATGCTGGGTGGCCAGCTGTTATAGCACCCTCCTGCAGGGAGTACGTTTCCCACAGGGCTTGGAGTCTGAGGCGATTGTTGGCTTCCCTACTCTGAGGGTAAAGATTTACCCGGAGGGAGGCCCATTGCTATATAGGTTTCATGGGGTTTCTGGAGATGAATTGGAGAAGCAGTTTGCTCTCTAGGACAGATGCTTCTATAGTTTTAATGGGTGTTATTAGCCCTACTAATCAGGCATTTGGAGATTTGGTGAAAAACAAAGATCTAGGGAATGGTGAAAACATTTAGCAAATCAGAAACAATAAAGACCTGGAATGAGATCTTTGGGAATAACAGGACGAGTAAAAGGAAAATAAATAGTGTGAGAAAAATATGAAAAACAGCAAAATTTGAGACTGTTTGAAGATTCAAAGAAAATGACATATCCTTAGAATGAGACAAGCATAAAGCAAAAGCCTAATGCTGTGCATAAGAATGGGAGAATAGACAGATACTGAAATAAGAGTAATAGCAAGGAGAAGGGCCGAATGAGTGATGCGATAAACTCTTTAGTGAAAATGAGAGATTCAGGTAATGAGAATCTCAAATAAGACAGTACTAGAAATGAAACCACTTTTAAAGTAAGACTAATGGACCAAAAGCAACCAACAGAAAATGCGGTAATAGTTGGAGATAAAGACCATGAATAAAGCAAATTCAGAAAGAAAATATCTCTGCTGCTATGGCTGTCAGATGGCCATGACAGGAGAGCTAAAGATGGACAATAAGAGAATAAGGCAGAAGAAAAAAAAATCTCTCAGCCCCAAGTCATGTTACATTATAGGGATTTACTCAATGGTGTATGACCTCAACTCCAGGCTGTATGTAAAGGACATTTTGAGAGCTAAGGGGATCCTAATTAAGGCAAGAGAACAAGTGCCATGTATCCCTTTCTTCCTTCCTTCCTTCTTTCCTTCCTTTCTTCCTTCCTTTCTTCCTTCCTCCCTCCCTTCCTTCCTTCCTTCCTTCCTTCCTTCCTTCCTTCCTTCTTTCCTCCCTCCCTCCTTCCTTCCTTCCTTTCCTTTTAAATAGCTATCATTCTGCCAATGGCTATAGTTTGGTAGCCTGTCTCATAAATGCTTTTCCCCGTTATTTCCCACTCTCTATCCGATCAGTCACAATTGCAGCAAATTCTCCATCCTTAGTATCTCTTGCATCTGTTCCCGGAACCACTACCCTTACTCTCATCCTTATTACCTCTCACATGTACTATTAAAATAGCTTTTTTTTAACTTTTTTTTTTTTTGGAGAGGGGAAGGCAGGCCCAAGGTCACATATCTAGTAAGTGTGTCACATGTCTGAGGCTGGACTTGAACTCAAGTCCTCCTGTCTCCAGGGCTGGTGCTCTACTCACTGGGCAACTTAGCTGCTCCCTAAAATAGCTTTCTATCTACCTCCAGTCCATCCTAAACAGTGATGCTAGTTTAATCTTCCTAATGTACATACCATTGATCACAAGTCTTCAATAGTTTTCCATTATGTATGGGAAAAAATTCTGAACTCAGCCTTACCTTCAAGGTCATTCTCTAACCTTTTCCAAATTTATTCCCCACCACTCCCTCCTGTATATTCTAGTGCAGCCAAACTATTACTTAATATTATTCTGTACTTTCATATCTTCAGGCTTTTGCCTACGTGAGTCCCTATTCCTGGAATCTACTTCCAGTGTCACCTCTGCCTTTTGAGCCTGTTTTCAAGACCCAGCTCAAATGTCACATCCCCTTGAATGTTTTCCCTGTTTACTGTCCTTCCCCTAAGTCAAAAGTGACTTATCTCTCTTGGTAACTCTCATGATGCATTTGGTATCTCTCTAATGCACTCACCACATTCTAATTTATAATATGGGTTTTTTTTGCATGTCTTATCTTTCCTAGTAGACTGTAAGCTTCTTGAGAGTTTGGACCATATCTTATTTACCTTTTTATTCTCTTCAAACCCTAAAAATGCCTGGCACATAGAAGATACTCAATAAACTTTGATTTGAATGGATATCCCACCTTTTAGGAAAAAAACACTTCATCGCTAATCATAGACATAACTTCTTTGTTAATTTCTTTTCGAACAACCTTACTGGTGGACAATTCCTTACTTTATGATTGTATTTCTCTCATTTTCTTAAAGGATTCTCTTAATGTTTTAATAGTTTTTGCTGCAAATATTTCACATAATTAAAAATTTAGTGTGAGACAGAATAGAATTGATAGAGTATGCATGAAAATGGCCAATCTATGTGATTGAGAAAAAAGATGGAACATTAGTAAACAGTAAAAAGTTTTGAAATTAGATTTGGAGAGGCTCATTGACACAGAAGACAAAGAAGTATGAGAAAATTGATCTGAATAGAGAGACAATGAAGATGAGAGGTAGAAAGAAAGTGGCTCCAGTTAAAGGCATAAGATGTTTATTATAGATGAAGCTGCCAAATCTAAGGTCCATTTTCCATGAGGCAAAATATTGGCCAGAATTGATTGTCAAGTTATTTTTGCTGTGCCTTAAAGTTGGTTACAAGTTTCAATATTTTCAGGGTGCTATAATTTCATTGGTGTGGGTACTCCCTTCACCGAACTAGATTGCAAACACTCTATAACCCAATATAAAATTTTTGAGAGCTGCTGTCTCTGAAAAAAAAATCAACATCCTGCATTCAACCTAGTATGAGCCTCTAAATTTAGCTAGGTGGGTTCTTGGTCATCTGAGGTCACCAGATACGTGAAGCCTTTCTAGCTTGATGGAATCTGCCAAAAGTTGACCTCCACTAGCATAGCCTTTTAGTATCCATACCATATTTAAATATTGGAGTACGACTTTAGTAGAAGGTGTTGGTTACTGTCAGCTGATATGCCACAATTTTGTCCTTAGCCTTCTGAAAGGATGTTTGTGTCACTCAAAAGAAGTGACTTTGGATGGGTTAATCCCATGGTGCTAAGCAGTTTCTTTTGTACTGTGGACAGCACTGTGCCCCAAATCTTTATTTTGTAGTCTCTTTGTTTTGTTTTGTTTCATTCCCCCCACCCCATTTTGTCTTTTGTAACCTGACCTATATTCAGTTTCCTTCTTATGTTTATCTCTAGTATTATTGACATAGAAAGAGCAGCCTCATCATTTCTTTTTGGTCAGGGACTATCTACAATTCGCATCTCCAGTGGTTAGTGCTTGGCATATGATAAACATCTGAAGGATATTCGTTCATTCTTTCTGAAAAACTACATGAGCCAAAAGGCTGCTAGGTAGCATAGTCAATTGAGTGCTGGATTTAGATTCAGGAAGACCTGAGCTCTACTTTTGTCTCAGACACTTACTAGCTATTTGACTCTGGGCAAGACAGCTAAGTTCTTTCAGGTTCATTTTCCTCATTTGTAAAATTAGGATAATTATAGCACCTACCTCATAGGGTTGCTAAAAGGATTAAATGACATAATGTAAACAAATCACTTTGCACACCTTAAAGCAATAAACAACAACAATTTTATTTGCTTTTTTCTGGCAAATGTACTCTCTTTTACTATTCTTGTTTCCCTGGCTCTATTGATGGCAATGGCTTTATTTGATTATCTCTCTTTATTCCTCCTCTCCCTTGGGGAGGCAACTTCATTTTAGAGCCGTGTGTCTTCTGAGTTGCTAGATCTGTACTTGGGAATTGTTTGATGTTTACACAGAGTCAGGTTGATTAGCAGATGAAGGAGTGAAAAGCCACTAGTGTTAGTAGATGAATCATGGGACCTAAATCTTTCTACTGGGCAGGCTAAGGACACAGTCCCTTCTGTATTAGTACAAATGTCACTTTGCATTCTGAGAGCTTCTGGGCCTACGGTGGGTGACAGCTTTGGTCATGGCCCATCTTTATCATATCAGCCTCTCGGCACTTGTGTTGCTGCCACTGCTGGTAATGGCCTTGAAATGCTAAGCACAATTAAAAGTTTTTATCTTCAAGCCTAGATGACAGTTCACATCTGGTTTAAAGCACTTTCCACTCTGAAAAACTTCAGATTATAACATTCAAAGAAGCTAGTGCTACTTTCTATGCATGAGTACGCATCTTATGAGTGTTTCCTGATCCCAAAGTTAATGGGGTTACCAGCATACCAAAATTACCTTAAAGTGTAATGCTTTTAGGAGTCAGTGTGGTGTAGTGGAAAGAACATTAGACTGGGAATTGGGATGGATGGGTTCTAGTCTGAGCTTTGCTATCGTCTAATTGTGTGTCCTTGATAAAAATTATTTTACCTTTCTGGGACTCAATTCTCTTCATAAAATGAGAAAGTTAGATTAAATGATCTCGAAGATCCTTTCTCATTTTAGTGTCTTATGATCTTACACATGATATATATGTATACATACATATATGTGTACACATACATATATACATATATATACACGTACGTGCACGCACACACACACACACATACACACACACACACACACACACACACACATATATGGAGGGGGGAAGGCAGAGCAACTGGGGTTAAGTGACTTGCCCACGGCCACACAGAGAGCAAGTGTGTCAAAGTGTCTGAGGCCAGATTTGAACTCAGGACCTCCTGACTCTAGGGCTGGTGCTCTACTACTCACTGTGCCACCTAGCTGCCCCTAGATGACATAGTTTTACAATTGAATTAAACAAAAATTTTTGAATTTAAATTTAAATCAATAAACAAATTTTATTTAAATTTTTATTAAATTTTAAGTGATTTTCTTTCCCTCTCACTTCCTCATCACTGGGGATAAAACAAAAAACCAAACTAAACCGTCATAATGAGAATGAAAAACAAGTTCCCACATTGGCCATGTCCAAAAATATGTGTCTTTGAATAGTATGTTATTGACCTCCCTTGTGATTTGAGTTATTTCTCTAGTAGTGGTAATGATTTGTTTAGGTCCAGAGAGAGTCAACATGCTAAGTAGAAATAACACTGACTCTGGGTACAAAAAACCTTGGGTTCAGATCCCCCTTTTGACACTTGCTATCTGTCTGATAATTGATAAGTACTTCAATCTTCCTAGGCTTCAGTTTCCTCATCTATAAAATGCAGGATAAGATGGTTTCTGAGGTCCCAAGTAGCTCTAGATCTAATATCCAAATAGTTTAATCATAGGCAGCTATATGGCACAGTGGATACAGTGCAGAAAGACCCAAGTTAAAATCCAGCCTCAGACATCTACTAGTTGTGTGACCCAGGCTAAGTCACTTATCCTCTGTCTGTGTCAGTTTTCTTAAATGAGGATAATAATAGTACCTACTTCCCAGGGTTGTCATGAGGATCACAAAAGATAATATTTGTAAAGCAGTTAGCACAGTGCCTGGCACATAGTAGGCACTATATAAATGTTTTTCCCCTTCCCCATACACTGGGAAGTCATTCTGATTAATGGGTGGAATCTTAGAGTCAGGAAAATCCAGGTTCCCATCCACGACATATTAATTATATGAACATGAGAAAGTCACTTAACCTTAAAATGCCTCCAATAAGTTCTCTAAAAGTAAGTTACAGATGACTGCTGACCTTGAGCAGTGAAGGGAGTTCTAATACTGGAGTTCACTAACAAGTTAGAGTTGGACCAAAAATCCATACACTCATGCCTGGCTCCACCTAGTGGCTGCTGATAAGATGGCTGGTCATGGTCAGAGGTAGGTCAGATGTAGGTCAGGGTTCAGTCTGTGAACAGGGAGTGGAACAAAATTCTTTTGTACCTGATAAAAATTAAAATCATTACCTTGGAATTATTAAAATAGTTATCTTTTTCAGTTGGATTAATCAGGCATAAACCAACCTCCAACTATCAACTAATTTCATCATATGCTTAGACAGAGAGCAGAAAGGTAAGGGAAAGGAATAAACATTTATGTAGTTCCTACTATTTGCCAGACATGTGGTAAGTGTGTCAAAAATAGCATCTCATTATATTCTCATAATAACCTTGCAAGGTTAGGTGCATTTTCTTCATTTAACAGTTGATGAAATGGTTAAGTGACTTGCCCAGGGTCACATAGCTAATAAGTGCCTGAAGCCAGATTTGAACTCAAATCTTCATGACTCCAGTGCTCTCTCCATCGTGCCAGTAGCTGCCTGGATCCAACTCTGTCAGAATGAGTATAAAGAAAGTCTCTTCAGAGAGGTGTCATTTTTTGCTTCACAAAATATCTCATTGGGGAAGAAGAGGAGGACATTGAATCAAAGATGAAGTAATTCCCTTATCCTAGAAGATGTGATGCCTAGGCCTAGGGTATTCATTGGAATGATTTCATTTAGCTGATGTTTCACACATAGGCATCTTGAGGCCATCAAAGCTGCAATTCATTGAATGAGTTCTTTCAATAGGATGTGCAGTTTGTCTGGAGAGAGATGAAATCTTTGTCTTGGGAGAGAATTATGAAGACAAAGGCACTGATGATGTATCTTGTTTCAATTATTCAGGATTCCCAAAGCTATTTTGTACTCTCACTCTCAAAATGGTGCTTATCTTTTGGTCATCGGGGAGATCAAATGGCTTCATCTTTTCTTTGGGGTAAGATGAAGGCTTGTGTCTTAAGAGCACCAAAGTAAAATAAAGCCATCATCTCAATCTTAGTCCGAGGTGATGTAGCCTTTTTGAACTACTTATGACTTTTTAAAGATGCGAGGTATATGCATATTTGGAGGGACTTTTCCCTTCTCTTCAATCCTCTGCCCTCAATGCGTATTAAAAACTATAGTCTGTTTAGATAAACCAGTGACAGAAATTGATAAATGATTGATAATTGGTCTGAGTGTCATAGGGCATGGAAATGGTAAGAGAGAAGAAATAAAAGATACAGTCTCTGCTAAATGCTACATAATGGGGGCTACTGTATATACATACTCTTGGAGGTTGACTTTTTTGTACAAAACTAAACTGAAAAGCCACTTTGCCATGTGTGTCTATTCCGTAATAACATTAATGCAGCTCACGATTACTTAGCACTTTATAGTTGACAAATCACTTTCTTTCCAACAACCCTGGGAAGTAGGTAGTGTGTATTAACCTTGCTTTACAGATAAGCAGGCTCAGAAAAGCAAGTAAGGGGCAAGAGATAGGATTCTAACACAAGTCTTTTGACTATGAGTTTTATATTCCTTCAACTCTATCCTGCTAGTAGGAGCATTCAAATGCCAAACAAGATCACTAAAAGTGAGGTATTTGAATTTTAATCCATAGCCTAGTCACCAACATCAAATGGCATACCGTATGATTATAATGACCAAGTTTGGCCTCAGAGAAGGGATCATCGATCTAGAGATAAAAGAGATGTCAGAAGCTATCTCATCTAACCCCCTTATTTTAAATGAAGAAATGCATGCCTATGGAAGTCAAATTACTTGCACAGTATAGAAAAGGCAGCAAGCATCAGATGTGAGGTTTCAATCCAAGTCCTCCGATTCAAGAGCCAGTTCTCTTTCCATGGAGAAGGGTATGGAATATTCTTAAGCTGCAATACATAGTCTATATGTTGTTTGGTTTTGCTTAACTGTTTAAAACAAATGAAACCCCTCTTTGTCGTAAGAGAAAGCTCAATGGGCAGTGGAGAAGATGGAAAACAAAGGATCTATACAGAAATGAGTGGCATATAAAAGCAAAAGACTTCAATAAAACTTTAACAAATTGCTTAACCCCTTAATCACCCTCTTCTTTGGGCCTGTCACTGCCAGCCTCTGCTTTGAAGTTTGCACAGCCTGCTTTGTGGACAGCTCTATCAGCTTCCTCTATGAAACAATAGCTGAGGGGCTCTGTTCTTTTTCAGGGAAGATGATATGATTTAAATTTAATTATAGGTGTCACATAAGCTGTGTCATTAGTATTTTCATATCATTAGTGAGAATTTTAAATGTGCTCGCACTAGCTTCAGCAGATACTATTCACTCAGGCTGAGGTGAGATGATTGGCTGTCCCTGTGATTGACATGCAGTGACAGATTATAATGGGCCAAAATTTACATGCATATTGATGTGCATATATAATTCCCTCATTTGCCCATACAAATTGGGCACTTAGGTACACAATTACCCAATTATCTGGTGTCAGTTTCTAATTGTAGGGGCAAATTTGATAATTGAACCCTCAAACGGTGTTACATACACAATTTCTGCTTCCATTTAAAAAAGGATAGCACTTTCCAATATCTTGTTAGTGCCCTGACAGCAAAGGTTCCTTTCCCAAAGAGGATGATGGCATTGTTCCAACCGTGTTGGAGCAGAGCAATTCAGGCACAGTAGCAAAGTATAAAACCAGTGACTAGAGCAGACAGATCTAATATTGCCACAGAGGGTCTGTAGAGGCTTAGATACAAATCATGTTGAGATTGTTGGTCCTGTGACTTTCAGATAAAATATCATGAAGCTTGGATCTTCCTCATAGACATATAAGACATATAGCCATATATTCTACCTGGACAGGTCTCTTGCTTTGCTAATGCAAAGTTTACAAATCACTTTCTTTCCAACAACATTGGGAGATAGGTAGTGTATATTATATTGACTTTACAGATAAACTTAGCTCTATGCAACAGGTCTCTAGTGCAAACAGAATTTACCTTTTTTAACTTGATGTTGCTTCTGCAAGGGTATTTGCTGCCTAGTTATTTTTATCAGTGTACACAGAGAGGGCCTTTTATCCATTAGAGAAAGTAATGCCCTGGTGGGATCAATGGATGGAGAGATTTGCATGCCAGGTTGAAGAATTTGGACTTGATCTGATAGGCTCTGGGGAACCACAATAGGTCTTTGAATGGAAGGGGAGTGTTATGTGATGAAACTGTTATTTTAGGAACTTTGATGTGTTAGGGGATGTTCAGGACATTTCAGGGGAGGAAGAGACTAGAATCACTGAGATAGTTTAGCAGATTATTGCAGTAATCTGGGTTGTGCTCATGAGGATCTATATAGTAGCATTGGTAGTGAGAACGGAGAAGAATCTAAAAGACATTTCAAAGGAATAATTGGTAGAATTTTGTGACTGACTAGATATGGCATGTCATGTGTTCCATTATTTGGAGATGTGGATACCCAGATATCAATTCTGCCGGTAGAAACAGAGGTGCAAGGTTATTCTATCTGGACAGGCTCAACATGGGAACACCTGAGATCATAAATCATGATGGAGAAGCAACTTATCATCACTGCAGTTAGAGCTGGCATGGTGTGGTAGAAAGAACACTGGACTGGAGGCAGAATTCTAGCTTTGCTATTAACTAGCTGTCTGATATTGGGCAAGTCAGTTCTCCTCTCTAGACTCACTCTTCACAGCTTTTAAAATGAATAGGTTTTACTTTTCTAATCTTTGGTAAATCACTCAATTTCTTCATTTTTAAAATTAGGGGGTTCTACTCTGATACTCTTTCAATTTGAAATCTATGGTACTAAAATTCTGATCAGGATTTTATATATACCTTGTCAGTATGGTATATGGGTAAGAATCCTTGACTTGAAGAACTGGGTTAGTAGCCGTGTGATATTGGGCAAGTCACGTAACATCTCTGGACCCCAAGGTTCTTCATCTGGATGGGTTGGACTCCATGACCTCTAATGTCTAATGTCCCTTCCAATTTATGATCTCCCTCCTAGTTTAAAAATTTCATGATTCTAAAAGTAACTATAAGGCTTTAATTCTGGGTGACCTAGAGAAGAGTGATGTCAATGAAATAAATAGAGGAACTGGAAAGCAAAAGCAACTGGGAGTTAAAGGAAGAAGGTAAGTTGGATTTCTACATGTGTTGAGCTTGAGGTGATGGTGGGATATCTAAGTGGCAATGAATGGCCAGTCATAGACTAGAAGTTATATCTAGGGATGTAGATGTAGGATCTATCACCATGGAGGGGACCATTAAAGTCTTTAGGGCAGATGAGCAGAGGGCCTAAGACCCAAGATAACTCAGAGGAAGAGAATACAGTTAAGAAAACTGAGAGAGCATAGTCAGAGATATCATAAGAGATTGCTCATCCTTAGAGACAAGGAAAACAGGGGTTTCAAAGATTATGAGGCTAAAGTCCCACATAATGCAGAATGATTGATGAGGATAAAGACTGAGAAAAGGCCACTGGATTTGCTAGGTGGACTTTGGTGACCTTAAATGATAATGAGTTTTTAGGGATGTAGGAAGGGAAGAAACAGAGGCAGCAGTTGGAAACTATTCGTTGGATTAAGGCTACAAAAGAAAAAAAGCAGTTGCATGGAGCTTTGGGTTTAAGGAAAGGTTTTTTGTTGTTGTTTTGTTTTTAAGTCATCCCCCAAACCCATCCTTTTTTGTGCATGTTTGAAGATAGAATGGAAGGAGATAGTGAAAAGAGACCGAAGATACTGTAGAGCAAAAGCACGTGTGGGAAATGATATGTAAAGAAACGGGAAAGGCTGGGATTCAGGATATGAAGTAGAGAAGTAAACTTTGAAAGCAAAAAGTAGGATGAGAGGATGTATATAGAGTCAGAGATAAATTGAATTGAAGATGAGAGGTATAACTCTGGATAATTTTGTTCTAAAAAAGTAAGAGATTAATGTCATCAGCCATGAGGGGCAGACAAGTGGTTTGAAGACTATGTAGAGGGGAGATGATCTAGAAAAGCTGCTGAGGAGAACGAGCCAGGAAGTCAGTGAGGTGATTATTGAGCTAAGGCGAAAATAAAAGTGAACCACTTAAATTTGTAGTGGGCTGGTCCTCAGAGAAATGCTCTGGATGGCAGAATTGATTCAGGGAGGATGATTGTGGAAAGAGCATTGTATGGGTGGAATCAAATCCCTCTGTCATTTGCTACTTGGATGACCATGGATAAATCACTTAAAATTTATAATCCTCAGTTTTCTTAGCTGAAAAATAGGGATAATAATATCTATTATTTGCTTCACAGCTTTGTTGCTGGGATCAAATGAGAGAAGTAAATAGTAGAGAAAACTTAGCTATTATTAAATTCCCAGAGAGATTAAAATTGAGGCAGTTGATCCAGCACTTAAAGCAGTGCCTGACACATAGTAGGTGCTTTATAAATCTTGCTCGACTAATTGTATTGCATAGTGGGAATGAGTCCTATATACTAAATTAAGTTTAACCCCAGAAACATTTTAACAGGTTCCTGTTGAGATTAATGAACTATGTTAGGCACTTGAATATAATAATGAAAACCAACACCTGATTGTACACTTTCAAAAAGGTGGTTAGGGGTGAGATATGACATATTCAACTGGAAGATGGTGCCCCTGAAATTTCTGAGGACTCTGTTTCTGACTTGCATCATTTTTTTTCAGATTTCAGATTGTCCATTTGAGTAACATATTATGTTAGTAATGGACCAACCCCTTAGCGACTACAACGCTATTTCCATTCCATGCAAGAACCATAAGTCCAATAGCCAAAGCATTTAATTAAGATATCACTTATGAAGTAGTTTACAGACCACAAGAGCATAGATGTAGAGGCAGAAGGATCTTACAGGCTATCTTACAATCACTCGTTTTTCAAATGCTGAAATAGAGGCCATGAGTGGTTAAATGGTTAAATGGTTTGCCCAGGGTCATACAAATAGTGTTTGAGGAAAAATTTGAACCTTGATGTTCCCGACTCCAGTTTGCATCATTCACTGCCCTATACGCAAATGAGAGCAATCTCCTACACTTCCCTAGACAGAAGATAAGATAGATAGAAACCTTACAAGGAAAACTGACAATTACATAAGGAAAATGTTCTTAAATGAATAGGCAAATAAGGTAAAGATATTTTCAGGCAGTCCTTTGCTGCTTCTTAGTGGCCACCTTGGAGATGTGCTGGTCTATTTGCTAGAATCTATTGAAGCTTTTTATTGGCTTCACTGGATTTTACAGGGATCTCCTGAGTTTGGGGAAATTCTGGCAACCCCGCTCCACATATTCCCACCTTTTCCATTTCTCTACTCTAACCATAGGCTGCAGTTTGCCTATCTCGCAGTAACTAAGGCATACTCTCAAGTTTTCCAGGACACTCCTCTCTTCAGGCATCTCCCTGTCTTTTACTTCCTTTTCTTCTGACCTTCTACTCCCCATTTCCTGGTGACTTTCTCTCTCCCTATTATTTTCCAAGTTCACATCACTTGACACCTGCTAGGATTCTCACAGCCTGTACTTTCTTTAATGAATAGCAGGTCCGTTGGCTTATTGTTTGTGATTCTGTATGTACACTGGAGAGTTTTTATTAAGGATAGCCTGTTCCCAATTGTATCTTCTCCTTTCTAAGAAATTATCATCCCTTCAAATTACACCTAGTGCACAGGTCATCTGTAAATACACATCATAAACATTTATGAATTGGCATATAACACAGTCACATGCATTGTATGTATACAAATTCATAGTATGTAGTATCCACATTAGAGATATTTAAAGTCAACCAGACACATAGGTCCTATACAGTATGTGACATCACTTTTGAGGTTGCGTACAAAGTACAACATCTATGTTCCATCAGCAGTTGCTGTATGGGTATTTGGATAATCTCTTCTCCCATTTCCCCTAAATCCTTGATATGTCATCCTGGTCACTTGTTAGATACTTCTACAGTGATCTACAGAATTTAAGGATACAGTGGCTTCTGCATCCTTAGATCCATTGGTGTACAATCTTAATCCTGAGCTTTTTCATAGTTTAGTATCCATTGTGGTTTCCAAATGGGGCTATATAGATAGTTTCCATATAGGTTATACTTTTGGGAAAGAAGGTAAAGAGCTTAGGCTTGAATATGTTGAGTATGAAGTATTGTTGGAACTTCTAGGTAGAGAAATATTTATAAAGCAGTTAGAAATGCTAGGATTGAAACACTAAGAAATTCCAGTATTGATCAGGGAAGGGCTTATGGTCTGAATGTGAAATAGGAGGGATTGAATGATATCAAGTCATGGAGAGGGTATAGAATAGGAAAGACCGCAGGTACAGAGACTGTGGTCAGAGAAGGGGCATACTAAATAAGACTAAAGAAGTGTGGTGCAATAAGATAGAGGTTTGGATCTGAAGTTGGTAGACCTGAGTTTGATTTCGAGCTCTATTACTTGTGTGTCTTTGGGCAAGTCATTTATACTCTCTGTTTCTTAATTTTCTAAGCTATAAAATGATGATTCTGAGGTTTTTTCCAGCTCTAAATTTGTGAACCAAGTGGAGCAGAGCCTTATAATGATCAAGTACTGAATTGTGACCAACTGTAACAAAATTTGTGACTGATGTGAGTTGGAGGTTAGAAGTAGATGAAGAACCATGAGATCAAGGTGTCTGAGGTGTCATCAACATGGCATTGACATAGCTAGAGGAAACTGGCAATAGACAAGCTGGAAAAAATGAGAGATGCAAGAGATGTTGAAAGAAGGGCATAGAGTCTTGGGTAGACTGTGGAGGTGGGGACAAAAGGGCTGATTTGAAGTAGGATGCAATATTTCGGTGACACAAACATAGACAGAACCAATATTAGCCTCTTGTCTTACGGTCTCAAAAGGAAATTTTTTCCTCTCCAAGCATCCCTCAACTAATATCAATCTCTTTATTACACCAACTTTGGGCATGCTGTGCATTTCTTCATTTGGAGATGTAGACACCGAGACAGCAGCAGAGATAGAAGTGCAAGGCTGACCCAAATAGGCTCACCCTGAGAATCTCTGAGTTCATAAATCATTATGAAGAAGCAGTTCATCATCATAAAAACAAACAGGAAAGGTGGCCAGAATCTAGCTTTCTCCAAAAGCTCTTTATGTGATAGAGAGAAGAGCAAAGGAAAAAAATAACAAACTTGAAATCAAGAGCAGAAACCCTTTTTAAATGAAATCTTGCTACTGATAGTGTTGCTTATTCCCCCCCTCTTTTCTCTCTCTTGAAATTTTCTCCTCCACAATACAAAACAACAAATAAATTTGTTTCTGAGCAATGAATGATACTCTATTTTAGAGTGGAACAATAGGATCTTTTCCCCACCTGATTTTTGAAAACCCTGAAATCTAGTTCTTGGCAGACACTGATTCTTGTGCTGTGTCTGACAAACGCAGTGATGCCCCCCTGATGTTGATGGGGTATGTGTTTGGGTCCATGCTGCTCTGCATTCTGTAGCACTGGAGCATATCCTGGATAAATAGGACTTGTTTTATCTGCAGTCATTTACACTCATTAGGAGAGCCACCGAGATAGCATGAAATATTAAATGACAAGGGTGAATTTCATTCTCCGTGAAGAGAACTTGTCTAATTTCCCCTAAGATTTCACAACAGGTCAGGATGCCACACTTGAAATGATAGCCTGCCCTCCTCCGCTTTCACCAGGAATGCTTGCATGGAAGACATGTTGACGAGGCCTGTTTTGTGGGGAAAGCAAATCTGACTTTTGCCATGGGGCTGAAGAGTCCTTGCACTGGGAACCTACGCGGTCACCTTTCTGGGAATTTGCCTGTTATCGCCGTTGCTTTTGTGTTTTCAGCTGGCAGTTCTGAAAATAAGTGGGCTTATTAGAATGGCCACACTTGAAGATGGGGGATGGATCTCACCTTTATTTTTCTCCACTTTTCTTCAGGTACTTGGTATATGGATATGTGCTTGCACTAAGTGAATGGGCTGTCATTTCAAATTACACTGGCACATTATTAATAAGTTAAATGATCATGACTCTAGATGTATTCACTTATTATAGAGCATCATATACTGCATTAGTAATGAATAGAAGCACTTTACTTAAAGACTGGCCTATAAATCTGTTGTTTAAAAAAAGTCATTGTTTATTTACGAGGTCTGGGAAAGGAACTATAGACAATGGACCTTACAAACAGTCTTGTTCTGAAAACATTATAAAACATTGATTATATGTTTGTGTTAAGTTTATGTTTTTGCTACCTCATGTCCCTGATCCATTATTCATCTTTATTAAGGGTTAAGCCTTTGAAAGATGTTTTGAATGAAAAAGTGGTAAGCTTTCCCCATGCTACATGATAAGGTCAACAGAAGTAGTGGTGTGATGTTGTTTCTATCGTTAGGAAGAAGGCACCTAGAATTCAATTCAATCCAGCAAACGTTTATTAAGCTTGTACCTACTATCTTGCAGAGAGTGGGCACTAGAGGCTGGGATACAAAGACAAAAGTCAAATAACCCTTGCCTTCAAGGAATTTACAGGCCATTGGGAGTGATACCATATGGACCCTGATATGTAACTATATGGTAATTTGAGGGGGGCAAGAGTTCTAACAGTCATGGAGATTAGGAAAGAATTCAGGCAGATTGTGGTAGCACAGGGTTATAAGAAGCAGATGTGTGTAGGGAATGCATTGCAATCGTGGGAGATAGAAGATGCAAAGGCAAGAAGGTAGGGTATGCCATGTTGAGGTTGGAGAATAGCTACTAAGCCATTTGGCTGGGATCTAGAACCAGTAAAGGGAAGTAATATGAAATAAATCTGGAAAGATTGCTGGGAGGTAGATTGTGGAGAGTTTTAAATTTTAGATGGATGTATTTGGACGAATTTTCAGTAGCTTGCACCAGATGATAATTTCTCTTGGATGATTTACTGGGAATGTTTTTTTTCCCATTGCCTAAGGCCTACCAATGGCATGCCTATACCTTTTCTTTTTTTTCTTTTTTTTTTTACTACTAACCAAGGTGTCAGACCACTTAACGACAGCTGGGGACAAAACAACCCCTACATAGAATCAAAAACAGGGCAAACAATGTCTAATTTTTTTCATGGCCCACCTGGCTACCTCAAGATGCATGAGGCAGTTCCGTTCCGTTATATCAGTCCTGAATAATCCTTAATGTAGTGGATGCCAGAGAGATTAAGCCAGTTTTGGAGTTGATCAGGATGCCAGGATCCTTTTCCAAATGGGCTTCAGAAGGCTTCCCAGTGACAAATAAAAATATTTCTGGTAGCTCTTTTTGTAGTATCAAAGAATTAGAATCTAAGGAAGTGATTAACGATTGGAGAATGGCTGAGCAAATGATGGTGTATGAATGTAATGGGATAACACTGAGCCTTAAGAAATAATGAAAGGGAACTTCAATGACACCTACAAAGACTTGTGTTAACTAATGCAGAGTGGAGTAAGCAGAACCAGAAGAATGATTTATAGAATAGGAACAACACTATAGCAAAAACTTTGAAAGACTTAAGAATTCTGGTCAACGTACTGATCATCCATGATTCTAGAGGACTGATGATGAAACATACTACTTATTTTCTGGCAGAGAGGTGATGGATTCAGGTTGCAGAAAGAAACATATTTTGGACATGGCCAATGGGAGAATTCATTTTGCTTGACAATGCATATTCAATACAAAGTTTTTCTTTTTCTTTTCTTTCAATGAGTGTATGGAAGACAGAGGAAATAATTTTTGGTTAATTGAAAATAAGAAAAGAAGGTTTCCTAGTTTTGGATTTGGTCCATCTACCCCATCACACTCAACTTGATTAGGACTATGCTATCCTCCACAAGTGTTGTTTGTGACATTGTGTGTCACACAAGGGATTTTGTCAATCCATTCCTAGTGATGAAAGCTAGCCACCACCAGTTTTCTGCACGTAGGTTACCTATTTTGTCAGAGCCATAAGTAGCAACTTTGAGGCAAATGGTGTGAAACATATCATCAAATTATTGAGTTGTAGGCTTAGGGTTGGAAGAGACCTCAGAAGCCATCTGCCCCAACTCTTCCATTTTATGGATGAGGGAACAGAGGCTCAGAGAGATGAAGTGACTTGTGCAAAGTCACACAGGTAGTAAGTGGCAGAGCTGGGATTTGAACCCAGGTCCTCTGACTCCAGATACAGCATGCTTCTCACTGCACCAAATTTTTTTATTAATTTATTTATTTTTAGTTTTCAACATTTACTTCCATAAGTTTTAAATTTTCTCTGCCTCCTTCCCTTGCCACCTCCCCGAGATATCATGCAATCTGATATAGGTGCTATATAGACATTCTTATGAAACATATTTTCACATTAGTCATGTTGTATAGGAGAATTAGAACAAATGGGAAGAACTATGAGAAAGAAAAAACAAAACAAAACAAAAGAATAGCCTGCTTCAATCTACATTCAGACTCCATATTTCTTTCTCTGGATGTGTATGGAATTTTTCATCCTGAGTTTTTTGGAGTTTTTTTAGGTCCTTGCATTGCTGAGAAGAGCTAAGTCTATCAAAGTCAGTCATCCCACAATTGTTTCAACAATCTGGCTAGCAGCTGCTGTGGGAGTGTAAAACCAACAACAACCAGCTCACAGGCTGCAAGCCCAGGTTCTTTTGATCTACTTTACTAAAGAAAGCAGTGTTAAGGGGTTAACAATCTTACTTTAATCCAACATGCAAATATCATTCACTTAGTTCAGGGGAAAAAGCCAGTGCCCTGAACTTCAGAGCAGATACAAACAAATTACAAACATCAACAGACAGACCTTGTCTGATTCAAATCCCAATTCATAGTTACCAGAGTTTAACCAAGTCCGAACATCCGGGCAAGCTGGAGGGCTCTTAACTACAGCTGTCCGGAGTCTCCACATCAGAGTGCCACCAAGAGTGAGAGCCCTAAGCAAATAGCTCTGTCTTCCCTTTTTATGCACTCTTTAGCCGTCATCAAACGTCATCTGAGCGACCAGAACTTAAGCTCTTACTATTGGCTCTGGAGTTAGCACCTCCCCTTAGGTCCTCGAGGGCTTCATGCCCACATTGACTTAGCACCTAAGAGCTAGGGATTTTGGGCCTACTTGGGAGTGAAGATATAATCAGACCTCCCTTCATTGGCCCCACCTGGAGCCCCACCTTAGTTACCAATTCACACCCACATAGGCTTAGCATCTAACAGATAGGCGTTTGGGCCTGGGGCTTAGCACCTAGTATGACTCAATCAAAGACACTTAATTAATCATTTTAAAACAGTAAGAAAGTCCCAACTTAATTGATATTACAACAATGTGGCTGTTCCTGTGTACAGTGTTCTCCTGGTCCTCCTCCCTTCACTCAATATCAGTTCATATAAGTCTTTCCAGGTTTTTCTGAAGTCCATCTGCTCATCATTTCTGATAGCACAATAGTATTCCATTACATTCATATACCATGACAACTTTTAAAGACAAATCCAGCTGGATGGTAACTTTCATAGGCAGAGACTTTGGCACCCTACAAGGCCACTGCCCAGGGGCCACCATCCTGGGGGGGTATATAATGAAAAAGCATATGTGGGGCATGTTCACTGCAGGGAAGAGGAGCTTCTTATTTTAACCAATGAATCTTTCTAACCAGGTGTTAAGCTTGATTGTTCTTATGCTGCTAAAGGCCAATGAGTACTGTTAATGCCCATGAGATTTTGGTACCCTGGATAAAAAGCCAGGTGCTCCAAAAGATTTGGCTTTTTCCTGTTGTCCAATATATTTCTGAATTACTTCCCTCTTTGGTCAGTTCACATGTTTTTATTAGACAAAGTTTGTTTTGAATATCCCCAGCCTGCCCATTCTGTGCAACCTTCCCTTCTGGTATTTGCCTTTTCTCCCCCTCAGATATTCCATGTCCTTATGTTCTCTTTGTCTTACTTTAAAGATCTGCTCTGAGATCTTTCACTGATACTAAGGTGCAAGTGACTAATAACCGATGGGAATGCCATTGCTTGGGGACTATTTGCATGTAAACTGGGAGCAAATTCCTTTTTTTCTTTCTTTGGAGGGGAGAGGTGAGGAAATCAAGGTTAAATGACTTACCCAAGGTCACACAGCTAGTACGTGTCAAGTGTTTGAGGCCGGATTTGAACTCAGGTCCTCCTGACTCCAGGGTCAGTGCTCTATTCACTGCACCACCTAGCTGCTCTGAGCAAATTCAAAGGAATAAAATTCTAAGGGTAGAGGTATGGATGTCAGCAAACAGAATCATGAAGATTTTTTTTTGGGGGGGGATGTCAGGCTTTTCCAGGGTTCCTGAAATTGCATTAATGGGAGTCCTGCTTTACCAATATAGAATGTTGACTTTATCCTATGCACCTCTTTTTTGTATATTTTTACTTCAAGTCAGTGCAGCAGCTACATTGTCTCTTAGGCAATGCATTGAATTTCATAGAAAATGTACTATCTGTTCACTCTTCCCAGCCTCTGGAAGCAGCTTTTATACTGTCCAGATCTCTATTGCCATTTTCAGTCAATTGTACAATAGAGAGTTTGGGTAACAACTTGAAGGGTCAGAACAAAGAACTTAGTTACCCTAGTTCAGGTTGAATGAGAAATGAGAAAAGAGAGAGACTAGAATTGAGTTAACCCAAGGTGCTCCAAGTGATTATCACTGTGCGACACATACAGGAGATGTAATGAAATGAGTTTGATAGATACCACTGAATTCCTTAGGCAGAGTGGAGGGAAATTCTTCTTCAGCACAGAGATTTTCATTTATTTCCATGTAAAAGGAGATGATATAGTTTCACCCCGGGAATTTTTTTTCCAACCTTACATAAGGCAGGGTAGAGAATACAAATCAAGAAATCTGAAACATTTCTATTCTTCATGTGATTCTAAGAGGAAGTATTATGATGATCCTCAGTAAATGCCCTGACCGTTGAGTAATGAAGTATGGAGATGGTGTTATAAGACCTGATTCTTTGGATTGAGAGAATATTTTTTTAGAAGCCTAATAGTTGAGGTTTATTGGGAGGGGTCAGGGAATAAAAAAATATCACTAAGCTATATTCTTTGTCAGTGCCTTGAATTAGAAAGTTTTCTCCTGGTGACATAATGATCAGTGTGTGTGTGTGTGTGTGTGTGTGCGTGCACGTGTGTATGTGTGTTCTGGAAGGACAATATTCATAGAGCTGCACTCTAAAAGACTTTGTTTTACCTTCCCCTGTCAGGACTCATAAAATTATAAGTTTAGAACTGAAAGAGACTTTAAGTATCATCTAGTCCAACCTCCTCATTTCATAGACAGGGAAACTGAGACTCAGAGAGGTTAAGAAACTTGCCTAATGTCATAAAGATAGGAAGAGACAAAGTTGGGACTTGAACAGAAGTTTGAATTCATTTTCAGATTTGAATTCATTTTAAGAAACAGAAGACATCGAACACATGTATACTCTCATTTGTCAATGATTATTCACTGGAGCCAGCAAGGAGAAGGCTACAGCTTTGATCTCCTGGTGTAATGCTTATGCTCATTTAGACAGATTGTTCTTATTTCAGTCCTCTTGATCTGGTATCTAACTCTGACGGATTTGTCCTGCTCTGTGCCTCCTGCACTTATGCCCCTACTGTATTTCTTGGTATGGCTAGTCAATCCTTTGGTTTTGAGCTTCCGCCTCGGATGTTACCCATTGCTTTGTTTCTGCTCCTGTCACTTGGCAGCCCTCTTCCCTTCCTCAGCTCTTCTCAGATGATGTTTCAGCTGTTGAAATTAGTTGTCTGGCTGCCTCTGTTTGACATGACAGCTGCTATTCATTGGACATCTGTAAGTGGTTCTGATTCAAGGCCACTGGCCTTTAGTGACATAAAATCAGTTATAGGATGTCTTACAGAGTCATGGTAGAATCATAAGCTTTCTATTCAGTCTTTATTTACCTAGGATGTGTCTTTCATATAGTGCTCATTCAATTAATTCTTGTTGTGTTGTATTGTATTATATTAGATGGAATGTAAGACCTGGAAGGGACCTTAAAGATATACTCCAATCCTTTTATTTTACAGGTGAAGACACTGAGACTCAGAGTGATGCGGGAAGTGATTGGACCTAAGATAGATCCAATTTAGATGCCAGGCAAACAACAATCTTAACGTGGTCTGTGCTTATTCTACTTATTTATAAATACCACCGTATTTCTGTATTCTAGAGGCTTTAAAATGATGATATATTACATTGTTATATATTTTCAAAGTGCTTCTACCCTCCATTATTTCATTTGATTCCCACAATCACCTTAAGTCAGATAGAGCAGCTATTGTCCAAATGCAGCATTACCACTAGATAAGCCCTTGTTTCAGCTATCCTTGGGCTGGATCCCAAAGGCTGCTTCTTGTTCCTCAAGGAATCGATACTGGACTAGATGTAAAATCTGCCTATGTTCTTGTCCTGGATTCCCTGTCTTGGGTTGCTTTCTCTTCTGACTTTTAGAAACTCACAAGGTCATACTATCCAATCTCTTTCACCTCAAATGAGAGAATAAATGCGGAGGCAAAGAGTATCCATTGGCTATATGTTGGCATCAGATCGGGAGGGTTCCAGGCTTCTGCATTATAGCATTACCTCTTTTCTCTCACCAAAACACTGCTAGACGTGAAGAAGTCAGCCAAAGAGAAGCATCACATGTCTTTTCAAAGAAGGTATAACTCATTGAGAAAGAGCTCCCTCTGATCCTATAATTTTTACTTTGTTGTCTGTGTCAAGATTAACTCAGTAATATACCTTGTAGCCAAGAGCAGAAATCCAGTGGCCTATGGCTTGAGATCTAGATAAAAGATTATCATAGCCCCAAAGAACCCCTTTGGTCAGACTTTCAAGTCCTGGCAAACCCATTCTAGCTTGTTTAATAGAAGTGTGGACAGGTTTTGCCCTAGGCAAAATCTTGAAATGACGATGTCGGGGGTATGAAGTGTTTTGTGCCTGGTTCCCAATTCTCTTCATTAGTAAGGCTCAGAGTATGTAATGTCAATCAAATGATAGAGGTAGTAAGGTGTAATGGAAATGAAGGCCCAGAGGACTTTGCTATTTCCTTCCTGTGTGTGACTATGGGCAAGTTGCTTAACCTCTTTGGGCCTCAGTTTCTTCATCTGTAAAATAAAGGAGTTGGTTGAGAAGAACTTTGCATTCCGTTCCAGGTCTAAATCTATAATCCTGTATTCACTCCACTTGTCATACGTACCTCTCAATACTAGAGAGTATTCTAGAGGAATCTGCCCAGATCCTCATGACTCAGGGTCTCTGAGGGCTGGTTTCCACTTTCCCTTAGCCAAGCCCCAGCCCCAGACCCTTTGTGGGTCTTGTTCCTTAACCTAGCTGGGCTTCATGAACTTGTTTTTTAAGTTAAAAATTTTTAAAAATGTTAAAAAGTTGTGGTATATGATTGTGATAGAACACTACTGTGCTATAAAAAATGATGGGCTTGATGATCTTAGAAAAACATGGTTAGACTTGCATGAAAAAACGAAGAGCAAAATGAGCAGAACCAAGAGAACACTGTATACAGTAACAGCAATATTGTTTTAAGGACAATTTTGAGCAAATAAGTCATTCTGACTATTATCAATACTGAAATTAAACGCAAAGGACATATAAAGGAAGACTCCATTTGCATCCAGAAGAAGTGATAAATAGAAGTATATATAGAATGATTTTACATATATATATGTACACACATTTGTGTCTAATGGTAGCCACCTTGAGGGGGAGGGGAAAAATGAAAAAATATTGTATGGTAATTTTATTATATATTTGAAAGGATAAGCAGCAAGTTGTACCTAATAGATTTGCAGTTAAACGTGCAATCATCTTTTCTTTATTATATTATGTTATGGAAATGTTTGTTTTATTCCCTAAAAGCAAAATAAAACATAAAAATTAACATTTTGATAATGGTATTTTAATATGAAGTTATTTTCTTTATAATCCTATGAATTTTATTTTCTGTATCAAAGAAAAGTTTTGATAAATGGGTCATAGGCTTCACCAGACTGCCAGAGGGGTCCATCACCCCAAAAAGGTTAAGAACACTCTCTCAAGAGTTTTATTTTATTTATCAATCAGATCATGACTTGGAGCACCATTCCTACTAGGAACATGTCTCCTTCCTCCCTAACTACACTGTGCTTCTATTAATAGTCACTTACAAAATATATTGCATATACCTTAAGAAATTCAATAAACATCCATCTATTTTCTCTCCTTCCTCCATTAGAAAAAAAGAGAAACATAAAACCCTTGTAACAAATGTGCGTAGTTAAGTAAAACAAAACTCACATGGCCCACATCCAAAATTCTGTGTCATAAAAATTTTATTAGAATATCAGCACTATATCAGAACAAAATAGCATCAATGTACTTACCAATATACTTTTCATGATTCTCCCAAGACCAGATACCAATCCCAATTGGCCCCAAACACTGTGTGATCAATTTTCCCTAAAAGGAAGCTGGCAAAGATGATTGGCCAAGGTTTTTCTACTCAGAGCTAAAGCTCTCTAGTAAGTAGCTCAGTGTCTCATCTGTTTTGGTGACTCACGAATTTGGCAAAAGGCAGGTAAATCTCAGAGGATGGTTTGGGCTGTGCAGATTATATCCAGTGCTTGTCTCACAAGTAGTGGCCATCATTTCTGCTTCTTAATCCCCAGCACTTTTCAAGCGTACTGATTTAATTTGCAAATCTGACCTGGTAGCACTAGGTATACTACCACGCTGTCATGTTCTGGTTCGGTTCATGTAACCAAAGATAAAGAACATACAGGCTCCCCTAGAAGGAGGCCAATGCCCTAATCTTTCCTTTCCCATTCAGCTTAACCTCTCTTTTAAATCTCTGGTCCAAGTGTCCTCCTCTATCATTATATCATCATCATCATGCACTTATTATGTGTTTACTATGTGCTTACTACTGTGCTAAGCACTGTAAATACAAAGAAAAGCAAAACACAAACAAACAACAACAATAAGAAGAGCAGAAATGCCCTTGAGGAAATTACTTTCTAATGGGGAGACAACATGCAGACAACTGTGCACATGCACGATTAGATTGTAAACTCCCTAAAGGGATAGGGACTGTCCTTTGCCTCTCTTTGTAGCTTACTATCTGGTACACAGTTTGCACTTCATAAATGTTTATTGATTGAAGACATAAATAGTATAAATGAGAGGCACATCATTACTGGGCTGAATGGCTCTTCAGTCATACTTACCCAGTAGTTACGGAGGCAGCAGCGGAGGTTATCAGCTAGCTTGGCTTTCAGCCTGTGTCTAACCTTCCTTTCTATACCCTTATCCCTTTGTTGATGTGCTGTCCCTACCTTCCTCTCTTATAAATATAAAGTATTCTCATGCTTTGGGTTTTCTAGGTCCCTCTCTACCCCAATGATCCCTGACTGCCATCTCTATTTCTGAAGAGTACTATATCCCATCAGCTTCTCAAATTCATCATCAGTACTTACCAGACTTGGGTCTGGTTTCCTCATGGTACTCACCCAAGCATGTTACTATTATAGGCTCAAAAGAAGAATATCCTGCTGATATGATACCTTCTCAACTAAATTAGAATATATTTAAGGTCCTTAAAGAGCTATATGGAAAATATGGAAATCTTGGTACAATGCCAGGCTGGTAGAGGGGAATTATTTTTGGCAGGAAGGGGCTTTTAGTTTCCCCTGTTTGTACACATGCAAATGGCATCTGACCCCTAAGACTGGTTGTGACCATAGAGGCAGGAAGGTTAGCTCCTAGCATCGGCTGGTGTGTGTGTGTGTGCATGTGTGTGTGTGCGTGTGTGCACATGCGCGCATGTGCGCGCGCGCACGTGTATGTGTGTGTGTGTGTGTGTGTATGTGCGTGTGCTCTCATCAGTGGTCTAGCATGACCCATGGAGTTCTCCTGTCCTGATTGATTATCTTCTTCACAATAAACATGAAGGGAAATCATTACAGCACAAGCACTTTTATCATTTCAGCTGCTGCTGCCTGTGATAGATGTTCCCAATTTGTGGAGTCATCAGTGGGAAACCTGCAAGGAAATGATTGCTGTCTGGTTTTAACCTACCTTGAGTTCATCATTACACAACTCCCATCCTTCCAGGGGCTGAACATCCATCTTTCTCTTCCCTGCTTTGCTGAGTAAGAACAGGATTTCAGCTTCAAGTCTGGGGAAATTGCTGCTTAACTGCTCTGTTGTTTGGGGACTGTCTTGAAGGAAATGTGTCAGAGAGAGTGTCATCAAATTGTTAGCTGCCTAAAGATTATCTATAAAGAATGAGGGGCTTGCTGGTGCTGTGGGGTATCTGAGCTAGAGCCAAACACTGAGATTCTCATGCAGCACTCACATGGAATGCCCTCACTTAACAAATCAATAAAAACTTATTGGTTACTATGCACTAGGCACTTTATCAGAGTAATTATATAGATATTAGTCATATGTCACAGACCAGTGACATGGAAGGATTCTTTTGTATTTGTTCTTCTTCCCATCAATGTCACATACTTCCTCAGTCAGCGTGATAACGGGTAGAGTGACTGGCTTGGAGCCAGGAAGAACTGAGATAAAATATAGCCTCTGACACTTATTAACTGTGTGACCCTGAGCAAATCTTTTAACTTCTATGTGCTTCAGACAACTGCCTAGGATGTATCTACTAAGTCATAGATGGTTATACCAGGTTATACCCTGGTACTGAAAGTTCCCTTTGGGTATTTGAGTAGTTTGTGGGACAATATACACTTTTTCTATTTTTAGAAGCGGAGGTAGCATGTAAAAGCAGGAATGGTCTGAGTCTCTGACATTATTTTTAATGGTCCATCATCATAGGGGTTGACTGGGAGGATTTCAGGGAGCTTTTCCCACTCTACATCCTCAGTGTAAAGTGCTAATATTTAGGGCTGGTCTTATGGGTAGGTCAAATTATCAATAAAATATAATTTTGAACGACCTAATCTTTCCTACTCCAAAATATCTCTTACCTGGCACCTGAAATTTCACCATCCCATCATTATAAGGGTAAAGGGTAGCCCTCTTCAAGATTTCCTAATGTAAAGAACTCATGGAAGAGTGATATATTAAACACCCTTAATTTATTCCCTATGTCACTCCCTAAGAACAGCTATTTCAAATTTTGCTTATCTCCTCAAGCTTCCAATATCCCCCTTTCCTATTCCCTTATAGTTGAGAACATCACTTCTTACTGTCCTAAGTGAGGCCTCTGCAATGAGCTCTTTCTTTTCCCTTCATCCACATATTAAAACTCCCCAACATCATGCCCCATCTTCTGCTCCAGTCTCTGATGAAAAGGGAATGCCTTACTAAGGTCAGCCCCATTGCATGTAACTTCCCTTCTCTTTCAGTTGATTGCTTCCAGAATCATACCTTTCTTCTCACTAATATTCATTCTCTGTCTTTCTATTGGTTCCTTCCTACTCGCCTACAAATGCTTCCAGGTCTCCTCATCCTCAAAAAACCCTCACCATGTCCTACCATCCCCTAAAGCTGTTGCTTGAAATCTCCTCTCCAATTCAACACCAGACCAAGAAGGAAAAAAGTTGTTTACTCTTTTTCTCTCCACTTTTTTTCTATCACTTACTTTTCAGCACTTAGCAATATGACTTCCAACCTCCTAATTCATATGAATCTGTTCTCTCTCCAAAGTTATCAATGGTGTCTTAATGGCCAAATTGGATAGCCCTTTCTCAATTCTTTTCTTTCTCTACACCCTCTTCAGTATTTATTACTGGTCCTTTTTTTGAGATTCTCTCCTCTCTAGTTCTTGTGACTTTACTCTTTTTTTCTTGGCTTTTTTACTACTTCTCTGACTGCTCCTCAGTTTCCTTTCTTGGGTCGCTCTGTATATCATGCCCCCAAACCGTGGGAATACTCCTCATGTTTATGTCCTGGGCTCTCTTCTCTTCTCTATCGACATACTCTCTCAGTGATCTCCTCAGTCCCCAACTATGCAGATGATTCCCAGATCCATATATCCAGTCCTACTCTCTCTCCTGAGATCAGGTACCTAATCATCAACTGCCTATTGGACATTTAAAAACTTGATAACCTATACATATCTGACACTTAACAGAGTCCACGGAGAATTCATCTTTTCCTCAGTTCCATTTCTCTTCTAAACTTCCCTATTTCTCTAGAGGGTACCAATATCCTCCCAGTTATATAGAGGGTTGCAACCCTTGAGACATCTTCAAGTCCTCTTTCTATATATGAAATTAGTTGCCAAGACCCGTCATTTCTATCTCCACAATACCTCACATCTGGTCCCTTCTCTTTGCTAACACAGTGCTTCCCTTGCTTGGCCCTTCATCACGTCTCACCTGAGTTATTCCAGTAACCTACTAATTGGTCTCTCTGACTCAAGTCACTTTAGTCGCCAATCCATCCTTCACACAGCTGCTGCCAAAGTTATTTTCCTAAAGCATATGTCTGACTGTGTCACCCCATTAGTCAGTAAACTCTAGTGGCTCTGGTATTGCCTCTAGGATGCAATATAAACTTCTCTGTTTGGCACTTAAGGCGCTTTCTCTCCAAGCTCTAATCTACTTTCCCAGCCCTATTATATATGGTTTACCATCCTGTAATCTATGGAAGAACCAAACTGGCTGTCTTGAAGCTACTCACATGGAACAATCTACTCTCTCATCTTTATACCTTTGGACCAACTGCCTCTAATCACTGGAATGCACTTCACATTCATTTCTTAGAATCCCTTAGTTTCAAATGAAACTCAGCTCAAGAATTGCCTTCTAGATGAGGCTTTTTCTGCCCTGCCTCCTCCCTTTCCACCCCCCCACCAGGTACTAGCTCCTTCCTTTCCCCCAAATATCATGTCTTTAAGGATTTGTTTTGTATATACTAATATGTTAGGATGTAGAATTACTAGAATTTAAACTTTGTGATGGCAGGGATTGTTTCATTTTTGTTTTTGTAACCTCAGTGAATAAATGCTTTCATTTATTCAGTGCCTAGCATGGGGTGGGACATATAGTAGACAATTAATGAGTACTTGCAGATTCATTGATTCCTAAGCAGAGCTATAACGAGGGTGGGGCAAGTGGGGCTTTTACCAGGGCACTGGCAGTTAGAGATTATCAACAGCACTTTTTCAAGGTGCGTTTCCTTCATCCCTCCCTTTTAGCCATACCCTCCCCCCCCATGCAACACTCCATTGCCTTCACAACAGGGGCCAATTCTTTATTTTCTAGCAACTGCATCTCAGTTGAATTCCCCCCACTCTTTCCTGAGGTCTTACATCCTACCACTCCTGGACCAGGTGCACAAGTTCCTACTTATGGTGCAAGTGTTAAATCACAAATATTTTAGTGTGAATTGATTTATTAAATCATTTCTTCCTGTGTTGGAGGTGGGGTGGGCTAAGAAGGGGAAGGAGAAGATGCCCAAAGGGGAGAAGAGCAACTTTTCCCGTCGTACTGAATCACCGAATTTAAGAGTTGGATCTAGTCTAATCTGTAGATAAAAGGAATTCCACCATAACATACTGGAAAAAGGGT
This sequence comes from Trichosurus vulpecula, assembly GCF_011100635.1. Taxonomy (NCBI): domain Eukaryota; kingdom Metazoa; phylum Chordata; class Mammalia; order Diprotodontia; family Phalangeridae; genus Trichosurus; species Trichosurus vulpecula. Next base: position 46,012,508 of record NC_050581.1, on the reverse strand, counting down.
CATCCATCCTCTGCTTGAGGACTTCCAAGTAAGGAGCACCCATTACCTCTCAAGGCAGTCCATTTCCCTTTGGGGTAGCTTTAATTGTTAGGTCTTAGTCCAAACCCACCACACCAACGTCTTAGCCCTACCAGAAATTTCCAAGGAGCACGAAAAGTTTCATATACCCCAAGTTGAAGAATATAATCATATATCTGCTTCTACTTCCCCTAAATACCAATACCAGTATGTTGGCTGTATCTGGGTCAACTATTATCCTTCCTTCTCCAAGCTCCCTTCCATATCTCTCAGTTTATAGTCACTCCAAGTACTCTGGTTTGAAAGTCCCAAAACACCACAAAGCAGTATCATTTTATACAGGCACTAGCAAGCAAGCTTTTAGTGGGATTATTCACACAGAATGGAGAAAAAATAAATTTTATTATACTTTTTCATCTCTCTCCTCCTCTCACTCTCTCTGTCTCCTGGACCCAAGACTGAATCACCTCTCACTAAGTGATCTGTCCTAGCTGGAATGAAAATTGAATAGCTTTTGTAGCCTAGACTGTAGGATCATTATTTACAACAGCTGCGTGTTATGCAGCTCATTTTAATCCTAACAATTCTTTCTGTGTTATGTGGCAAAATCCTTTTCAAAGGGGCTAGCAGAGAAATGATGCAGGATAACAACTGGTTCTGATCATACTACTATGGGAATAGGAAGACAACTTTCCAGGAGATGAGAATTGAGCCTCAGGTGAATTCAAGAAATGTATAATGAGAGTCAGTGTTGATAGAGATCTAGTCTCAGAATCAAGGCACTCCAGGTTGAAGTTCCTCCTTGATATATCCTGTTTGCTTGATCCCGGACAAGTCACATAACCTCCCACAGACTCCAGGGCACTCTGAGTTTGCCAGTTATATAACAGCTGCTGATCTACATCAGTAAAAAGAATTATTTCCGCTTGGAGCTTCCTACATTGATGAAATCACAGGTTCCTGATATTCCCTCTCCACAAACTCCCCTTCCCCCAAAATGATCTAATGTCCTCTATGTGCAAGACACTGGAGATACAAAAATGAAAAATGACATAATGTTATACCTTATGACTATGTTTCTCTTTGCAAATGGAAAACCCCTTTATCTTGCAAATGTTTAGAGGAGTGGAGTTAATAAAAATTATAATAGCCAATATTCATAAGGTATTCTAAGGTTCACGAATATAAGTTAAGTGAAGTCTCTGGTAAATTTAGTGTTTTAGTTGTTAGGCTTATATTGTTCTTGTCTCACTAGGAGTTCTTGGTCTTTAGGGATGTATCTTCCCCAACACTTTTGGAATTTTTGTGTGTATATGTGGGATTTAAAATACAAATATGTACAAATATACATAAACACATGTGGGATTTAAAATACAAATATGCACAAATATACACAAGCACATGAAACCAAAGTCCAGAACATAACGTTGTGGCCATATTAATAGTGCCTGCACAGAGGAAAGGGAATAAAAGCAAGAGGTCCTTGCTTCAGTCACTGAATGAGTCTGTTGCCCCTTGGACTCTAAAAGGAAAAAAAAGGTGAGATGGAGGGCAAAATCAATTTCTAATCCAGTCCCTCTGCCATCTTCACTTACCTCCAAAGGAAAAAAAAAAATGGTATATGAGCCCTGACATAGTTCTAGACCACAGAGAGCTTATGCTGCAACAAATACATTCAATAAGATGCTTTTTATTGCATTTCTGCCTTGATGGCCTCTTGATAGCACCATGATATGGTACAAATAAAACCAGAAACCACCCAGAGGTCGCATCCCGCAGCTCACTCCTGACCTCCCACTGGGCTGCTGCCCTCTGGTGTTACCATGAAAGGCTCATTATCAAACACAGGCAATCAAATTTACATTGCTAATTTAAGAAGAAAGTTACAGTAAGCATTAAAGTGAGAGTTATTGGGTAATATTGAGGAAAAAACTTCCCAAAAAGCCCGTGGGGCATCAGCATCCGGTATCACAACTACTGTGCAGGCCTTTTGCTAATAAAAGGAAAAAAGGCTTGAAAATGTGTGCTGAGAATTAACATGGGAACTCCCGAGGCCCCAGATGAGTGTTTCTGATGTGGGATTTGATACATTTCTTCGGAAGGAACCATTCGGATGCAGACTAGGTCAAGAATCCAAATGAGCTTTATTATTTGGATGGGTTTTTCTAGGAACAAATCTGTGGACTCTCACTACAGAGCTAGTTATATCCAATTTGCAAAGTGACCCAATTAAATCAGAAAATGAAAATGCAACGTAGTTCTTTTCAACAGAGGGGATACCTTCTTGCTCTGGTCTGAGATTCCTGCTTGGTCTTCCTTTAACCTAAAACAGGTATTCTGAACCTTTTTTTGTCCTAGATCCCTCTGGCAGTCTGGTGAAGTTGATGGACAATGTTTTTAAAATGCCTAAAATAAAATACATAGAATTACAAAGGGAACCAATTATATCCAAATACCATTATTACAATATTAAAAAAAAACTTCATGGGGGGCAGCTAAGTTGCCCAGTGAGTAGAGCACCGGCCCGTCAGGAGGACCTGAGTTCAAATCCAGCCTCAGACACTTGACACACTAGCTGTGTGACCTTAGGCAAGTCACTTAACCCCAATTGCCCTGCCCTCCCCCTGCAATAAAAAAACAAAACAAAAAAAACTTCATGGACTCAATTCAATTAGTTGTCTATAAAGGATACAGAAGAAAAGAGTGCCAGAGTCAGGAGATCAGGATTCTAGTCCCATCTTTGCTATAAAACTTTGTGATCTTAGGCCAGTAACCTGGGCCTTAGTCATGCCCTCTAAATGTAGGTGTCCCACAATGAGGTGATATTTGTAAAAAGTCCCTAGCACAGTGCCTGACACATAGTAAGTGCTATATAAATTCCTATTCCCATTCCCGTTCCCCACAGGACTCTGTCCCATCCCCTCTTCTCTTCTCCCTCTCTACTACTTCACTTGTGATTTCATAAACTCCCATGGATTTAAATATGATCTCTATGTTGATGATTCTCAAACGTATGTATCTTTCCCTAACCTCTCTGCTGACCTCTGGTGTCACATTGCCAACTGTCTTTCAGATATCCTAAACTGGATGTTCAGTAGACATCTTAAACTCAATGTGTCCAAAGCTAAACTCATTATCTTTCTCCCTAAACCCTCCCCCTGCCAAACTTCCATATTGCTGTGGAGGACACTACCATCTTCCCGGTTCCGGAAGCTCACCATCTAGGTGTCCTCCTCAACTCCTTATTATTTTCCTTCCATCCATATGCAATCTGTTGCCAAGACCTGTGGATTTCACCTTTGCAATGTCTCTCAAATATAAATGCCCCTTTCTCTTCTCTGACACTGTCAACACTCTAGTGCAGGCCCTCATAACCTTCAGTTATGGCTACTGAAGGCTATCGCAATAGCCTGTTGGTGGCTATGTGCTTCAAGATGTCTTAGGTCTGTAACCATTCCAATCTACCCTCCAGTCAGCCACCAAAGTGCACCTGTCTGACAATGTCTATCACTTTGAGGATCAAACAGAAATTTTTCTGTTTGGTGTTTAAAGCCCTTCATATTCTGAGACCCTACCCCCACTTTTCTAGTCTGCTTACACTTTATTCCTTGTCATATATACTTTGATCTAGTGACAGACCTCCTGGCTATTCCACAAATGAGAAACTCTATTTCTTGGCTCCAAGCATTTTCTCTGGCTATTCCTCATGCCTGGAATACTCTTGCTCTTCATCACCTCCTGATTTCTCTATCTTCTACATGAAGCCTTTCCCAACCCCTCTTAGTTCCAGTGTTTCCCTTTACTTATTTCCTATATATTATCACATATATAATTACTGTCTGTATACATACATATTTCCTAATTAATAGATTTGTATGTATATTGCTTGTATATATTTGTTTGCTTTTTCTCCCCCATTAGATTGTGAACTCCTTGAGGGCATAGGTGGTCTTTTGCCTTTTTTGTATCCTCGGCACTTAGTGTGGTGCCTGGCACATAGTAGGTGCCATAGTAGTTTAATAAATGCTATTGGCTAACTGACTAGTTTCCTCATCTAAAAATAAGGAGATTCTAATTAAATAATCTTCAAGGTCTCTTCCAACCTGTCATTCTGTCACTGACTCAGATTCTTGCAGTTATAGAGGAAACCACAGATCCCCTAAAGGGACAAAGCAAAAGCCAAAGCAAAAGGGAAAACAAACAAAGATGTGACCAGATGAGAGCCCTGCCTGTCTGGACTGCATAACAGGGTAAGTTCTTGAGGAGTGTTTCTGCGTCCTGCAGAGCATCTGGTACGATGCCTTGAATATGAAGACATTTGAAAAATATTGTTCGACAGGGACTAAAGAAGTCAGAGTCACAGGATCTCAGAAAGGGAAAATTCTATCTTCCAAATCAGGTCTCTATGTTCTGTGAGGAACACAGAGGATGGAAGAGATGGAAGTTTTCTTTTCTCTAAAAATAAAGTTGATTGAATTAGGTTAATTATTTAAATCTAAACTGTAGAACAAGGTATTTGGCTTTCCATTCCTGAAGCCAGAGAAAGCTGCCTTATCCTTCCTTTCCCTCCAACCCTCCCCTCCTACAAGGAATAAATTGCCTATTTATGTCTGAATGAGACTGTCAGACCAGCATTAACTCTGGCCTGAGGGCAGAGAAGGTGAAAAGCAAAGAGAAAAGCTCTATTCGGAGATGAAATATGTTTCTCTCTGGGCAAGTGAGTATTAGTAGGGTTCACAGCAGAATCCTTGGCATTCCCACATTCCAGATTGGTACTCACCAGAAGCTCCAGTATCCTGAGAACCTGCCAACAAACAAACATAGTTAGAGATTGCAAGTGTATTAAAAGTCAACCAGTTCTACATAACGGAAGAAAGATTCTATGTTTATGAGTCAGTCACATTCTTGAAGTCAAATTCATACAAGTAATAGGAATTTACATGGTTGGTGAACATGTTTGTAACTGACCCCAGCTAGAGTGAACACATCTCCCTTAATTCAAAAAGTGTTCAGAATGGAAGATGTATGGAGATTACTGCTGCCTTGGAAATGGCTACTTACCTATTTGCTTATGGTAACTGTTAATCTTTGCCACGTGAATGAAAAATATTATTGGCTTTAATTTCTTTACTATCAGTATAACTTCTATAGTATAGTAAGTCATGTATCTAGCCTGTTGATTTTTAACACTTGTTTATAAGGCTGGTTCAATTACCTTGGCCCAGTTGGATGTAGTTGTTTCCCTGGCCATGTTGAAAGCGACAAATCATGACTCTCCCAAATCCTTCACTGTATTTGGCTCAATGAAAGCTGAGTTACTTCACTTTATAGTGCAATTAATTCAGCATAGATAGTATATGGAGTATGGAAGTCAGCCCAAATCAGAAAGCATGGATTTTGTTAACAAACTGCCTTCAGTGTAGGATAGTAGAATAAAAGTATAATGAATCAAAAGTATGGCCATGTTACTGTAGAGACCTAATCTATTTCACTAAATGGAAATGAAGAGAAATTGAAACAGCTCAGTACCATTGACAATGTTAACATTATAAACTATGCCATAATCCAAGGAAAAGTAGGTAAGTAGATATGTGCCTCATAAATAATGAATGAGAATATTGTCAACAAAGATATTGTGCGAAGAAAGAAATATTGTAATGCATGAAAGGTAGAATGTAATAAAATGTTGGAAATGAATGAGTTATTTAAGGAAATTTGATTGTCAGTCTTAGATTAGGCATTTTGGGAGATGAGAAAAGCCATATTGATTTAGTAAAAGACAAACCAGAGAAACAACAAACACAGAATCCAACATTTTCCAAAAGGGTAAAAAAATGAGAAGACAATGTTATCCACTTAGGCAGGATATGATATATGTCACTCAGCAGCATGGAAATATTGTCAGTTGATTTAAACTTCAGTGTATTTGAAAGGTTACCTTTTATGAATACTAAATAATGAAGATTGTTTCATAGGTCTACTTCTTTCAGTGGGCAATTTCTAAATAGAAGAACCCAGCAGAACTTTCGCTGTTTTGATGAGAATTACCGTCTGCCCTTCGGTTAACTTTAGCTCTGATGAGTCCCAAGGATGTTGGCTATTTGATTACTCCAAAGACCACTTACCTAAATAACCCCAGAATCTTGCCATTCTAGTATTCTCTTAAATATATTAGAACACCGTCAACTCACAGTCTCTCGAACCACTAAATTTGTTGGATAGCATCTTATCCTTTAGCTGATTTGGTAATTTGGCCAACTCTCTCCTACTGATTATCCAGATAACCTTTGTCCAAATTTTGTTTTCATTTATTATGTGCTATGGTTTGTTTTCTTTATTTTAGAGTCAGTTTCCCAAATAAATTATGGTTGCCTACATAAGTTTCCTTACAGCTGCATAATTTATTCTCATGTTAGAAGGAATAAACTTAACTCCAGAAAAATTGGCTTGAAGCAAGTGTATACTCTATAAAAATGTCAGAAATGCTATAATTATATTTTATCAGGTGTAGCTTAACATTTTAATAGGTAGTATCTAGGACTGATCTGACAGCATGTTTTCAGAGGGTGAAATGAATGCTCAAAATAAGAAAACACACCACTCAGAATATAAATGAATCTTTCCTGCCAGAGAAGTATTTATGAAAAGTAAGATCAGAGTTTATTCTGAAGTGGCTGTATAATTTTCTGAAGTACTGTCCTGTCCTAATATATGTTCATTAAATGTGATTTGGAAGGTTGGGAAAATCATCCCTATGTGACTTGTTAATCATTAGAGAAGAGGAGTGAACATTTGGCTAAATTCCAAGAGAAGTCCTTAGCCTGGGACTTAGCTCATATCTCTGTATAATTCACTGAATTTGCTTCTATTACATGTTTAAGCAACTTCGGCGGCTTGACAACTCTATCAATCCCTTTTTGTGTTGAGCTCTGAAATCAACTGAACAGGACTAATCTGTACATTATACCAATACTATTTATTACTATTATTTTTTTGAAGATGAATTTAATTTACTTTGATTATTCTGCCAAGTTTTTTTTTAAATGAGGAAAGCCACAAATCCCATTTCTGTTTATTTAGTATTTAATTTCCCCCCAGTTACACGTAAAAACAATTTCTTAACATTTGTTTTTAAAACTTTGAGTTCTAAATTCTCTGCCTTTCTCCCTCCCCACCCTCCTCATGGAGAAGGCAAGTAATTCCGTATAGGCTATATGTGTGAGGTCATGCAAAACGTATCCATAATAATCATGTTGTGAAAGAAAACAGACAAAAAAGTCAAGAAAAATAAAGAAAGTGAAAAAAACCCCAAAAGTTGCTTCAATCTGTATTCAGACACCATCAGTTCTTTCTCTGGGGATGGATAGCATTTTTCATCCTAAGTCCTTCAGAGTTGTCATGGATAGTTGTATTGCTGAGAATAGCTAAGTCATTCACAGCTGATCATCTTACAATATTGTTGTTAATTTGCACCCAGTATATTTCACTTTGCATTAACTCATGTAAGTCTTTCCAGGTTTTTCTGAGAGCATCTTGCTCATCATTTCTTATAGTACGATAGTATTCCTTCATAATCACATACCACCTCTTGTTCAGCCATTCTCTAATTGATGACCATCCCCTCAATTTCTAATTCTTTACCTCCAGAAATGAGCTGCTATAAATATTTTTGTACATATGGGTTCTTTTCCTTTTTGTTTTCTTTAATCTCTTTTGGGATATAGACCTAGTAGTGGTATTGCTATGTCAAAGGGTATGCATAGTTTTATAGGGCATAGTTCCAAATTGCCCTATAGAATGGTTTAATCAATTCACAACTCTAACAACAGTACATTAATGTCTCATTTTTTCCCCATATCCCCTCCAACATTCATCATTTCTATTTTCCGTCCTATTATCTAATCTAAAGGTATGAGGTAGTACCTCAGAATAGTTTTAACTTGCATTTCTCCAATCAATAGTGAGATAGAATATTTTTTCATTTGGCTATAGATTTTTTTAATTATTTCATCTGAAAACTGATTATATCTTTTGATCATTTTTATATTTTTATAAATTTGACACCATTCTCTATATGTTAGAGAAATGAGGCCTTTTATCATGCTTCAAAATTGTTTTCCTCATGGTTACTATTGCTAACTGTATTTCCCTCCATCCTGTTCCCCTACCCCCATTTTTCTATTCACTCTCTTCTTTCACCCTGTCCCTCCTCAAAAGTGTTTTGCTTCTGATTACCCGTCCCCCAGTCTGCCCTTCCTTCTATCCTCCCCCTTCTCTTATCCCCTTCCCCTTCTACTTTCCTGTAGGGTAAGATAGATTTTGATACCCCATTGCCTGTATATATTATTTCCTAGTTACATGTAAAAACAATTTTTCACATTTGTTTTTAAAACTCTGAGTTCCAAATTTTCTCTCTTCCTCCCTCCTGAATTAGCAATTTTGATTTGAAGATGTTTCCCACTCATTAATAGGCCGTGTGACCTAGCCTAAAACATATCTGGTGGGAGGAGCTTCCTGACAGGAAAAGGATGTTATGACACAGAAAATGCTGAGAGAGAGAGAGAGAGAGAGAGAGAGAGAGAGAGAGGGAGAGAAAGAGAGAGAATATGGCTGCTAATGGTTGCTAAGGGCTTCCCTTGTGATTGTTAGAACTGAACAGGCTGACTTAGCTGTACTGTGAGTTTGTTTTGGGGAGGACCCCAGCAGGGGGTCAGAGAGGTTTTGGGATGTCAGGTTTCCAGGTCATGATATCGTGTGCGGAATATTTTATTGCTGTGGTAGACTGGATAAATGGCTTGTGGGATATGGTTCTCTGGTGTCTGAATAAATGGTTTACTTCTTCTACCTTCTATGTGGACAGTCTTGTATACTTTGTGATACAGAACTACATAGGCATTTTGACAATTATCATCATGTTGTGTTTATTGCCTTACTATTTCATTTGGCAACTAGGAAGGTGAGATCGCAAGGTATAAAATCTCTATTCAGAGGAAGAAGGGCTTTAGAAGAAGAAATGGTTGTCCCAGGATGGGAGGTTGTAACATATTGCTCCCTTGCAAAGGAGTATTCTAAGTGCACTGGTCTCTGTGAGGACTGGTAGCAGAGGCAACAGAGTGGAGGACCTAGAGATTTGTAGTGATGCTTCAGAGAGGTTACTGTTGAACCAGGAATAGAAGTGCCAAGAGTAAGCTCTAGATGAGACTAGATTTTACTCACAGCCTATCATATTGTATGTGAACACAGAGACAGAGTATTAGGAAAGAGAGCTCAGGCTCAGACAGTTGCTGAAACGTCTGAAAATACTCAGCTTATACCACAGCAAGATGGAGAAATTCAGGTGGCAGAACAGCGGGAAGCTAGCAGCCTTGTAAATTCAGCTAGAAGGCAGAGGAAGCCAAGGAGGTCAAGAGTGCACCTCAGTTCAGCTGAGGTTGAACCTAGCAGGCAGTCTGGTTACCATGGTAACAGGGGCAGAGACTCTAGACAGGAGGTTACAATGTTAAAACCTCTGGGAAGAACTGATACTTTGTTACAAGCTATTTCTCCTAGAGACAGTGAGAGAGTAGCACACTCAAAGAGAAGTGTGCCCCATAGAGTAGAGGAGGCAGATAACAGAAGGTGATAATACTCAGTTCAGGCTGGTTTTAGAGGATTTTAGACAGCAGGAAATTACAGATATGTTGAGTAGGTTCACCCAGAGAATGGGAGAATTGTTAATATCTTGGATGGTGAGAATCAGTGATGAAGGGGCCACAGGAGCATCTGTAGATCCTGTGGATTGTGTGAGATTCATAAGTATTAGTCAGAACTCTTTTGTACAGCAAGTTTTTAGGGATTATCATTCATAAAGAACTAATCAAGCAACCAATGTGTTGGCTTTGGCTGTGACAGGCCGGAAAGAGGAATATCCCGCTGAAACCATGTGGCCTACTGCAGATAGACCCTGGTATTCAATTAGGGACTGTACAAGAAAGTTAAAGGAGGAGGTAATGAAGCCTGCTATTATGTTGGGGAATGCCTAAGTTTATTATGAAAATCCCTTGGGAGTCTCTCATAAGAATTTGATTGTTAAGATGGCACCCTCCCCCCACATATAAACATGTGATGCTGACTGCTGATTGCAGAAGTAGGGAACCCTCTTTCAGAGGTGCTGGATAAGATTTCACAGTTACGTGACTTAGGAGACTGGAGAAGAGATAAGTTTCCTTGGGAAAGAAGGGTACACAGCCAATAGATTCAATGTCCAGTGAATAGAGTGACAAGGAAAGAAACATTTACTGCTTTATTGAAAGCAGAGGTAGATTTTAGAAGAATAGATGGTATTCCAACTAATGAGCTACACAAAATGTACCAAGATACAGGGCTTAATAGCAAATGGAATAGAGAAGTGAGAACTGCCCCTACAAATCCTACAGATCTTGAACCCTTGTATCCAAATGAGTCACACCTTCAAGGAGACTAGGGAATAATTGGCTGAGCCCCAGCTCAGATTAAAGAAACACACAGATAGGATTACAGGCCCCATATTAATTTGACTATATATTGGAAGAATGGATCAAGTACTGTAACTAGGGTCTTGATTGACACTGGGACTGAGGCCAGCTTGATTTATGGAAACCCTGACAAATTTAAGCATGGAACTCCTATTATGATCACAGGACTAGGAGGGGCTGAAATATCAGCCAAACAAGTGAAACTGATGATGAAAATTGGACAATTGCCTAAGAAAGAATATACCATAGTCATTGTACCCATTCCTGAGTACATCATTGGAATAGATATATTGAAAGAAATGACTCTGAATTTGCCTGAGGGGAGATATCAATTTACAGAAAAGAAGATAGGAATTAATACAGTTTTAGTGGGAAAAGTAAAGATGGTCCCAATTACTTTACCTGAACTTTCTAAAGTAATTACTTTGAAGCAGTATTGTGTGCCAGGTGGGCAAAATGAAATTGCTAATAATATAAAGGAATATGTTGAAGCAGGAGTGTTAGTACCTACAACCACTCAAGGGAATAATCCTGTACAGCCAGTACGAAAGTCAGATGGAACGTGGAGAATGACAGTGGATTATGGACAACTGAATAAAGTGACTCCTCCCTTGTATGCTGCTGTTCCAGATACCGTTACCTTGATAGAAAGGATCCAGAAATATGATGGGACTTGGTACGCAGTTATCTATTTGGCCAATGCTTTCGTTACTACCACTTTAGACTCTAAACAGTGGGACCAGTTTGCTTTCATGTGGCAGGGCCAACAACATACTTTTACATGCTTGCCACAAGGATATCTGCACAGCCCAACTATTTGTCATAGGATTGTGGCTGAACATTTGGATGAATTGAAGTTACTTGGTGTACAGCTTACCCACTACATAGATGATATTTTGATACAGGGGGAAAATGTAAAAGAAGTGGAGAAAAGTTTGTTGCTTTTAACTGAGCATATGAAAAGCAAAGGATGAGAAATTAACCCTGTAAAGATTCAAGGACCAGCTCAAACTGTAAAGGTTGGGGGTATACAATGGAATAAAGGACTATGAGAAATTATCCCACAAGCTTGACAGAAGATTCAAAATTTTTCTATTGCCACCAACAAGAAGGAGACACAAAAGTTCGTAGGACTGTTTGGATATTGGAGGTACCACATTACACATTTTGGGACAAAATTTGAAACCCTTAAATAAAGTTACCAGGAAAAAATATGAATTTGATTGGGGACTTGAACAGAGTAAAGCTTTTGAAGAAGCTAAAGCTGCTATACAATTGGCTCTGGATTCATGGCCTATGCAAAGTGGATCGGTGGAATTACAAGTGACTGTATAAGATGACTATGTGAATTGGAGTTTATGGCAGAAACAACAAAGTCAAAATGTACCCTTAGGATTTTGGTCAAGGAAACTACCTTCATCTGGATTACCTTTTGAAAAGCAGTTGTTAGCTGCATATTGGGCTTTGGTAGAGACTGAACAACTGACTCTGGGCCATGAAGTGATATTAAGGCCTGGAGTCCCGATTATGACTTGGGTAATGAGTACCCCAGCATCTCACAGAATTGGAGATGCACAAGAAACTAGCATAATTAAATGGAAATGGTATATTCAGAATAGATTGAAAACAGGCAAAAGTGGAGTTTCTTCTTTCCATGAACCTATCACAAGCATCGACATTGATGGAAATGACAAAACCTCTGAACCAAGGCAACAGTTGGTACAATCCTTGGTAAAATGGAGTGATGGATATGATGGACCAACAGAAGAACAGAAGAAACATGCATGGTTTACTGATGGGACAGCAAAAAATTTGGGCCATAAAAGACATTGGAAAGTAGTAGCCTATAACCCATGTACTAAGAGAACTTTGGAAAGTACCGGGATAGGTGGAAGTAGTTAATATGCTGAACTTATGGCAGTACATCGAGTTATTAAAGCAGACAAAGGAGGACAGTGTCATATATTCAATGATTCATGGGCAGTAGTTAATAGGTTAGCTACATGGATGCCAATGTGGAAAAATCAAAATTGGGAAATTCATGGTAAACAAGACTGGAGCAAAGAACTATGGGAAGATATATGGGACATGTCTTTGGTCACTAATATGTCAGTTTTTCACGTAGACGCTCACGTGCCCCTGACTACACCAGAACATGAGTACAATGCACATGCTGATCGACCGGCAAAGATTGCTACTGAACATATTGTCCTTACTTTGACGCCAATTGATGATCTGGTACTAGCAAGATGGGTCCACCAAACAGCCAGACATATAGCGGTCCAGGCCACACACCGGTGGGCACAAGATCGAGGTATTAGTATCCCTTATTCATTGTTAAAGCAAGTAACAGAGGAATGTCATGTATGTCACTTGGAAAAGGAATGAACTGTTCCTAGGATAGTAAATGGAGGAATAGCAAAGGGAAAAGTTCCAACCCATATTTGGCAGATAGATTATATTGGACCACTACCCCAAGATAAAGGATGCAAATTTATATGTACTTGTGTTGACACCTATTCAGGTGTACTAGTGGCTTGTCCTTATAAGATTGCAACCCAGAAAAACACTTGTAAAACTCTAGATATTACAAGTCTATATTATGGAACCCCAATGCAGATTCAAAGCGACAATGGGTCACATTTCAAAGGTAATGAGATGAAGAGATATTGTGTATTGAACAATATAGAGTGGATATATCATATTCCACATTATCCACAAACATCTGGATTAATAGAAAGAATGAATGGATTGTTGAAAGAACAATTAAGAAAGTTAAGTTCTAATAATTCATATCAACATTGGAAGGATAATTTGTTCACTGCTTTACGTATTTTGAATAATAGACCATTAGGAGGAAGTACACCTCTAGCCAGAATGATGACCCTGAATCTGCAAATTAGAAAACAGCAAACACATAAGGTCCAAAATATTGAATATTGGACTATGAGAGAAGATGTCCCACCACCATACCCAGGAATAAATACCTGGTTCAGCAGGATATGATTTGCATTGTTTAGAGAACTTTTGGTTGGATAGAAAAGAGATAAGAAAAATCTCCAGTGGGCTATGTATGAGAATCCTTAAGAATCATTTTGGATGGATATTACCTAAACCAAGATTAGCAGCTCAAGGAATACATGTATTGGCTGGAGTGATAGATTCTAGTGATCAAGGAGAAATTATTGTGACACTCCAGAATTTAGGTGAAGAACCTCTACAGTTGTGTAAAAATGATAGAATAGTTCAATTGATTATTATACCTTGTGAAACAGTACCTCTTATAAAAACTGACCCTCCTTCCAAAATAACTATGAGAGGAAAGGAAGGATCTGTTTCTACTGGTAGAATAAAATTGGGAGCTAAAGTCTGGGTAAAACGGAAGCCGGATGATGTTCCAAAGGCTGCAGAAATTATAGCACATGGGACAGACAATACTCTAACAGTGGTTTACCTAGAAGAAAGTGGTTATGAAACTGTATCTTTGACTCATGTATTCTATAGTGAATGAGGGTATGATGGTCCCTTTGTTTCTTTTTGGCTTTTGTCTATCAAATTTGTTTGTGAAATTTGTTTCCTGCAGGCTTAGTACCATCTACCTGCAGATGCCTCATTTCTTAAGCCAGATGTAACCCTCTGATGTAACCCTTTGGATGTCACCTCTGGACCTGCCCATGACTGTGATGTGTCACCCCTGGACCTGGCATCAACTGAGTTCTAGATGCCAGCTTGCTAATGAACTGACCTCTCAAATAGGACTCTTTATCTTTTGGAGCAGGGACAGCTCTACTTCCAATTCCAGCAGGAAGAAGCTTTGGAGGACAAGACCTATACCCCTTACCCCAAGATTTTGAGCCCCTTTCATTCGAAGGGGAAATGATGACATTGTTTTATATACTTATTTTGGGTTATTCCTGTTATATTGTTGTGTAAAGTTCTGTTGACACCAGTTACTCTAGAATTCCCATTGCCCTATGTAATGGATAAGAAAGATCTTGGGGCTGAATGTATTGGCAATTTTGATTTGAATATCTTTTCCACTCATTAATAGGCCATGTGATATGCTTACATCACAGGAAGCCTAAGACATATCTGGTGGGAGGAGCTTCCTGACAGGAAAAGGTTGTTATGACACAGAAAATGCTGAGAGAGAGAGAGAGAGAGAGAGAGAGAGAGAGAGAGAGAGAGAGAATATGGCTGCTAATGGTTGCTAAGGGCTGCCCTTGTGATTGTTAGAAATGAACAGGCTGATTTAGCTGTACTGTGAGTTTGTTTTGGGGAGGACCCCGGCAGGGGATCAGAGAGGTTTTGGGATATCAAGTTTCCAGGTCATGATATTGTGTGTGGAATATTTTATTGCTGTGGTAGACTGGATAAATGGCTTGTGGGATATGGTTCTCTGGTGTCTGAATAAATGGTTTACATCTTCTACCTTCTATGTGGAAAGTCTCGTATACTTTGCAAGACAGAAGTACGTAGGCATTTTGACAATTATCATCTATGTTGCGTTTATTGCCTTACTGTTTCACCTCCTCACCCACCCTCATTTAGAAGACAAGCAATTTGGTATAGTTTATACATGTATGGTCATGCCAAACACTTCCATAATGGTCACATTGTGAAAGACTAAATTTCCCTCTATCCTATCTTGCCCCGTTTTTATTCTATTCTCTCCTTTCACTCTGTCTCTCCTCAAATGTATTTGCTTCTGATTACTCCATTCCTTAATCTGCCCTCCCTTCTATCACTTCCCTCCTCTTATCCCCTTCTCCCTTACTTTCCTGTAAGGTAAGATAGATTTCCATACCCAACTGAGTGTGTATGTTATTCCCTTCTTATGGCAATTCTGATGAAAATAAGCTTCACTCATTTTCTCTCCCCTACCTCCTCTTCCCATCCACTGTAAAAGCTTTTTCTTGCCTCTTTTATGTGAGATAATTTACCCCATTCTCCCTTTTTCCTTCTCCCAGTACATTCCTTTCTCACCACTTAATTTTATTTTTTAGATATCACACCTTCATATTCAGCTCACCCTGTGCCCTCTGTCTATGTATATATTCCCTCCAATTACCCTAATAATGAGAAAGGCCTCATGAGTTATAAATATCATCTTTCCATGTAGGAATGTAAGCAGTTCAACTTTAATAAGTCCTTATGATTTCTCTTTCCTGTTGACCTTTTCATGCTTCTCTTGAGTCTTGTGTTTGAAAGTCCAATTTTCTATTTAGTGCTGGTCTTTTCTCAAGAGTGTATTAAATTCCTCTACATCTTGGAATCAATTTTTTCCCCTCATGGATTACACTCAGTTTTGCTGGGTAGGTGATTCTTGATTTTAATCCTAGCTCCTTTGATCTCCAGAATATCATATTCCAAGCCCTCTAATCCCTTAATATAGAAGCCGCTAAACCTTGTGTTATTCTTATTATGGTTCCACAATATTTGAATTGTTTCTTTATGGCTGCTTGCAATATTTTCTCCTTGACCTGAGAACTCTGGAATTTGGCTATAATACTTCTGGAAATTTTCATTTTGGGATTTCTTTCAGGAGGTAATTGGTGGATTCTTTCAATTTCTATTTTACCTTCTGGTTCTAGAATATCAGGGCAATTTTCTTTGATAATTTCCTGCAAGATGATGTCTAGGCTCTTTTTTTATCATGGCTTTCAGGTAGTCCAATAATTTTTAAATTATCTCTTCTGGATCTATTTTCCAGGTCAATGGTTTTTCCAATGAGATAGTTCACATTGTCTTCCATTTTTTCATTCTTTTGGTTTTGTTTTATAATTTCTTGATTTCTCATAGAGTCATTAGCTTCTATTTGCTCCATTCCAATTTTTAAGGAATTATTTTCTTCAGTAAGCTTTTGGACCTCCTTTTCCATTTGGCCAATTCTGCTTTTTAAGGCATTCTTCCCCTCATTGGCTTTTTGGACCTCTTTTGCCATTTGGGTTAGTCTATTTTTTAAGATGTTATTTTCTTCAGTATTTTTTTTTGGGTCTCCTTTACCAAGCTATTGACTCTTTTTCATGATTTTCTTGCATCGCTCTTTTTTCTCTCCTCATTTTGTTCCTCTATTTCTCTCACTTGATTTTCAAAATCCTTTTTGAGGTCTTCCTTGGCCTGAGATCATTTCATACTTTTCTTGGAAGCTTTGGATATAGAAGCTTTGACTTTGTTGTCTTCTTCTGAGTGTATGTTTTGATCTTCCTTGTCGCCAAAGTAAGTTTCTATAGCCAGAATTTGTGTGTGTGTGTGTGTGTGTGTGTGTGTGTGTATGTGTGTGTGTGTGATGTTTGCTGATTTTCTCAACCAATTATTTGACTTTTAAGTGTTTGTTAAGGTAGGGCTTTGCTTTCAGTATAGAGGGTGTACTTTCCCAAGTTTCAGCAGCTTTGTGCAGCTGTTTTCAGAGATACTTCTAGGGTCTTGTAAATGTTCAAATGTATAATTTAAGGAGAGGTCTTTACTCCTCCTCTGGCCTGTGCTCTGGTCTGTGAGTGAGCACAGGCACTCCTTTCTGCCCTGGAACTGTGAGGAAGGTTCTTTCTGTGCTGCTGCCACAAGCTTTGCTATGCTAGTGCTCCTCCTCACCCCAGGACTGCCACCCAGGACTGTGACTTGGATCCAAGTATGGGCAAAGCAATAGAGTCCTCCCTCAGAGCTAGCAAAGAGACTCCTATAATCTCCTTCTGAGCAGTTATTCTATCCCATTACTGTCTGTGGGCTGAGAGCTCCAGTAGCACCCACTGCCCCTGCCACCGTTGCTGCCACACCACTGTTGATTCAGTCACTCCTAAGGCCTGCTCCTGGTTTGCTGGGGTTGGGGCTATGCTGGATCTGGGGTTGGACTATGCTTCTCTGTCACCCAGGTCCAACAGACCTTTCCTACTGACCTTCTAAGTTGTGTTTGGCATTTATGGGTTGAGAAGTCTGGAAACTGTCACAGCTACTAGTGATTCAGTCCTCTGAAGCCTGCCTCTGGGTTTGCTGGGGCCCAGACTGTGCTGGTACAGCCTGCACTGGACTGTGCTTCTCTCTCAGCCTGGTGCAACAGATTTTTCCTGTCAACCTTCCAGGTTGTCTTGGGCTGGACATTTGTTTCACTCTATCTTTTTGTGGGTTCTACTGCTGTAGAATTTGTTTAGAGCCATTTTTAACAGGTATTTGAAAAGGTTTGGGGGAGAGCTCAGGCATATCCCTGCCTTTACTCTACCATCTTGGCTCTCTAATACCAATGATTTCTTAATTGCCATTCTAATGACCTTTTCTCAGTCCTCATCCTTTGTGACCTCTCTGAAGCCTCTGACACTGTCAATCATCCTCTTCTTCTTGATGTGTTCATCTTTCTATGTTTTAAAGAAACTACTCTTGCCTGCTTCTCTTGCTCCATCTCAGTCACCTTTTCTGGATCTTCATCCAGGTCATGCCCACTAACAGTGGATATTCCCAGGCTTTTGTCCTGAACCCTTTCATCAACACCCATTGGCTTAAATTATTTATTTGAGGATGATTCCCACACGTAATTATTCAGCCCTAACTTTCAGTCCTGTATCTCAAACTGCCTATCAGACATCTCAAACTAGATGTTCTGTAGAAATCTTATCTCAGCATGTCCAAAATTTTACTAATTTTCTTTCCTCCCAAACTCTCCCTTCTTCCTAACTTTTCTATTACTATCGGGGACATTACCATCCTCCCATCACCCCAGGTTCTTAACCTAGGTGTCATCCTTGACTCCTCACTCTCTGTCACCCTCCCAACCCCCATACACAATCTTGTCAAAACTTATCAATTTTACCTTTGTAACATTTCTCTAATATATCTCCTTCTCTCCCTTTATACTTCCATCACCCTGGTACAAGCCCTTATCTCCTCCCACACAGTCTATTGCAATAGCCTTCTGATTATTCTCTCTGTATTAAGTCTCTTTCTATTCTGATCCATCCTCTGCTTAACTACCAAAAGTGGAGGTCTGACCATATCATTTCCGCCCAACTCAATAAACTGCAGTGACTCCCTACCACTTCCAAAAGTAAATGTAAAATCCTCTGAGGTTCAACATACTTTATAACCTAGCCCCCTCCTACCTTTCCAATTTTCTTACATCTTACTCCCTTCCAAACACTACAATCCAGTGACACCAGCATTTTTAATGTTCCTTTTGCAAGACACTCCATCTCCTGACTTTATGAATTTTCATTGGCTACCTCCCAATGACTAAAATTATCTCCCTCATCTTCTTCTCCTGGCCTTCCTGGCTTGCTTCAAGTTCTGGCTTATATATACAAATTCAGCTGCAGTCTCATTCTGGAACTTTCCTGAGCACCTGAGGCCTTCTTGCCCTGGGGAATTTAGTCTACTAATCCTTGAATATCCATCTGTTAGGCTGGTCTCCTTCCATTTCTTTCCACAGGTAATTCCATTTTGTGCAGACTTCCATGCTGGCCAACTTTCATTCCTCTCCCAGCTTTGCTCCTGATTTTCTGAACTTCAGAACCATGGCTCTGTGCAAGTAACTACATTTTATCCTCCTCCCTCCACTTCCTCATTGTTTTTCATCTCCCTTTTCTGTGTTGACTTCCTTCATTTGAATGTAGGTGCTTCAATGGTAGGGATTACCTTTTTTTTTCTTGTCTTTGTGTCCTTAGAATTTGTCACAATGCCTGGCACATAGTAGGCGTTTAATAAATGCTTCTTTACTCCCAGTTCTCCTTGTTGCTAGTGCTTCTGTCTGTTGATTATCTCCAATCTATTCCATATGTATGTTTGTATATGGTTGTTTGCATGTTGTGGCCCCCATTTGGCTGTGAACTCCTTGAGAGCAGGAACTGCTTTTTGGGCCTTTTGATGTAATGCTTAGTACTGTGCTGGACATATAATAGTCACTATAAATGCTTACTAACTTGAATTTACTTGACCTGTGATTTCATCAAATTATATTTATTATATAGCACTTCACTTTTATTTCTTTTAGTGTTGACCTATCCATCCACACTGTATTGCCTGCTCCCTGTAATGAATATTGGCACACAGCTGTTGAATGCTTAAATGGAAGCACAACTCCAATCTTTGGCTGTAGGAGAAGCAGCAGAGTATACTGGAAAGAGGACTGGCCCAAGGGTAAGGATATAGGGTTCTGGTTCCAGGTTTGACACCAACTTTCCCTGCTGCCTTAGGCAAATTTATTCATTTTTCTAGGCTTTAGTTTTTCATTTGTACAATGAGAGAATTGGAAGAGATGATCTAGCTTTCTTTCCTCTCTAATGTCCTTTCAGTCTTTGAGTTGTGGTCCTATGAGATGTTATTTGGAAAAGTAACTCAATCTTTGGAATAACAAGCTCATGGTGGATGACAAGAATTTTCCAAGCCAGCATTATATATGAATTAATCTTTAATGGTCATTCGATGATTTCATTGAAAGCCAGAAGGCACCTGAGAGCAGGAGAGAGCCCAAGTTGTGGCTCTTGCTATTGTGGGTAGGCATGGCAGAAGTCCCAAACTAGAGATAAAGTTTGTTGTATGGTTGCTCTGGTAGTCCATTTTGAGTGCATGCAGTGCCCTCTGTACTTTTTCCTAGTCCTTTATTGATTTAAATTAAAACCCAATCCTATAGCTTTTAAGTGAATTGATCCAAGCTTTGTATGTCCTTAAAAAGAAAGAGTAGAACCCTTTATATTTCTAGATCTTTGTGTGTGTGTGTGTGTGTGTGTGTGTGTGTGTGGTTTAATTATCTTGTCTGAATCAAGGTCTATTTGAGTCAAAAGCTTAAAGCTGTTAGGGTCTAACTGTATTTTGTACAAAACAGCTGATATTCTTACAAGATAGTGAACTGACTTGAAGGCTAAAGATGAAACTTTGGATGTCTCCCCAGGGCAAACTGTATGGCTCATGTACTGTGGATGGCGAGATCTAAATGGGCCTATTGCCGACACCTTTATTTCCCACTTGAGTAGGGGTTCTGGTTTCCCTGGACTGAGCTATTTTGCCTTCAGTCATCCTTTCCAGAGGACAAGCAATCCTTGGATCCATATACTGAATAAAATACTTGGCCTTAAATTTAATTCAGCTCTGTAATTCCCTTCTGACCCTATGACAATCCATATGGATGAATAATCCATCTGTTTTTCCCAGATAAGCATGTTTCATGAAGGGTGACAGATCAGGTGGTGTTGAAGGCACTGCTTATGGGCAGCAGCCTCCTATTTTTTTTGTATCTTCTATTATTTGGTAGCCAGCTAGAAGGAGGAGACAGCACCAAATATTGAACTAAGCTTTGTGTAGTCTATGGAGCAATAGATTAAGGCATGGACTTTTAATCCTTTGAGTTCATCAGTGATGGGCTCAGGCTTTGTTTCTCACTCTCTCCTTGGAAGTTGTAGTAATGGAGGATCATTTGATCATGTGATCCAATATTCTGCTGACTGAGGGCAGGACTTTCACTATTGGAGCAAAAGATTGATTTTTTAAAAAAAGATCAGCCTCTTCTATAGTCCTGTGCTAATTTCTGACTATGGTTTAGAGGTCCTCTAGGTTCTCTAAGGCTATGCCACTGGATTGAAAACCTCGACCAGGATCATCAGCTTGAAAATGCATAAAGAATGGGCCCACTGAGATCAATAGTTGTCTGTCAGTAGGCAAGTTTAGCTAAATTCAGAGGATTACTATCATGTCAGTGAATTTTTCAGCACCTCTTAAACCATCTTTTATGTTAAAGATGGATTGAATTGGAAGAGGGAGTATCTACAGGGACAAAATTATAAATCATTGAAGGATCATAGACAGAGCTGGAAGGAATCATATTTCATCTAGTCCAATCCCTTAATTTTACAGATGAGGACCTGAGTCCAGGGAGGTTAGTTGATTCACCTAAGGTTATACAAGTCATACAAAACAGAGCTAGAATTTGAATGCAAGTCTTCTGATACCAAATCTAGCTCTCTTTCCAGCATGCCCTGTTATTTTATTGATGTGTTTTTTATGTACAATAATTCAGCTGATTGGTTAATATCTCATGGAGTTCACTATATTTGGGCAGCAGGAGCCATGTTTCCCTTTACTCTCAAGTCAACTTCTCACTAGCCACCCTGCTGTGTCACTCTCAGACCAAAGATCATGCCCAGGAAGTATTAACTCTTTGAGTTTTGCAGCTGCTACCTTGGGGCTCCTACCGTCCTGGTTGATGAATGCTTCGTATGGCTCACTATATCTAGGCAGATGCAGCAATGCTTGTTTATTCTAAACTGTATTCTTGACAACTTTCTGGCCACTGTATGTGTATCCTCTGCTCTCCTCTGTTTCCCACTCCTTTCCACTTCTGGAAACATGATCAAACCAATACTGCCATTTACTGCTAGAAAAGGTCTCTTAGCTACTCCTCTGTGACTCCACTTACTATCCCTATAGCTTTCAAGATCAAAATAATCCTCCTTGGCCATTATTCCCTATATGTGTTGTCTCCCCCATTAGAATATAAGCTTCTTGAGGGCAGTGACTGACTGATTTTGTATTTGTATCACCAGTGCTTCATCTTTGGCGATACTACTCTTTTAATATTTTTCATCCATTCTTCAATCATTCTTCTTCTTCTTCATCATCATCACCATCCCTATCACCATCATCACCACCACCACCATTATCATCATCATTGTCAATGTCATACCCTCTCTCTAAACCTATTGAGATCAGGGAATTATCTCAGGCGTTGTTTTTAGATTTTGTCCACTAGTAGCAAAGCATCAGGTTTTGCTAGAGTTCAGCACCATGGACAAAGCTCTGTGATTTTTAGTAAGTGGTGGGAAGATATGGGGGAAGGAAGCAACTAACAGTAGTGCTTACTTGTCAGCAGTGCTGACGAGTGATCATTTTCATAGTAGCATAGATGGTCAGAGCTGGAAGGGCTCATGGAGATCATCTAGTACCACTTCCTTAGTTTACAGAGGAGGAAACTGAAGCTTGGAGAGGTTAAATGCCTAAGGTCTAATAGTCAATTAATGGCAAAGCTGGGACTAGAACTCCTGACTCCCAGGTCAGTGTTTTCTCCACCCACACCACATATTATCTAGATGTTAGTTTGAGCAGTATTTTGATTCTTTCTAAGGCCAGTTGTCTTGCTGGGTGACTATGTCAGAGCTGAATAATGAAAGTGATAGATGGTCTGCAGGCTCTGAATATTGACATGGCGCACAAGCTGTTAGGAGAGAGCGCCAATCTAATTTATGGTATGGACACAAAACAGCCTGATAAGTGATGAAATCTGTTTCATATTACCAGCTGTTATGATTGCACCATCCAGCAATAGCTTCTCATAACACCTCTTAGTCAAGATTAAGGCAAGTTGCAGGAAGCACAGACATGCAAAACAGAGTTAAAAGCTATTAGAGGGTGATTTTCTTTGATATATGTGACTGGCAAGTTGAGCAGTTAATTTGGCCAAATTCTTCATATGAAAAATGAAAGGGTTAGATCAAGTTCTTTCAGTTTTATGAATCCATGATCTCTGAGAATAATACACATACTTAAAAACATTAGCAACAATGAAAAACTCATTAAAGTATTTCCTGTACCCCTAGAAGGATTAGGTAAAATATTCCTCTTGTCCAATGTTTAAAAAAATGAAGAACTTAGAAAGGCACAGGGAGCTTACGTGTGACCTCATCTTAGGTCATTTCACAAATCTATGATAGTCGGTTTCCAGAGCAACTAACCAATTAAACGAGACCCTTCAGAGACTCAGTTTCCTGATTTGTTAAATGGTTGATAAACAAAATCTATCTTGCTAACTTAACAAACATGTTGGTAGGCTTAGTAATAATAATGGACATTTATACAGAATGCTAAAGTTTGCAATGGGCTTCATCATACATTATCTTGTTTGACCCTCAGAAAAGTTCCATGGAACCAGTCCTATAGTTATTGCCGTTACTTTTAGGTGAAGGAACTGAGATTCAGGAGGTTAAGTGATTTGCCAAAGGCACGCAGATTGAAAGTTTCTTGGTGGGATTTAAACCCAGTTTTTCCTGACTCCACACTGGCCCTCTTCTCTATGTTCTATGCCTTCTCAGTTTGAGCTATCTGATAAAATATACAATTTATGTGTAAGTGCTCATTAGACTGTGAGCTTCTTGAGAAGAAGCATAATTTGTTTCCATTTTCTTTGAATCCTCAGACCTTACCACAGTTCCTGGCACATAGTAGGTGCTTAATTACTGCTTGTTTACTGACTGATTTGCAATCTGAAAAAAAAACCTCACCTAACAAATGAGGGATTATTAACTTATCTTTTGCCCTCCCAAAGAGGCTAAGCAGCACTTAATTCCATATCATGAATAACAAAAATGGGATGATGCCTTATTGGAGTGTGGGGAGCTATTTAATTTTTCTGAAGCCTGCTTCTGAGTGGGACCAGTCCTAGTTTATTGAATAAGACTGCAGAGTTGGTGATGAGCTATTTTTCCCACCTGCCTAAATTTAGGAAAGACTCAAGCTGGTGGCAGTGATCCTGAATAATTAGATGGTCTTATTGCCAAGGTGTCTAGACAAACCTTTTATCTTCTTTGGATCATGATAAATGGAGATTCTGGCAGCAAAGTCTTCCTGTTTCTCTGCCCCTGGAAATTGTGTCTCTTAGCTGTTTGTCCTCTTATAGAGTAAGTAACGTAAATGATAATCTAAGATGTCTGCAGGTGCTATAGACAATGCTTTGTATGGAGTCCAAACTAAAAGATCCCCTTTTAATGGTAAGGTTCTCTAAATGGTCCTGTTTACAGAAGTCATCATGCTGCTTTCATTAAGCCCTGGAAGACCACAAAAAATGCAGTAACTATAAAACCTTATTTTAAAAAAATTTAATTTTTTGCTGTTCTCAACTTAATAAATTATTATTTCCCCCCATGATGAACAGAAAAGAATATTGTATATGAAACAGAATTTTTATTATGTACAACTTTAAAATAGAATTATTAGAAAAAGATTGGCTTAACTATCCTACTAGAGAGACAAAGAGGATGAAAAATACTACCAAGATAATGATAAAATGTAGAGTCTCTCTCTCTCTCTCTCTCCCTCCCCCCTGTGTGTCTCTCACTCTGTCTCTGTCTCTCTGTCTTTGTCTATCTATCACTGTCTCTGTGTCTCTGTCTGTGTCTGTGTCTGTGTCTGTGTGTCTGTGTCTGTCTGTCTGTCTCTCTCTCTCTCTCTCTCTTTCCTTGTAATGAAGAGTAGGGAGCTCCTGGTGAAGAATCCCACCCGTTACCAATTCAGATCAGCATCTACTTTCCAATTTATAGCTTTAGTGCATTTTCTGGGTCACTGAGATTTCCCAGAGTCACATAGCCAATATCTTTAAGAGGTGGGACTTGAATCCAGGTTCCCTTGCCTGGAGGCTTGTACACTATTATTTTACCCTGTCTCTCAGTTCATAAATATTTCCCAAATTCCAATATCCGTTCCAATATCCTGTCTTATTTGACTCTGTGCCACCTTACTTCATCTGCAGTGACTGTCATATCTATCTATCTATCTATCTGTCATCTTCCTATCTGTCTTTTATGTCTATGATTTAATTGCTGTATGGAATGACTAGTGGGGAAACTCCCTCCACTAATGTAGCTCAACAGCTGCTCTGTAACTTATGGTCTTAGAGACTTACCTGGTGACTGAGAGTATTAACTAAGGCAGCATGGAATAGATAGGTATCAAAGTAGGTCAAAAGATAGATAGACAAATAGATTGTGTGTTTATTAAAGCCTATTTGCCAAGTAGTGTTTAAAGTACTGGGGATAAAAAACAAGAAAATAAGATGGCATCTACTTTTAATGAGTTTACATTCTCATAGGAGAAGAAAAGCAAGAAAGAAGGGGAAAAAGAATGGGGTAAAGATATCTGGTATGGAAGTGAAACAAACCTGAGAGTGAGCTGGAAGTGAAATGAACAGTAAGAATGAGCCTCCTCAAATTATAGTGATCCCAGGCAGGCAGGGACTCAACAGTCACTGAGAAGGGACTGTTTAATGTTTTATTTTTTTATCTCCAGCACCTACAATAGTGGTAGTCATTTAATAAATGCTTGTTGATTTGACTTTATGTATTTTAAGTGGCTTGCTAGGATTTCTCTATTAAGTTATAGGGGTGGTAGAGGAAGTCCCAGATTATTTGCTTGGATATTGACATATTCACAACTTTCTCGTGGGAAGACACCAACAAGGCCATTTGTAATGGTAATGTAAATTTGAAGATCTTTCCCATGCATTAATAGGCTCATGTGACCTGCCTATGTCACAGGAAGCCTGAGTCACATGTGGTGGGAAGAGCTTGCTGAACGAGTGGAACTGGAAAGGTGGAGCAGAAAATGCTCAGAGCAAGTTAGAACCATGGAGGAGAAGGACACAGGCAAGGAGTGAGCTAACTGTGCTGTGAGTGTGTTTGTGGGAAGGCCCCAGCAAGGGGGCAGATGGCTTTGGGATAGAGTCGTTCTCTGCTGTGATGTTGTGTACTAAATTCTTAGCTGCTATGATGAATTGAACTTACTGGTTTGGGGACTTGGTTCTTTGGTGTCTGAATAAATGTTTTACTTCTTCTACCTTCTATATGGAAAGTCTCTTATATTTTGCGATACAGAACTACACAGGCATATTCACAGTTATCACCGATGTGATCATTGCCTTGCTGATACAACATTATGAGCAGAAAATGAGGTGGTCCATTCATGTATCAAGGATGAGAAACAACAGATAGAGATTTTGAATGCTATATTCAACTGTTAAAAAAAACCCCTAAAAAAACTATACTTACTATAAAATGGGGGTAATAATACCTTAATAAACACATATTCTCTTATATTGGTACCACTGCTGACATTTCTATAGTGCTTTCAGGTTTATGAAGTGCTTTATATATACAGGGTATCCAAAATTTTAAAGCTTTAATACTTCCAAATTATCTCATTTGATCCTCA
Organism: Trichosurus vulpecula; assembly: GCF_011100635.1. Lineage (NCBI taxonomy): Eukaryota > Metazoa > Chordata > Mammalia > Diprotodontia > Phalangeridae > Trichosurus > Trichosurus vulpecula. Next base: position 45,986,046 of record NC_050581.1, on the reverse strand, counting down.
CAACAAATCTTGGAAGAAAGTGCTATTATTCTGCTCCGCCATCACCTTTATAGATGGGGAAACTCAGGCAAACAAACTAAGTTTTTTGTCCAGGATCGCACAGCTTAGTAAGTGTCTGATGTGGGATTTGAACTCTGGTTTCCCTGACTCCATGTCTAGCATTCTATCCACTGCTCAACCTAGCTGCCTACTAAAAGAACCAGAGGAAGTGCTTCCAGGGTATTGAGTGAATCTTCCATGGAGGATGTAGGACAAGAAAGTGAAGGAAAAGTACACAGACATGGAAAAGTTGTATGGTTTGCCAGTTGAGAGAGCACCCCACAGAAGAGATTACAGATCCATCTGAGACATAATAAACCCAGTGATAAACTCTCTATAGTCAGTGGGTGAATGGTGGTTAAGAGCTTAACTATATAGAAACAGGTTAATTGAATACTGATGGTGGGGCAATGAAATGTAGCCATTTTTCTTCAAGCATTTGGGACTTGGAAGCCATTCCAGATTGCTTCCTGATATTTGCTCTCATTTTGCAGTGTTTCTACTTCCTTGATTTTTATTTGGAATATTTCCATCTTGAGGGACTCTTTGAATCTGTATGCAAAGCTAGATGGCTGGAATTTGCTTTCTTGCAAACTGAGGCAGTGGTTTATGCTTCCCTCATAATTGTCATTGGCAGCCATACTTATTTTTGCCGAAGTGCTTTCCTAAGTGTATATTGTAAGTACAGATTTTCCTTCCATCTCTCTGTATACCCTTCAGTGAGCTTCAATGATTTTTGGCCTTTTTAGTCAGAAATGAGCCCTCTGGTTGACATGAAAATATATAATTTCTTTGTAGCAGTTGATGGAGTTAATGATAAGAGAAACATTTGTGTTTTTTACACAATCTCCTTTACATGAACATCCTGAGGAGTGTTATTTTAAAAGTAAATTAAATAAAAAAATTAAACAGCATTTATATACCTTCATCTCCCTTTGAGGGAAAAAGAAAAACAAAAGCCTTGTAACAGATATGCAAAATTAAGCAAAACAAATTCCCTCACTGACCATGATCAAAAGTGTGTTTCATTCTGCATATTATGTCTCTCACCCTACTTTCATTGGGTCTCATTCTTCATCTTAAGTTCTCTGGAATCATGGTTGATCATTGTGTGGATCATAATTCTCAAGTCTTTTCAAAGTTCTTGGTTCTTACAATGTTGTTATAGTGTAAATTATTCTCCTGGTTCTGCTTAATTCACTATTTTATATACATCTTCCTAGGGTTCTCTGAAACTGTCTTCAAGTAGAGTTATTAAGAACACTTTGCAGCTTTCCTTAAATATAGGGTAGGTCACACTCTCTTTCAATCAATCAATAAACATTTATTAAGTGTCTACCTTGTTTCAGGTACTATACTAAATGCTGAGTGTACAAAAAAGAGGCAGAAGAAAATCTTCACCCTCGAGGGAGCAGCAAGCAAATATGTACAATCTAGATGCAGGATAAGGAGAAAATAAACAAGAGATATGAATTAAGAGGGGTTGGAAGTCTTCTTGTAGAAGATGGGATTTTTGTTGTGACTTTAAGGAAGTCATGGAAGCTAGTACATGGAAATGAGAAGAAAGAGCTTTCCAGGCATGGGGAACAGCTAGAGAAAATTTATGGAGTCAAGAGATGCAGACTCTTGTTTGTGGAACACAAAGAGGACAATGTCGTTGGATCATGGCAGAGAGTAAGATGTAAGAGGAGTGGGCAGGTGGGAGGGGCTAGGTTATGAAGGGCTTTGAATGCCAAACAGAGCATTTTCTATTTGGTCCTGAAGGCTATAGGGAGCTGCTGGAGTTTATTGAGTAGGATGGAGAAATGGTCAGACCTGTGCTTTACGAAAATCACTTTGATGGATGGAGGATGGATAGATTGGGTGGGAGGGGGGAGATGAGATAAGCAGACCCACAAGCAGGGTGTTACAGTAGCCTAGGCATGTGTGTCTGCATTAGAATGTTGGCAGTATCAGAAGGGTCATATTCAAGAGATTCTGCAAAGGTGAAATCAACAGGCCTAGTCAATAGACTGGATATGGGAAGTGGTAGATATTGAGGATTTGAGGATGACCCCTAGGTTGCAAACCCGAGGGCCTAGGAGAATGGTGTTGCCCTCTACAGTAACAGGTAAGGTAGGAAGTAGGGAAGATTCAGGGGAAAAGATAGTGAATTCAATTTTGAACATGTTGAATTTAAGATGTCTATTGGACATCCAGTTTGAAGTGTCTGAAAGGCAGTTGGAGATGAGAGATTGGATGTCAGCAGAGAAGTTTGGGAAGGATAGGTAAATTTGAGAATAATCAGTATAGATATGGTAATTAAATGCATGGGAGCTTCTTGAGATCATCAAATGAAGTAGTATAGAGGGAGAAGAGAAGAAAACCCAGGACAAGATAGAACCCTGTGGGACACCTATGGTTAGAAGACATCTTCTGGTTGAAGATCCAGTAAAGGAGACCGGGAAGAATCAATTAGATAGATAGAGGACCAGGTGAATGGTGTTCCAAAAACCTAAAGAGAAGAGAGTATCAAGGAAGAGAGCATTATCCACAGTGTCAAAAGCTGCAGAATGCTCAAGAAGGATGAGGATTGAGAAAAGGTCATTGGATCTGACTATTAAGATATCACTGGAAACTTTGGAGAGAGCAGTTTCAAGTATAATGATGATGTTGGAAGTCAGATTGTAAGAGAAAGAGAGAATGAGAGGAAAAGTGGAGGCACCCATTGTAAACGGTCTTTTCATGCATTTTAGCTACAAGGAGCAGAAGAGATATAACATGAAACTTAGCGTCAATGGAATGATTAAGTGAGGGCTTTTTGAGGATGAGGGAGACTTGGCTATGTTTGTAGGCAGTAGGGAAGAAGCTGGAAGTCAGGGAGCAATTAAAAGTAAGTGATGGAGTGAGGATTACAGAGGGAACAATCTGTTGAAGGAGATGGGATAGAATGGGAACACTTGAGCAGGTAGAAGGATCGGCCTTGTTAAGGAGTAAGGCTACTTCAACATATTATACAGTAGTAGTTGGATTTTAGAAGGAACATAGGATCACAAATCTAGAACTGGAAGGGATCTTTAGAGACCATCTAGTACAGCATTCTCATTTTAAAAACAAAGAAACCGAGGCCCAGGGAAATTGCCACACAGGTAATAAGTATCTTAGGCATAACTTGAACTCAGATCCTCTCACTCCAAAATCAGTGTTCATTCTATTATACTACACTGCCATCCTATATCATAATGTGAAAATCGATCTTCCTGGGAGATATCAGTGAGTGACCCTGTTTTATCTGCTATCATGTGCTAAGAGCTGATGAGAGTTATGTAAGTATTTAACCTTTCATATAGATTCAAGGACCAGCAGCAGGGCTCCAGGAGCTGCCAAGAATACAAAAGCAACTCAGTGGCTGAAGACCATTTGATTTTTATCATTTTATAAAAGTATTCTTGATGCCTTTTACCTTTACCTCCCTATCATTTCTGGATTTGCATCCCCTTGCCTACTGCCTGTTTGAACTGTTGCTTCTAACAAAGCAATTCAGTTAAAAAAAGTCACTTGAAATAGTGACCTGATTTCACAATGTATTCAATGTTCAGCCTTTGGAGTTCCTGCTTCTCTTTAGGGGGGAGAAAGAGGGTTTCATTATCTGTGCTTGAGGACCACGTTTGGTTTTTAAGTTATTCAGTTTTTCAGCTTGGTTTCCTTACAGTGATTTTAAGATGTGCATTGTTGTAGTCATTATATGTCCTTCTGGTTCCCTGTCTTTTCACTGTATAGTTAGTTCTTATCAGTCTCTCCTTTTCTCTGGATTCCTTGTAATTTTCATTTCTTATTGCACAATAATATTCCATTCATATACTAGAGTTTGTTCAGTCATTTCCTAATCATTGGGTATCCACTTTGTTTCAAGTTCTTTGCTACCTCAGGAAACATTCCTATGAATACTTTGGTACATGTTGTGCCTTTCTTTCTGTTTGTTTACTTCCTAGAGACTCTATACCCAACAATGGGATTACTGTTTCAAATAGTTTAGACACTATTCTGGAAAAATTCCAAATTATTTTCCAGGATTTTTAGAACCATTTGTAACTCCACCAATAGCATGCTTGTGTTCATACAGTCCCTCCAATATTGACTCCTTTTTGGGTCATCTTTGTACATGTTTAGAGTGTGAAATAAAACTTTAGAGTCTTTTCAATGTGTTTTTCTTTTATTATTAGCTTTTTGAAGCATGTTTTCATATGGTCATTAATAGTTTGAAATTCTTCTATTGAGAATTGTTCTTATCTTTTGACTACACAAAGCGTATTGGAAAGATATACTTTAAAAAATAAGTTTTAATGAAACTTAACGTTTCTATGAAGTGTGTGTGTGTGTGTGTGTGTGTGTGTGTGTGTGTGTGTGTGAAGATAGGGACTGAAGAACCAGCAAAGGAGCTGGAGAAAAAAAACACCTAGGTCCTTTCAACGGTTGTTCAATTTTTAGGCCCACACTTGAAAGGGAAATGAAAAGTTTGCCTTATTTTTCGTTTCAACTTATACTGCCTATTGGGAAAACTATAATCCACAGAGCCAGGAGACATCACAAGGCCATTCTAATAATTTTTTGGGGCTAGATCAGAGGCAGAGATGATGGGATTCTGGAGAGGGGTGGGACAGCGGGGAAGAGTCCAGCCCCAGCCACATCAATTACATACTGATTGTTGTTTGATTTCTAGGAAAAGCAGGCTTGAGCTGTCTTCTCATCCACTTAAGTCTTTCCCCAGAGCTGAATCCCCAGAGTGGTAGGATATAGTAGGCTGCCAATGGAAAGCTTTGAGCTGTGAGTCTCTGCCTTTTGCAGATTCTCTCTCTCAGACAGGCAGATGCCTAGATCTCCCTGGTGATTTACTGAGTAGGAGTCATGGTTCCTCTTGAAGCTGGTCTCCTTTCATCATACCTTGCCGGGCCACTTGCATCTCTGCTACTGATATCTCTGTGCTTCAAGTTATTGAGGAGGAGGGAAAGAAATTCTCAAAAGTGTGAAAGAAATATAACAGAGAGAAAATTGTATTAGAGAATTGCACAGATTGTCCTCAGGGGCAGTGCTCAGGCTCAATAGGATTATCACGAAGAATTTTTGCATCTGGGGCAAATACCAGTTACTGTGCCCAAAGTACCTGGCCTATAGCAGCACCCTTTTGCTTAAATATAAAATGGTATGGCTGGAGACAAGAATCCTTGAACATGGGCTCAAGGTTGCTGCTGGGAAAGCCATTATACAGAGGGGTGGATCTTGGGGGTAGAATGGGAAAAGAGCTTATCCTAGCCTGCCATATAGTAACTTCCTTTTACAACTAATTCATGCTAACCAGGTGATAAATACTGATGCTTCTCCGCTGAAGTACTTCTTGACGGGAGAAGTATTATTGTATAGGACATAGCATCTGGGACTTAGAGTAAGGAAGACCTGGGTTTGAATCCCACCTCAAATACTACCTACAGGACCTGAGGCAAATCTAATAAGAGTTATTTTTTATGTAACACCTACTACGTATCAGGCACTGTGCTAAGTGCTTTATAACTATTGTCTCACTTGATCTTCACAACTTGGGGAGGCAGGTACTTCTATTATCCCCATTTTCTTCAGATGAGGAAACTAAGGCAAAGAGAGGTGAAGTAACTTGAACATGGTCACAAAGCTAGTAAATATTGTAGTCTAGATTTGAACTCAGGTCTACCTGATTGATTGCAGGCTCACCACTATATCCAATGCAATACCTAGTTGCCTAGTCCTTTGACCTCTTAGGGTCTCAGCCTCCTTATATGTAAAATGAGAGATCCTTTCCGACTTTAAATTTATGATCCTACTGCAAATACTGTCAGTGCCCTTTAAATTTGGCACCATGGATAAAACCCCAGTCATTCTGTCTTAATTAAGGCTGTGAGGCTGTAGAGCAGTACAGATTAAATCATTTACAGTCTTATTGCCTGTGCCTCTTATTTTTCTTGGATCTAGATTTATTTGGCAGCAGTGTGTTTGTGGGCATGTGCATGTGTGTGTGTATGCATGTGTGTGTGTGTGTGTGTGTGTGTGTGTGTGTGTGTGTGTGTGTGTATGTAGTTGATGGAAATGTGTCCTTAGAATCTTGAAGAATGAGCAAGATTTAAATTTTTTTTATTCTCATGGGTCCAAGGGACAGTGTGGTGTGATGGAAATGCCCTGAACTTAGAACCCTCAGAAGATCAGGGTGCCAATGTTGGATTTTTGGGCATATCATTTAATTTATTAGGGCCTCAGTTTCCCCATCTGTAAAATGTACATACAGGGGTTGGACTAGATGATCTCTGAGACTCTCTTTCTAACTCTGCATCCCCTGATCCAATGGATTCAGGCAACTCCCTCGGTGGTGGGGTGATCTTTCATTCTTTATACAGACATGGGTTCCCTGGAGTCAGCCTGACAAGAAACATATGGTATATTTTCACCTCCTGACAACACGTTCTGCTCCCGTTTCAAGCATTCTCTCTATTGGATAAAGCTGTCACCTTTAATACGATTCTTTGAAGCTGACATGTCTGCAGACAGTTGAGACATCTAAGGTTGGGCTTTTTGGTTAATAATAATGATGTCACATTGGTGTAGCACTTTTAAATTTTAGAATATCCTTTTCCTAACAACAATACTGGGAGGTATGCAGGGCTAGCAGTATTACCCTCATTTAAATGTTCTTGAGGGCAGAGACTGCTTCCCTTTTAAAATCTGTGTATCCCCAGTGCCTGGTATACAGGAAGATCTTAATAAATGCTTGTTGACTGATTGATTTTGTAAACTGAGGCCCACAGAGGCTACATGATTGAAACCCATGACTTTAAACTCCATCTCTATGCTCTTTCCCTGATTCCACATAATGGTAAAAAGGAGAAAAGACAGGTTAACCAAGGGGAAATCCAGTAAAGGTAAATTCCCTTACTGGACCAGGTGGGTCCCATGAAACTGGAGCTTTGGGGGAATTTTACATGGAACCAAATACTTTGTGCTAAAAGACCTGGGGCCTAATTGACATTTCTTATTTTTTCTGGTGGTGGTGGTGGTACAATTTGTAGGTCTCAGTATTAGTAGTAGCTAAGTCTTGTGCTGGCTGTGACAGAATATGGATATACGCCCTCACCACTACGTATACTTGGTATGCAGCACCTAGATTCTTGAAGACCTCCAAGGAGGTACTAGCTTTTTAAACTAGCATAAGTCTCCTTTATGTGACCACCATTATACAATACTTATAGGAAAGAAGGAAGGATATTCCAGACACTTTGCTAAGTGTTTTACAAATGTTATCTCATTTGATCCTCAGGACAACCCTCAGAGATAGGTGTTATTATTATCCCTATTTTACAGTTGAGGAAACTGAGGCAGATAGTGATTATATGACTTCCCTAGGGTCATACAGCTAGCAAAGCCTTGTTACCAGGCTGAGGGCTCTGGATAGAAATACCTTTGGGGGTGTGAGAGCCTCTACCACTGTTCCATTGGTGTACCCATGGTTTATCCCCTTTCTTGGACCTAAGATTAATTTCCTAATACTATGAAGCATTCAGTTTCAGGGCTTTTCTCTTAATCACTAAGGTCCTCTTTTACTAGCTCTTCAGGGGAAGGGTCTACATGATGAGGTTTAAGAAAATGATGAGGTAAGAAATCATTTTTAGGGGTGCCTAAGACCCTAAAACACCGACATGCTGGGTGCTGCCAAATGAATTTGACTCAAGCTTTCTCAGTCAAGGAAAAAGACAAAGTTTATTAAAGATTCGCCATAATGTGTAGTCTTTGGAAATCTCACCATTTGTGACACTTGTTTTCACAAGGGCCAGATTCAATCTACTGAGCTAGATTGAATCTGAGGGCCTTCATGGAGGCAAGATGAGACTTGTATACAGAAAGATTGTGGGAGGGATTGAGGTGTGATCAAGTAGTCTGGGGTGACTAGAGGAGGGGTTTAGGGAAGGCCTTGAAGAGGAGTCTAAGGAGGTTCTTGATGGGACTGGGGTGACTAGAGGTCAGGACTCCAAGAAACAAGAGAATGGGATTTTGATGGGATCAAGGGTGGAAAGCAGCTGGACAATAGAGGGCTAGGCCAGGTGAAGATTTGGGCCTAGTGATAAGGAAAGGCTTATGGCCTGGGGCAAGGACCAGATCTAGTGGGAAGATTCAAGGAGAGTTCAAGGGGGTTACCAGAGACTGTTCCCCATCAAGTTCAAGGGGATTCCCAAAGATTGTACCCCCATCATTCCCCTCCCCAAGTTTCTAGGGCCCTGTAGACTTCAAAGGCTTTTGGTCTTACTAGTGGATGGTTGGGTTTTGTTCTTTCATTTGTCATCAAAAAGCTCTTGTTGTCATTACACATTAGGACTGACTTACCCTTATTTACAAAGGGCTTGGGTTTTTTGTGTTTTTTCCCCATTTTTGACTTACTGGCTTTCCAACTCAGGAGGAGATGCTTCCTTGAATCGCAGCCCTTTCCAGCATTTTTGGGTTACAGATTCATTTGGGATTATGTGACTATGGCTATTTGACTTTGGGAAGTTATACTAGACATCCACTGATTCTTCTTAACACTAGATACCTACTCCAACTGGTTCCTCTTAATACTTGAAGCTCCATGACTTACCTGATTGAGAAGCTCGTATGATATTGATAAGAACATTGGCTAATAGTTTTCACCAAAAAAACAACCCAACCCTTCAGAGGTAGGTGCTATTATTATCCCTACTTTCCAGGGATAATAATATATAATATGAGATAACTGAGGCGGATAGAGGTCATGTGACTTCCCCAGCATCACACAGCTAGTAGGTGACTGAGGTCATATTCAAGCTCAGGTCTTCCTGACTCTAAGCCTAGCATTCTATCCAATGGGCCACCTAGCTGTCTGCTATACTCATTGGTATAGCAATTTATGCTCTCAGAGTGCTTTCCCATTTATCATTGTATATGGTCTCCATATCAATCCTGGGAGGAAGAAAAAGTTGGTATTATAATTTCTTTCTGCTAGCTAAGGAAGAAAGAACCCAGAGAGATGAGATGCCTTGTCCATGGTTACATGCATGTGCTGGAGCCAGCTCAGACCAGCTCTAGTTGATTGTTAAATTTCTATTGTTAGCATTTACACCTCAGAAATCAGCAAATGTTACACATCAGGGCTTAATTTATTGTTTTGTTGATTTCTAGACTTAAGAGAGTGAGGGAGAAAATGTTAATAATGTAGATTAAAATTACTAGCATATGGTAATAATTATTGTTATACTGTGTTATCAAAATGCTTATTTTATTCCATAAATTTAAAATATAATAAATAAAAATTAAAAAAAAGAAAGTCTTAGTTCAGCTCAAGTACTTCTTGTGTAAAGAGGCCTCTCTTGATTCTTCCAATTGGCAGCACTGTGTCCTACCTACAATGAAGTTGTATTTATTTTGCATGTGTTTTGTGATTACTTATCTAAATACTTGTTACCTTCTCTGATGAATGTAAGCTCCTTGAGGGTAGGAACAGTTATATTTTTGTCTTTGTGTTCTAAGCACTTAATATGGTTCCTAGCCCATGGAAACCAGTTAATAAAGGCCTGGTGAATTGAACTGAAAAAAAAATTAGTAGTGTGTCAAACATATTTCTTTTTTTTCTTCATTAGTTAGACATTCACCAGCACACCCCTGGTTAAATGAGTGACAGAATCTGAACTGCACCTAAAGTCTTGATTACTGGGCCAAGGATATTTTTACTGTATTTTGCTTAGGTACCATTCAGTGCCTTGGAACAATTCAGCAAATCAAAGCTAGATGAGCCTTTGCTGTAGTTAAGGGATGGATGATAGGTTTCCTTTCCTTTGGGAAAGAGAAAAATTTGGAATCTTTCCTATTTCTAAAGGCTACTCAGTTTCTGTTGTGTGTATGGATTTTAGGCTTTAAAGTTATGCTAAACAAAGGAATCTGTATTTGATCCTAGATGCAATATGGAATCACAATGACAGGTACTGGCCCATGCTGAGGCCTTTATCTCTTACCCCAAAAGAATTTGAGTTCCATTGGTCTATAATCCCTGGAAAACCCCACCTTGAAATCTCCTTGAATCTTCCCACTAGATCTGGCCCTTAGCTTGAAGCCATAAACTTTTCATTATTACTGTGCCCAAATCTCTGTTACCCTTAACCTAGCCTAGCTCTCCATTGTCTGTTATCTCCAGATTGCCTCTGGCTACTTCCCACCCTTGATCCTATCAAAATCCCATTCTCTTGGCTCTTGGTGTCTGACCTCTAGTCACCCCAGCTACTGGCTACTCCCATCGAGATCCCCCCTAAACCCCTCCTCTAGTGACCCCAGACTACTTGGCCAACCCTAGATCCCTCCCACAATTTTTCTGTATATAAGACCCATCTCTTCCCATGAAGATGCTTAGATTCCTTAAGAGTCTAGCCAATGCTAACATTTCTTAAGAGTCTTGCCAATATGGTGGACTTTTAATAAACTTTGTTTTTCTTTGGCTGAAAGAAGGCTTGGGTCAAATTCATTTGGGCAGGGCCTGGCATGTCGGTATTTTGGGGTCCCAAGCACCCCTAACCCTCAACATTTTGGTTCCCTGACTGGGAAGCACCTGGGCCATGGTGGTGAGAGTGCCAAACCAAGCAATCAGAGCTTTTTGAGCAGGCAAATGATGTGGTTAGACTTGTTCTTCAGAGACGCTATCTTGGCAGCTGCATGGAGAAGGATAAATCAGAGCCCCATACTCCAATAGCCTTTCTACCCTGGAAGATATCTTGGTCTCTGCAGCCTTCACATTCTGGAAGAACTCTCTTCCTCTGCAGCATCTTCCTCTAACTAGTCAGTTCCTCCTGGAATCTCCATTTTAAGCAAGGTCCAAGGCTTGCCATGTACACTCCATCATTCCCCTATTAGAATATAAACTCCTTGAGGACAGAGACTGTATATTTCTTTGCTTCTATTTGCATTTCCAGCACTTTACTTAGCACAGCACTTGGTACAGACTAAGCATTTAGTAATGCTTGTTGACTTGTCTTGACAACCCAGTATGGTTGCCAGCCCTGTATAAGTAACTGACTTGGAATAGGGGGCCACCCAACTACTTGAGCTTGGGATAGAGGTGAAAGGAAACCTACAATTTCCCCCTCCCTAATATTTAGAATTCTTTATATAAAAAAAAGCCCTTGAAATATAATTTAATGTTAATTTAGTGTTTTATTTTTTAAAATAAATTTTATTAATTTTTAAATTTCTATATCACCTGAATTTTTTCCTACATTTCTCCTCTTCCCCCATTCCTAGAGAACTATCCCTTATAATTTTTAAAGAAAAAAAATAAAGCGGGGTGGAGCCAAGATGGCAGCTGGAAAGCAGGGACTAGCATGAGCTCCCCGCGGAGTCCCTCCAAAAACTTATGAAAAATGGCTCTGAACCAATTCTAGAATTGCAGAACCCACAAAATAGCAGAGGGAATCAGGGCTCTAGCCCAGGACAGCCTGGATGGTCTTTGGGTGAGGTCTAGTCCACACGGAGCTGGAAGTGGAGTGGTGCAGAGCCCAGCATGGGCGGCGTGGACCAACCAGACCAGGAGCTGGGCAGAGCGTGCCCTAGCACCCTGAATCAGTGAGCTGCAGCAGTTACCAGACTTCTCAACCCACAAACACCAAAGATAACAGAGAAGGTTAGTGGGAAAAGCTGCGGGAGTGGAAGGAGTTCGCGGTTCGGCTACTGCCCCGGGGGCAGCGGAGGTGGGGCAGCTACAGAACTACAGCTGCAATTGCTTCCGGCCCCAGGCCCACCTGGTAGGAGGAATTAAGTGGCGGATCAGAGCAGTAGTGAAGAGCCTGCTGAAGATCTAAGTCCAGTCTGGGTTGGGGGTTCTTGGGGAAGGAGGAGAGCTGGTGTGGCAGAGCTGGTGCATCCCCCCAAGCTTGGAACATAGTTCTCTTAACTCTACAAGCAGTCATACCCTGCTGAAAAATTCAAGGGTCAAGTTAGTTGGCTGGGAACATGGCCAGGCAGGGAAAATGCACCCAGACTCAGTCTCAGACTTTGGAGTCTTTCTTTGGTGACAAAGAAGACCAAAACATACAGCCAGAAGAAGTCAACAAAGTGCAACAGTCTACACCAAAAGCCTCCAAGAAAAACATGAACTGGTCTCAGGCCATGGAAGAGCTCAAAAATGATTTGGAAAAGCAAGTTAGAGAAGTAGAGGAAAAATTGGGAAGAGAAATGAGAAGGATGCGAGAAAACCATGAAAAACAAGTCAATGACTTGCTAAAGGAGACCCAAAAAAATATTGAAAAATACACTGAAGAAAACTTAAAAAATAGACTAACTCAAATGGCAAAAGAGCTCCAAAAAGCCAATGAGGAGAAGAGTGCCTTGAAAGGCAGAATTAGCCAAATGGAAAAGGAGGTCCAAAAGACCACTGAAGAAAATACTACCTTAAAAATTAGATTGGAGCAAGTGGAAGCTAGTGACTTTATGAGAAATCAAGATATTATAAAACAGAACCAAAGGAACGAAAAAGTGGAAGACTGTGAAATATCTCACTGGAAAAACCACTGACCTCGAAAATAGATACAGGAGAGATAATTTAAAAATTTTTGGACTACCTGAAAGCCATGATCAAAAAAAGAGCCTAGATATCATCTTTCAAGAAATTATCAAGAGAACTGCCCTGATATTTTAGAGCCACAGGGCAAAAATAGAAATTGAAAGAATCCACTGATTGTCTCCTCAGATCCCAAAAAGAAATCTCCTAGGAATATTGTCGCCAAATTTCAGAGCTCCCTGATCAAGGAGAAAATATTACAAGCAGCCAGAAAGAAACAATTTGAGTATTGTGGAAACACAATAAGAATAATCCAAGATCTAGCAGCTTCTACATTAAGAGATCAGAGGGCTTGGAATATGATATTCAGGAGGTCAATGGAGCTAGGATTAAAACCAAGAATCACCCACCCAGCAAAACTGAGTATCGTGCTCCAAGGAAAAATATGGATTTTCAATAAAATAGAGGACTTTCAAGCTTTCTCAGTGAAAAGATCAGAGCTGAATAGAAAATTTGACTTTCAAACACAAGAATCAAGAGAAGCATGAAAAGGTAATCAAGAAAAAGAACAAGAAAAAGAAATTGCAAGGGACTGACTAAAGTTGAACTGTTTTGTTTACATTCCTACATGGAAAGATGACATGTATGATTCATGAGACCTCAGTATTAGGGTAGCTGAAGGGAATATGCATATATATATATGTTTATGTATATATATGTATATGTGAGTGTGTATGTATGTATATATGTATGTGTGTGTATATATATGTATATTATATATATGTATATATATGTATATTATATATATGTGTATATATATTATATATATATATATATATATATATATATATATATATAATATATATATACAGAGAGAGAGAGAGAGAGAGAGAGAGATAGTGGGCACAGGCTGAGTTGAAGATGAAGGGAAGATATCTAAAAGAAATAAAATTAAGAGATGAGAGAGGAATATATTGAGAGAGGGAGATAGGGAGAGATAGAATGGGGTAAAATATCTCACATAATAGCATAATAGTGGCAAGAAAAAGCAGTTCTGTAAGAAGAGAAGAGAAGGCAGGTGAGGGGGAATGAGTGAATCTTGCTCTTATCAGATTTGACCTGAGGAGGGAATACCATACATACTCAATTGGGTACCTTACCCCACAGGAAAAAAGGAGGAAGAAGATGCAAAAAAGGGGAATGATAGAAGGGAAGGCAGATGGGCATGGAGGTAATGAAAACAAACACTTTGGAAAGGGGACAGGGTCAAGGGAGAAAATTCAATAAAGGGGGATAGGTTAGGAAGGAGCAAAATATAGTGAGTTTTTTACAACATGAGTATTGTGGAAGGGTTATACACAATGATACACGCATGTGGTCTATGTTGAATTGCTTGACTTCTTAGGGAGGGTGGGTGGGAAGGGAAGAGGGGAGAGAATTTGGAACTCAAAGTTGTATAAACAGATGTTGAAAAACAAAAAAAAAAGTTTTTGCATGGAACTAGAAAATAAAATACACAGGCAATGGGGCGTAGAAATTTATCTTGCCCCACAAGAAAGGAAGGGAAAAGGGGATGGGAGGGGAGTGGGGTGACAGAAGGGAGGGCTGACTGGGGAACAGGGCAACCAGAATATGCGCCATCTTGGAATGGGGGGGGAGGCTAGAAATGGGGAAAAAATTTGTAATTCAAACTCTTGTGAAAATCAATGCTGAGAACTAAATATATTAAATAAAAAAATACAGTTTAAAAAAAAAGAAAAAATAAAAGGAGGAAGAAAAGAAAAAAAATCAGCAAAATGGAGTGATACATTGAAAAAATATGTCAATATATTTAATGTTACATATCTGTGGACCCTCTCCCGCATCTACCCACCTATGTAAAGGAATCAGAGGAAGTGTTTTACAAGGTTTCCTGTACCTAGGTTTGCCCCACTGACTAGGTGTTAGAAGAACCACCCTGGGAACTTAAAGTTAAGCTAAGGTTGGAGAATTTGTGTTTATGTGGTAAGCAATAGGCATCTGGGTGGTGTAGTGGATAGAGTGTTGGACCTGGATTCAGGAAGACTCATCTTTGTGGGTTCAAATGTTGGGCCCTCTAGGCTCAGAGTGAATGTGAATAGTAACTGTTTCTCTTTTGGCCGGCAACCCTGAGGGTCTTTCCCCTCCCAGTTTGATTTAAAAGGGGCCATTCCATGACTCACTTCTTAAAGAGGCCTATTCACTAAATGGGCATTATCTCACTCAAAGTGAGAACCCAAAAAGACCTTAGTTTAAAAGGGCCAAGGTTTCCCATTGAATCCTGGGCCATCTCCAGTCATCCTGAAGACTATCTGGCCACAAGACCCAGATAGCTCTGGAGGAGAAAGTGAGGCTAGTGACCCTGCACAGCCCTCCCTCACTCAAATCAAAGTCAACTGCATGTCATGTCATCATTTCCCTAATATCGTGGTCCTCTTCAAAAATGAAGGACAAACACAACAACCTGGCCTCAAATACTTACTAGCTGTGTGACCCTGGGCAAGTCACTTAATCCTGTTTGCCTCTGTTTCCTCATCTGTAAAATGAGTTGGAGAAAGAAATTGAAAACCATTCCAATATTTTTGCCCAGAAAACCCCAAAGGCGGATACAAAGAGTTGGATATGAGTGAAAAATGACTGAATAAAACACTAACAACAGCCTATTCAGTTTCTGGGGCTAAAATGACCCACAGGACCATCAGAATTATCATTAGCAATTCAGCCCCCCTAGATCCACTTGTCCCAAGGAAGACAAAAAGCATTTACATAAGGCACAGACAAAATGATTTGATGCCCATTAATCCACTTCACAAAGATGATAGTTTTACCTTCTTAAATGGCTGTTAATTATATTAATGCAGACAGGGCAGGTGAGAAATTGAAAGCCTTCTGACGCTGAAGCTAAATCTCCAAAATCAAATGGCTACTCCTATGACGGTTGCCTTCTCAGGTCCTCTGCAGAGCTTCTCATGTTTTCTCAAGGGAGATGATGTTATCCCCATGAAGGTAAAGTACATAAGGAGGGCTGTATCTCCTCCTGTCAAAACAGCAGCTAGGAGTAGGGCATTAAGCATAGTGCCTCCCTGGGCATCTTTAAAAGCCTTTCAGTTTCCTAGCTGGAGCAGTGCCAGGACCAGCCCAGGGAAAAAAAAGCAAAATGGTGCAAGAGGATGTGTGTTAGGGTGGTATCCAATCTACGTGGGGAGATTGCTGGAGACCTAAGGACTAGGGCAATCTCGACTACTAGGTCATCTTAGGTTAGTGAAATAAAGTCCTCTCTTTGGGATTTGGAAATCCACTTGGAAATCCACTAACGTGGATCTAATAGGATTCCCCTGTTAGAATATAAACTCCTTGAGGACAGAGACTGTATATTTCTTTGCTTCTATTTGCATTTCCAGCACTTTATTTAGCACAGCACTTGGTACAGACTAAGCATTTAGTAATGCTTGTTGACTTGTCTCGACAACCCAGTGAGGTTGCCAGCCCTATATAAGTAACTGACTTGGAATAGGGGGCCACCCAACTACTTGAACTTGGGATAGAGAAGAAAGGAAACCTACAGTCTCCTCCTCCCTCATAGTTAGAATCCTTTATATAAAAAGCGTTTGAAATATAATTTAATGTTAATTTATTGTTTACTTTTTTAAAATAAATTTTATTGATTTTTTTGTTTCTATACCACCTATATTTTTCCTATATTTCTCCTCTTCCTTACTTGGAAAATGAGGAAGCTAGACTATGTGATCCCTAAAATCCTTTCCAGTTCTAATCTATGACTTTCTAACACTTTCAGCCTTCTCTTTTTTTGGGGGGGGGCGGTGTATCTACCTCGGCAGACAACATGGTGGCATGGGAAGAGTGATTGATGAATCCCAGCTCTACTACTTACTCTGGGACCTTGGGTGAATCACTTAACCTTCTTGAGCTTCAATTTCCCCATGTGTAAAATGACCTCTAGTCTAGAATCCTTTCCACTTCTAAACGTATTATCCTATGATATTCTTTCTCTACTTCCATTTTGGTCATTCAGCTTGCCATGGTATAGGTCAGTGTTTGTGGCCAAATTTGTTTTACTCAGTATAGGAATCTTTGGTTGAAGAATAATAGCACACTGAATGTTTGAGGAAGCAGCAAAGAAGTGTTCCTGGGAAGGTGAGTTACCTGTCCCTTTGGGATTCCTCTGCATCTCCTATTTTCCCACCCATTCACTTTTTTTTTTACTGAACCCCCCCCACCCAGGGCCTTTGGGGAAAAGGTAGCTTTTTACCTCTTAGGATAGAATTGCTATTATAACCCTTCTCACAACAAACAAGGAAGAATGGATAGCATGCTGTAGAAGACGTGAGGGTTAGGGAGTATTGTGGCCTACCCTTTAAGAACAACTGATATATGAGTGGTGAAGAAATTCCTGGACTTAGAGTCAGGAAGCCTGGGTTTGATTGTTTTATTTGGAGAATGGAAAACATAGAAGGAGACATGATAACTGTCTACAAGTATTTGAAAAACTGTCATGTAGAAGAAGGATCAGACTTGTTCTGTTTGCCCCCAGAAGGAAGAATTAGGAACCATCAGCAGAAGATAGAGAGGCTGGTTTAGGCATTAAGCAAGGGAACACTTCCTAAGAATTAGAGCCATGTAAAATGGGAATAGAATATCTTGGTAGGCAGTGAATTCCATTTCACCAGAGGTCTTCAGACAAAGGCTGTCCAGGGATGTCATAGAAGGGATTTTCTTCAGTTATGGGTTGGACTAGATGGTTTCTGAGATTCTATTCAACTTCAAGATTCTGCAATTCTGATTTTCAGCTTTGACCCTTGCGAGCTGAACAAGTCCCCCTTTTTTGTGCATCAGATTTATCCCCCTCCTCCTCATCATCCTAAAACCACCATCATCACCACTAGCATTCCTACAGCTCTTGAAGGTTTGCAAAGCACATTACATTTGTTATCTCATTTAATCATATCTTTTAAAATGTGGAAAATACTTCACAACTTACCTTGAGGAGGATGTGAGGAAGATGCTTTACAAATGTTCTAGAAATGTGCTCTCAAAAATTATGTTGTTCCCTAGGTGTTCAGGGGGTATTACTTCACTACTGGTCCTTCTTGGTCAATGCTTTTTTTTTTTTTGCTTTAGAACATCTCTTTACCTCCACAGCAAAAGTTTTATATAAGATGTTCCATTCTTCTAGGCATATGTGCTCATAACTGATGTTTGAGTAATGAGAGGAAGGATGCTTGTATGGAAGAGGACATTGGGGATTGTGACTACAGTAGTTAGAGGGTCAGTACGAGCAACTGAGAATCTGGTAGCGGATCCATGGTCATTGCTATGGCCTTGACCTTGAGTTGGGAGGCTGTCATACAATCACTTCTCTCTCTACCTCCAATTATCTACGTAGCTTAGATAAAGAAGCTAGTGTTTCATTTTCCCTTTTCAGGGAGACATTGAAGTCTGCATAGTGGAGAGAATATTGAGATGGGGAGACAGGAAATCTTGGTTAAAAGCCTAACTCTATCATTTACTGAGAACATGGGCAAGTTATTATCTCTATGATTCAATGTCCTCAACTGTAAAATGAAAGAATTAGATTGGATAGCTCCCAAGGTCCTTTCCTGCTCTGACATTCTGTCATTCCTTCCTGTGGATAATATAATAATACAATGTAATCTATGATCCTTTCCATTCTTTTGAAATTTTCTTCTTTTAGTGATATCTTAAAAAATGATTCTTGAGTATCTTTGAAAATAATATCGCTTATATTGTAAAGATGACCAACTGTGAAAGATTTAGTTACTCTGATCAAGACAATGATCCCAGATAATTCCAAAGGATCCATGATGAAAAATGCTATCCATATCCAGAGAGAGAACTAATGAACTCTGAATGGAGAATGAAACATATTTTTAAAAAATTCTTTATCTTTATTGTTTTAGCTTCTTTTGCAACATGGCTAATATGGAAATATGTTTTGTGTAACCTCACATGTGTAATTGAAATCAAATTGCTAGTCTTTTAAAGGAGGAGAGAGGGGGCAGAGCTAATTAGGAACTTAAAATTATAAAAAATGATTGTTAAAATCTTTTACATGTAGGGAAATATTTAACAAAATGATTTTTAAAAAGAAAATAATATTGTTTTAGGTCGCAAATAACCTCAAGAAAGGACACATCATGGAGAAGGATGAAATGACTTAGTATTTCTTGAAATTCAATGATTTCCTATTGGGTGAAAGCTACTCAAATTAAAGGCATAAAGGGATTGGGTTACATAGATAAGGGGGTTCATGAACCATACTCTTGTCTAGGTTAGACAAGAGCAGAAGATAATATCATTAATTGCATAATTAAGGTATCTAGATCAGCTCTGGGCAAGCCTAGGATGGAGGTGTGTCTATGTCTGAACATGAAGACAAGGAAGGAGGAAGATGGCTTTAAGGAAAACAAATTATCCCAGCACTAGTTTAAAAAAAGAGTTGTTATAACAGGATGAAAGTAGAATGGAGGAGAAAAATATTAATTTTAACTTTGATTCTTAAAAGATCATGACATCTAAAATTTGTTGGAAATTAACACAAGCCTAAGAGTCAATCTTCATTGGAAAAATGATCAATGAATATGAAGAAACAATCTCCTTTAAAATAAATATTTTATTTGTGCTTTTTTGCTTTCTATCACAGTCAATTCTATTCCCTCTCTAGACTGAACCATCCCTAGTGATGAAGAAAAGCAATGAAGCAAAATAGTCTAACATCACATAGAGCATGCTGTACTAGTAGTCTTCCACCTTTCTGCCATCAGAAGAAAAGATGTTTTGTTTTTTCTTCCCAGGGAATTTCTATCTGCTTTTCCATGATCAGAGATCAAATTTGAAGGGGATTTTTGAATTTGAATGGTTTTACCTATTGTGTAAAATAAATGGAACAAATTTTTTCAAAAGAAGGAATGTTAACTATAAGGCTTGCAGTCAGGAAGACCTTAGTTCAAATCCTGCATCAAACACTTATTAGTTGTGTGATCCTCAGCAAGTCACTTAACCCTGTTTGCCTCAGTTGCTTCATTTGTAAAATGAGCTGGAGAAGGAAATGGCAAACCACTCCAGTATCTTTGCCAAGAAAACCGCAAATGGGGTCATGAAGAGTGGCAAGTGACCGAACAACAAAATTTGAAAAATCATTCAAGATCACTTATAATCACGTAGCTGCAGATTAAATTGGCATTTCCAATTAGCAATGATTATAAAAAATGGGAAAATTTAGTGCTAGAACCACTATGAGAAGACAGGCATATGCTAGTTTACTATTGATGGAACTGTGAATTGGTCCAATGATTCTGGAAGATAATTTTGATTTATGCAAGAAAAGTTGTTTATACACTCTGACCTTGAAATCTCACTGCTGGGATTATACCTCAACATTAAGCAAAGATCCACAAGTAAAAAATTCATAGCAACATTATATATGATTATATAAAGCTGAAACTGATTGATTGGGGATTAGCTGAACAAACTGTGATATATGAATGTAGCAGGATATTATTGTTCCATAAAGAATGATGAATATAGAGAATTCAATGGAGCATGGGGAGACTTGTATGAAGTGGTGCAGAATGAACAAAACAGAGTCAGAAAAACAATGTACATAGTGACTCCAACGATACAAATGAAGACAACACTGAAAAGCAACAACACAGTCAGATGCCAACAATGTTGGTAGAATATTATCCAACTCAAAACATCTACAAAACTGTAATGCGATGTGTACTAAAAGTCCAATTACGCTACTGTGTGGTTTTACCAATCCTGTTTTGGGGGGATTGTTTGGGGGTTGGTGGGGAAGTATATATTGTATCAAATCAAAATGCATCACTTTATAAAAAACGACAAAATTGTGTCTACATCAGTCTGGATCTCTTCTGTATGTAATGGATTGACTCCAACTCTTCTCCCAATTTCATCTTCTTGAGTGCCATTTCCACTTTTTCACATAGAACAATGGGTGCTGTGATGGAGGTGTTCAATTGCGGTACTCCCACTGTTATTGACCTTAATAACAGATTGCTATAGAAACACTGGCAGATCTATTCTATGCGTGTCTCTATGTCGTCCTTCTAGTTTCATCTATAAATGCTCTTGGGATGATCTTGCTTAGCCAACTCAAGTCAGTTCTTTACCCATTACTATTCCTGCCTCTAGTTAGCACAGAGTAGTTGCTAAATATTTCTTAAGTATTCATTTAATAATAATAATACTAGCTAGCATTTATATAGCCCTTTAGTACTTACAAAACATTTTATATATTTGATTTTATTTGATCTTCACAACAGTCCTGCAGATGATGTTATTATCCTATTTTACAGATGAAGAAAGTGAGGCACAGAGAGGTTAAGTGACTTGCCTAGACTCACACAGCTAATAGTTATCTAAACTCAGGTCTTCTTGATTCTTAGTCCCTTGCTCTGCCCATTGAGTCACATATAGTGTGAAGTGCACATGATTGACTAAAATGTTAATGACTTATTGTCCCACCCCATTTATGGTTTTACCCCTCCCCACTTGATTTCTTTTATAAATCCTTATTCTATTCCATTCAAATATGTTTTTAAAAATTATGTTCTTGGCTTAGATTTTGTAACTTCAAGGTCTTCAAGAAAGCCGATGCATCAGAAGCAGGTTATAAAGCAGTGGTTGCTAAGGGACCACTTAATGTAAATCAATCCATGCACCCAAGTTCTTGTTTTAGATGGTCAGGTGAAGAGAGACTGTCCAGGTGTAGATGGACAGTTATAACAGGGATTCACAGTGTTCCTGTAAAGATACATGACAGGTTTGTGATCCCTATTTTGGCAACCATGTAGATAAGTAAGACAGTTTCCTGGGCTAAGAGACAGGAAGAGTTAGGAAGGGAGAGTGCTGAGCAATGCTGACAGTGTGAGAAAGTCTGTCAGCTACAATAAGAGGTATTTTTTGCTAGGGAAGTTAAAACCCATAACAGAAGTAAAGATATAGGGACTTTGACACTCGTGAAACTGCTAGAATCCCAGAGTCATGTTTACAAAGTACTCTGGATTTCAAAGGTAAACATTTCTGAGTGAGATGAAGAGAGAATGTTTATCTGAATCTGGGCAAAAGACACCCAAGTTCAATTAAGCAGTGATAGATGACTTTGCTTTCCACAAAATAGGTGCTCAAGGCACTTTTGTTAGATGAATGAAAGGGTCCAGGGTTAGTGAGATAAGTCTGTAGGGATACTTAAGGGTTTGTATTTGCTCTGATTGGTGTTGAATCTTTTAAATTATTGTGATAAGCAATATGAGTGAATGGTCATACTTACCTACTTTAATTAAAGTTCTATTCATTTTTTTAAAAAGTGTAATTGAATGGAAAACCATACTGCTTTTTCCTCAAGACACTGGAAGAAAGTTTAGCTATTTAGGCTATGAGACCACAAACAAAGCACCAGCAGATGGTATAATCTAATTTTAGGCCAAGTACCTGGGAAGGAATAAACAGGTTTTTAAAGTTTGGCTTTATAATTCTGAACTTATACAGTGACACT
Organism: Trichosurus vulpecula; assembly: GCF_011100635.1. Classification (NCBI taxonomy): domain Eukaryota; kingdom Metazoa; phylum Chordata; class Mammalia; order Diprotodontia; family Phalangeridae; genus Trichosurus; species Trichosurus vulpecula. The sequence goes on along the minus strand of NC_050581.1, from coordinate 45,963,883 downwards.
TTCCAGGAGTGCTTTGAGCTTAACATAGGATAATTCCTTCACCCAAAGAAATAAATATATCTCTACTGTTGTGAATTTCATGTATTATCATAGATTGCAAGGGGATGTATTTGGGGGCCATGGATTGAGAAGTGATTTCGTTAGGGGGATGGAGTGATGTCCTATTTGACAGACTTCAAATCATTCTGTCTTCATATAAGGCCAGCCATGGACAAAATTATAAGTCCAATGTGAACAAGACTCCCCAAGTTCCCAGCTGCCATGCCATGATAAATAACAGAATTTTAGATTTCAGAGCCATCTAATAAAGTTTCCTTGTTGCATCAATCTCTTTTTATAACATTTGTGACAAGTGGTTCCCTCACCTTTGAAAAAAATTCTACCACTTTCCTTTATGAGTGTTGAATAGTACATATTTTCTGGAAGGAATGCCTTGTCCTATGGCCTCTATTCACAACAAGTCAGGGTATATTAGGGTATATCTTTGAGAGCATTCCTTTAGTCAAGTTCCTCTCCAATCCATTCTCAGCATAGTTACCAAAGCAATTTAGCAGACGTGGTCTGATGGTGATACTCTTCTGCTCAATAAATCCAATGGCTCACTATTGCTTCTAGGATCAATTATATAAGTTCTTCTGTTTAGTGTTAGTCTTTCACAACATTGCCTCAGCCTACCTCTCCAGGTGTATTATGTATATCTGACCTTCCTGCACTCTATAGTCTAGTGAAAGGGTTTTTTTTCCTTCTATTCCTCACACATCACTTCATCTCCCATCTCCTTTCTTGAAATTGGCTATCCTGCATCCTTGAAATGCACTGTCACGTTGACTGATTCTGAAGACCATGTTTCCATCAAAATTCTTTAAGCAACGTCTACGTGGCATTTTTTTCTGACTCTTCCTTTCTGCACCCAAGGTGTCAGTGGTGTCCTCCTTAAAAATTTCCCTAGTATTCTGTATATGTTCATTTACGTATGTGTTTTCACCTCTAATAGAATGTAATCTATTTAATGGCAGGGGCTGTTTCATTTTTTGTTTTTTGACCTCCTGATATTTCATGAAATGGCTGATACTTAGATGTTTAATAAATGCTTGTTGATTGATTGATTGAAATTAGTGTATGAGCAGTTAGAGATCTGGGAGTGGATAGAAGCAAGGGAGTGTAAAGAATAAAGTGGATGTTCTTAGAAAGCATAGAAATATGGGAATTACTCATAGTAAAATGCGAGATTCCAATGTAATCTTTCCAACCATCACCAACTCCTTTTGTACCTTGTGAATGATTGGTTTGCTTTTCTTCCACTTGGAATAAACAAATAGGAGCATTCCTTCCTGGTTCTTGATTCTAAAGAAGCAGGATCAGAGACCTATAGACTCTTAAAAATGGAAGGGACCTTACAGATCATCTAATCCAGGAATTCTTAACCTAAGAATTCTTAACCTCTAAGAAGTCTGTGAATAGATTTCAGGGGGTCTATTAACTTGGATAGGAAAAAAAATACATAATTATTTTCACTAATCTCAAACTGAAATTTAGCATTTTCTTCAATTATTTAAAAAGGTTATTCTGAGAAGGGCTCAGAATAGGCTTCACTATACTGCCAAAGGAGTTCATGAAACAACAAAAGGTTAAGGACTCTTCATCTAATCAAACCTTTTCATTTTACTGAGAAGGGGCCTGAGGCTTGGAAAGATCAGACAACTTGTTCAAGGTCAAACAGATAATAAGTGACAAAGCCAGAATTTTGCTCTCGGGATCCTTGACTCCAAATTTAATGCTCTTTCCTCTCTTCCACCTTGCCAAGACATTTTTGTGGTTCTGTATTATCTGCCTAGTAAAGTGTAAACTCTGAATTATAATCCAGTTAAATTTAGACCATTTACTCTGTGTCACTGTTCTTATTTGTCTGCCTCTAAGTCTCTATGTCTCTCTCCTGCTCTCCTCCCTTCTCTCTTTTCTTCCTCCTCTTTCTATCTGTCTCTTCCTTTCCCTGTTCCCTTTTATTTCTTTCCTCTCCTCTTTTTCAGTCTCCTTTTTGTCTCCTCTTCTCCTTTCTCTTTTTCTTTCTTCTCCCAGGGTTTTGCCTCCCCCTGTCCCTTCATCAGATGACTTGTACTTGTAGGTAATTTTGAGAACTGATCACTCCCCAGAGCTTCCTGACACTTGCTGATCTTTTCTCCTAATGTCGTGAGTTTGTTTTTCAGCCCTTCTCTGATGGATGATTTGTGTCAGAACAGTGCAGTTTCTCCTGGAAACTCCCATTTTTCTTCCCAGCTGGTACTTTTTTGCAACACAGATTCAGAGGCAAGAGGGAAAAAAGAATTTCATGCAAATTGAAGGGAAAGGGAAAGATGCTTGGCATCCACAGAGCTTTTTCCCTCTTCAGCTGACACAAACACATGCCCAGAGACCTAATTACTACATGGATTATAGGATAGTTGATCTAAATTCAAGTGACCATTCCTTGTAAGGGTGCAGTAAGGCATCGAGTAATTACAACTTCAGCAGCCTTCTCGAACAGTGAGCTTCCATTTGTCACATTTCCAGGGAACTGCTATATTGTTGGAAGATAAGAGATAGATGATGTATGGTTCCTAATGAAATACATTATCTGCAATAGACTAATAGTACTAATTCTGCAGATGAAGTTCATCTGAACTGTCAACAGACTGGATAGAATTATGGGCTTCAGATGCCCAGGTTTAAGCTGTTTTGTGACCCACATTTTCTGTGAAACTCTCAATTTCCCTGAGAAATGTAGTGGTGTGGAGGCTAGAGTCAGATCTTCATGAATGACGGCTTCTTTCCCTCATTGTTCTTTGATCCTCATAATATCTGTGAACGTGTTATCCTCCAGAATGTACAATGTAAGCTCTTTGGAGGTAGGGACTATATTGCTTGGCTGTGTATACATAGATGTTTATGTATATGTGAGTGTGTATGTATGTGTGTGTGTATATACATATACATGTACATATGATATATGTATGTGTGTGTGTATGTATATGTAACCCAGGCCAGTGTCAGTCATGCCTAGTTTATCCAACATGGAACCTGCTACATTCCCTACCATGTGGTGGGGGTAGCCTCCTTTGATTGGCTAACTTCATCTTTAAAACTGGTTATTCTCTTTTTATCATTTTTTCAACTATGCTCTTTTCAGAGACTCCTGTTTGTATGGACACTGTAAACTGAACCAATGAGAGGAGAAGGACAACCCTTCCCCTGCTTTCCTCTCTTTTACCCTAGCTCTGAGAAACAGACCTGGAAATGTCTGTTTCCATTCTATGTTGTTTGTTCTCAGCTTCAAATGTTGGAGGTGATCCTCACATCCTGAGTTGAAGCCATAATAACCTTGGAACCAGGACTGAAGGTAGAATGGTGCATCTAGCTAGTCTAGCGAGGAAACCCTGAGAGCCAAGGTACCTGACACTCTAGCCTCAGGTGGGTTTTGGACTTGGAGCTGGGACTGTATTTTATGGGAAGTGGACTAAGCTAAGAACCTAATGGTTGCAAAGTGGGAGGTAGATTATACCTCCCATATGTTGGGGGCAGAATAAGTTTGTCTATTTGTGATTATACTTTCTAAAGTAAATATTCCTTTGTAAAACATCCTATGTCACATATGCATATGTATACATAAACACATGTGTATATATGTATATATCCCCAGAGTGTAGCACATATGTGTCTGGCCCATAGTAGACACTTAATAAATGCTTATTAATTGATTGGTTTAGAAGGGCTGACTTCTAATATTGCTAGGGGAAAAACAACTCGGTATAGTTGGTTTTCCTTCATAGAATTTTACAGCTCACCTCATTTTCCACTCTCAACACTTCACCTTTAGTTTTTTTATAGGGTTTCCTGATTTTTATTTTATTCTGTCTATCTATAATAGCCTGCTCTTGTCCTTAAGCTATGTCTATATGATATGAAAACAACAGGACAATCCAGCCAGTTGCTCAAATAATTGCTCAATGTAATGGAAAAAAAATTGAAAATGGTTGTTCTATGAATAGACTTTCAAAAAATTGAATTGATATATAATTAAAATGATCCTTCTGGGAGTTGCACAGACACAATCTTATCTTCTTTGGCTTATCTGCAGGTATATCTGAAAAGAGGCCTAGATTCTTAAAGTTGGAAGAAATCTCAGATATCAGTCTAGCTTCTACTCAAATCACAATTCCTATCCTGACAAAATAGACATCCGATGTCTATTGATGTCTATTTGACTTTCAGTGATAAGGAGCTTATTATTCCCTGAGGCAGTTCATTCCAACTTGGGTCTTTTCAAATTGTTAGAAAGTTTTTTCTTAAAGGAAAATTAGATCTGTCCCTATGTCATATCTCCCCATTGGTGTTGGTTTTACCCACTGGAGCCAATAAGAATAAGTTTAGTCCCCCGGCAGATCACAGCCCTTTGATTAATTGAAGGCTACTACCATGTTTCCCTAGGTCTTCTCTTCATGATAATGAATATTTACAGTTTTTCTTCTTTCAGTGGAACCTCATATGCTACTGCTTTGTGTACTTGAGTCATCTTCATTGCCTTCCGTTAGTATGGTTCAATGTTTTGATGTCCCCTATAAACTATGTCACTCAGAATTAGACACAAAATTCTAGATATGATCTGACCAGGGCAGAATAGAGTGGCATTATTATCTCCTTTTGTCTACACACTATACAAGAGTCAAGAATACCCGGGTCTGACTCCCACCTCTGGTTCTTGTTATTTTGTGACCCTGAGCAAGTCACTTAACTTCTTTGTGCCTCAGTTTCTTTATGTGAAAAAATGATGATAATAAAAGCACTTACCTCACAGGTTTGTTGTAAAGATCAAAGAAATTGATGCATGTAAAGTGCTTTACAATCTTAAAACTCTAGGTAAATGTGATCTATTATTAGGAGAGGCAGTATGGTGTAGTGGATAGAGAGCTGAGCTTGGAACCAAGTTCAAGTCCTGCTTTGGACACATACTAGCTATGTAACCCATGCTAGTTGCTTAACTTCTCAGTGCTCTAGGAAAAGCAATTTTTTAGATTATAGCAATTTTTTAGATTATAAGTTGCAGATAAAGTGCCACCCTACATTGATAGAGAATCTTCTCTTTGGGAGTTCCCTATGCTAATCTCAGGTCCAGTCCTATCCTATTATCATCATCATCACCATCATTATTGTTATTACTATATAAGAATTAATTCAGGTTGAGATCATATTAGCTAGTTTGGCAACTATACTGACTGACTCAATAAGTTGACTCATACTGAGCTTGCTCATCTAGGCTTATGTAAAATATTTTTCTAGCACTTTGGGATTTGCTAAGCCCTTATTCTTCTGTTGACCAGAAAGATTATTGTTGAATTGCTTGAGCTGGCATGACTTCTTCTTCTAGAGGTGGTATGTATCCTTTCTGTAAAATGTCCTTTTCCAATAATGGATTTTGCAAAAATAAAAGCAGCATAAATGAAATCATGAAAATGATATATGACTGGACAAAGAACTGAGTAACTCATGCAATGCAAGTAATGGATAAGATGAACAGCCTAAGTGATCATTGGTATCTAATGTCAAGATAAGTTGAGGAAAGCTCTTAACATATTGGATATCCTTCCTACCACTGTGCCCCGTGGAGGATTTATGAAAAGACAGGGATGAGAGTTTAGTGGGATGAGAGAGCATGAATGGATTAAAACCATACTACTGGAGAGAGTACCCACATTAAGAAGGTCACAAATCCATTGAAATATTCTCTTCCTGTTAACCAAAAGAGTTTCTATCACTGATCCATAGGGAATACTCTGGGTGCCTTTGTATCTCTACATTTTCATTGTGTGTTCCACTGATGTTGGGTTGGATATTTCCAGTGTGGTGTTCAGGTTAAGGCTTTGGGTTTTGGGTAAGCTTTACCCCTCCACCTAGATTTTGAAGTCAAGGCTCAGAGATATAGAGCTGGAAGGTATCTGAGAAACCACCCTCTGACCCTCCTCATTTTCAGATGAGGAAACTGAGGCCCTAGAAATTTAATTTACTTGGACAACATCATGTAGTTATGAGTGTTAGAGATGTAGTAAGAGTCAGAGATGGGATCTGAGTCTAGGTCTTCTGACTATTGAAGCAGCATTCTTTCCACTGTACCATATTGCTGTACTTTGCATAAAGTCCAGGATATAGCTTCTATTCATGATGATTCAAGGATGTATTTCTGGCATCCTTACTATTTGATAATGAGAAGGAATCAACTTGAAGGCTCAGAATAAAGGTATGGTACAACAAGAAGTTTCTTATTATAAACAAGGACTTACAAAGGAGAAAAGAATAAAACATCATCAAAATGTATAAATGAAGTAGATGGACTTGTCATATAGAGTGAGGTTAAGCAATAGATAACATATGATCCACTGATATTCTTTAGATATCAAGAGAAGCTGGGCTCAGTTTTCAGGATGTTGGGTGTATCATCTCTGGCAGACTCATGCAACAACATGGACAAGAGTTGCACAGGATGTATAGGCATAAATGGGCCATGAGCTACAGCATTGGATGGATTGTTTACAAAAAGTCCACAGACCTATTTGAATATCATAAATAATAGAATGCCTAGGCTGTGGAAGGTCACCTAGTTTGTCATTTAATAAAAAAATGGGAATAATTATCATTAAGATGAAAGACAAGAATCAAGTCAAACGGTTCTGTTAATAAGTGAAAATTCAGAGGCTGGCATATAGGAAAGTTCAGGTCCTGGAACTTGGATCTCATGGGCACCAAGACAGTCAGAACCATGGAGAGCTCTTAGTAGACCAAAGGCAGGAGGCTGGATCTTGCTTCAGTGTTAGTCCATAGTAAATGGAGTTTTATAGTTTGCTCTAGTGACTCTCTAGATTATAAAGAACCTTCTACCTGAGGGCAAGAAGCCTTGGCATGTTTGTGGTGGTTTGTTTGGTGACGCATTGCTGAGTTGTGAGGACACTGTAGAATCCCTTCTGAATAACTGTCCTTCCCTGGGGTTGGGATTTTATAGAATTCAATTTTGCTTCCCCTAAGTGATTCCCTGGTTTTAGATACCCTACAAGAGAGTTCCATGAAAATATGAAAATACACATTTACCAAACAGATGTTAGAGAATGGTGATTTTAATTACAAAGGAATTATTCTCTTACAGGATACAGTGTGGTATGTCTTTTAAAAATGAATGTCCTTAGTGAATTTAAAGGTTTATTGGTACAATGGATAAAGAGCCAGCTTCAAATCCAGGAAGCCCTAGATTCAAGTCCTGTCTCTGATGTATACTGGCTATGTGATCCTGGGTACGCAGCTTAACCTCTTAAGGCTCTAGACAACTCTTTCAGCCTAAAATTGCAGAGAAGGTGCCAACTGGAAACAGTAGAAAGAATTTCTTCACCTGAAAGTTCCCTATACCAATGAAAGTACAGACTCAGTGTTTATCCCCATGTTTAAAATAGGTTTCATTTTGCAAATAGTAGTGGTTTTGGAACCCAAATGGTATGGAGATGACTAGGACCTTTTAAAAGCAGAGGAGGTGGGTGCGCTGACCTATCTCCATCCATCAAATGAAATGCATTTATAAAGCACTTACCATACGCTAGGAGCAATGTTAGGCCCTGCAGGTAAAAAGACAAAAGCAGGATGGTTTCTGCCCTCAACATGCTTACATTCTATGGGGGTTAGGAAGATACAAACATAAAGATAGGTAAATATGAGATACATACAGGATATATGCAAAGTGATTTGGAAGATACTAACAACTGGGGGTTTCAAGGACTGGAGGTGAGAAGGTAGAATATTTCAGGAAAGGGGCTAGCTTGTGCAATGACAGAAATGGGAAAAGGAATATTAAATGTGGGGAACTGCAAATAGGCTAATTTGGCTGAAAAGTAGAGTTCATGCAGGGAAATAATGTGTAGTTAGACCATAAAAATAGTCTGAGGCCACAATACGAAGAACTTTAAGTGACAAAGAAAGGAGTTTTATTTTATGCATATAATATTGATCCTGAGACTCAGAGCTTGGGCAGGAGTATAGTCAGAACTTTGGAGAGCTCCAAGCAGACCAGATGCAGTAGCCTGAGTCTTGTTTAAGTACTGGCTTACAGTAAATAAAAAGATGTTTATAGTTTTCCCTGGTTCCTGATACATAGTAGTATAGAAATTAGATGCTTTAAAAATGCTCTTTGATTAACTGATCGCTTTATACCAGAGGCAATAAAAAGCAACTAAAGCTTCTTGAGGAGAGGAGCAGCATGATTAAACCTGTGGTGCATGAATATCAATTTGGTAATTGTGGAGGTTGGATTAGGGAAGTCGGAGAGGGGACAGGTAAGGCACAGGAAGTCTAAATTAGGGAGCTATTCCAGTATTCCAGTAAAGAGTCGATGAGAGTCTGAATTATGGTAGTTGCAGTGCAAGTGGACAGAAGGGGACAAATGCGAGAGATGTTACAGAGCTAGAATCAATAAGACACCTGATTGTATATAGGGTGTTAGTAAGAGTGAAACATTAAGTATGACTCTAGGTGGCAAAGTAGGGTGAGTGGATGAATGGTTGGTGGAAAAATGGAAGTCAATTGCCTCATTGGATTTTCTAGGAAACTTCCTGGTCATTAATTTTCTGTGACCCTGACTGCCTTGTTGCTCACTCTTGACTCCCCATTTTGCTTCTGTGATTTTGGCACTAATACCACATTGCTTGGGAGGGAGAAAAAATTTGGAACTCAAAATCTTGTACAAGTGAATGTTGAAAATTATCTTTACATGTAATTGGAAAAAATAAAATACTATTAAGTGGATCTTGGCACTAGTTATCCTTGACACTATTACATATCTATCTTCTTTCTAGGATCTCTTACCTACTTTTCCTCTCTAATATTTGGATTTTAATTTTGGTGGCTCCCTATCTGTACTTGATATCCAGTAATATTCCTACATCAGGGTAATTTTGGGTTCCTGGAACTCTCTCAACTGGAAGTCTCTAGGAATTTCATGTGGTTTTCTTCCCACAGTTCCGTGCCCTTCCTACATGACCTACATAGCTTCTCTGATGACCGGCACCCAAGAGTGGCTATTCACTCCTCAGATTCTATGAATATTTCAGAATGTGATATGAGAGAAATCTGGGAGTACGGAAATGGATAAAGTCTTCTTCTTGTCACTTGTTTTTTTCGCTGACACTTTTGTCCTCAGTTGTTCTTTCTGGTCCTGTCTTCTGGGCTCCTTTTGGTTTGTCATTTGCATCAATTTGTATCTTGTTTTCCATGTACTATTGTATGGAGAGGGTGAAGGGAGAATTTCTGATTCTACGTTTTATTTTTTTGTATTTATTTAGTATTTAATTTTCCCCCAGGTACATGTAAAAACAATTTTTAACATTTGTTTTTAAAACTTTGAGTTCCAAATTCTCTCCCTTCCTCCATCCCCACCCCCTCTCATTGAGAAGGCAAGAAATTTGGTACAGGTTATACATAATATTCTATGTTTTAAATGAATGAATCTTCAGTTTTCAGTTATAAGACCCCTGCTGATTATTCATCATTTTGCTTCTTCTTAGTCAAATAGGTGGATGTAGCATTCTGTAGCTAAAAGAAAACTGATATTAGAGTCAGAAGACCTTGTTTCAAGTCCTGGATCTCTCACTTATTAGCTGTGTGACCTTGGGTAGCACAGTGGATAAAGTGCTAGATTCAGAATTAGGAAAATCTGGTTAATCCTGCCTCAGATTGGTTATCTGTCCCTGGACAAATTACTTATTCTCTCTCAGCTTCCATTACCTCATCTATAAGATGAGGTGGGAGGATGTAATGACCTTTATGGTCCCTTTGAACTCTAAATCTACCATCCTACGATTCCTCCTTGAGGGTAGTTCTGACATATGTCATCAATTGGGAAAAATCCTATCAGGGAAAAGATGATGAATTCCATCTGCCATTGAATTGGAGGTGCTATGTCATGATGAATCTGCACGTAAATGTCCATGAATAGAGCAATCCAGCTATGTGAAAGAATCTGAGACATCCAAATGAAAGTGAGAGAAAACTAGGGCCAGAAAATGTGCCCGAGGGACAGGTAGAAAGCTTCAGGTATGGTGAGAAGTACAGAGCTGGGAAATAAAGTAAGCCAGCTTGTTTAGACGCCTATCACAGCCAAAATAGCATCATGCTTCTAGGATACAGGTATGTTGGTGATTTATTATTTTTACCCAGTGAAAGAGAGGAGATGAAAGAGGCTGGAGCAAGCCTACTGCTAGTCCCCTGCATCTTTGCCCTGATCACATACTTTCCATGACTGGATGCACTGGCCAATGTTATTCCATAGTCACAGTTCAAGGGACATCAAAAGTGATTGTTAAACAAGGCTTGATGACTTGACATGATTCTGAAATGACAGAGATGGAGCACTGACCATTAAGCTTCCCTGGTGGAGATAATAAGAGCAAAAATAAGAATATTTATATAGTGCTTTAAATTTTACAAAGCATTTTAATTATATTATCTTATTTGATTTTCATAGCAGCCATGATGGGTAGGTACTTTTATTATTCCCATTTTATAGATGAAGAAACTGAGGCCAAGAAAGGTTAAGTGACTTTCCCAGAATCATGCGGCTAATAAATATCTGAGGCTGACTTTGAACTCATATCTTCCTTATTCTGAGTCTAAAGTTCTATTTGATATACAACTTAGCTGTTTAGGTGATGTATAGATTTTAGTGGAAGAACAGGAGCTCATCTATAATCAATCCTTTCTCCAGGGTGGATGTCTTGTATATATGTAGGGTGGATATCTAGGACTGAGTATGGCTGTCCCATTCCTGTTGTGGTCAGATTAGCTTATTGGGTGCAAAGTTTATAGTCATGATATAGATGGGCTTATCCATCATATGGCTCAAATTGGGTTTTCATTTTCATAATAGGACATTTGTTTTTGATGATTGCAATGTTTGGGCATGCGGGCAATATTCAAGAATGTGCTAGAGTCATTCCAAATTGATGTGAATTGATTGAATTATCATGTGGCCTCAAAGGGTTCTAAGTTTATGTGATCATTGTGGACAATGATGGTATAGGTTCTATACACTTTGAGGCAATACTTTCATGTATCAAGTGTGGTTTTCCCTGTGAGCATCTTCTCCTAGGTAGTATAGATCCTTTCCACAAAGGTCAATTTGTAGGTAAGACCTTGGTATGGAATAGGCCACTGCAATTGATAATATTTCACATATTGGTATGCAATAAATTATTTTTTTTCAGATCTAGATACATCAAAAGATACTGAGAGGAACTGGCTCTTGGAGATGTTAAAAGCTCCATCTGCCACCGGTGCTCACTAGGTGTTGGTGAGGGGTACTGTCCAAGTAGACAACCTGGAGATGATGTGGTACCACTTTCTCTCCAAGCATCATCTAAGCCAGCAGGTTGTGACTTTTGGAATCTCAAATAAGCCTCATAGCAAGGCTAGTTCCGCAGAAGTCTGAAACAACTGTTTTTAGCACTCCACCATTCATAGCGCCCTATGCTGGGAGTTTGTAATATGGCAAGGCCCTCTGCCATTCGAGCTGCTGGTTGCTTTTAGGGCCAGACAATATTTACCTCCTGCCTGTTTGTGTCAGGAAGGCAATGGAGGGAGCACTTGCTCTGGAGGAAGATTACCTTAGTTTCTCATGTGTAAAATGAGATAATTAGAATAGATGCTCTCTGAGGTCCCTTCTAGCTTTAGATTTATGATTTTATAATTAGAAAAGCCACAGGTGAGTGGTTCAGGGAAGGAAGGAAGATCCTCATCTGAGGCCAAGGACTCACCAAGACTCTTGATTCAGCCACTCCAGTCAGACTTTGGGTACATACTCTGAATTAGCCATGTAACCTATTTCACCTCTGGTTATCTTATAAAATGAAGGATTGAATTAGAATATCTTTGGGATTCCTTTGAGATATGAATTCTATAAGCCCATGCCTATTTTCTACACATGGATCTTTAGGCAAAGGGATTAGATTAAAAGCTTTGTTCCAGGAAGGTTAGAACCTAAACACCAGCCCCTTTCCCCCACCCAATTCAGTTATTGGTCATATATTACAGTCATCACTACAGCTTCTAGTAGCCTTGATTATTCTTGTGAGTCTGTGTCTGTGTCTGTTCCTGTTAAGATCAGGAATAAATGCACAAATTATAGGAGGCAAAAGTCTTTGGGGGCAGTACTGCCCATCACCAAGCTCACCAAGTCACAATGTGGTGTCACTTGTAGGAGAATCTTGACTGACGATGAGTCTATTTGGTATGTCTGTTCCCAGAGGATATGTGAGATACTCACAGAAATTCGGTTCAATTCAATTTGACAAACATTTAAAAATACAGTGCTAAGCTGGGTATACAAAGACAAAGGCTCAACAGTTCTTGGCCTCAGGGAGATTACATTCTATTGGGTGGGCATACAGTATAAGGAGAGAGTAGTAATAACTAGGGTGATCAGGAAAGGACTGATGTCATAAGTGGCATCTGAGGTAGTCTTTGAAGAAAATGAGGGATCCTAAGAGGCTGAGGAGAGGAGGGAGTGGAATCCTGACATGCCATTCAGACCACCCATGCAAAGTCATGGAGTTGGGAGATGTCATATACCTTGAGGGGGCAGCTAGGTGGTGCAGTGGATAGAGTGCTGGGTTTGGAATCAGGAAGACTCATCTTCATGAGTTCAAATCTGGCCTCAGACACTTATTGGTTGTGCGACCCTGGGCAAATCACTTAACCATGTTTGCTTCAGTTTCCTGATCTGAAAAATGAGCTGGAGAAGGAAATGGCAAACCACTCTGGTATTTTTGCCACCCTCCCTTACCCCCCAAATAGGGTCATCAAGAGTTGGACATGACTGAAAATGACTGAATAACAACACCAATTTACCTTGAACGTCTAGCTGGATGGTTTGGCTAGAATGGAGAGTGTTAAGAGATGTGATATGAAATATGACTGAAAAGGCAGATGGGAGTCATAGTGTGGACTTCAAACTCCAGGAGGAAGATTCTGTATTTATTTTAGTGGGAATTGGTAGTCACTGAAGAGTTTTGAGTGGTGGGGTGTTTTAGGACCATCAATTTGCCAGCTGCCAAATATCACAGTAGCAGCCAGACACTTCCTCTCCAAACCAAAGCTTTTTAGCTTTTTAGTTTTCCTCAATCCGCTTAATTCCTACTTTTAAGCTGTATTTAGACTACCTCATTATATTCTTATAATTTCTTTATCAATTGTCTTTTTAGTCACTTGGAATTGTGAGGACCATGGTTGAGTAATTTAAACAGCTGTCTACAATTATCTTACAATGTTCTTTCAAGTGTTGGAGTCTCTCTGTGTCTGTGGGTGTCTCCTTATTTGTCATGGCATAGAAACTACCACAGTAATTGTACCCTAAGGAATGTTTCATCGCAGAATGTAGAGTCTTTCCCAGGTTCTTCTCAGCTCTGACCAACCTACCCTGCCCCTCCCGCACCCAACTAATGTCTTCTGCAAACACCTGTTATTGACTGTTATTCCCAAAGGAAAGCATTCTCTTCTCATGGGATTCTGAGATTAAGGCCAGCTTCTGTATTAGGTAGCCACCAAAAGGTGGGGAAAATGCTCCTCCAATGTTCAAAGGTATCCTAGTGGCCTAGCATTGGGACCAAAATTCCGAACAGGAGTTGAAGACAGTTGCTAAAATGCCACTGTTGAATAGGATGGGTTCATTTTAGTGATCTATTGTTACCCAGTAGTTCATATTAGTTTGACAAAGGGATATTAACCTGGAGTCATTGAACTTTTAAAAAATTGATCATTAAATTTCAATATACTTGGTTTTCTTTGTGATTCTATGTGTTTTATGCATTTGAAAATATGATTCTGAGAAAGGGTCTATAGGGTTCTGCCCAAGAATTCCGTTAAATAAAAAAATGTTAAAAACCTTTGATTTAACACCTTCTTAGCAGCTTGGTCTGAGAATCAGAAGAGAATAGACATAAGACAAGTAAGTATTGGGTGGAGGCTAGAGAAAAGGGAACGGTCAGAGTATGGAGTAATCTCATATTGGTAAGACCTGAATGGAGTGTGGCAGTGAAGAGGAAGAGAAGGATGTGTAAGAAGATGGAAGAGAAAGGTGGTGTGATGAAAGAACAATGAAAACCATCTATTGAACTTGAAGTCAGTAGACTTGAGTTTGAAACCCAGCTTTATCACTCACTGTCTGTGTGACCTTGGGTAAATCACTTAACTTTGAACTTTTCTCTCTGACTCTTAGTTCACTCATCTATAAAAGGGGCATATAATCCTCTCGCTATTTGCCACTGAAGACGGATATAGGGAAAGTAAATAGTGAAGTTGCTATGTCATAATTTGAAAAGGACTGAAGATTTTGAAGGGGACAACCATTCCCAACAGTGTCTTCCTGTCTTGTCCCAGTAGAACAAGGAGTAGGAGGAAAACTTGCCTGGAAGCAGGAACCCTCCTTCCCCCTCTTCCATTTTTTACATGTAAGCATACTATTACTGTTTTTATCATTGTTCATATTAATAATAATTATTATCCCTTCCATAACTTACTAAGGTTTGCAAGGCTTTTTCCTCATGAAATTTATTTGAAGTAGGTAGTACAAATAATTTTAATCCTCATTTTGCATATGAGGAAACCAATAATGAGTGAGGTCAAGTGGTTTGTCTAGAGTTGCACAGTAACTGTCAGGGCTGGGATTTGAGCTCAAATCTATGCTCTGTCCTCTATACAATGAACTAAACAGAAAGGTAAGCTCACATTTGTCTGGATTTAATAGGAAACAGTTATACCCTCTTTTCTACATAGTGAAAAGAATAATGACCTTGAAATAGGAAGACTTGAAATTGAGACTCAGCTTTCCCAGTTACTAGCTGTGTGACCTTCAGCAAGTCACTTGTTTTCTCTGGGACTCAGATTGCTCATCTCTAAAATGGGGGATGACAATAATACCTTTGCTACTTTCCTCACAGCATTGCTTTGAGGATGGTCATCGAATGAGATAATGAATTTATACGGTTTTGTAATGCTACATGAATGTTATTAGTATTAGCTTTTTCACAAAGAGAATGGATTCATAGATTGTTGGAGTTGGAACAGATATCCAAAGTCCAACCTTCACTTAATAAAATGAAGGCCCAGGGAGACTAACTGACTAAGAAGACTAAATGATTATTTCAAGGTCATATAGTTGCTCATAGCTAAGATTTAAACCCAGTCTCTTTATTTCTAAACTATCTGTTGCATTTTTTTGCTTGAGTTTTTGGAATCTCATTCCCATCCCCACCTCCCATTTATGTGCTCCTCAAACTTACTCCATGACCAAGAATAGAATCTGTCTCTGCCTTGGTCATTGGCTTTTAAACACTTATTGATTTCACATTTATTGGAGGCCCAATAGGATTGTAGCATGAATTAGATCCTTGAAATGGTACTTGGCTGCTCATTTTTTAAAAACAAAAAGTAAGTGCTAACGTCCTCCTTGGGAGCTAGCAGGGAACACTGTGATATGACTGTAAATTGCTTTGAAGAGATAATAAAGTGCTCTGTGAATATTTAATACAGCTCTGTAATATTTTGAACACGTTTATCCCTTTCCCTACCTTGTTTTCAGAATGTCTTTTATGGATTTCATGCTCTCCCCCTCCCAATTCCCATTTTCCTCCTCCTGCAGTCCAAATGTTCTGATACCTCCTTTTCCATATCTTCCTCTCACCTACCCTTGAAACAAAGAATAGGGGAGGGGAGAGCAGCATAGTTCCCATTGGAGGTGCTGGCCATCCTGTGCCCTAAAATGGGGCTAGCCCAGTGAGCTGATGATTCTCTGTGTAGCTGGATTTGAGGATGACCCTCCCCCATGTCCCAAAAATATCTTCCTTCCCTTCCTTGAGCTGGTACCCAATATTCACACTATTAGAGGTGTCATTTGCTTAAGACACCATTTCAGGAATGGCTTTGTGAAAGTACAAATATGTTACCTAGGAAAGGTTATGTAAACTAATCCATTCTCCTTCACCTGTCAGGATGAATTTGTTTAGATTAGCTAAAAGAGAGTTGATTCCTAAGGCAATGGGACACAAGATAGGGAAATTTTGATGTGTAGGAGGCTATTGTCAGGGAAGACAGGCTTAAGCAGGGTACTATGGTGGGAGTCCTGGAATAGTCTGAGAACACTGGGTATCTGGAGAGTGGCTGCTGGAAGGAAAGGGTGGGGTGCCATGTAGGGAGGGTGGGTCAGGAGCAATGATGATCACAGGATCATAAAGTTAGAGCTGGAAGATATCTTAGAAGTTATATAGTCTAATCTTTACATTTTATAGATGAAGATCATAGATCTATAACCTGGAAGAAACCCTAGAAATCATCTAGTCTAATCCATTTGTTTAACAGATGAGGAACTTAGGCCTAGAGAGGTTCAGTGACTTGGCCAAGGTCATACAGTTAGTAAGTGATCTAGTCAGGGCTTGAATACAACTCTTTTAGCTCCATATTCAATGCTTTTTTTCCACTGTACCCTGATGCCTTTGACAAACAAACAGCTTCACAATCTTGTTCAGGGCTGTCTCTGCTTGAAAGGGATCTGACCAAGAATGGGGCTCTTTGCTTCCAGCCACTTTCAGGAGCTGAGCTCTCCCATTCCTTCACCATCCCTTTCCTTCTCCACAATTCTGTGCCACGTTCCAGGAAAAAGAATGTGAATGCTCATTACCTTGTACTCCTTGAAGCCTATTATATAGTTCTGCAAGGACCCATGGAGCTCATCTTTAACTGCTAAAGAGAGACGAGATATCACGGGTTTAAAATAACTTGAAATTCACCAGGGTCACTTCAGAAGATGCTCCCAGCCAAGAAGCTGCTGTTCAGCATAAGAAAAAAAATTCCAGCATCACACGCAAGCACACACAAAACAAGCTATTAGTAGCTCAGAGATGAGATGGAGAGTCCTAGTTCTAGCGTTGTTGGCTAAAAATGTCCTTTGCTGGAACAGAGTTCAGAATGGGGTCACCTCAAGAAGAGAAGGGAGCTTGTGGGGAGGAATTGGAAGAGGGAAGGCAGGGAGTCAAATGGGTTGGGATTCATTTTGCCTTTTTTTTTTTCAGGAAGCTTTGGCTTGTATGGCTCTTTTGAAATAGACTGTAGACATGAGCAGTCCTTTTTAAGGGACTGTGGGGCTGAGTTGAGATGCAGTGGGGAAGGGGCAATGTATTCTCCTAGAGTTGGCATGTTAAGTATATTATTGATCTGTGTGGTGCTTCACAGATCCCTGGACAGTGAACTCTTAATTACCTCATTTGTAGGTTATCCTGGACAAGTTTCTAATCCCAGCCTGGCTTCCTCTTGACACCCAGACTATGTTCCTCTTGCTTCCTTGTCTTCCCTTCCCCTTTGGCAGTGTGCTCAGGGAATGTAGACAGATTTTTACATTAACTGAAACAAACCGTAATTGAGATGGTAAATCTGATGTTGCTCAGAAAACAAGATAATGCTTTGCTTTCCAGAGCTCTGATTTCGGAAGCAGCTGCTGTTTGGAATGATCTATATTCACTTCTATTAGTATGCATTGCAGAAAGTTTACTCTGGAAGGGGTCTTGGGGATCTTCTAGTCTCATCTCCCAGAGGCCCAGGGAAGTTAAGTGATATGCCCCAGACATTTGTGGCAGATCTTGGACTAGAACCCAAGTCACTTGACGCACATCAAGGCTTCTTCCATGAGAGCTCACTATCACTAAGAATTCATTGCATTTTATCATCCTGGCTATCAATAACTATTCTGAGAGGCCATTCTGTGTGTATGTCTATTTTAGGGATTTATAAATAGTAATAACAACTGACCTTCACATAACACTTTTAAGGTTCTTTTTTTCACTTAACAGTATTTTATTTTTTCCAATTATATGTAAAGATAGGTTTCAACATTCATTTTTTTTTGAGAGGGGAGGGCAGAGCAACTGGGGTTAAGTGACTTGCCCAAGGTCACACAGATAGTAAGTGTGTCAAGTGTCTGAGGCTGGATTTGAACTCAGGTCCTTCTGATTCCAGGGCTGGTGCTCTACTCACTGCACCACCTAGCTGCCCCCAAACATTCATTTCTTTTATGCAATTTTGATTTTCAAATTTTTCCCTTCCCTTCTTCCCTTCACCCTCCCCAAGACAGCAAGAAATATGATATAGGTTATACATATACAATCATGTTTAACATATTTCCACATTAGTCATGTTGTGAAAGAAGAATCAGAACAAAAGAGAAAAGCCATGAGAAAGAAGGAAGCAAACAAACAAACAAAAAAGAAAATAGTATGCTTCAATCTGCATTCAGACTCCATAGTTCTTTCTCTGGATTTGGAGAGCCATTTTCCATCATGAGTCTTTTGGAATTGTGTCGCATCATTGTATTGCTGAGAAGAGTTGAGAAGATCAAAGCTAATCATTGCACAATGCTGCTGTTACTGTGTACAATAACCAATTCTTTGCCACCACAAAAAGGACTGCTATAAATGTACATGTGGGTCCTTTCCCCCTTTTGATGATCTTTTTGGGACACAGACCTAGTAGTGGTATGGTGGATCAAAGAGTATGCACAGTTTTATTGCCCTTTGGGCAGATTGTTCTCCAGAGTGGTTGAATCAGGTCACAACTCCATCAACAATGCATTAGTGTTCCAATTTTCCCACATCCCCAACATTTATCATTTTCCTTTTCTGTCATGTTAGCCAAACTAACAAGTGTGAGGCGGTAACTCAGAGTTGTTTTAATTTGCATTTCTCTAATCAATAGTGATTTAGAGCTTTTTTTCATGTGAATTTATATGGCTTTAATTTCTTCATCTGAAAACTGCCTTTTCATGTCCTTTGACCATTTGTCAATTGGGGAATGACTTATATTCTTATAAATTTGACTACGTTCTAAATATTTGAGAAATGAGGCCTTTATCAGAAACATTAGCTATAAAAATTATTTCCCAGCTTTCTGCTTTCCTTCTAATCTTGGTTGCATTGGTTCTGTCTGTGCAAAATCTTCTTAATTTAATGTAATCAAAACGATCAATTTTGCATTTCATACTGCTCTCTATCTCTTGTTTGGTCATAAATTCTTCCCTTCTGCATAGATCTGACAGGTAAACTATTCCCTGCTCTCCTAATTTGCTTGTGGTATTCGCCTTTATGGGTAAATCATGTACCCATTTTGACCTTTTTTGGTATACAGTGACACCTTTTAAGGTGAGCAAGATGCTTTTCATACATTATCTCATTTTATCATCACAAAAAAACATTTTAAAGAAAGGGAAACTGAATTCAGAGAGGTTAAGGGAACTGACCAAGGTCACAGAAACAGTAAGTATATAAAGCAGGATTTGAATTCAGGTCTTCCTGACTCTGGCTTTAGTGCAATATCCACTACACTTCAGATGCTTGTTTAGTGAGGTCCCACATGTTGCAAGGGCTATTTCTTCACATGTAGCATAAAGGTGTCATTGTGTGACTTGACTCCTACTCTTGCCAACTCTGCCTCACTCATCACACAGGGCAGGGCAGTCATGTCCACCAAAGAGGAGAGACTCTCCCAGATGGGCTTTGGGATTGGGGTTACACTTCTATTAATGAAAAGTTCAAGTTTTCAGCAGCTCTAGAATTTCCACAGATATTTACTCAATGTGAACTGATAGAATAGGGTGGTTTAACTTTAGGAAACCCCATATTCTATAAACTAATGGAACTTTCTTGGTATTAGATTGGACTTCCAAAGTCCACTACCAGTTCTGAGTTTAGAAAAAGTGGGTTTGAATTCTGGCTCAGCTGCTTACTAGCTTTGTGACCATTAAACCATTTCATCTTCTTATAGGATGGTCAATTTATCTACCAAATGAGAAAGCTGCCCTAGATAATCTCCAAGGTCACTTCTGGCTCCACATCTGAGGTTCTTGTGATCAACGGCTATGGAACTCCATGTATGGTTTCGCTTTCCTTCTCTTAATGTTCATCTATCTGCTTTCAGAGTTTCTGTTCTACCACTAGCTGAGCAAGTAGAATGTAGAGATTTTCTACTTCCCCTTTGAAGCTCTGAAATGACCCTACCAAGTTGTGGAATGAACACCTTATGTGATGTCCAATCACCTCAAAGCAAGCATTCGACGTTTCCATCTGGATCACTGTCCCACACATCTTTCCCTAAATTTATAGCCTTCTTAGGTTGATATACTTAGTTCATCGATTTCTGGACCTGCCCCAGGAAAGGAAGACTACTGTGAATCAGGCGTGTAACTAAGTTAGGTGACAGTGGCTTTGTACAGGGGCATCAAAAGCTAGAGGGTGCTGACATCATGTACACTCCTTTAGCAAAGTCAGTGAACAATCATTTACTAAGAATCTACTATAATAATAGTTAATGTTCATATAGCACTTACTATGGGACAAGTACTTTGTAATTATCTCATTTAATCCTCAGAACAACCTTGGGAAGTGGGTGCTATTATTATCCTCATTTTATAGATGAGGAAACTGAGTTTAAAGTCACTTGCCCAAGGTCACACAGCTAGTAGGTGTCTGAGGCTGGATTTGAACTCAGGTTTTCCTGACTCCAAGCCCAGCATTTTATCCACTGCCCCACCTGGGTCCCTGTTGTTTGTATGTCCTTCATTTTTGAAGAGGACCAGTGATATCATGGGGTGATGTCTTGACTTGTACACGAATTGGATTTAAGTGACATAAAGTTGCACAAAGTCTTCAGTCTCATTCTTTCAGAGCCATCAAAGTGGAGTGGCAGGACAAAAATCATGATGACAATGACTGGTAATGGCCCAGGATGCAGTGGATGACCTTGACATCTTCAATGTCTGACTGTGCTCTAAGCACTCCACAGAGCTTGCTTCAGCTGCCATCATGGCTGTTGGAACAAATTGTTCTCATCTACCCATTCCCCTTGGGAAAGTCTTCATATGCTTAGGATAGACCACCCTCCCCCAAATCAATGATGGGCTTGAGGTCTGTTGGTCACACTCAACCTGGTTTAGCCCATCTGCAGATATTTTATTGTGCTGTGGCTGCTATGCATGCTACAGCTTCTTGGACCTACAGGTGAAGGTTGGGTGAATCAGGTGGACACCAAACATGGATGAGCAGTCCTGGAAAGTCTCCAGGAAGCTGTCACACCAGAGGTCCTAGTCCTTTGGAACACCCCATACACCTCAAGTTCCCTATTATGTATCAGGCACTGTGCCAAGTGCTGGGGATACAAAGAAAGCCAAAAACAGTCTCTACCTTCAGTGAGCCACCATTGTAATGAGTGAGAAAATGTGCAAATAATGAGGTATGTAAAAGTTGTACGTAAAATGGAAGACAATCTCAGAAGAGAGACTTCTCCCCCACAGCTCACTCCTCCTTCCTCTTAAGCAGTTGGGAATGCTGGAAAAAGCCTCCTGTAGAAGTTGGGATTTGAGCTGGGGCTTGAAGGAAGCCAAGGAAATAAGACACAGAGATAAGGAGAGAGATCATTTTAGGCATGGGGGATAGCCAGAGAAACAGTCTGGAGATGGGACGTCAGTGTCCTGTACAAGGAGCAGCAAATAGGCCAATGTTTCTGGGACATAGAGTACATTGAGGGGAGTAAAGTATAGGAATCCTGGAAAGCTAGGAATAGATTGGGTTACAAAAAGATCTAAAAATCAAACATTAATTTATAATGGATTCTGTGACAAGTACACACCTTAGAAAAATCACCTTGGTAGCTGAATAGTGCATGGATTGGAGTGGGGGGTTGAATTAAAGGGGGGAAGATCAGTGAGAAAGCTATTGCAGTAGTCTAAGAGAAAGACGATATGGGGCCCAAAATATAATTGTGGCAACTGGTTCGTAAGAATAACTGATTGGAACAGAAAGTTACTAGGTGGAGCACCTGCCCTCCTTACTACTTGCAGTCCTCAAGGAGGAGCTCTTCCTTGCCCACAGCTGCATACTCAGCAGCACTTTATGGTGTCCTGGTACCTCCCCCTATATTGGCTGGACTCCCAAGATCTACATTTCCCTGACGATAGGGTATTATCCTTACATCCCCCCCACCTTCCTTAGCTGAACTTTTCTTAAAAAAAATAATTCGAGGACACGTTTCTTACAGTTCGCCCTGGACATCCAAAATGCTAGTTTTAGCTCTGATGAAATTGATCAGACTTGTGCACCCTGGGGCACACCATAGGGAAGATTCTGAAAACCAGTAAGCACCAAGAGAAAGGATGAGTAGGATGCTGCTGGGAAGGAAGGTTAAGGAAGGACATTCCCTCTTTTGGGTGTTTAATATTAAATCTGTACTTTCCGTAATAAGAAATGACTTCAAATTGCAGAAAAATTCACATTCCAACCCAAATGCCCAGGGAACCATTTACTTCCCTGACAACATATGGCCTCATTAAAATGCATAATAATCACCTTTTGGATTTATATAGCACCTTCCTTCTGAAGCTTTCATGATTAGGGCAGCCTCTCCAAATAACAATTAAGATGTTGGTGCCTGGTATTTATCTAGGATTTTACTGTTTACAAAATGCTTTCTTTCATTTTATCTTCCCAACAACCCTGCTGGATAGGTAGTCCAAATACTATTATCTGTATTTTACATATGAGGAATCTGGTGGAAAGAGTGGTTTTTCCAAGGTCATGTAGGCTACTGAATGACAGAGCTGGAACTTGAACCCGGCATCCTGACTTTGGATCCTATGTCCACAGCTGCAAGAAGGCACAAGAGGCTGAGGGGGCAATGTGATGATAGAAGAAGTCTAAGCTGAGTATTAGGAGATTTGGTTCCTAACACCAAGTCTGATTCCTTTGGTAAGTAAATTCACCTATGAGCCTAAGCTTTCACATCTATAAAATGGGAATAGAAATACTTCTATCATCTACTTCACAGGGTAAATCCATCTTGCAGGGTAGATTTCCTTCATCTTAAAGGAGAGTGTTTTATAAACCTTTAGCTTTATGAGTGTGAGTTATTATTTCCTGGAATCATGTAATTAATGAGAATATTTGTTCCTCAAATTCCCTTCTTAATCTTCTTACCTCTACTGCTGTTGTCTTTGGCCATATCTCTTTTTAAAATATAGAGAAGAAAACAGATATAATGTAGCTCATAAATACATAAATTTAGGTACACCATGGTACATACCTTATCACTCTATAAGAGAACCACCATACAGAAAAACCTTTGAGTTAGCAGTTTTCCTATAACATAATCTGTGCATGGCATAGGAGATTGGGATTTTTGGCCATTATTTTAATTTATTTAATTGTAGTTTTTAATAACAAATGTATTGATATATTGTTTTAAAAATCACCTTTATTTCCCAGTATAGCCCTTCCCCCTCATGTTCCCAGAGAGCTATTCTTTATAACAAAGTTTTTTAAAAAGGGAAAAAAAAGACCAGATCAGCAATACTAACCAATGTATTGAAAGTCTGACATTATATGCAGTGTTCCATATCTGTAGTACTCTGCAAAGAAGCAAGGGGAGATGCCTTCTCATAACTATTCTTGGGGCCAAGTTTCATCATTATAATTTCTCAGTATTTAGTCTAAATTGTTTGTAATATGGAGTGTTACTCCTGTCTCTTGAGGCTGGTATTAAAAAAAAAGCATTCTACTTACTTTTTGAGGTGGGAGAGAGAAGGCTGCCATCTAGTCCTGAATAGATCTAAATCTCTGAATAGTAGAATATATCCTATTTGTTAATGGTAGAACAACATGTTTGCATTGCTAAACTCCCCCATTTTAGGCTGTGGGTATTAGATGTTCCAGAGGCAAAGCAGAAGCCATCTTTTACCACCTGGGAATAAGATCTGAAGGAGAACAAAAAGGGTTTCCAGGGTCTCCAAAAGGCTTGAAACAGTTGGGGCCTAAAGAAAGAAGCCAAGGTATTGGTACAGGGTAAGAGTCTTATTCTTATGACTTCATATGGCAAGAACACACTTGATAACTTGTCCAAAGACCCTCATGGAAATTAAATGACTAATGCTTGAGGCCATTTCCATTTGTGAGACTACAAAATCCAATGACTTATGAATTTAAATGGCCCGGGAAATGAACGCTCTCCCCCATTATTCATGTATTTTACTTATAGGTGGAACCCTTCATGGAGCTTCCAAGGTAATTATAGGAAAGCTTGGACTTTATCAAGTTGGAGGATCATTTGGAATGAAGTCAATTGGGATCTTTCACTGTTGGGGAAGCAAGGAGACCATGGCATCACTTGGTTCAATTCAATTCCATAAATATTTATTCAAAAAGCATCTCACTTGGCAGTGGAGAAAGGCTATGGTTCTAAGTACTAGACTCAGGAAACATTCAAGGACTTTTCAGTAGCCTGCTTCCATTGAAGACTACCAGGATGATTGCATCATCCTTAAAGGAAGACTAGGTGGGGTTTTGAGGTGGGGATAATATTTAGGACATTCTCCATAGTCAAAAGAAGTATAAACCACAGATTTAGGGCTGGGAGAAATCTCAGAGGTCATCTAGTCTAACCCCCTTATTTTATAGAGGGGAAAATTTATAGAGGCCCTAGGAGAGTGACATGACCAAGGTCACATAGGTGGTAAGCCCTAGAGGTCAGATTTGAGCTCAGGTCCTTTGACTCTAGAGCCAGTATTATTACCTCTGTACTGTACCAGTTCCTATATGAATCATCATTTCTGGTAGACAAGCAATGAGGCTACAATAGAGACACCAAATAGTATGCCAGGGCGTAATCTTTCCGTGTGCCAGGGCATGATCATCCTCACTTCCGTGTGTATAACATTTTGACTATCTCACTCATTATTCCTCCTCTACCTAAAATAATTTATAGCCAGCAAAATAAAGACCCCCATGAAAATTATAAGGTGCACTGGTGATATGTTTCATCTGGATCAATCACTTGATGTGTCAGAGAGGGCCTTGTAATGTATGCATTATACTATCGACAAGCACTTTATTCACAACAAGTCTGGGAATTGGTGGTCTCTTTCTGACTCACAGGTGTCCAGGGGCTGCCCTGGGCTCAGCCATATATTAAAGTTTTGTTTAGTCCTGGGGTCTCGGCCTTTCTGGTTGATGCCGAAATGATCTGTTTAGTCTGCATGTCTTCCTGAAGGAAGGCCCTTGGTAGAGACCGCCATTCTGTGTTCATCTGGGGATGGAGAGGCTGATAGAACTGGCTAGAAGTCAAATAAATTACTGTTGGGGTGAAGCTGGGATGCTCAGACAACTGAAGGCTTTGCTAGTGAGCATGTACTTGAAAAAATTGCTTTGAGCTTTGTCCTGTTGGTGCTGTGAAGAATCCTTACTGGAAAAGGTACTAGCCTACCTTCTTGTTGCACCTGTCTCTTCTGTTTCTTCTCTTCCTCATTAAAGCTTAAGTGGTAGAAGGATGAAATGTGTATGTGGGTGGCAAAGGGGGACATAGGATGGGAATTCTTTCAGTTTTTCGCCTCCTACCTCAACTCTCTCTTCTTTCTATCTCCTCATTGTCATTCCAGTTCACCGTCTCATTATAATCTTGCTTGCATGATTGCAGTAGTCTGCTTATAAGGTTTTTTCTCTTGAGGCCCCACCTCCACCAATCAAGCCTGTTCATGGTCATCAGATCACACCTTCTAAAGTACAGTTCTGATTACATCATTCCCTCATTCAAAAATCTTCAATGGAGCTTCAGAAATAGTTATGAGATGCAATATAGATGTGGGGGTTGAGACTACTCTCTTTTCATCTTTCTACCAATGTCACTGGCTGCCTAAGTTATCTGTCAGTCAGCATCAGACCAGCCAGAAGGATTTAAAAAAATTAATTGTCAGGATTTTGTTGAGTTTTGTGACGTGAATTGACAGCCCAATCAGCCAGTGACCCAAGGATACTTGAAAGTTGAAGTTCACTGAATGTGTGAGCCCTCATCCTTATCCTTCTGCAACTCTCTTCTGCTGATCTAACAGAAAAGGTCCCCAGCAGCATTCTGAGGTTGTCCAATGTGTACCATTGTGGCAGAAGTCCAAGTTAACATCGTACAGCATGGGAACTCAGACTATTGCTTAATGTCTCCCTCTGGGAAAAAGTCACTGGATTTGGAGTCAGAGGACTTGCTCCTTGCTGACTGTGCGACCTTGGTCAAGTTGTCCATCCTCTCTGGGCCTTCTTCATTTCATCATCTTTAAACAAACGGGTTGAATTAGATGACCCTTAAGGCATCTTCCAGCTTTGAATTTATGATCCTACAATCCATAAGTGTCCAGGAAGCTAGAATTTCCAGCTGTGGTCCAGGCTTCCCCAAATGGAGCAGCGCTTCCAGGTATTCCACTGTGGGTACAGGTCAGTTCTCTTAGCTTGCCTTCTTTTTTTATTTTTCAATACCTATTGCCATAGTTGTAGGGTCATAGATTTAGAGCTGGAAGAGAGCTTGGAGGCTGGCAAGCCCAAACCCCCTCATTTTACAGATGAGAAAACTGATGTTTAGGACCAAGTGACTTGCTCTTGCTCACATATCGAGTATATCAGAGGCAGGATTCAAACCCAAGTTTTTGTAACTCCAAGTGCAGCACACTGTCTGCTACTTCATCCTAAGAGTGTGTAAAGACCATAGTCTTCCCTTGTAGGATTTTAAAATCACTGTATTTTTTTTCTTGGCTGGTCTAACTTATGCAGTACTGACTTTTATACATGATTCTACTTTGATCTCTTATTTATGAAACAGCCTTCACAAGCCAAGAATATAAATATCATTACAGGCACATTGTACCATTTTACACACCAATTTTAAGTCAGAGGGTTTACAGGTTAGAGATTATATTCACATACAACCCCCAATTCTAATATCTTTGCACTATGTTTGGGCTTGGAACTATCTTGGAAATTTCATACCAACCTACTGGTGTGTGTCTACATACTAGGGCCAATTCCTGGAAGTTCATCCATTTGCAAATAATTGTGCTGTTTTTGAATGGTTAGATAGTCTCTGTTCGGGTTGAGAGAGTGATTTAGGAGGATTCAAATGCAAATTATCTCTGCCTTGAGCTAAGCAGAATAAGAGAAGCAAAGACTTTTATTAGGAGATAATTATGAGGTTTTTGGGCTTTACTTGATAACTTTGAAGGGCAAAGAAGATAGCAGAAGTTATTCTCATTTAGGCAAGGATTCTGTTAAACTCAGCTCAAGTCAAAGCTAATTTGACATTTATTTTAGAATCCTACCATTTCTAAGGTGTATTGACACTGTAATTGTTGGTAAAGGAGGAAAAAGGACCTATGCTCTGGTGGTAAGAATGAAGGGAAAAAGGTTAGTAGCTTTTCCCCTCCCCCTCCATTATTTCTAAGTGCTTGCCTAAGAGCTACATTAAAACTTCAAGGTAGTTTATATAACTCTGATATGAGTTGCAGGGTCATGGTGAGTATTGAAAGGAATTCCCTTGACCTAACTCTAGTAGGATAGAAGGCTGGGGGAATTCCTGTTGATGGGAGGTGAGAACAAATTCATAAAATATCTTGGCAGACTCCACAAGAATCCTTTTATGTGCTAGCTAACAGGGCTGTAAGGCTGGACTAAAAGCTGAATTGTCTTGATCAGTCCACAAGCAATGTTGGCTGGGTAAAGGCTCACAAGAAAGCACTCCCTTCAAGGAAGAAAACATAGCTGATGATAGCACCAATAGATTGGCAGCCTAGCTCAATGAAAAATGAGTGAATAGAAGCCTCAGAGGCTGATAAAATAAAAACTGAGACAGCCAGAGAGAGCAGCTTCTCTGTAGATACAAGTTCTGGTTCTTTGTGTAGTCTCCTCGAGGGACTCATGTCTATCAAGGAACTATGTATCCCTAGACAAGGAGAGCACCATGGGGCACCAGAGATGACAGTGGATTGCAGCTGTGGAATTGTGTAAGTGGATAGAATGTACAAATAAGTAAAAAAAATATTAAGTTAGAAGACTTTGGTTAATTTTAGGTTTACAATGTAGAAAGTAGCTCCTCTCACTTCACCAATTTACATTGAATCATTATCTAATTTCATGACTTGGGAGAGGCTGAGGATGGCTCACCAAATCTATCTAATAATTCTGTCAGCACCCCACTACACCCACCCACCACCTGTCTTTGAAGGACACATTCTCCAAAACATCACTTGGATTACTTATTTCTTTTCTAAATGACAGCTCAAGGCTGACTTACACTGGAGAATGTTGTTTCAATCTCCCTTCCCTCTGCCTTGACATTTCACTCCTCTAGTCACCTATGTTTGATCACAAGACCTGGATGGACTGTAATATTTTCTTTTTCTGTTTTTAAAAAAATTATTATTTATTCATTTTAAACATTCTTTTCTTCTTAAATTTTGAGTTCCAAATTCTCTACCTCCTGCCCCTCTCCCACTCCTTGAGAAGGCAAGCCATATGATATCAATTATACACGTGAAGTTATGCAAAACAAGTATGCTTCAATTTGTACTGAGAGTTCATCAGTTATCCCTCTCTGGAGGCGGATTGCATTTTTCATCATGAGTTCTTTGGGATTGTTTCGGATCACTGTCTTGATCAGAGTAGCCAAGTCTTTCACAGTTGATCATCATTACAATATTGCTGTTACCGTGTATAATATCTCCTGGTTCTGCTCACTTCACTTTGCATCAATTCATATTAGACTTCCCAAGTTTTTCAGAAATCTGCCTGCTCATCATTTCTTATAGGATAATAGTATTCCATCACAGTCATATACCACAACTTGTTCAATATTCTCCGATTGATGGTCATCTCTTCAATTTCTAACTCTTTGCCACCACAAAAAAAGCTGCTATAAATATTTTTGTACAAATGGGTCCTTTTCCTTCTTCTGTGATTTCTTTCTGATACAGACCTAATAGAAGCATTGCTGGGTCAAAGGGAATGCATAATTTTATAGCCCTTTGAGAGTAGTTCCAAATGGTTCTCCAGAATGGTTGTACCAGTTCACAACTGCATCAACAATGCCATGATTAGTGTCTTGATTTTTCCATATCCCCTCCAGCATTTGTTATTTTAATTTTCTGTCATGTTAGCTAGTCTTATAGGTGTGAGATGGCATCTCAAAGCTATTTTAATATGCTTTTCTCTAATCAATAGTGATTGAGGGCATTTTTTCATGTGATTATAGATAGCTTTGATTTTTTTTTAAACCTTTTTTTGAATTTGGGCTATCCTAGTTCTTAGAGAGAGCTGAAGTTGCTTTATCTTTGGTGTATAATTTCTCTTTTGGAGAGGTCTGAGAGGTTGCAGGGATTAGAGAAAGTGTCTAGTCTGCTATCTTGTTGCTCATGTGACCCAGAGACATAGTATATGATCAATAAGCAATTATTGGATGCATGCATAGTAGGTGCTCAATAAATATTTGTTGATTAATTATTTTGAGTTTCTTTAATAATTATTTAGAGAGCCCATAACTTATAAGCATGCATATGTAGTATTCATACATATGTGCATACATACATATAATTCTTAATAATAATAGCTACCCTTTATAAAAGGCTTTAAGTTTTATAAAGTGCCTTACAAATATTATCTCATTTGATCCTCACAACCATCCTGGAAAACAGATGCTATTTTTAGCTTCATTTTACAGAGAAGGAAACTGAGGCAGATGAAGGGTAAGTGACTTGCCCACTGTCACATAGTTAAGAAGAGTCTGAGCCTGGATTTGAATGCAGATCTTCCTGACTTCAGGTCAAGAACTTTCTCCATTGTACCACTTAGCTATTCATTGGTAGGCTTTATCTGCCCAAATAGATTGTAAATGTTTTAAAGGCATGTACTTGGCTCTCCTTTTGTATCCTCTGGTGTACTTAGTACAACACTGCTATTTGTATGGTGGGTCAAAAGAAATGCTCTTTGAATTGAAGTGTTCAGGAAAATATTGGGGATATGAGGGTATGTAAAATATTCTTTTTAAGCCTTCAATGATATTTATTAATAGTAATAACATTATTTTCCTAAAGAATCCATATAATTCCCATATCTACTATATTATTTTTCTGCATGATATTCCCAGGAGGGAAGTATGGAAAAAATGTATCCTCTCCATTTTTAGTTGAAGAAGGAGAGGTACTGAGCTAGCGTTCAAAGGAGTAGACCAGACACCTGCAGTCTAGAGCAGAGGAAGAAGAGGAGAGGGAGAGAAAAAGCATCTAGTAAGTAGTTACTATGTGCCAGGCACTGTGCTAAACACTTAAAAATATTATCTTGAAGAAATTAAAGCTATCTCTAGTCATAAAATGCTCTAAATCATTATTGATCAGAGAAATACAAGTTATGAAGTGCTACCTCACACCTATCAGATTGGCTAATCTGACAGAAAAAGGAAAATGACAAATGTTGGAGGAGATATGGAAAAATTGGGACACTAATGCATTGTTGGTGGAGTTGTGGATCGATCCAATCATTCTGGAGAGCAATTTAGAACTATACCCAAATGGCAATCAAACTGTACATACCCTTTGATCCAGTACTAGCGGTACTAGGTCTGTATCCCACAGAGATCATAAGGACACACATGCACAAGAATATTTGTAGCAGCTATTTTTGTGGTGGCAAAGAATTGGAAATTGAGGGTATGCCCATCAATTGGGGAATGGCTGAACAAGTTGTGGTACGTGAATATAATGTAATACTATTGTGTATAAGAAATGATGAGTAGGCCAATTTCAGAAAAACCTGGAAAGACTTACATGAACTGATGCTGACTGAAGTGAGCAGAACCAGGGGAACATTGTATACAGTATCTGCAACATTATGTGATGATCAACTATGATAGACTTAGCTCTTCTCAGCAATACAATGATCCAGTACAATTCCAAAAGACTCATGAAGGAAAATAATATCCACATCCACATCCAGAAAGAACTGATGGAGTCTGAATGCAGATCGAAGAATACTATTTTCACATTCTTTTTTTTGTATTTTTTTTCCTTTTGTTCTGGTTCTTCTTTCACAACATGACTAATGTGGAAGTATGTTTAACATGACTGCATGTGTATAAGCTATATCAGATTGCTTGCTATCTTGGGGAGGGATAGAGAAAAAATTTCAAATTCAAAGTCTTATGAAAAATAAATGTTGAAAACTATATTTACATGTAATTGGAAAAAATAAAACACTATTTACAAAAAATTATCTTATTTGATCTTCACAATAATGCTGTGAGAAAGGTGCTATTCTTATCCCTACTTTTACAGTTGAGGAAAAACTGAGGCAGACAGAGGTTGTGACTTGCCTAGGATCACATGACTATTAAGTCTCTGAAGCTAGAAATGGACTGAGGTATTTTTGCCTTTAGGCCCAGCACCACACCATTTAGTGAGGAAGGAAATTTGTTATAATCGTCACGGCAGAAACTCTGGTTTGTGGAACTGAATGACAGCGGCTATTGCTAATAATCTTGAGAAAGGGCATCTACCTTTTGTTGCAACAATCTGCTAGAGGTTGCTGAAGGGGTGTAAGACCCACCAACAACCAGCACACAGAAAACTGTCAACACAGGTTCTTTTGATCTGCTTTACTAAGGAAAGCAACGTTAAGGGGTTAACAATCTTACTTTAATCCAGCCTACAAATATCATTCACTTAGTTCAGGGGAAAAATCTAGCACCCTGAACTTCAGAGCAAATACAAACAAATTACAAACATCAACAGACAGACCTTGTCTGATTCAAATCTCAATGCATAGTTACCAGAGTTTAACAAAGTCCGAACATCCGGGTTTACAAGCTGGAGGGCTCTTAACTACAGCTGCCCAGAGTCTCCACATCAACACACCTCCAAGAGTGAGAGGCCCCTTGCAAATAGCTCTTCTCTCTCTTTTTATATACTCTTTAGCCATCTTTAAATGTCATCTGAGCCACCAGAACTTAGGTTCCTACTATTGGCTCTGGTCTTAGCAACTCCCCTTAGGACCCTGAGGGCTTCATGCCCACATAGGCTTAACACCTAATAGATAGAGGTTTGGGCCTGGTGTTTAGCACCTAGTAAGACTCAATCAAAGACACCCAACTTAATTGATATTGCATCTTTCTTCCCTTCTGACACTACCTATAGCCAGCCTATAAAAGCAGAACTAGCCCAGACTTCTGAGGTTGTGTCCCCTAAATGTCCCTTATCCTGAGAACTGAAAAGAAGAAGGGCACAAGAACCAAGTAAGATCTTTTTGTGCCAGAGTAGCACAGCCTTTGGGAGTTAGGTTATCAGGGTGTCTTTCCTTGTGAGACTTCATTTGTATTCTGTTGTATTTTGAGTATCCTAGAGGGGGAATCCAATGCACGGTGCACCATGCAGGAAATTATTGGAGAACTCTGATACAGAATAGGCTACTACTCAAGATTGAGCAGTGATGACTGTGTCACAAGGTCAGTAGTAGCTGTTCCCTTGACAATACCTGCCTCAGACAGCAAGGCACAGCAGAAAAAGCTCTGGATTTTGAGTTTGTAAGCCTCACATTCAAAATTTTTTTCCCTTTAATTCTTTTTTTGGGTTATTTTAAAAATTTTAAACTTAAATAGAAAGTGAAAAAAGAAAAAAAATACCATTGCCATGTACGTAGCAGACCATAAGAGAGGATTCAATATAAAACATTATGTTTTGATTTCAAGAAAACCAAAATAATAAATACCACACATTGTTTTCAAAGCTACTCAGCTTTTCTTTGCTTCCTTGTTGGTTTTCTTTATTCTTTGTTGTACATTTTTTATTATGTACTTTTTCCCTTCCCTCCTCCCACCACTCAAAGAAGGCTACAAATAAATGTGAATATATACACACATGCATAGATATCTATAAACATACACATATATAAACTCATACACATTTATGTAAGACCATACTATGCTTATTTCCTCCTATCATCTGTATCTCTGAAGGTGGATAGCACCTTCCTTCATAAGTCCAAGTCTTTCTATGTTTTTCTAAACTAACCAGTTCATCATTTCTTATACCACAACTATATTCCAACTCAATCACATCCTGTCTGAGAGATTGTCTATGATAGGTTCACCCTCACCCCAATTTTTCACATTCCTTCTATGCTTGGCTACATAGGTTTTATTTATACAAGAACATTTTAATTTAAAATAATTAAAATTATCCCTTTTACACTTCAACAATGCTCTCACCTTTTAATCAGACCTTAAGGTCTAATACTGCTGAATCTACTTCTTTTACATCTTTTTTCCCCTAGTTTCTTCGAAGTTCCTGACTTTTTGTTTTTCAAACTGAACTTTATTATCTTTTCTAACTCAGTAAAATAATTTTTTTAGCAATTTAATTGGGATGATATTAAATAAATAGATTAGTTAGGTAAAATTGTCATTTTAAAAATTATATTGGCTTTACCTACCCATGAACAGCAAATATTACTTCAATTATTTAAATCTGAGTTTGTTTGTTTAAAAAGTATTTTATATTTATGTTCCTATAGTTTCTGTGTCTATTTGGGCAGGTATAAGCTCAGGTATTTTATACTGTCTAGGTATTTTAAATGATCTAAAACAACACTGAATAATATTGCTGACACATAATGTAGTTTCTCTCTCACTTTTGAGTAAATCTATTTTAACTTTAACTTCATCTGAGATCATGATTACTTTCCCTGCTTTTTTCATACTAAATTCTATTCCTGCTCTTTTTTTAATCTTTGTGTGCACCTCTCATTGTGACAAAATCCAGAAAGCCTGTTAAGTCATTTAATGTCTATTTTTTTCATTCAGGATTATACTTAACTTTTTTGGGTATGATGTTTTTAGCTGCAACCCAATTTCTTTTGCTCTTTGACATATAGTTTTCTAAGACCTGTTAGTGTAAATCTAATTGTGGCTCTGTGGTATTTGAATTTTTTTTTCTTTTTGCTTGTAATATTTTTTTCCCCTTAACCTTGGGGTTTTAGAATTTGGCTCTGATATTCCTGTAGATTTTCATCTTGGAATCTTTTTCAGGTGAACATCAGTGGATTTTTTTCATTTCTACTTCCTGCTCTTGTTCTAAAACTTCAGGGCAATTTCCTTTAATTATTTCTAGTATTATTGTATTAAGATTCTTTTGTTGATTGTAGCTTTCAGGTAGTCTGATTACTTTTATGTTTTCTCTTCTTGATCTGTTCCAGATCAATTATTTTTCTTATGAGATCTTTCACATTCTCTCCTATTTTTTCATTCTATTTATTTTGCTTTATTATTTCTTGGTCTCTTATAATGTTGTTAGCTTCCCCTTGCCCAATTCTAGTTTTCAGGGAGTTGTTTTCTTCCTTAAGATTTTGGATCTCCTTTTCCAGTTGGTTGACTTTCTTTTCATAATCTCCTCAGTTTTCTTGGATTGTTCTTATTTTTTTAAACATTTTTCCTCAATCTCTCTTCTTTGCTTTTTAAAGTCTTTTTTGAATTCTTCTAAGAATCCTTTTGGCCAGGTCACCATTTGACATTACTCTTTGGGGTAGGGGATGCTTTTTTTTGCTTCAGTATCCTCCTCTGAAGATGAACCCTGGTGGTCTTCTCTATTCTTATAATAACTGTCTATGGTTGGGTACTTTCTCTTTTGCTTGCTCATTTTTGTTTTGTTTTTTATTTTTAGCATTTTAAAAATTATAATCACCTCTAGTCCTGGGGTGTGGGGAATGGTGCCTCTGGACTCGGGTCCTTCTTACTTAGCTTTGTCCTGGGCCCAACCTCTGTCCTCTGTACTCCTTTCTCCTTCCAAGCCACAGCTAGGCTTCCCACCCCTTGGCATACTATACTGGGAATTCTCTCTCCCTGAGGACCCTCCAGTGGCTATAGCCTTCAATTCTCCCCTTTGGTCTGGAACTGAAAACAAGAACTAAATTCTCCTGTAAGTGCCCATAGCCAGCAGAATCCCCACCCCACTGCTTCTACACTCACTGGAGTGTGCTAGTTCCTTCTCACCTTCCACTGCAGGGACTACATCTTAGCAGGACAGCTGGGCCTGGCATCCTGTGGCAGCAGAGGTTCCTTCAGTCTTCCCCAGCTCAGATGTCTGACTCCCCACACTGTCTGTGAAGTGAGAATTCCTGTGTCTGAGGCTGGGGCCACCTCTCAACCCAGCTGCCCCCAGGGCTTGTTGTTTCAGGAGATAGCCTGGAGTTGTTTATACTTCACTCAGGCCTAATCTTAGTCCTGGAGTCTTTCTTCAAGGAGGACCATGGTTTTGCTCCATTTTTGCTGCTGTATGTTCACCCTGAGGCCTGTTTTTGTCTTGTTTGTGGAGGAATTCTGGAGAGCTTGGAATTTTCTGACCTAATCCAACATCTTCCCAGAATCATTGCCCCCCATGTTCAAATCTTGATCTTCTACTTGTTGCCTCTGTGAATTTGAGGAGGTGACTCAACTTCTCTGGACATTAGTTCCTTTTTATGTAAAGTGGAGAGAAGGTTGGCTCTGAAGTCAGGAAGACTCATCTTCTTAAGTTCAAATCCAGCCTTAGATACTTACAAACTGTGTGATCCTGGGATGGCAAATCCCTTAATCCTGTTTATCTCAGTTTCTTCATCTGTAAAATGAGTTGGAAAAGGAAATGGCAAACTTCTCTAGTATCTTTGCCAAGAAAACTTCCAAAGGGGTCATGAATCACTGGACATGACTGAAATGACTGAACAACAATGTGTAAAGTGAGGGGAGTGGACCAGGTTGGTGGTTCCCATTTAGATGTTCAAGAATCTGCTAGTTGTTCATGATGATGGTCCAAGGGGTTTGTGCTAAAAATTCTTTGATGCCAACTTATGCAGTAAATAATTATAGAATATTATAAATATTATCTTGAGGGTTCATACCACCTTTTATTTTTGTTGATTTTGATTGGGGTTTGTGGAATAACATGAATAAAATTAGGAACCACTGGAGTAGATGATTTCCATGATCCATTCCTGCTCTAAATTTAAAATGCTTATGAGCCCTTATATTCTCCTGGATGTGCCTGTGCCAGGGATCATGGCACCTTGGTAGTCAGAGGTGAAGGAACCCAGGAACAATTGTCAGGGTCCTATCTCAATAAATTCTGGAATGGCAATAAAATGGACCACCTTACAACATATATTAGTTCAACAATTCTGAATCTTCTTGCTTTTATTTATTTTTGGACAACCTAACTGGGAGGGAAAGTTTGGTGCCCTTGTTAGGGCTATTAACAACAACTGCTCTGTCCCTGTCCCCTCAGATCAAGTACTTTGCCTGCTTATTTATAGCAACAGTTATAGCCCCCAGAGACTGCAAAGTAATCTGTGTTTGTTTTGGAGCCCCTTCCATTTCCATTTATTTACTTTCTCTCCCTTCTACACAATCAGTGTTGTCTTCTGACAAGACAAATCCTCTTCACCCTGCAGTGCTCTTGAGCTCCCAAAACATCCGTTTGTCTTTTCCACAGTCAAAATTCTCTTTCCCTCAGTGCCTTTGATTTCATTGAAATATTAAATTATTCATCAGCCTTAAGCAGGTTACACTAAGGTATGGATGATTGATGGGTTTAAGCTGTCCTAAGGACATTTTTGTTTCAAAAGAGGAGCTCCTAAACTGAAATCTCTAAATAATAGAATATGTTCAGGAATACTTCTGATGAAGGGACATAGTCCTCTTTCATAGAAGCTTTTGAGATGGAAGGAGCTTAGAGATGATCTAGTCAACTCACCTCATTTGCTAGATAAGGAAACTGATGTTCAAAGGCCAGAAGTGACTTGCCCAACGTCAACTATCTATTGCTGACCCCTTCACTTGTGGTGTTCTCCTTCCTCTAAACTTGCTGCATCACACTTCTCATTTCTTCTACTGCACACAGCCACAAATGTGGGTAGATGCCTACTGACATCCCTGGCTTTCTTTACATTCCAACTAAAATCTCATCTTTTAGAAGAAGCCTTTCCCAAACCTTGTAAATTCTAGTGCCTTCACTCTATTAATTATTTCCTATTTATCCTGTATGTAGTTTGCTTCGTATATATTTGTTTGCACATTGTATCTCCCATTAGATTCTAAGTTCCTTGAGGGCAGGGATTGACTTTTGCTTCTTTTTGTATCCCCAGTGCTTATTGTATTTCTGGGCAAATGGTTAGTGCTTAATAAATGTTTATTGATTAATTGACTGACTGGTTGAATGTGTCTAACTCAATTTTTAAGCTATAGCTTGAAAGCCCAACCAGTAGAATTTCATAAGATTATTTGCTTTTATGTAACAGCAAGTTTGTTTCCTTCTCATCTCCCAACCCCTTTCCTTAATTGCATTCCTTTGTTGAAGTGATAATGAATGGAGTCCAGGTCCCTGCAAAATTAGGAATTCAAGTTGAACCAGAACATTTTTCCTGTCCAAGTTTTATTTTTTTATTTTTGATAGAACTTGTTTTCAAGAAGGAAGAAGAATGAGTTTTGAAAAAAGCTCAAAGCTCTTCTCAGATATTAATGTGTTCCAGATAAACATCTTACAATAATGCATATAAATGAATGAGTGCTACATGAACATCTTTAACCTGAAATATTTTGAGGGGAAAAAGATTAGGGTGAGTTGGACATTTAGCTTATTTACATTCTAAATGCTTGCAGAGTGAAATACACAATGAAGCCAAGGCTGTGGTGTCTGTCCATACTAATTTTTTCTGATATTTTCAATTTGGCAATATTCAGGATAGCAGAGATATCATTAGTAACTGGCATGGGATGGAACTTTGGAACCTGGTGCCAGTAATGTTTCTTCTCTGTTTTGGAATATGACCGACGATGGCGATACTGTTGAAAATGATCATGTCAACTCAGTAAGTTTATATTAAGGGCTTATTTGTGCTGGGCATTGTGATAAGAAAGGCAAAAGAAAGAAAGGGAAAAAAGACAAAAGAGGAAAAAAAAATTCCCTCTATCAAGAAATGTAATGGGGGAGGTAATATGCAAACAACTTTAACAAACACAGTATTTACTGATAAATTGAAGGTAATCAACAGAGGGAAAATGCTAGCATCAAAGGGATCAGAGAAAACTTCTTGTAGAAAGTAGGGATTTTAGCTGGAACTTGAATTAAGTCAGGGAAGCCAGAAGGCAGAGATGAGGAGGGAGAAAATTCCAGGCATAGGGGACAGCTAGTGAAAATGGACAGAGATTTCAGGGGGTGGAGCCAAGATGGTGGCTGGGAAGCAGGGACTTGTGTGAGCTCCCACCTAGGTACCTCCAAAAACCTATAAAGATGGCTCTGAACAAATTCCAGAACTGCAGAACCCACAAAATAGCAGAGGGAAGCAGGGATCCAGCCCAGGACAGCCTGGATGGTCGCTGGATGATGTCTATTGCTCACGGAGCTGAGAGCGGAGCTCCACGTGGCCCGCGGCAGGACCGACCAGACTGGGCAGAACAGGCCCTAGAGCCCTGAATCAGCAAGCTGTGGCAGTTACCAGACTTCTAAACCCACAAACACCAAAGACAACAGAGAAGGTTAGTGGGAAAAGCTGCAGGGGACAGAGTTTGCGGTTAGGCCACCGCCCCAGAGGAAGCGGGGGTGGTGCAGCTACAGAACTACAGCTGCAGTTGCTTCTGGCCCCAGGCCCACCTGGTGGGAGGAATTAAGTGGCAGATCAGAGCAGGAGTGCAGAGCCTGCTTAAGATTTGCTTCAGGTCCGGGGTTGGTGGTTCTTGAGGAAGGAGGAGTGCTGATGCAGCAGAGCTGGTTGTATAGAAATAGCTCTGAAATCAACAGCACAACCCTTCAAGCTTGGAACAAAGTACTCTTTGCTATACAAGCAGTCATACCCCAACGAAAACCTCAAGGGTCAAGTAAGGTGGCTGGGAAAATGGCCAGGCAGCGAAAACACACTCAGATTCAGTCTCAGACTTTGGAATCCTTCGTTGGGGACAAAGAAGACCAAAACATACAGCCTGAAGAAGTCAGCAAAGTCAAAGAGCCTACATCAAAAGCCTCCAAGAAAAACATGAACTGGTCTCAGGCCATGGAAGAGCTCAAAAAGGAGTTGGAAAAGCAAGTTAGAGAAGTAGAGAAAAACTGGGAAGAGAAATGAGAATGATGCAAGAAAACCATGAAAAACAAGTCAATGACTTGCTAAAGGAGACCCAAAAAATACTGAAAAAAATATTGAAGAAAACAACACTTTAAAAAATAGACTAACTCAAATGGCAAAAGAGCTCCAAAAAGCCAATGAGGACAAGAATGTCTTGAATGGCAGAATTACCCAAATGGAAAAGGAGGTCCAAAAGACCACTGAAGAAAATACTACCTTAAAAATTAGACTGGAGCAAGTGGAAGCTAGTGACTTGATGAGAAAACAAGATATTATAAAACAGAACCAAAGGAATGAAAAAGTGGAAGACAATGTGAAATATCTCATTGGAAAAACCACTGACCTGGAAAATAGATCCAGGAGACATAATTTAAAAATTATTGGACTACCTGAAAGCCATGATCAAAAAAAGAGCCTAGATATCATCTTTCAAGAAATTATCAAGGAGAACTGCCCTGATATTCTAGAGCCAGAGGATAAAACAGAAATTGAAAGAATCCACAGATCACCTCCTCAAAAAGATCCCAAAAAGAAGACATCTAGGAACATTGTCACCAAATTCCAGAGCTCCCAGGTCAAGGAGAAAATACTGCAGGCAGCCAGAAAGAAACAATTTGAATATTGTGGAAAAATAGTCAGGATAACACAGGATCTAGCAGCTTCCACATTAAGGGACCGAAGGACTTGGAATACGATATTCCGGAGGTCAATGGAGCTAGGATTAAAACTAAGAATCACCTACCCAGCAAAACTGAGTATCATGCTCCAAGGCAAAATATGAATTTTCAATAAAATAGAGGACTTTCAAGCTTTCTCAGTGAAAAGACCAGAACTGAATAGAAAATTTG
The DNA here is from genome assembly GCF_011100635.1 of Trichosurus vulpecula. NCBI lineage: Eukaryota > Metazoa > Chordata > Mammalia > Diprotodontia > Phalangeridae > Trichosurus > Trichosurus vulpecula. The sequence continues at coordinate 45,924,012 of NC_050581.1, read as the reverse complement.
ACTTTCAAACACAAGAATGAAGAGAAGCATGAAAAGGTAAACAAGAAAGAGAAATCATAAGGGACTTACTAAAGTTGAACTGTTTTGTTTACATTCCTACATGGAAAGATGATGTGTATGATTCATGAGACCTCAATATCATAGTAGCTGAAAGTAATATGCATATATATATGTGTGTACGCATATATATACATATGTGTATATCTATGTATGTATATGTGTAGGTGTATATGCATATATATATCTATATACGTATATGTGTATATATAGACAGAGGGCATAGGGTGAGTTGAATATGAAGGGATGATATCTAAAAAAATAAAATCAAACTAAGGGATGAGAGAGGAATATATTGAGAGAGGGAGAAAGGGAGAGATAGAATGGAGTAGATTATCTCGCACGGAAGTGGCAAGAAAAAACGGTTCTCTAGGAGGGGAAGGGGGGGCAGGTGAGGAGGAATGAGTGGATCTTGCTCTCATTGGATTTGACCTGAGGAGGGAAAACCATGCACACTCAGTTAGGTATCTTACCCCACAGGAAAGAAGGAGGAAGAAGATAAAAAAGGGGGGATGATAGAAGGGAGGGTGGACGGGGGGAGGAGGCAATCAAAAACAAACACTTTTGAAAGGGGACAGGGTCAAGGGAGAAAATTCAATAGAAGGGCATAGGTTAGGAAGGAGCAAAACATAGTTAATCTTTCACAACATGATTATTGTGGAAGGGTTTTGCATAATCAAATGCATGTGTCCTATGTTGAATTGCTTGCCTTCTTAGGGAGAGTGGGTGGGGAGGGAAGAGGGGAGAGAATTTGGAACTCAAAGTTTTAAAAACAGATGTTCAAAAACAACAACAAAAAAGTTTTTGCATGCAACTAGGAAATAAGATACACAGGGAATGGGGCGTAGAAATTTATCTTGCCCTACAAGAGAAGAAGGGAAAGGGGGATGGGAGGGGAGTGGGGTGACGAATGGTAGGGCTGACTGGGGAATGGGGCAACCAGAATATACGCCATCTTGGAGTGGGCAGGGGGGTAGAGATGGGGAGAAAATTTGTAATTCAAACTCTTGTGAAAATCAATGCTGAAAACTAAATATATTAAATAAATTAAATTAAAAAAGAAAAAAAAGAAAATGGACAGAAACAGGAGATGAAGTGCCTTGTGTGAGCAACAAGCAAGGAGGCCAGTGTCACTGGATCTCACATTATATGAAGTGAAATGAAAAGTAAGGAGACTGGAAGGGTAGGAAGGGACCAGGTTGGGAAGGGCTTTAAAAGCCTAGAAGAGAATGAGCCACTGGAGTTTATTGAATAGTGGGTGGGAAAGTGATATGGTTAGATAATGGAAGATCATTGAATATCATTTTGACATCTGAGTGGAAGATGGACTGGAGGGGGAAGAAGCTTAAAGTAGGGAGACTAAGAAGCAGTTTTGTTATTTCAATAGTCTAGGTATGATGTGATGAGCGCCTATACCAAGGTGGTAGCAGTGTGAGAGGAGAGAAAGGGGAATATTTAAAAAATGTTTACAAAGGTCATATGACCTTAATGGACCTGTGACAATGGGGAATAAAGGTCCTATGCAATAAAGAAATTGGGAAAAATATCCTTCTTGACATTTGTCTTTTCTATGTGCCGTAAAAGCTCAATTATCAACCTTAGATTTCCACTATTACCCACTTTTGGGTTTTATCCTCTCCATTTCACTTAGTACTCTATTTCCACTCTGGCTCCTTAAGCTTGTGGTTGGTGCGGGGTCACTATACCTATTTTAACCCAGACCTACCCGACTGCTAATACCCAGCCATTTTCATGCCATGCTTCTGTGGGCATCTACCCTGATGTTTTCCTACTTTCCACCTCTAACCCTGGGAATAGTAAACAAGGTAAAACAAAACAAAACAACAGTTCCTGGAAAGGACATGCCAATCAATTGCCCTATGTCTCAATCTATCATCCCCGTGACTTCCTTGACCAAAATATTCCTTCTTAGCCACTATTATCATAAAAAGTCAATCTTCAACTTGTACACATTTAACTTTTGTGACTTCAAGCATTCGTGTGATTTTATTAGTAACCTCATTTTCATTTTTACATTGGCAACCACATACATTTGTGGTACATGCAGTACAAGAAATGAGAGGTGTGATGCAGCAAGTTTATATCCACTAAAAGGAGGAAAGTATTTATAAAAGTGCTTTGAATCTCCTCTAGGAAGTGTTAAGATAATCTCTCAAGTGCCCTATGAGGGGTGCTCATACTTGTGGGGCCAGCGAGTATCTGGTTCTTCCCTGCTACCCATGTCATTGGACTCTTTGAGCATTCTGGCCAGAAGCAGTGCAAGGTGGCCCACCGCCTTCCATCCGGCTCTCAGAGAGATGTGCTAGGCCAAGCTACACAGGGCTGAGCTGCCTTGGGGGGAGTTCCAAGCTCTGATCTGGGGGCTGGGTCCTCACTCTAAGGCATGTGCTTTTCACAGGGAGCAGTTCCACCAAGGAGTTGAGAGGGAAATTAGAGGTGGCAGATTGCCCTTTTCCCTTTTTTACCTGGGGGTTCTCCTGACATCACTGCCCTTGGCAAAGACTCTCCTCTCCCTTGCATTTTATGGGTTATGTCATAGTTTTTGTGTTAGGAAAAGTGCATATTATCAGAATTAATGTTTTGTTATAAAGAACTGTATGCAGAAAAATATATTTTCAGCACTCTCTAGCTAAAGATTATAGGTTTTGGTGATCTCTAGAACCTAACTCCTATTTCCCATTGGTTCAATGTATCAACATTCACATTTTTTACTTTTGCAGTATTTTCTAGGAATGTTACCCCTGCAAAAGTAGAGGACTGATTGCATGCATTGTCTCGCCATATTAGAATGTAAGCTCCTTGAGGGCAGGAACCGTTGCTTTCTTTTTTTTTTTTTTTGGTGTTTGTATCCCTTCCATTTAGCCTGGCATAGAATATGCACTTAATAAGTACACGTTTCATTCATTCACTCATGGACCAAAGGACCAATTTATTATCACTGTACTTCTTTCAGTGGCATAGCTTCTCACTGTTGAAAAGAAGATGTTTTGGGGTATCACAAGTATACAACCTTATCAATACCTAACCTGTCTTGAAGATAGAATAACTGGAGTTATAGATACCAACAGCCATGATCACTAGAACTGGACTTGTAAAGTTTAAGCAGTCTAGGAAATCAAGGATTCAAGGGTGGAAAAACTCTTAGGGAGTCATGAAAATAATCTAATGGGAGATATGTTTCTCATTCACTTTTACACTTTCTGGAAGAGGATGGATATTGGAGACTTGTCTAATCTTGATCATCTAATTACTTTTCCCTTCTTGTGCCCATTTTCCAGCTTATAAAATGTTATCACAAATTCAAATCTTGGTGATTCTATAGCTCCTGGAGAGCTCTGTGCTCAAAGGAGCTCCTCTCTGCCAGTGTCTGAGATTTCTTCCTCAACTGACCCTTTGTATGTTTTTCTATTTCCCTTTGAGGTACAGTTTTAGGCCCTACCATCTGGGTACCTGTGTTCCTGGAAGAGTAGTAACTCCTTGTTGTGGGGGCATGCTGGAGAGGTGAAGCTCTTTATTATCTGTGAGGGAGATCTTGATCAGTGGAATCCCTGTTTAATTTGATAAATTCTCTGGTGAACTTGTTGAGATTACAGGAAGTGGGCTTGCTTTAGTGGGATCTTGGGGATATCTGGTATCCCCAATCTGGTATCAGTGTAGGCATGTTTATCCTTTTTTTAAAGAGGACCAATGACATCATAGGGTAATGTCTTGACTTGCATGTGAACTGGATTTAAATGAGGCAGAGTTGCATAAAGTTGTCAGTCTCACTATTTCTTCCAGAGTCACTGAAGTCCAGTGGTAAGACAAAAGTCAAGACAACTGGCAATGGCCCTGGGTGTAGGGGATGACCTTGGCATCTTTGATATCTGACCAAGTTCTAAACACTCTGCAGAGTTTACTTCAGCTGCCTTCATGGCTGTTGGAACAAATTGTTCTCATCTGCCTATTCCACCAAGGGAAGTCTTCATATGCTTAGAATAGATGTCCCCCTAACTCACCAACGCGTCTGTTGATTACCTTCAACTTGGTTTAGCCTCTTCGCAAAGATGGTTTATTGTAGTGTGGATGGTGCACATGCTACAGCTTCTTCAAGCCACAGGTGAAAGTTGGGTGAGAGCTGGACAACAAATGTGGATGAGCAGCCCTGAAAAGTGCTCAGCAAGCCCTGACACCAGAGATGCCAGTCCTCCCTGAACATCCCATACATCCCAGGCATGTCCATTTGTTCCTTAGTGAGAGAACATGGAGAATTATGATTTGCTTTCAGAATCTGGGGCTACCACCAAGATGATGGGCTGGCTGGGACTCTTGTATGTGGAGTAAACCTTCTCTGTGGTCTAGCAAAATGAACTGACAAGCCAGAATACTCTCATCTGGGCTACCCTTTTGTCTTGCACTATTCAGAAGACAGAAAAACAGCAGAATGGGTCTGGTGCTGAAGGTAGGAAAGGCTGCCCTCACATACAGTCTTTTTACCCTAGGATTTGGAAATGGTTATCTTGGGGCAGAGGGGGTACATAGAAGTTACCCATGCTTTCAGGCATCCTGAGAGGAAGGATCCTGAGTGTGTACTTTCAGAGCCCAAAGGATAGTAACAATTAGAGGCAGATGTTGTGTGCCTACTGGACTCCAGAAGGTAGTTCATGGATAATGTTTGTGAACCCCAAGTTCCTATGTGAAGGAAGATGATTTTAGATTCCCTAGGTAGCATGATCCCAGAATTTAGTTTTCTAGCCAGAGAAGGGATATTTCTTGGATAGTTTTAGCCATTGGGGTTACTTAATGGGCTCCCCAAAGTTCTAGAGTTCCTAAGTTTCAGATCAATTTGTTCCAACAGCCATGAAGGCAACTGAGGCAGGCTTTGTGGAGTGGTTAGAGCTTGGTCAGATATCAAAGATGCCAAGGTCATCCACTGCACCCAGGGCCATTGCCAGTTGTCTTGACTTTTGTCTTACCCCTGGACTAAATTCAGAGATTGGACCTTCTAAACAGAGAAAGGCATGTCCTGGTGCATTGTGCTCCTTGGAGATGAAGATGGTCACTTAAATAGTCCCTGATAAGCATTTTACTTGGAGAGAAAAGTTGTTCAGGTATTTGTACAGTAAAGGTCCAATGGGAAGGTATTCCTTGTTTAGTTGACCCCCCAAAATTTATTTTTTGAAGGAATCTCAGTCACTGAGAGGCACCATGAGTCTGGCAGACAAGGCATAGGACCCTCTAAGGGAGCTAGGGGACAATGAGAATATAGGGTGGCCCCAAAAGTAACCTCAGCTTCAGATCTTTTCCAAGAAGAGCCGATGGACTATTTGAAAGCTTTATGTGCTTTTGTATTTCTCTATGGGATACTGTGAGTCCTTTGCATTTTCTGTATTTTCTATAGGGTTGAATAAAGTCTGTCCTAGCTATATTCATTGCAACATTGAATGTCTATATGGAAGCCAGGGCTGTTTGGGAAAACCTAAGCATGAGCTGAACATAAGGTATATTTAGAAATCTTTCTGAAGTAACTCCAGGAAGTGACAATGAGCCAAAGAGAGATAATGACATTTTGGGTAGTGGATCAGCACCTAGGAATAAACTTGGTCTATGATAGCCTAGGATATGGAGGAAAGGAGAAGCAGAACCATGAGTTACATGAATGGCAGGAAGGAATTTGGCATACTGGCCCCAGCTGGTCAGGGTGCTAAGCAGTGGCAATCATTGGAGAGCTCTAGTTCAAGATTAAGCTAATTAGATTAGTGTGTTTCTGATGTTTCCCATGTCTCTTCAATCAAAAGAAAAAAGAAAATATTCTTTCATAGCCAACCTATAGTCTCATTGACGGTTGACTCCGTTTGTTAGGAGACCAGACTTTTGTTTCATTTAAAGAGGCAAGGCGGTATAGTGGAAAAATTGTTGGAGATACTTAGAGAGCCCTGGGTTCAATTCTTACCTCCTGCACTCAGTAGTTATGTGACTGTGGGTAAATTTTTTATTTTACTTTTGGGCCTCAGTTACTTTCTTCCTGTATAAAATGAAGGGAATGGATTAAACGACTGCTATGGTCTCTTCTAGATTGAATATTCTATGAACAAAAAGTGCAAGATTAATCAGTAGCTGAGCAAATTAGTTAGGATTCACATTCCAACTTGAAAGATGCAAAAAAATCTTACTGAAGTATTATGAATAAGGAAGAATCCATTCAATTCCCATTTTTAATGGTTTACTCAAAACCACAGTCATACCAAGACAGTTTTGTGTAGTGGGTAGTGTTCTATATTTGAAATCAGGAAGACTTGCATTCAGGTTCTGTCTCTGAAATGTATTATCCCCAAGGCCACATGATATGGGTTAAGTCATAGCTTCTCTAAGCCTCAGTTTTCTCATCAGTAAAATCAGGATTATAATACCTATAGTTCCTTATTCAGTGTTAAGAGGCTCAAACAAGCTAGTGTATACACAGTATTATGCTTTTATAAATCCCCAACTCCTCCATGGTGCAAAAGGATTTTAAAGTATTATTTAAATATGTTATCATCATCATCCTCATCATCGTTGTCACCATCACACCAAGTTCAATATAAGAATATAGTAAGCTCATAAAGCTTCCTTGTGCTGAGGAGGTAAGGATGGTAAGGGGCTGACAAATTCTCAATTTGAAAACTGTATCCTTGATTAGTCTGAAAAAAACTGTATATGAATAACAGTAAGAGACAGCACAGATCTGGAGACCAAAAATAAATACCTGATGTAATCACCATCCAATCCAGAGTCAATGAGGAGAATTTTAGAACTAGCTCTGAGCAGACCTGGTATGAATCAGGCTTATAGGGCGTAATGAAGTAGGTCCAAACAGAGTCAAAGTTTTGCAGGAGATTCCACTATGTGGAATTGATTTGGCTAGTGGGCACACACTCATTTTCACATTCAGTGGAGACAGATCAATTTGCTGCTGCCTTTAGGGAGGGTTTTTCATCCTTTTGGAACCTAGGAGTGTCAAACTAGGCCTTCTACCCTCCCAGTGGGTTTCTTACTTCTTGGGTGAGTACCAGCTGCCATTCACACAGTATTTCCCACAGTTATTAGCATACCACCCGGGTCTCTAGGCAATGTACCAAGAGAGAAAAGCAAACTTTGCTTCCATAGAATGAATTTGCATTTGCACATTCTTTCAGCATGGCATCTGAATGTGGATGTGTGTATCTTTTTTTTTAATTGATTGATGTATTTATTTTGTATTTTACTTTCCCCCAGTTACATGTAAAAACTGGATGTGTATATCTTGCGAAAGTGGGTCTGTATCTATCCACTCAGGGCCAGTGCTTGGCAAAATTTTGACAGACAAAATTCAAATAAGAAATTCTGATGGAAAAGACCTTAGAGATGGCCACTGCCTTGATTTTGTAGACAAGAAATCTGAGGACCAAGTAGTAATTTAAATGACTTGTCCAAGATCATACAGCTAGTTATTAGTAGTGCTGAGACTAGAACTCAAGTCTCTAGATTCCAACTTCATTGCTTTGCAATCATACCCTGTGACTTTCTGGCCACTCAATCATCCTCATAGTCCCCTTTGAAGTTATTTCCTTCCCAATGTCCAGTAGTCTCATACTGATTCAAGCTCCTACTGAATAATGGCACTATGACCTTCCTCCTTCTTCATGGACACCTCTCTCCCACCCAGCCCTGTGACAGTGCACGTCTCCCATATGTTTATCTCTTCAGTTACTTCTCACTCATCCTGCTTTAGGATTCCCACTAGGTTGTTCTAAGTGTTCTAGCTAGCTGTTCTGCTAAACCAACTCATGCCAAGGTGCTATTGCCAAGGATACAACACTCATATGTAGTACTTTAATGTTTACAAAACATTGCAACTACTGAGGTAAGTAGTATAAATAGAGATTAGACCAGTGATTTCAATCATTAAGGAGCTCCCATGTAAGAGGAAGGTAGGCAATTTTCCTGCATTTCATAGTGCATAGTAAGGCAATAAACACAATATCAATGATAATCCTGAATATGCCTATGTAGTTCTGCATCACAAAGTATGAGAAACTCTCCATAAAGAAGGTAAAAGAAGTGTAACATTTATTCAGACACCAGAAAATCATATCGCATAACCAAATGTTCAGCTCCCACAGTCAGCCCACTTTATCATAACAGCAAGGAACTTAAAACTCTATATCACAGCCTGTAACCGCACCATCCCAAACCTCTCTGACCCCCCTGCTGGGGTCTTCCCCAAAACAAACTCACAGTACAGCTATGTCAGCCTATTCAGTTCTAACAATCACAAGGGCAGCCATTAGCAACCACCAGCAGCCATAACAACATCTCTCTCTCTCTCTCTCTCTCTCTCATTCAGCATTTTCTGTGACATAACTTCCTTTTCCTGTCAGGAAGCTCCTCCTGCCATATATGTCTTAGGCTTCCTGTGATGTAAGCAAGCCTATTAATGGGTGGGAAAGATCTTTAAATCAAAATTGCTAATACACATAATCTTAGAGAGTTGCCTAGAGCACTGAAAGGCCAAGGGACTAGCCAAGGGCCACTCAACCCATATATGTCAAAGGCAGGATTTGAACTCTTGTCTTCTTGGTTTCAAGGTCAGATGTCTATCCATTATGCTATGAGGTAGTGGGATTACAAATATTATCCCTATTATCCCCTATAAAGGAAAAAACTGAAGTATAGAGAGGTTAAGTGGTTACTTAGCCTAGGGTCCCAAAGGTGGGGGTATACCAGCCAAGATTTTATCCCATCTTGCCAAGAGGCAGGGGGATGGATCCAATGACCTTGGGGCTTCCCTTTAAGCCTGATGAGTGTTTGAAAAAAAAGGAAAGTTTGAGTGTTTCGCATAATTGATGGCTTTTTGGAAACTTAGAACAGAAGGAAAAAGATTAGTCCAAGAAATAGAAACAAAGTAGAAACATGGACCAGCTATGGTTTCCTTCAGGGAACCAAGGTCTGGTTACAGACAAAAGTTCTCTCAATGGGCAGCTTCTGGGATGCCAAGGAAAACAAATATTCTGCTGATGTCAGGGTACTCTGCTACAATCCATGGTCAGGCATTCTGCCTACCAAAGCAAAGCCAGAGGGCAAATACCAAACAAGAAAATGAAATAAAACTACCTTGGGGGTAAAAAAGTGAGTTCCTTTCAGTCTACCAGATGTGAAACAAGAGAGAAAGCAAAACAGCTGGTATGAGACACCAAATATCCCCACACAACACAAAAGTTGGTAAACAAAATTTTGCCTGCAAAAAATAAGAAAAATTGTATAAAGCAGAAGTAGCGAAATTATAATGCCTGTGGCAGAAAGACTTGAAATGGAGGATCTGGGTTCAAGTTGTAACTCTAACATTTGCTTACCTGAGAGTGTAGCCATCACTTAACTCTTCTGAGCTTTAGTTTTCTTCTCTAACAGATGGAATAATAATTCCCTTACCTGTCTTCTCTTTTTCTTGTCTCTTCTGGGAGGGGATAAGGCTTGAGATGGGTCCAAAAGAATGAGCAGATACAGTAGTCATCACAACTATTTATAATGGACTGCAAAATAGAAACATAGATCTATGGATTAGACTAGATAGGTAAGAAATAGAAGCAATAAAAAACAGCATCCAGGTGTTTGATAAATCCAATAATACAAATTATTAGAAGGAAGTACTCTCTTTTTGACAAAAACTGTTGGTGAAACTGGAAAGAAGTTTGGCAAAATTGGGTTTAGACCACCATTTTGTACCATGTATCACAATATGGTCCAAATGGATCTATAATCTGAATTTAAAAGGTCATATCACACCCCCCACCCATACACACATGTTAGAGAAGAATAAACATAGGTGCCTTTTATAACTATGACTGGGGAAATGATTTAAAATTTTTTTCTTGATTTCTTTTGTTTTTACATTACTCATTTTTTCCAATGTTACTCTTTTCTGCTCCCAAAGGACCCTCCCTTATAAATAAGAATGTTTTTTAAAAAGGAAAATAAAGTTTAGTAAAACTAACCAACATGTCAGCTGGCTTAGATACAAGATTCAGTGTTCCATCCTTATAATCCTTCACCTCTGCAAAAAAGGAAGAAAGGTAATTAATGGTGATGAAATGATGATGGTGGTGGCTAGCATTTATATAGCACTTTCATGTTTGCAAAGTGTTTTATAAATGTCTCATTTTATCATCAAACAACTTTAGGAGGTACTTGATATTATTATTCTAATTTTACAAATGAGGAAACTGAGGCTGAGAGAGATTAAATGACTTGCCCTGGGTCACTCAGCTAGGAAATGTCTGAAACTGAATTTGAACTCAGGTATAGTCTCATATTTCTTTTTTGTAGACAAGCTCGGACATTGTAATTTCACAGTATTAAGCTTTAATCATTTTTGGTGTTCTTTCCCTCTACGTTGTCATAGCCACTGTATATATTGTTTTCCTCACCCTGTTTGCCTTGCATATATTTATTCTGTCTATGCAACATCATCCAATGCTTCTCTGTATTCATCACATCCATAATTTCTCACAGTGAAATAATATTCCACTATGTACATGTATCATAATTTACCCACAGTTGAAACATCTTTTTGTGATAGCAAAGAATTGGAAATAGAAAAGATGCTTGTCATTTGGAGAATGAATAAAACCCCCTGACAAACTAGGTATGTGAATGTATTAGAACATTGTAGTCCAGTAAGAAATGATGAATCTGAAGGATTCAGAGAAACATGGGAAGATTTGTACAAACTGATGCAGAATAAAGTAAAATAAGAAGAGAACAACATACACAACTGTTTTAATATAAATTCAGTGAACTGTGAGTTAATGAAAAATCAGTGATGGTCCTGAAGAACAGTTGATAAAGCATGCCACCCTCTCTCTCTCCTCACAGGTGCAAGGCAGGCCTCTGTCTAGAGGAGCAAAATGTTGTGTGCTTTGTGGTAGTTTCTGTGTCAAATGTTTTGGCCTGATTGTTTTTCTTTGTTATAGATGAAGATTTGGAGAGGTGGAGGCCTTTTTTTCCTTCTAGAAATGTTTATGATGAGGGGACAGGGGACATCAATGGAATGTATTTTGGAAAAATAAATGAGAAAAAATAAATATGGCGACTTTTTGGGGGAATGAGGGGAGGAGAAGAATGATTCAGCTTAGAGGGTATTCCAACTAAGAAAAGGAACATGAACCATGGTATAGAAGTAGAAATTTGTCAGGTTGGTATGTGGGGCTGTGAAGAACCAAACATGACTAGAACGAAGTCTTCATGAATTTTATTGTTCAACCCAAATGTCCTTTGTTACCATTTTTTAACAAAACACTCCCTTCCCAGTCTTTGTACCTTTGCAGTTTGGCTGTCCCTCATGCCCAGAATTCCTTCCTTCCTCATCTTACCCTCTTTATAGTCACTAGCTTCCTTCACAAAGGAGGGAATCTTTTTATGTGAGCTTTTTTTCTGATCCTACCAAGAGCTAGTCCATATATTACATATTTTGCATATATTTTACATTCTATTCTTTTAAGAAGGCACATATGGAAAGTGAATAGACTCTTAAAGAAATAAAGAATAGAATATTAGCTCTGAGCAAGTAAAAGATGGGCAGGTAGGAGTTTTACTAGTTTATCTATCAGTAACAGAGACAGCCATTACCATTCTGCATTAGGTCTGGATGGCTATGCATCATTCAGCTATGATCTTTTACTATCATCTCACCCCAATTTGGGACATGAAGAATTACATGAAAAAAGTGGTGTAAAAGATATTGTCAAAAAGCCTATTTTTGGAAAAGAAAGTGGTCTGTGTGCAAATTTTTTTCTTCACTATACATTTTATGTTCTAGACAAACTGGACTATTCACTGTTTGATGATTTCGACCTTACCATTTCTCTTCTACTCTTGCGCTCTCTGTCCTCCATGATGAAATCCTAGTCTTCATTCCTGAAGGATCCAGTTTGTGTGTTAACTCCTTTATGAAGCCTTCCTTGATCTCTCCTGCCTCATGATCATAGCTCCCCAAAGCTTGAATCAAAAAACCTTCTTATGCCACTCGTTTCTGATTCTACCTAAGTACTGAGTATGCTATAACTGACATATAGCTATTTTCACATTTGTCTTATACAAATCTAATAAAGGGGTTGAGTACAATTTTTTAAGGCTGCTTCATCAATTCAATTCAAAAGGTATTTGTTAAGTACCTATAATGTGAGAAATAGAGGGCATGGTGTATAGAGGTCCAGTCATGGAGCCAGGAAGACTTGGATTCAAGCTTTGACTCACACCTGGCTTTTGGATAATGGGCAAGTCATTTAATTGCTTTGTGCCTCAGTTTCCTCATATGAAAAATTAAGGGTTGGACTTGACGGTCTTTAAGGATCCTTCAGCTATAAACATATGATGCTAGGATACATCCTGACTCAGTGAGTTTTAGCAAGTTTTTTTGCCAAGCTTCTTAAGGTCTATAGGTCATCCATCTAATTGATCAAGACAATAGGAAATCTGTATTCATTTGGCTTTTCTTATGTGGAGAGTTAGGGCGAACTCTTGAGAGTGGTTATAGACCCCACCTAGGAGCTTTGTAATGTTTTAGGACTTTATGTAATAAGTCATCTGCAGACAGGAGTGGGTAGAGATTGGCACCTTAAAAGAATCCTTCCTTGACTTGTACTCTGTACTGAATCTCCTGCATGACAGTTGAAAACACTTCTGGCAAGTGTATATCTTTTTTTTATGACTTGTCTACTATTAAAGATCAGAGTGTCATTGAATAAGGTTGTCTTTGTTGTTCTATCTTGCAAAGACTTTTATATAATTTTGGCATATACATTGGAAACACCTTGCTGGAGGAGAAGTGTTAAGATGGTGTTTTTCTCTATCAAGTTACATGCTTTCTTTATAGTCAACGAACAATAAAAAGAATAGAATCTTGTATTCTCTGTAACTTTCAGTTAATTGTGTCCTGGTGAAGATGTATTCCACTGTGGAATATTGCTTGCAAAAGCCAATTTTCCCTTCTGACACCCTCATCAAAGATTTCTCAATATACATGTAGCTTATTCTTATAAAAATTTTATATGTCTGGGAACATAATCTCATAGGACTATAGCTGTAGAAATTCTGTTGGTTGCTTTTTTGGTAGCAATTAGAATAGCTTCCTATTTAAATATATCTTAAGCAGTGATCATTTCAGTGCCTTTAAAATTATGCCACATCTAGCAAGGACCTCCTTTGAGTACAGGCAATATATAGTCTAGCTGCCTCCCCCATATTTCTTTCCTCAGTGTCATTTCTACCTGTACCACAAGTACATCTGAGACTGGGATATTATATTCTAAGAATGGTGGATCTGTTTCTCTTGATGGTGAAATATTTGTTATAAAAATCTTTACCAGTCTTTTCCTTCTGTCATTTATCTGTCACACTTTTTTCCAGCTTCATCCTTAAGTACCCCAGGGATGACTCTGTACAGTTGGGTCTCTGGCCAATCTTTCTTTACAAGTTTTTCTTTTCTTTTTTTTATTACTGTCTACAGTTTCTCACCATTTTATGATATGATCCTGCTCATAATCTTCCACTGTCTTTCTTTGTAAGATTTTACAAATGAATTTATTTTCTAAACCTGTGTTGCCCTTGGCTGTCCTATTTCTTCCACTTGGCAAGTAAGTCAAATATTTGTTGATTGAGGCTCATTGGCCTCCTTGTTATGACAATTGATATACATCAGTTAAGCTTTTATATAAAATTATTGTAGTTGGTTTCAATGTCTTTTTCTCTATCCATATCCTATTCTGAAGCTCAATAACTTATTTTAAATAGTTGTTTTAATTGTACACTATGTATTTTTAATTTTTATTCTTTCATGCAATTTTGTATTAATTTTAATTTTAGTTGTAATGAATTGGTGGTCTGATGATACACAGCCAACTGATTTAGAAATGTCTCCCACATCAGTAATGAATTGCTTCCTCTTTGATAAGATAAAATATTTTATTTTTATAATGTTATTCAATGCTTGCCATGTATAGTGCCTTTTAATTATTTTCTAGGAAAAAATATTCATGATTTTTAGAGATGATGTTTGCAGGAATTCTATAAATCTTTGGCCTCTTTCTTTCTTTAGCTCTAAACTATATTTTCCAAAATTTTCTCCCTACCTTACTTATTCTTTTGCATTGAAGTCACTGAGTATCAAAGTATACATTGATTCAATTTGGAGGTTCTTATCAAGGTCTTTATAGAATTTCTATACTTCATTCTTTGTAACAGATGGTACATAGGCTTCAATTATTTTCATGGGAATCTTTCAACAAATACTTATCATGGACTCTGCAGTACGATGACCAAATGTCCCATGAAATTGTTTCTTATTACTTGTGGGTACACAATGAAATAAATTCCAATAACCTCTTTATTTGTCTCTCCAAGGAGAACTTATGAGCAATTCTCCCATTTAGCTACAACTTTCTTCTGTCTTCATTTACTCTGAGAATGTCAAGATTGGCAGAATTCAATTTTTCTAGTTGAATATGCACTTGTAGGTGAAAGGGGTTCAAATTTATAATAATTCCAGCAAGTTATTCTTAATAACCCTGTTTAAAAACTGTTATGGCACCATCTTTCCCCTTTGCTACAAGCAATAAGAATTGTAGGAGGGTGCTGTATAAGTCTGTGGACCATCTGTATTGTTCATTGTTTAGGATCAACAATGACCATGCGATGGACAAATAATTTATTACCAAGTATCCAGCCTATTGGCTTAACTTAGGTTCATTCTTAGAAAGCAGACAAAATCTGCTTCTGGGATCACACTCCACATCTACCCAGCACGTTAGAATCTTCCAGAGCATGTAATCTGCTGGGAAAACCTTCAAGAAACCAGATCCATGTCTATACCACAATAAGGCATCTGAGGAGGACATTGTGGAGACGTTCTGATAAGGTGTCTCACCCTTGTATGTCAAAATAACACAAGATTCTTTAAAAGATAAAATGGGCAGGTGGCACAAGCAAAGGATAGCCTGTTTACTCCATTAGTATCCTTGCAATGTCGAGAGAAAGCACATAAGTGGATTGGGTATGCCACCCCATTCTCAACCCTGCCCACTTCCTCCCTATCTATAGAGAACTTATGAGTGGAGATGGATAAGATTAGCACAGAACAGGTAGGAATGATAAGCTGTGATCTGCACACTTGGAGGAAGTACCACAGTGATGAAGCATTTCACTTGAGTTTCATGAGTATATAAGCATACTAAGTATGACTATATATTTACAGTTTTACTAAGTGATTTCTCCATCATCTTTCTCATCTTACAGTAGTTCTTCTTTACATTCAGAGAGACATTAGTGATTAGTATATAAATTCCTTGACATAATTGTCCACATCTTCTTCTTTACTTGGGTGGGGCTCATTGGAACTGGGTTAGATGGAAGGGAGGGTCCTTCTTAGCTACTTCTACCTTCTGTAGGAGGCCTTTCTTGGCCTGTCTAGCTGTTGATGAGTTGTCTTGATCTATATCTTGCCACTGGACCCAGATGGCTCCAGAGGAGAAAGTGAGGCTGGTGACTTTGCACAGTCCTCCCTCACTTAAATCCAACTCACTTGCAAGCATGGCAACATCTTCCAGATATCATAGTCCTCTTTGAGAACAAAGGACAACTGTTAGTGATTTCTCTTGGAGATTACTTTCCATCTACTCTGTATGTTTCTTGTTTGTACCTAGTTATTTACATATTGCGCCCTCCATTAGAATGTGAGTTCCATGAGGACAGGGACTGTTTTTTGCCTTTCTTCATGTCCCCAGTGTTTAGCCTGGTGCCTGACATAATAAATGTATGATTGACTGACTTTTACCTAACTTACCTAACTGCTCTAAATTGTGCTAATATGTATGTAGTGAATAGCTTGGGAAAGATGACTTTGGTAAAAGTAATTTTCTGGCTTCTATTTCTAGTTCAGTCACAGGCTTCTTTTGAGATTCCACTCCATTAAGGTCAGCCACCTACCTTCTTTGTTTCTGTTACTTTTGGGGTCTTTTTATTCCTGTATGTAACCAAGGTTGGCACTCAGCAATTATGTGAGTATTCTGCTCCAGAGGTTTGCTGGAGAAAAGAGCTCATATTGGGATGCATCAGTTGACAATACACATCATCAGAGCTGACAGAAGGCATTGCTTATTAATTGTGGAAAAGATGAATTAGAAACAGCAGGTCTAATCTGGCAGTTTTCATTCCTGTAAGGCTACTATTAATTTCACCATGAGCAAGAAGCCTAAAGAGTTA
Source organism: Trichosurus vulpecula (assembly GCF_011100635.1). Classification (NCBI taxonomy): domain Eukaryota; kingdom Metazoa; phylum Chordata; class Mammalia; order Diprotodontia; family Phalangeridae; genus Trichosurus; species Trichosurus vulpecula. The sequence goes on along the minus strand of NC_050581.1, from coordinate 45,907,683 downwards.
GGCTCTGTATGAAGCAAATAAATTTGATTGCAACATTTTTCTCAAATTTTTTTTTCAGGGCAGATTGGAAGTTGATATTCAAGACATCAAAACAGTATCTGTAAGAACCTGTCATGGTAGAGTTTGCTTTGGTGAGTTGCTGTGTTGTTGTCATTTACAAAACAACAACAGTAATTGTTGACCTACATAATCTGTTTTTAGACAATGGTTTCCTAATGTATGGCATATTTGGACTGCTTTGTGAAAAGCAGTGTTTTCATATTTTCATTGTTCAGTTCTGATATTTTTATTGGATGCCACTGAGAGTTTGCAAAATAATGAAGTAAATAAGAAAGGAAATTAGATTAAAGATGCTGAGTCTCTGTGACCAGAAGGTAAATGAAGGAGGAACAAGTATTGAGAAATAATTATCATCACTGCCACAATCTTCCATTAGCAGTGGCAAAAAAAGCCATGGTCTGGCAGTCAACTTAGTGCATTGCAACCTAATGAAAAATTAGCAACAGAAAGTTTGGATTATGGTAACATCACCTAGTATGCTCCTTACTGTAGGACCTGACAACTTTACTCCATTCACAAGATTCAATGGGGACATGATGGAGAGTTTGCATGGATAGCAGGATTAACAAATAAAATAAACAAATTTATTGCAGGCCATGGTTGCATGGCAAAGATCCAGCCATTTCATCATTGAAAAGGAACTCCTGTGCAAAACTCTGGTCAGAATGATTTTCCCCTCTAGGCAGCATGGTGCCATGAAGGAGTTTGGAATCAGAGGAGCCAGGTTCAAATCTCAGATTTGCTATTTACTGCTTGTGCTACTTAGGACAAGTCACTTCACCTTTGGGACTCTTTCCTTACTCTAAAATGAAGGAGTTGGATTAGATGTTCTCTGAGATCCCTTACAATTCTAAATCTATGATCTTATTTGGGAGCAAGTAAGAGCCCTGTATAGCCACTCATCTTTTGCTTCCTGTATATTTATTTTCTAAGTGGGCACTATTCATCAGGCTGGTAACTAGGATTTTTTTCACCTGCAGAGGAGAGAGAGAGAGAGAGAGAGAGAGAGAGAGAGAGAGAGAGAGAGAGAGAGAGAGAGAGAGAGAGATGGGGGGAGGAGGGAGGGAATGATTGGGATACATTACAAAAAAGTATTGATTTAACTCCTATTATGTGAAGACACTGTGCTTAGTGCTGAGGATCCAAAGACAAAATGAAAAACATTTCTTGACCTCTAGAAGCTTACACTACACTCTGTATATGATGAAATAAAAAATAAAATTAAATATATAAATAAAAAACATGACATATATTCTCATATATACCTGAGAGCCAGTGGGGCTTCAGAAAGGGCTGAGGAATGGTCAATATGGTGTTTGCTGCCCAACAACTCTGGGAGAAATGCCAGGAGCAGAACAGAGGTCTGTAGACAATGTGGATCTGACCAAGGCCTTTGATACTGTCAGTTGTGAAGGCTTATGGAAAATTATGTCAAAATTTGGTTGCCTGGAGAAGTATGTCAATTTTACAACGGCATGCTTGCTCAGGTTCTGGATAATGGATGATGCTCCCATGCTTTGCCAGTCACCAGTGGAGTGAAACAAGGCTGTGTGCTTGCTCACACACTTTTTAGCATGATGTTTTCAGCCATGTTGTTAAACACTTTCAATGAAGACAAACACGGCATCAAGGGCAGCTACCACACTAATGGTAAATTCTTCAACTTGAAAAGGCTACAAGCCAAGACCAAAGCGGAGGGAGCGTTGGTGCATGATTTTTTTTTAATATGATTGTACATTCCATGCAGCCTCTGAATCTGAGATGCAACAAAATATAGATCTTCTCTGTCGCTTGTGCTAATTTTGGCCTAACAATTAACACCAAGAAAACAAAGGTGCTCTGTCAGCCAGCACCATACCATTCATACATGAAACCATTGGTTACAGCAAATGGAGAAGTATGAATGTTTACTTACCTTGGCAATATACTTTCTAGGGATGTACACATTGATAATGAGGTTGACACATGCATTGCCAGAGCTAGCTCAGTGTTTGGGAGGCTCTGCAGGAAAGTATGGGAGAGAAGAGGTATTAGAGCCTACCAAACGGAAGGTCTACAGAGCTGTTGTGCTGACCTCATTGTTGTATGTCTGTGAAACCTGGACAGTATACCAGCGCCATGCCAGGAAACTGAATCGCTTCCATTTGAATTGTCTTAGGAAGATTCTGAAGATCACCTGGCAGGATGAGGCACAGGGCACTGAGGTCCTTTCTCAAACTAAACTGCCAAGCATTTAAACTCTATTACAGAGAGTACAACTCTGATGGGCTGGCCATGTTGTTTGAATGCAAAACGTATGTTTGCCAAAAAGACTATTTTAGGGAGAACTCACATGGGGCAACTGCTTATGGTACAAAGACACTCTCAAGGTCTCTCTGAAGAACTTAGGTATCTATTAGGAGACATGGGACGCACTGGCATAGGACTGCCCAGCATGGTGTGCCCTCATCAGAGAAGGTGCTATGCTCTATGAGCAAAGCAGAATTGAAGTAACTAAAAAAGAACCATGAGATGCACACATTTAAAGAATCCACCCCAAGTATTCACATGGACAATTTGTGCCTGACCTGTGGGTGAGCATTTGAAGGTCATATTGGTCTGATCAGCCACAGTCAGAAACACTGTATCTGGACTCTAACATAGTGATGTCACATTGGTTCTCTTCAAGAATGAAGGACAATCAACCAACTGTCAAAAACTTGTCTGTGCAAATGGAGTAAGGAATAAGACTATTGTAACTTGGGTTTCCAGTCAAGTCTGAAGCACTTTTCATGAGACTCTCCTAACCGGTGGAAAGAATGCTGATACCATATGTGTGCGTGCATGTGTGTGTGTGGTGTTAGTAGGAGAAACTTTCTTCATTCCTGCTTTAAGAGAGGACATGTGCTATCACTTTTTAGAACAGCTCCAGGAAATAAGGTTAAAAAAATGCTTTGGAAGCAGCAACCATACAGGGGAAGGTGGCAGCTCAACCTCTGATTTCTAGTTTGCTTCCCTAGAGACTTCAGGGAATTTTCCCATGGGCAGGATCATGGGCTCTCTCTTGTTGAACAAATGTCACTCCCATCTAAAGAGCTCATTTGCTCTTGTGCCTTTTCTGGTGTATTCTAAAATGCAGAACTTCAATTTCTGTTTGCTATCTGATTAGGTAAATGGGTTTGCTCACCAGTTACTATTTATAATGATCTTTTGTGTAAATAGCATTTGTTGGGAAGGAATCAAGTCTACAGGTATAAGCTTGGGGGCTACTGTCTCACAAAAAGGAATACTGACTGAGGAAGAAATTGATTTTTAAATTTTTTTAACCTAAAACAATCATGCCCATAGACCAGCCATAGTTATAGGCATTGATAGATATAATTCTGATCCAATACCTTTTTTCCCCAGAGGGTAACAGAGCTGCCAGCCATGTTACCCCTTTTTCCTGTTCACCTCATAGAAGGAATAAGTCTCCCTTACAGAGGGATGGGCAATATTCCAGAAATATCTATCAATGTTTTCCCTCAGGCTGCCTGTCTATAGGGTTGGATATCCCATGAAGCTATACACTTATCTACCTACTCATCCTGCGTGCCCCACTCATTCAAATCCAAAATGAAAAGAAGGGAGCCACGGTTTTTACTAATCAATCAGTACCTAGGATTTCAGAGCCTGTCCTCCAAGGAGTGCCTTCCACAGGAGAGGTGGTCTGAGCACTAGGGGCTAGGTACTCTGGGAAGGGGAGGAAGAGAGTTTTCTTAATGGCATCTACTATGAGGGCAACTTCTATGGGTGCTTAGGTTAAAATTGTCCCAAGGAGCCAATGCTTGCGTCAAAAATGGGGTGGGGAAGGTTGGGAACTTATAGAATTGAGGGAGGGGACAGAGTAAAATACTGAAGGTAGGGATATAGTAAGATGTGGTTGTGATGGAGACAACTTCATGATTGGCTATTATTATGTGGGTGAGATGAGACTCATCTTCTCACCCTTTAACTGGTCAATCACATACCCTTGAGGTCAGGCAACAGTCTCTCACTTTGAAGACTACTGCCTTAGAGAGACAGTAGTGGGGTTTTAGGATAAAATGACATCCATCTATGCACATGATTGTATCCTATTGTATTGTATCCGATTGTATTGGGACTTTTAAGCTCTGTATATAAGAAAGTTATTAGGAATGATGGAAAGGGTTGGTTTTTCCTCACAATCCATGTCATAGAAAGAGCTCTGGACTAGAAGCCAGGAGACCTGGGCTCTATTCCCAACTTGTCCACTTTCAGTTTCAAAATTTTATGGTGCTATGACTTCTTTTCCAGTATCCCTGATGTATGCTCCGCTTTGTGCTATACTACTGGCCTGGGAAAGAATGTCTGTTAGCTGCGTCAATACATCTATTTAATGTATGTGCTTGTTTTTTTTCTTTAAACATCTGAAAAATGACTATTCCTAGGATGTTTTCAGTCATTGTTTAGGGTTTTACTTTTAGACTCCATGCCTTTGTTGGGAGAAGAACCAATCTCAGGATAATGTTGGGCTGGTGATTATTTTCCCCTCCTAGGGACCATGTGGGAAACTAGCCAAATCAGTCTAATTGCTATTTTGTCTATGTGACATTTCATCTCCTGACTCCATCCCTTTGCATAGGCTGTCCTCTATTCCTTGAAGGCTCTTCCACCTCTCTATCTCTCACAACCCTTGCCTCTCTTCAAAGTTTAGTCATTGCCTGCTAATATGCACTTATACTCTTGGTTATTGATTTAAGTGATAGTGACTTTCTCCCATCCCACCCTGACAAACTATGCTGTATTTACTTTTTATATATTTTATGTTTACCTACAAGAATAGTGATAGACCTGGAGTCAAATCCAGCCTCAAATGCTTATTAACTGTGTGACCCTGGACAAGTCACTTGATTTCTGCCTGCATAGTTTTATCACCTGTTAAATGGGGATAATAATGGCATTTACCTCTCAGGGTTGTTGTAATGATAAAATGAAATAATATTCATCAAGTGTTTTGCAAACCTTAAAGTGTTATATAAATGCTACTGTAATTGTTACTAACAATTATTATAATTATTACATGTTTTCTTTGATAGACATGAGCTCTTTGAAGACAGACTATTTCAATTTTGTCAACACTGTAAAACTTTTATATAAATATTCTATGTTTATTCTATTCTATATATATCTATTCTATATAAATATTCTAACATTCTATCTAAATATTGCTTTATTATCATAATATTATTATGGTCATGATAATAATAATATAATAACGATAAGCTCCCCAGCACCTAGCACAGTACCTGGTACATAGGAGTTTCTTAAAAAGTCTTTGTTTATTGTTGATTACAAATTTTTTCCTCTCTTCCACTTCTCAATTCAGCCAAACTTACATCAGAGTCAGGAGATAGATAAAGATCAAGCATCACTTAGGAGTAGCCCTTACAGTGGATGGTTTACTTTTAATGCTCCTGGGGTTCAAAAGCACTTTGCTGCTGAACAGGAAAACAGCAAGGAAAAACAGAGTTAGAGGAGATGAAAATAATAGCATCCTTTGGGATAGAGAGGCATAATGCACCTATTTCTGTGCATTGATGTTTGATTTCTGTATGGTCTGCCTTAAGGCATAGGACGACCCTTTTCCCCCTACATGGTATAATTTTTAGAAAGCCTATATATTAATATTTTGCACTTTGTTGCTTAGTTGCATAGCACGATGTTTATTGATAAGGAGATGCCCATAAATAGCAGGCAGAAATGATAAATCCCACAGTACTATCTTGCTGCGATGTTTACCTGAGAATCTCCTCCCATAATGGAAGTTGAAAAACAAAAATCTATCACAATTCTGCAGATAATAGAAAGGACAATATACAAAATCTTTCCAGAGACTGTGTGACAGATGAAGAAACAGTCAATTGAAAAACATTTTTTAAGTGCTTCCTATGTGCCAGGTACCATGCTAATCACTGGGGATGTGAAGACAAAAATGAAAAGTACTTGCTTTCAAGGATTTTACATTCTGTTAGAGGAAGACAACAACGCACAGATAAATACATACAAAGTAATTTGGGGGGGTGGAGATAAGGGGGGGGTGAGGAAAGTACTAGAAGCTGAAGTATAGACAGGAAGCCCTCACATAGGAAGCAGTACTTAAGCTGAGTTCAATGAGTAGAAAGGGCATCTCTGGAATAGGGTACAGCCTCTACAAAAGCATGGAGACAGGAGATGGAGTGTTGTATGTGAGAAATAGCAAAAGAGTCAGTTTGGCAAAACTAAAGAGGGTGTGAAGAGGAATGCCACCAAAAGTTAGAGATGGTAGATATATTAGAGGCAGCTGATTACGGGTAGATGATAGAGCAGGGGTGGTAGATAAGTGATAGATCACTTGACTAACTGATTGGATCCTATTGGTTAATAAACAACCAAACAGGAAGGGAAAAACTTGATAATACAATTAAATAACTTAGTTACTTGGACAAAAATGTAGACTGTGGGTGGAGGATATATTTTGATGTTCAATAGAGCTGCACTTGTATCATGCTGAGCAAAAAAAAAAATTCTAACAAGAATATAAGCGGAGTTGAATGTGAAAGACCCTGGTCAGCTTGATGATTCTCTCAATCAACTTGGTGCTATGATAAAAGTATACCCTTGTCTGAAGGGCACATCCCATGGAAGTACACACATATCCTAGTACCCTACTGAGAGAAAAAAGGGAAATTTTCTGATTGGCCACTGGTGACTGCAGCTGCATCCAAGATCACTGGCTATGCAGGTAGGGGATTGCAGAGGTGGACTCTTGCAGAAAATGACTTTTCTCCTGTGGCTCATACATTTTTTCTTTTACTTTCTGTCCCTTGGACTTCCTGACCAGAATGTAGCAAGTAGGGGAGGGAGAAATCCCTTTTCTGATACTGAAATTGCTGCTGAGTACCTTATGGAATCTGGGGATGCTGTTATTTACTTTTGGGAAAACTTACACTAAACCAGACCTAAACTTTATTTTGGAGATTTCCTGAGAATAAAAGGGGCATAATATGAAAAGAGAAACTGACTCCTTGGAGTCAGCCCAAAGTATCGGATCTGGTATTTACCATCCCAGAGACCTTAAAAGGGCTTTGGACCATAGGTTATATGATCATGAATTTAGTATGCATATTAACAATTATTAATAGTGAGAGTAAAAGATCATAGCTGGACAGTCCAAGTGGAACTCTGATAGTAATAGAATATGAAAAGATCTGCAGGAAGGCCTCCGGTTTTGGGGGCAGAATGGCTTTGGAGGAGGACCCATGGTAGAATAAGAATGAGGAGCATGAGAAGATATAGATAGGTTAGTAGTGTATACTGATGCAAGGAATGCCCACATTTATGATCATGGACTGATGGAAGTATTGAAGAAATCTTGTTTTATTTAACTAATAACTAAAATGTAATATTAAATACCAAGACTATTGTTCTTTACCCTTTGGAAAAAATCACCTTAATCTTCTGGGCTAAGAAGCAGGAAAGCAAAGCTTGGCTTTGCTAGAAATTTGTGGTTTAAACTTGGTCAAATCCATCCCATAGAGTCTCTCTTTTCCTTAAGGTGAAGCTCAAGCATGATCTATATAATGCCTTTTCTGATTTTCCCTAACTGCTAGTATCTTCCCTCCCAAACTATGCTGTTTTTAACTACTTTGAATTTATTTGTATTTATTCACTTTATAAGTTATACAATTTATACTATATATATACATATATAACTTGCAGTTTATAGAACTTTATATTTCTATGTCAAACAATAAGCACTTATTAAGAACTTAGGCACTGAGCTAAGAGCTAGGGATACAAAAAGCAGCAAAAAACAAACAACTTACTCTCAAGGAGCTTACATTCTAATGTACTTGTTGTCTCCTCAATTAAAATGCAAGCTCTTTGTGAATAAGCATGACTTCATTTTTCATACTGATATCCCAAGATCTAGCACAGTACTTAGGCACATAGTAGCAGTCACTTAATAAATACTTGTTGATTGGTTGACTAGCCTATCTAGACTTCAATTTCTTCATTTGTCTGGACTAAATCACTCTAAATTTCCTTGACACTTTTAATATTGTATGATTCTAAGATCAAATGAAATATATGTATATACATATATACACATACATATATACGCAAATAAGATTTGGAAAGTATAAAATACTATAAAAATGGAGGGCATTATTTGTAACATTTTTATTCATAACGTGAAATGCCTTGTGCTCATTGAATCTAAGCCATCAGATAACCCCTGAACAGGTGTGGTGGTTTTAGCTCCTTTGGTACAAAAAATGATACTGAACAAAGTACCACTGAGGCTCTTCCCTTCCCTCAACATTTGAATGACAAAAACCTTTTCCAGAGGAGAATAATCTCCATTCTGGAGAGTGAAGCTGATAAATTTGGAATTTTCTTGGCAAAGATACTGGACTTCTTTGCTATTTCCTTCTCCAGCTCTTTTTATAGATGAGGAAACTGAAGCAGACAGGGTTAGTGACTTGCTCAGGGTCACATAGCTAATAAATATCTGACACTAGATTTGAATTTAGGAAGAAGAACCTTCCTAACTCCAGGCCCAGTGCTCTGTCCACTGCTCAAACCTCCCCTATTTCCTTGACCTCTTCTAGATCAAACAAAGCAAATGTAATATCCTTAACATATGATATCCCTTCAAATGCTTTAGGCCAGCTATCATAGCCTCCCCATGTCTTCCATTTTTTAGAACAGAATCTAATCATTTCCTTCAACCTATTCCTATGTGGTATGAAATTGAGACTGTTCACTATCTTGGTGATAGGATCAATGGGGCAGTTACTTTTCCTCCAGACACATACTTTTTGTATTACCCAGGGCAAGTCACTTAACCTTTATCAGGCTCAGTTTTATAATCTGAAATATAAGAATAATAATAACTGCAGTCCTTACTTAAGATTTCTGTGAGAATCAAAGGATATAGAGCTATATAGGGTGTCTCAAAAATCTTAGTGGAGTTTTAAGCTTTAATAAATACTAAATTTAAAGGATAAGCTATTAAACCTTAAAATTGTACTAAGACTTTTGTCCCATCCTGCATAAAGTGCTTTGCAAAGCCTAAAGCACTATATAAATTTTAGTTGTTTGGCTCCTCCTCCTCCTCCTCCTCTTCTTCCTCCTTCTCCTTCTCCTTCTCCTCCTAGTACTACTACTACCCTACTACCACCACCACCACTACTACTACCACTAAAACTACTACTACTATTACTGCTGCTACTAGTACTACTACTACAAACTAGGTAATGCAGTTCATAGAGTGCTGACTATGGAATCTGGAACATCTGAGTTTTAATCCAACTGTCTTCAGAATCTTTTGAAATCTGCTCTCTAAAAATCTATGATGCAAGTGAGACTATGCCCAACTTTCCTCTCTTATCACAAATAATAAGGGAATGATTATTTTTGCCAAAGTTCCCATCATTACCAATCCAACAATCAGTTCTTCCTTATTTGTGAGAATCAGATCAAGAACAGAAGGTCCTCTTCATGGGAGTTCCACTTTCTGAAGGATGAAGCATTAGTGAAAGCAAGTTAAGAGATTGTTAGTTGCTCTGCTGAGAGAGAGAGAGAGAGAGAGAGAGAGAGAGAGAGAGAGAGAGAGAACATTCCAGCAAATGATTAAACAGTTGCACTTCCTCACCATTATCCTATCATGCCTCTGGGCTAGGTTTATGATCTATCTCCTGAACTCTGTTTCTATTTCTTCCTTCTGTTCAAATGGTCTTATGTAAACTCTGATGACATTATCTCTTCTGTTTTTTCCCCCTCTGTTGATCTTTTCTCAAATGATTTCCACCGTATTGACTCTGATTCCTTAACTTCCCTATTTGAGCCTATCTTTATAATATACAATGCTGTGTCACCTCCCCAGTTTATGTAGATGTTTCTTTTTTAATTTATTTTTTTATTTTTAGTTTACAACACTCAGTTCTACAATCTCATTTCTCTTCCCAATTTTTCCTCTACTTCTCTAACTTGCTTTTTCAAATCCTTTTTGAGCTCTTCCATGGCCTGAAACCAATTCATGTTTTTTCTTGGAGGCTCTTTGACTTTGTTGACTTCTTCTGGCTGTATGTTTTGGTATTATTTGTCACCAAAGAAAGATTCCAAAGTCTGAGTCTGAATCTGAGTCTGTTTTCGCTGCCTGGCCATGTTCCCAGCCTTGACCCTTGAGTTTTTTGTCAGGGTATGACTGCTTGGAGAGTATAGAGTACTTTGTCCCAAGTTTGAGGGGCTGCACTGTTGTTTTCAGAGCCATTTCTACACAGCAAGCTCTGCCACACCAGTGCTACTCCTCTCCCAAGAACCGCTAACCCAGACCGGACTCAGATGTAAGCTGGCTCTGTATTCCCACTCAGATCCACCACTAAATTCCTCCCACCAGGTGGGCCTGGGGCCAGAAGCAACTGCTGCTGTAGTTATGCAGCTGCACCACCTCTGCTGGCCCCAGGGTGGTGGCTGAACCACGAACTCCTTTCACTCTATCCCAGCAGCTTTTCCAACTAACCTTCTCTGTTGTCTTTGGTGTTTGTGGGTTGAGAAGCCTGATAACTGCCACAGCTCACTGATTCAGGGTGCTAGGGCCTCTTCAGCCCAGTTCCCAGTCTGGTTGGTCCAGGCACAGCTCACGCTGTGCTCTGCTCCCCTCTGCTCCCAGTTCCAGGTGATAGACCTTACCCTGGGACCATCCAGGCTGTCCTGGCCTGGAGCCCTGCTTCACTCTGCTATTTTGTGGATTCAGCAGTTCTAGAATTTGTTCAGAGACATTTTTTATAGGTGTTTGGAGGGACCGGGGAGGGGAGCTCATGCAAGTCCCTGCTATCCAGTCACCATCATGGCTCCGCCCCTGGGTGTGCCCATTTTTATAGCAGTTTGGGCACAGTTCCAAATTGCTCTTCAGAATGGCTGGATCAGTTCACAACTGCACCAATAATGCATTAGTGTTCCAATTTCCCCACATCCTCCTTAGCATTTATCATTTTCCTGTTTTGTCATGTTAGCCAATCTGACAGGAGAGATGTGGTATGTTAGAGTTGTTTTCATTTGCATTTTTCTAATCAATAGTGATTGAGAGCATTTTTTCATATGACTATAGATATCTTTAATTTCTTCCTCTTAAAACTGCCTGTTCATATCCTTTGACCATTTCTCAATTGGGGAATGACTTGTATTCCTGCAAATTGGACTCATTTCCCTGTATATTTTAGATATGAGGCCTTTATCAGAGACACTGGTTGTAAAGATTCTTTCCCAATTTTCTACCTCCCTCCTAATCTTTGTTACATTGGCTTTGTTTATACATAAACTTTTCAATTTAACATAATTAAAGTTATCTGTTTTGCATTTTGTAATGCTCTCTGTCTCTTGTGGGGTCATGAATTTTTCCCTTTTCCATAAATCTGACAGGTATACTATTCCTTGCTCTCCCAAATTGCTTATAGTATCAGCCTTTATTCCTAAATCATGAACCCATTTTGACTTTATTTCGGCATATGGTGTAACATATTGGTCTATGCCCAGTTTCTGCCATACTATTTTCCAGTTTTCATAGCAGTTTTTGTGAAGTAGTGAATTCTTAACCCAGAAGCTGGATTCTTTGGGTTTATCAAAGAGTAGCTTGCTATAGTTGTTGACTACTATGTCTAGTGTACGTAACCTAGTCCACTGATCCACCACTCTGTTTCTTAGCCAGTACCAAGTGGTTTTGAAGACTGCTGCTTTATAGTACAGTTTAATATCTGCTATGACTAGGCCACCTTCCCTAGCATTTCTTTTCATTAATTCCCTTGATAATCTGGACCTTTTGTTCTTCCAGATGAATTTTGTTATTACTTTATCCAGCTCTGTAAAACAATTTTTGGTAGTTTGATTGGTATGGCACTGAATAAGTAAATTAATTTAGGCAAAGTTGTCATTTTTTTTTAATATTAGCTCAGCCTAACCATGAGCAACTTATGTTTTCCCATTTATTTAGATCTGACTTTATTTGTGTGAAAAATGTTTTGTAATTGTGTTCATGTAGGCCCTGGGTTTGTCTTGGCAGGTAGACTCCCAAATATTTTGTAGTGTTCACTGTAACTTTAAATGGAATTTCTCTTTCTATCTCTTGCTGTTGGGCTTTGTTAGTAATATATAGGAATGGTGAGGATTTATGTGGGTTTATTTTATATCCTGCAAGTTTGCTAAAGTTATTTATTATTTCAGGTAGATTTTTACTTGAATTTCTAGGATTCCCTAAGTAAATCATCATATCATCTGCAAAGAGTGATAACTTAGTTTATTCTTTATCTGTTCTAATTCCTTCAATTTCTTTTTCTCCTCTTGTTGCTAAAGCTAACATTGCTAGTACCAAATTGAATAGTAGGGGTGATAATGGACATCCTTGTTTCACCCCTGATCTTATTGGGAATGCATCTAGCTTATCCCCATTAAATATAATGCTTGCTGATGGTTTTAGGTAAATCCTACTTATAATTTTAAAGAATTTTATTCCTTAAAATTTTTATTTTATTCCTAATTCCTATGCTTTCTAGTATTTTTAATAGGAATGGATGTTATATTTTGTCAAAAGCTTTTTCTGCATCTTTTGAGATAACCATATGGTTTCTGCTAGTTTTGTTGTTGATACGATCAATTATGCTGATAGTTTTCCTAATATTGAATCAGCCTTGCATTCCTGGAATAAATCCTCCCTGGTCATAGTGTATTATTCTTGTAATAAGTTGCTGCAATCTTTTTGCTAATATTTTATTTAAAATTTTTGCATCAATATCAATATTCATTAGGGAAATTGGTCTATAATTTTCTTTCTCCATTTTGACTCTTCCTGGTTTAGGTATTAGTACCATATTTACATCATAAAAAGAATTTGGTAGGACTCCTTCTTCACCTATTTTCCCAAATAGTCTATAAAGTATGGGAATTAATTGTTCTTTAAATGTTTGATAGAATTCACATGTAAATCCGTCTGGCCCTGGAGATTTTTTCTTAGGGAGTTCATTGATGGCTTGTTCAATTTCTTTTTTTGAGCTGGAGTTATTCAGGTATTTTACTTCCTCCTCTGCCAACCTGGGCAATTTATATTTTTGTAAATATTCATCCATTTCCCTAAGATTGTCAAATTTGTGGGCCTTGGGCAAAATAATTCCTAATTATTGTTTTAATTTCTTTCTCATTGGAGATGAATTCACCTTTTTCATTTTTGATACTGGTAATTTGGTTTTCTTTTTTTTAATTAGATGTTTGTTTCTCAAATTTAGTTTTCTTTTTCTGGAGTGCTCCCTTTCATCTTGCAATTGGGATGAAAACACTAGCTGCCCTTCTAACATCTTACCTAAGGTTTTGTAGTCATTAGGGTTTTTAGGTTTTTTTCTGACAGTATCATTTGTGCCCAGGTGACTCACTAGAAGTAGGTAATATGTTATTAGATGTGACAAGTCTTGGGCCTTGTACCCAAGAAGCAGTGCCAGTATCCCTCCGTAAAGAGTTGGCAACCACCACTACTTGCATTTTCTTGCTCTGATTCTTACTGTAGCATGTCTCATCTGGATCTATATCTGTGGTCATTTTTTGGGTTACAAGTGGGTATTTTACCCTCACAGGTCACAGTTCCCTCTTTCCATAGAAAAGCTTCATTATCTGCCACTTAGCTTCAAATGTTTAATATTAATTTATTTTTAAATGTATATTATTTGATTGACATCCATTATTTTTATATCATATTCATTTCCTTATATATACTACTCTCTTCCCTTACACAGTGAGCCATCTCTTGTAATAAAGATTAAAAAAGAAAAAAAAAACTGTTCAATAAGAGTAACCATCTCATTAGCTCTGTTTGACAGTATTTGAAATATATCCACATCCATGTTCCTCTACCTCTACAATGAAAGGAGGAATGTTTAATTTCTCAGATTTTCCTTGATGTCAAACTTAGTCAATGTTATTGCACAGATTCAGTTTTTCTCTCCTTTCTATTTTTATTGTTGTAGACATTATGCACATCATTTTTCTAATTCTACTTATTTCATTCTGTATCAGTTCATGTAGGTCTTCCTATGCTTCTATTAATTCTTCATATTCATTTTCATTTATTTTAAAAGAATTCTTCAGGGGGCAGAGCCAAGATGACAGAGTAGAGAAGTACTCAGTCAAGCTCTCTTAACATTCCCCTCTAAACAACTTTAAAATATGCCTGAAATGGAGTTCTGGAGTGGCAGAGCCAACAAAAGTTCAGAGTAAGACATTCTTCCAGCCCGGTTCAACATAAGAGGTCAGAAAGAGAGATCTGTGACATGGAGGAAGGGGCTGGCCTAGAACCCATGTAGCTGAAATACCAGTGGTTGGACTAAGTGGTGGTGACAGAAGCAGTAGCTTTGGGAACTCTCAAGTCAGAGACAGTAAGGTGGCCTGGCAACTGGCTGGAAGGAGATTACAGTGTATCTCTGAGCTAGCATTATATGCAGGACCATATACTATTTAGTTCCAAGGGATTCAGAACCCTGAGGATCAGTATTGCTTGTGATCCCAAGGGATCAGGGGTCCTTCCTTCATAAGGACCAGAGTGAACATGAGGAGAGCAGTGATCACTCCTCTCCCTGGATCATACCATCTTGGAAGTACCCAAAACTTCCAAACTCCTAGAACTAGCTATGAAAATAGTGTGAGAAAAGGCCTGAAGCTTGAAACATAACCCATCCTTCCAACTCATGCTGGGAATAGAGCTCAACCTTAATATAAATTTCAAAATCAAGAAACAGGGTGGAAAATGAGCAAACAACAATGATAGAAAAGAACCTGACCATAAAAAGTTGATATGTCAACAGGGAAGCTCAAGACACAAACTCAGAACAAGACAATGACAGCTACAAGCAAAACCTGAAAAGAATGTGAATTGGACAAAAGCCCAACAAGAATTCTTTCAAGAGCTAAAAATTGGTTTCCAAAATTAAATTAGAGTGGTACAGGAAAAATTAAGTAAAGAAATGAAAGCAAAGGAAGAAAATTATGAAAAGACAAATAACACCTTGGTAATAGAGGCACAAAAAAAAACAACTGAAGAAAATAATACCTTAAAACCCAGAATTGACAAAGTGGAAAAAGAAGCACAAAAATTTGCTAATGAAAATAAGTGCTTAAACAGCAAAATGGCCACATGGGGAAAAAGGTACAAAAGCTTGCTGAAGAAAATAATTCCTTAAAAATTATAATTGGCCAAGTGAAAGCTAATGATTCCATGAGCAATCAAGAAACCATAAAACAAAGTCAAAAGAATAAAAAAAGAAGAAAATGTAAAATATCTCATCAGAAAAACAACTGCCTGGAAAATAGATCAAGGAGAGATAATTTAAGAATTATTAGATTACCTGAAAATCATGATTTAAAAAAAAAGAGAGAATAGGTATCACATTTCAAGAAATTATCAAGGAAAATTATCCTGGTATCCTAGAAACAGAGGGTAAAATAGAAATTGATCTCAAAATGAAAAACCCCAAATTCCAGAGCTCCTAGGTCAAGGAGAAAATATTGCAAGCAGCCAGAAAGAAACAATTCAAATACTATGGAGCCACAGCTTGATTTAGCAGCTACCACATTAAAGGAGAAGAAGGTTTAGAATATTATATTCTAGAAAGCAAAAGAACTGGGATTATAAAAAAGAATAACATTTCCAGCAAAATTCAGTATTAGCCATTCAGGGAAAAATGAATATTTAATAAAATAGAGGGCTTTCAAGCATTCCTGATGAAAAGCCAAATAGAGCTAAATAGAAAATTTGACTTTCAAATACAAGACTCAACAGAAGCATAAAAAGGTTAACATGAAAGAGAAATCATAAGGGACTCGATAAGGTTAAACTGTGTACCTTTATATGTTGGAAGATGATACATATATCTTCTAAGAACTTTATTATTTTTAGTGTAGTTAGAAGGATTCTACATAGAGAATGTGAGAGTGAATCAATTAAGTTGGAAAGATGAAAAAAATGAATAGATGAGAAAGATGGGAGTCTTAGAAGGAAGAGGAAAGAGGAAGAATGGAGAAAATTATCTCACATGAAATAGGTGTGCAAGGAAGAGCTTTTACAGTAGAGGAGAAAATGGAGGAGGAGTTAATACTTGAACCTCACATCTAAATTGGTTGAAAAAGGGAATATGTGTATATAACGTATATTATATTATATATGTAATGTATAGTATATTATATATTATATTATATAAACTAATATATGTATACACACATCCATACTCAGTTGGTAATAGAAATATGTCTTATCCAAAAGAGAAATATGTCTTATCCAAAAGGATGGGAAAGGGATAAGAGAGAAAAGTATGATGAAAGGGATACAAAAATTTTTGATAAAATATTAGCAAAGAGATTACAGCAATATATCACAAAGTTCATACATTATGACCAGGTGGGATTTATACCATGAATGTAGGGCTGGTTCAATATTAGGGAAACAGTATAACTGACCATATCAATAACAATAACAACAAAAATCATATGATTACATCTATAGATGCAGAAAAAACCTTTGAAAAAATACAAGACCCATTCCAACAGAAAACACTAGAAAGCATAGGAATAAATGAGATTTTTCTTAAAATGATAAGTAGTATCTATCTAAAACCACCAGCAACCATTATCTGTAATGGGAATAAGCTAGAAGCCTTCCCCTTTAAATCAGGGGTGAAACAAGTATGCCCCTCATCACCACCATTATTCAATATTGCACTAGAAATGCTAGCTATGGCAATAAGAGAAGAAATGGAAATGGAAAGAATTAGAATAAGTAATGAGTAAACAAAACCACTACTCTTTGCCAATGATATGATGATATACTTGGAGAATCCTAGAGAATATCCTAAAAAACTACTTGAAATAATTAACTTTAGCAAAAATGTAGGATATAAAATAAACCCACATAAATCTTCAGCATTTTATATACTACCAACAAAACCCAGAAGGGAGAGACAGACACTAAAATTTCATTTAAAACAACTGTATACCATATAAAATACTTGTGACTCTATATGCCAAGACAAACCCAGGGATTATATGAATACAATTACAAAAAACTCTTCACACAAATAAAGACAGACCTAAAGAATTAATTGCTCATGGATAGGCCAAGCCAATATAATAAAAATTATAATTTTACCTAAGTTAATAACAGTGCCATATCAATAAAACTAGCAAAGAATTATTTTATACAGTTAGAAAAAATTATAAAAAAATTTATCTGGAAGAACAAAAAAAAAGGGTCAAGAATATCAAGGGAATTAATGAAAAAGAATCTTAAGGAATGTGACCTAGCAATTTCAAATTTTAAACTATATTACAAAGTGGTAATCATCAAAACAATCTGGTACAGGCTAAGAAATAAAGTGGTGGATCAGTGGAATAGATTAAGTACACAATAAATGTGGTGAATGACCACAATAATGTACTATTTGGTTAACTCAAAGATCCAAGCTTTGGGGGCCAGAACTCAACATTTGACAAAAATTGCTGGGCAAACTGAAAATCACTTTGGCAGAAACTAGCCATAGACCAACATCTTACACTATATACCAAGATAAGGTCAAAATGGATAAGTGATTTAGATGTAGAGGGTGCTATCATAAGTAAATTAGGGGAGCATGGAAAAATGTACCTATCAGATCTTTGGATAAATGAGGTGTTTATAACCAAACAAGAGATAGAGAAGATTACAGGAAGTAAAATAGATAATGTTGATTACATGAAATTAAAAATCTTTTGTACAAACAAAACTAATTCAGCCAAAATTAGATGGAAAATTTTTTTCACAACAAGATTCTCTGATAGAGGTTTCTTTTCTCAAATATATAGGGAACTGAACCAAATTTATAAAAATAAGAGCCATTCTCCAGTTGATAAATAGTTAAAGCATATGAACAGGTGCTTTTCAGAAGAAGAAATCAAAGATAGCAAAAGTCAAATGAAAAAATACTCTAAATCACTGTTGATTAAAGAAATACAAATTAAAACAACACTGAGATACTACCTCATACCTGTCAGATTGACATGACTGAAAAGGAAAATGATAAATGCTGGAAGAAATGTAGAAAAATTGGAACATTAATGCATTGTTAGTGGAGTAGTGAATAAGTCTAACCATTCTGGAAAACCATTTGGAATTATGCCCCAAGGGCTAAAAACCTTTGCATACTCTTTTACTCAACAAAACTAGTGCTAGGTCTCTATCTCAGAGATCAAAGAAAAGAGAAAAAGGCTCATTTATACAAAAATATTTATAGCAGCTTTTTTTTTTGTGATGGCAAAGAATCAGAATTTGATGGGATGCCTATCAACTGGGGAATGACTGAACAAGTCCTGGTATATGATTTTGATGGAACACTACTGTGCTATGAGAAATGATGAGTAGGAAGCTTTCAGAAAAACCTGGAAAGATTTATATGAACTCATTGAAAGTGAAATGAGCACAACCAGGAGAATACTGAACACAGTAACAGCAAGGTTGTTAGAATGCTCATCTGTGAAAGACTTAGCTACTCTGATCAAGACAATGATCCAAGTCAGTTCCAAAGGACTCATGATAAAAATGCTATCCACCTCCAGAGAACTGATGAATTCTGAATGCAGATTGAAGCATACTTTAAAAAAACAAACCTTTTTCTTGTTTATTTTTGTTTGTGTGTGTGTGTGTGTGTGTGTGTGTGTGTGTGTTTTGCAACAAGGCTAATGTAATAATGTATTTGGCAAGAACTTACATGTATAATCAATAACCAAATGTATTTGCCTTCTCAAGGAGGTGGGTACAGAAGTAAGGGAAGAGAAATTTGGAACTCAAATAAAAAAGATTTTTTATTATTTATTTTTTTCTTTTAAAAAAATTAAAAAAATTTTTAGACAAATACTAAAACTTAAATATATAAGAGTAGAAAAAGAACCATTATAAACTTAAATATAAAACAAGACAAGAAAAAAAAACCTGTCACGTTCATAGCACAACACAGGAGAGGATTCAAAATATATAGCAATAACTTATTTCAAGAAAGCCTATATATTAAATACTGTGGGTTATGCTGAAAACTGTCCATCATTTCTTTGCTTCCTTGTAGGTTTTCTTTTGTTCTCCTGTTGTACACTTTTTACTTTGTTCTTTTCCTACCCTTCTGCCTCTCTACCCACTACAATTGAGCATGGATATATTTATATATAGGTATTAACATATACATACACACACATACATATATAAACATACACTTTCCCTAAGGGATTCTATTCCTGATCTTGTTTTTATGTTAGTGCATATCTCTTTTTTCCTATTTCTCCCAATCCCTCTACTTTACCTTTGCTTGCTACCTTGCCCTTGTTTTACTTAACCTAGCCCTACTCCAGCAATCCTTCCCTTACCCTCCCATTCCCCTAAATCTAAACACCCTTTTGTATACCCCTTTGACATATTCTGTCCCCCTCCCTTCTAAAGCTCTCTCCCTTATCTTCCCATTTCCTAAATCTAAACACCCTTCTATACCCCCTTTTAATCTATTCCCTTACCTTTCCCTCTAAAGATCCCTCCTTTATCCTCTCCCCCTCCCTATCCCCTTAGAGTTTTATGTCTTTTTTAAATTTAGAAGACTTTTATACCCTTCTAGATGTATATGCATTGACCCCTCTTAAACCCATTCCCAATGAAAGTATGTTTCCAGAACTAACAGCCTCCCTTCCACATCTAATTCCTCTGTATTCATTCTTCCTCTTGCACCTCATTTGTAAAGGATAATTACTCTTTTAGCTGTTCTTGAATGCCTTTACTTTTTAAAATCAGATCATGCTCATGTCTACCACAACCTTCCCATAAACTCCCTAATTACCAGAAACAATCCTAGACATAGGTTTTACATTTTCCATACATAAAAAGGTAAACATTTTATTCTTGAGTCCCTTGTAATTGGTCATTGGTATGTACCTTATATTTCTCTTAGCTCTTGTATGTCAAATTATCTATTGAGTTCAAGGTTTTTTTTTTTTAACAGAGTCCTGAAAGTCTGACAGTTGATCAAATGTCCATTTTTTTTCCATCCAAAATTATGCTTAGTTTTTCTGGATATGATATTTTTGGTTGGAGGCCCAGTTTTTTTGCTCTTCAATATATAGTGTTCTAAGAATTGCAATCTTTTAGTGTCTCCAGTACTAGGTCTTGTGTGGTTCTAATTGTGGTACCATCATATGTATATTTTTTTCTTGTTGCTCGTAATATTTTGTCCTTGATTTGGGGGTTTCAGGATTTTACTATAATATTCCTGTGAGTTTTCTTTGTAGGATCTCTTTCAGGTGTGTAACAACAATATCGCTAGCGGCTGTTGTGGGGGTGAATGACCAGCAACAAAAGCACACAGGAAGGCTGCTATTACAGGATCTTTGATCTGCTTTTCTAAGGAAAGCAACTTTAAGGAGTTAACAATCTCAGTTTAATTAAACATACATATATCATTCACTTAGTTCAGGGGGAAAAGTCAGCACTCTGAGCTTCAAAGAGAATAGAAACAGAAATTACAAACAGATCAACAAAAAGGCTTTGTCTGATCAAGACATCATATACATAGTTACCAAAAAGAGAAGCACCAACATCTGGGTTTTCAAAGCCAGGGGGCTCTTAACAATAGCTACCCAGAATCTCATCCAGTCAAATCACACAACACTCTTACAGTGAGTGAGAGCCTCAAAACAAAACGCTAACCTCTGAGTTTATATACACTTTTCTAGGGTCAAAGGGCATCACAACCATGTGACTCAAACCTTTGTGAACTAGTCTTTCTTATTTCTTAAGCAGGTCAAAGACTCCTGATTCAATCAAAGAAACAAAAGACAACAAAAAGTCCACTTTGCTT
The DNA here is from genome assembly GCF_011100635.1 of Trichosurus vulpecula. Taxonomy (NCBI): domain Eukaryota; kingdom Metazoa; phylum Chordata; class Mammalia; order Diprotodontia; family Phalangeridae; genus Trichosurus; species Trichosurus vulpecula. Next base: position 45,886,702 of record NC_050581.1, on the reverse strand, counting down.
GCCATTACATTTGAAAAGCAAGACTCATCAAAGGTACTTGAGTACCTTAACATTCCAAAAGAGAAAACAGTAAAAAAGTCCCACCTTAATTACCATAACACAATGGTGACTGGTGGATTTTTTTTTTCTGTTTCTCCTTTCCCCTCTTGTTCTAATGCTTCAGGACAATTTTCTTTAATTATTTCTTGTATTATTGTATCAAGATTCTGTTTTTGATCAGAACTTTCAGGTAGTCCAATTATTCTTATGTTTTCTCTTATTGATTTGTTCTGTAGATCTGTAGTTTTTCTTATGAGATGGTTTACATTCTCTTCTATTTTTTCATTCTTTTATGTTTTGTTTTTTTCTTCATCTTTCTTCATCTCTTATAACTTCACTGGCTTCCCCACGCCCAATTCTGATTTTCAAGTAGTCTTTTTCTTCTTTAAGATTCTCTTAAGGTTGACTCTCTTGTCATAATCTTCTTGTTTTTTTTTTTTAATTTTTCCTCAATCTCTCTCATTTGATTTTTAAAGTCTTTTCTAAGTTCTTCAATGAATTCTTTTTGGGCAGGTGGCATTATGCTTTGCGGTAGAAGAAGGTTTCTTTGTTTCAGTGTCCTCCTCTGAAGATGAAACCCAGTCTTCTCTATTCCTATAGTAGCTCTCTTATGATTAGATTCTTTCTCCTTTGTAATAATTTAGTTTTTCTAATCACCTCTAGTTCTGGGGCATGGGGAATGGTGCCTTTGGCCTATGATCCTATTCAGTTCTCCTCTCTGACCTTGAACTCAAACCAAGACCTCCAGCCTCCTGTAAGTGCCCACAGCCAACTGTGTCTCCACCCTACTGCTTCTGCACTGACCAGGCATGTGCAGGTTCCTTCTTGCCCTGTTACCACTGCTCTCAGCAGCATAGCTAGGTCTGGCATTCCTTATTAGCAGAGGTTCCCTAGATCTTCCCCAGGTCAGATGCCCAACTCCCCTCACTGTCCCCAGGGTAAAAGTTTATGTGCCTGGGGCTGAGGCAGCCTCCCAACCCAGCTAACCCCAGGGCTTGCCACTTGTTTAAGCAGTTTGCCTTTCTTTGTTAAAGCAGACTCTAGCCTGGATGTATCTTGTACCAAGTCTTCATGCTGATGAAATCTAGTCCTGGGATTTTTCTTAAGGTCTTCTCTGATTGTCCCAAGAGGACTCCTGTTCTGCCCCTATTCAAATGGCTCTATGTTTGCCCAGAAATGCTATTTTATCTCTTTTGTGGAGGAAAATCTTGAGAACTTGAAATTTTCTGAACTACTCTGCCATCTTCCCAGAATCCTCTTCTCAAAAAAAAAAAGATTGATGAAAATTCTTTTACATGGAATTGGGAAATATTTAAATATTTAATGAAATAAAAATAATTGAAAACAAAATAAAAGAATCCTTTGTTCTCCCCGGAGAGAGTAGAATCAAACCACCCTGGTACAAGCCCTCATCACCTCATGCCTGGACTATTTTGATAGCCTCTGGTTGTTTTCCCTGCTTCATTCCAGTCCATCCCCTGCTCAGCTGCTTAAGTGATTTTCCTACAATTCAGGCATCCCCCTCCCTACTCACTAAACTCCAGTGGTTCCCTATTACCTCTAGGATGAAATACAAATTTTTTTGTTTGGATTTTAATGCCTTTAACAACTTGTTCTCTTCCTACCTTTATTATCTCATGCCTTGCTCCCCTTGACTACTCTACAATTCAGTGACACTGGCCTCTTTGCTATTCCTTACAGAAGACACTCTAACTCCCAACTCCATCTTTTTTCATTGGCTGTCCCCCCTGCCTAGTATCCTCTCTCTCATCATCTCTGCCTCCAGGTTCCTTCAAGCCTCAGCTAAAATCCCATCTTCTGCAAAAAGCCTTTTCCTAACCCCCTCAATGTCTTTTCTCTGATATTACCCTCCAATTTACCCTGCATATATTTTGTAGGCAGATAGTTCTTAGGGGAAGGATTGTTTGTTTGCTTTTCTTTGTATTTGTAGCGCTAGCAGAATGTTTGGCATATGGTAAACAACTAATCAATGCATGCTGACTATATCACATTTGAGGTTCCTCCCATGAGTGATATAAGGCCACAATTGGGGGCCTAGGGAAAAGTTGCCATGCTGAGTGGGGTAAAAGCACAAAAAGAGGAGACAGTAAGGCATTGAAAATACACTTGGCCAATTTTGACCAGGCGCCATTGTCCCTGCCCTGGTAGGCTTGATACGGATACAAAGGTGCCCTAAGGGTTAATATTAAGGATTGCTTTTTCAGTACCTTGTGAGGCCCTTCCTGAGCCTGACGGGATCCTAAAGTCTCTTCCTCTTGTCTTGGAAGACCATAAAACTTCCTCCTTATCCCGGACCACAAAGTTCCTTGTCTCCCTCATCCTGGGTCATAAATTTTCCTGTCTCCCTTATTCTGTCCTTATAAAAACAAGCCCCTGCCCCTCTGTAAATTTCTACTCCTTCCAGGGCTAGCCCACTGCTTTCGCATCAATAAAGCTCCCCTTGCTTAGGAGAAAATCATCCAAGTGAATTCTTTCACACCTGAACCAGCTCTACTAACTCTAAACCTCATCAGGCTCATTCAGCTATTGCTGGATTTAATCTTAGGGTCTCAGCACTTCAAAAGAAGGATAAAGGATCATTTTAGGCAATCAGGATATTTTAGTTAGGATATTATTATTATTAAAATGATGAAATAACACAAATAAAAGAAGTTATTTTCTGGTAAATGTATCCCTCCCCCCCTTATTTCATTGGAATCCTCCAAAATGTTGTCTTCTGCTATTCCTACTTTTCTCCTTGGATTCCCTTAAGAACAACCTTTCTAATTTAAAAAAAAATTTTTTTTATGAAATTGACAGATCTTGATTCTCAGAGCTGTAACTAGTATGAAACTTTGCCCCAGGGTGCTGACAGTTAGGGAATGAGGGGAGACGCCCCTTCTCACCTACCCCTATAGAGATAGTGACCCTTGCTCGGTGTCCACTTTCCCCCACTTTCCCCCACTTTCCCCCACTTTCCCCATGCCTCCTCCTGCAGTCCTTTTCTAGTCCATGTTTCTATACAGAGCTGCCGCTCCTTTGCCATGATGTCACTCCTTTTCCACATCTGTCTTTTCCCCTAAACCTCAGAAAGGTACTCTGTCTTTGCCTGGAGGTTGGGGTGAGAGAGTATACCTCCTCTTCTAGTGGCACTACTGCCACATTCACATTGGACACAGAGGTCCTCCGTACCATGGACTAGGACTCTGCAATTTACCTTCTTTCACCAAGCTCAAGTATTTCCCCCAGGTGATAGAGTTCATATCTACAGCTCTGTTGTATCTGGACTTGACCAGTGATTTCACTGGTATAGGAAGCTCTCAAGGAGGAGACTCCCTCAGACAATGAAAATCTATACCTATTTTGCATCTTAAAATCTTAGAAACTTGCTTAGAAGTTGAAAGGCTTGCCCATGTCATCTCGCCAGTATTTATCAAAAGTTGAACTTGAACCCAGCTCTTTATGACTGAGGCTAGCTCTTTGTTTATTATGTCAAGCTGTAGGAGAATGCTCTTATGCATACACACACACATATACACACACATATGTGTATAATATATATACATACACACACATATTATATGTACATATAATATATGTATGTCTATGCATGTGTGTATGTATATATGTGTGTGTATATATATACATACATACATATACATATACATACACACACACACACACACACACACATATATAAATAGATAGATAATATGGTGTTCCTAAAGTCTGGACACATAGGCAAAAATGCATATTTTCAAGAAATGAAATGAACAAAATTTTCAACAACATTTTATTTAATTGGAATGTTAACAAATAACATCTTCAATTCATTTGAGATGCAAAGGTTGGTGCAAGATTCACGTGAACTCAATGCAGTACCTCCACATTGATGTCAATTGCCTATGTGTCCAGACTTTAGGAACACCCTGTATATGTATATGTATATACACAACATGTGAGCCAAAATAATCTTCTTAGACAAATACCAGTCTTCTCCAATGGGCCAGAGGGCCCTAGGTGAAGGCCTGGTGAAGCACTAGTTTACTGAGTTAGTGGAACAATGGCTATCCTCTCCCAGGACATTTGAAGTTACTACCTAAATGATAAGGAAGGAACAGATATAGTAGAAGCATAGCTATAAAGTAGGAGGTGGGGTCATCTTGAAAGCCATCATAAAAAGTATATACATTCTATGGTTCTGGAATATTCAGAAGGGCTTAGAATTCCTGGGGATTGCTTTTGAAGGCTGCGATATAACTACAATAACATTAAAAAGGAAAACATGTTGCATTAAGATAGTCAAGTCAGTGGTGTCATTTTTATAATTAAAAAAAAATGTCTGTGATAGTTTCCATCTCAGACTTTAAAAAAACTTTTTTTTTCTTCTTCTTCTCCCTTCTTATACAAATTCCAGGAATTCAGAGGTCTGAACTCTTGTTCCATTGTCAAGGACTAAAATCCTCATGTTAAAATTTAGAATGGAATTTAATTCATTGTAATAATAGCTGTAGACTTGTCTAAATGCTTCACAGTTGAGACATTTCCTCGAGGCCCCCAAAATTAAGTACAATGGAGTAATCAGTGAAGCATGCAAGCTAATTATCTGTAGTTGAATTTGGATTCAAGGCAGCCTTTGAAATGATAGCTCCTAATGATTAGCTTTAGTACCATTCTCCAAACACTTACTCCTGTATATACACATGGATAAGTGTTAGGGACTCTGTGTGTAGACGTGACCATTCCCAAATAGGCCTAGAGAATATACATGTCCACTTGGGCCTTGAGAAATGCTAAGAATGATTTGGGGCCATTAAAAAGCCATTCGAATGATGTTATAGAAATAATAGAAGCGAACACATGATGAGAAGATGGGTCTCATTGGAAAAGACCCTGATGCTGGAAAAGATTGAAGGTAAAAGGAAAAGGGGACAGCAGAGGACAGGATGGTTAGATAGTGTCAAGGGAGACAGTAGTCTCTTTCTCCTCCAAAAGAACCTAAAATACAGCTGCTCTTCAGTCCCTTTCTTCTCTAATCCACTTTGCTCACAATTGTCAGATTAACTTTCCTAATGCACAGCTCCAATTGCTGTCCCATTCAAAACTTATCTCGCTGCTTCTTGAGTTGTGGAAACTCCTTAGGATTATGCTCTAGCCTATCTTTCCAATTGTCCCTTTCACTATTGCTGCCCATTTTTCCCAGTCTCCATTTTAACTGGAATACTTGACATTTTGTGCAGCTGCTTTACATTTTCCTGCATCTTTGCTCATGTCCTTTCCCCATCTTTGTCAAAATCTGACCAATTTTTCAAGGCCTAGTGTCAATGATCATACCCCTGGAATGATAATCCCTCCCTATTCTGAGCTCCTGTAACCTTGTGTATGTCATTCACTCCGTGTGGCCCTTAGTAAATACTTCCCAACTTTAAGGTTACTCATTCATATGCTCTCCTCCCCTTATCTCTTTAAGGGCAGGGACTTTGCTTTTTATATCTCTGTATCTCCCACAGAGCCTTGCACATATTAAGTGCTCAATAAATGTTTGCTAAATGAATAAATGAATGAATTATCCATGATCCATGATTAAGTCTGACTTTTCCTAACAGGATAAACAAACTTCTGCCTATTCCTCCAGGGATCCATTTAGTTGTTTCATCAAAGCAAAGTTCTGTAAGCAGGAATATTTATAAATGCCTTTGGATAGGGTAATTTTTAAAAAAAAATTTATTTTCCCGAGGTCAGCTATCAGGTGAGATTTTATTGCTAATAGTCCTCTTTCACAATATGTTGGTATTTCATCTGGTTCAAAGACCCCCAAATAGGTCTTCCTTTTGGGGGGGAAGCCAATCTGGCCATTCAAAGATGTTCTTGCCCAATAATGGTAGACATTTATTTAGTTTTTAAAGATTTCAAAATATTTTATATACTTATTTGATTATCTCATTTGTTCCTCATAGCAATCCTATGAAGTAGGTACTATTATAATCTTCATTATACAGAAACAGAAACTGAGGCAGGGAGAGATTGGTGTTATGGAAAGACGGTGTTTGGAGTTAGAAGAGTCCAAACCTCAACTTTGTCACTTAACATCTATGTAACCTTGGGCAAGTGACTTAACTTCTTTGTGCCTCAGTTTCCTCATCTGTAAAATGTGAGGATTTGGTCTAGATCAGAGGTATCCAGCAGGCACAGGAGCCTTTCCTAAATCAGATGAAAATATAATTGGAAAATTTTTAGGCAAAAAAATAAAAATACAATAGAACATAGATAATGCTAATATATGATTTTCTAAGTCAATATGTGGCCTGCAGGGATCCTTATGGATGGGATAGTGGCCTAGTTTCTGTTTGAGTTTGACACCACTGGACTGGTGGATTTCTAAGGTTTCTTCCAATTCTATATCTATGATATAACGACCCTCTAACTTGTCCAAGGTCATGTAACTGCTTGGTGTCTGAGGCTGGATTCTAAACCCAGATTTTCCTGACTTCAAGTCCAGTACTCCATCCATGATATTTTTAAAAAATCAATTAATTAACCAATTAATTAATCAAATTTTAGGCACGGAGACCCTACCATACAATCATAAAATGAGTAATATTCCAACTACAGGATCAAATGTATCTATGATACACATGCATATAATCTCTTGTTTGGATCATATAAGCAGTATATATTTATGCTGTGTTGCCTGGGAATATTAATGATAGACTCAACTCAATTAAATTCAGCAAACATTTATTAGCTGACAGCCTCTACCCAGGGATGTAAAAAAATGAATAAGGCAGAGTTCTTGCCCTCAGGGAAAGCATGTAACAAGGATCTTAGAATCTAGAATATGTAAGTTTTGGGTTCTAGTGTAACATTTAATGGACTGATAAATACTCTAATGCACTGAGCAAAGCATTTTCTTCATTCATTCATACATGCCTTCTTTCAAAACATTCATTAATATTTTAATGTTTATAGAGTCCTGTGCCATACCCTGGAGGAGGTACAAAGTTTATATAAGGCAAAGTCCTCATTGTTATGGGGATTACAGTAGATGAATAAGACATAAATGCAGATAATTATAAAATAAAAGATTATTTCTCTAGTGTTATAGGTAATGATATTGGTAGAACTGGGGGCATTTAAGTTATCCCCAACCTATAGTCTCCCATAACACCAGCAGTGGCTGTTGCAAGCAAGGAAGTTGTGGGGCATGTAGGGTAAACTTTGGATCAATCTTGGGACCCAGTGGTGGGCAAGAAGAGCACAGAAACAGGTTTTAGGACTTTGATGGAGGAGTTCCTGAGCCCCTTCCTTTTAGTATTTTAGCCTTCTTGAGAACACATTCAGTAGGAGAGAGAGGCAAAAAATGTAAAAAGTACAGTGGGGATCTAAAGTTGGGAACCTAGAAGGCCTCAAGGCTGCAGGTTCAGCACCCCTGGAAACAGTTCCAGTAGAGTGATAGGGCAGAAGCCCAAACAAAATCTCTCTTCTGGAGAGATAGTATAGTAAGGAAGTGAAGTTTTTCAATAAATGTAACCAGTGAATTTGATGAGATGAGATAGCAGATGGATTGACTAGAAGGGTCAAGGGGAGGAACAAGGTCCTAGAAGAGGCTTAAGAGAATGGGATCAAGGGCACAGATAGAGTGATTAGCCTTAAGGAAAAGAAGGCTTGTCTTTAATGGATGATGCTAAAGAATTGTAAGAAATGGAGGAATGGGGGTGAATTGAGGGACCTCATGTTAGACCCAATCTTCTCATCAAAGTAGAAGGCTGTGTCACCTGCTGCAAATTGTGGGGAACGGGAATGGGACTGACTGTAGTGGAGAAATACGGAGGTGAGCAAGTTGGGAAGAGAAGGTTTGGAGGAGAAGCTGTAGGGAATGTGACAAGGAGGTCAGGGCAGAGATAAAGGATAGTTGAGTGGTAGCTGAGGTCATACACATTCATCAAATTTGCAGTGATCGAAGTCATATTTTTAGGAAGCAGGCCTGAAATGGTGTTCACATTTACTGCCAAGTCATAAACCTTTGTCTTCTGTCTTGTGAATATATTTTGTCTTTTAGTCCCCATGACATCTATGAACCAAGTTATTAATGAATTACCGGAATTGTTCTATCCAATTCAGTCATTATATTGTTGTTACTGTTCAGTCATTCCAGTTGTGCCTGACTTTTTGGGACCCCATTTGGGTTTTTTTTGGCAAAGATACTCGAGTGACTTGCAATTTCTTCTTCTCATTTTACAGATGAGGAAACTGAAGCAAACAAGGTTAAGTGACTTGCCCAGGTAAGTGTCTGAGACTAGATATAAATTCAGGTCTTTTTGACTCAGGCCTCGTATTCTATCAACTCTGCCATCTAGCTGTGTCCATTATGATGATAGGTACAAATCCATCAGCCTAGGATACTAAATAATTGTCATGGCAAGTTTTGAGGTCAGATTTTATGTGACTGCCTAGCATGATCGACATACTAAAAACTGAAATGTGATTTTAATGCTTCCCTCCAGAAGCCTCTATTTCTTTTGGATTGGTCAGTTCTTGTCCTTTGTTCTCGAAGAAGACCAAAATGGCATCACTATGCTACCGTCAAGTTGTGTCCGACTGTGGCTGATCACACCAATATGAGCTCAGAGTGTTCTCCCACAAGTCGGGCACAAATAGCCCATGTAAACATTTGGGTAGATTCTTTAAATTTATGCATCTCAAGTTTCTTTTGAGTTACTTCCATTCTGCTTTGCTCATACAGCACAGCACCTTCTCTGATGAGGGCACATCATGCTGAGTCAGTGTCTCTCGTTTTGCACAATCAGTTCCAAAGTTCTTAAGAGACACTTTGAGAGTGTCCTTGTATCACTTCTTCTGACCACTATGTGAACGCTTGCCCTGTTTGAGTTCTCCATAAAATGGTATTTTTGTCAGTGGTACCTTGGAGTCATTTTTTTCCCCTGTCTCTTATGTCCAATTAGTCACAAAACTCTTGTCAAATCTTTCCCATTCATTCTCTTTGGTATCCTTTCCCCCATCCATTTTTTGGCCTTTATCACCTCAAACCTGGATTAGGGGAATTGTTTCCCACTGAAGTGATCTTCCTAACTCCATTTCTGTTTTGGCCCCATCCTGTAATGCCACCAGTAGATAGAGTTTCCTGGTGAGGAAGCTCCCTCTACCAATGTAGGTTGGCACCTGATTCTCAAATTAGAATCTTAGCTTCTAGGAGATACTGGCAAGTTAAATGTTGGCTAAAGTCACATAGTCAGTATGTGTCAAAGGCAAAACACGAGCTTCTCTTGACTCCGAGTATATTTCAGTATTTACCATGCTGAGTTGCTTCTGTTCCTATCTTCTTCTAAGCTAGGGGTTCTTAACCTGAGGTTATTTGACTTACTTTTAAAAATCCATTTTGATAATTGTTTTTCAATATAATTGGTTTCCTTTGTAATTCTATGCATTTTGTTTTATGCAATTAAATTTCAAAACATTATTCTGAGAAGAGGTCCCCCATAGGCTTCACCAGATTGCTGAAGGGGTCCATTACACAGAAAATGTTAAGAACTCCAGTTATAATTTATCCTATGTCTAGCTACCAGATTAATCCTCTTAAAACATGTCTACTCCCCAATGCACTACTGAAAACCCTTCACTGTCTCCTTCTTGGCTACAGACTAAACTTAGAAATCCTTAGCCTAGCATTTAAGGCCCTACACAACCTGACCTTATATGTGCCTTCTGCTCTAATTAATGTTGCTTACTTTTGTCTTCCCAATGTTCTTTTAGCCTTCATTCACTTTACCTACACCTGCTATATCCTAAGATCCTCTCCATCCCCCTACCTATGTACTTCTCTAACTATCTAAATCTTATCATTAAAGCCTTCTTAGACTGAGTCTAAGCCAGTGATTGCTCCCTTCTTGGGCCTCCTGTGGCACTTAAAGTCTGTACTATTCAGTTAGCCAAATTCATGTGCTTTTTTGTATCCTCCCTCCCTCCCTCTCCCTGCCTCCCTCCCTCTCTCTCTCTGTCTCTCTCTCTCTCCCCCCTCCCTCCCTCTCTCTCTGTCTCTCTTCCATTTCTCTCTTACTCTCTCTCTCTCCCCTTCCTTCCCTCTCCTTGTGGAGATAGATTACACACACACACACACACACACACACACACACACACACACTCTATTTCCAAAGCTCATGAACCTATTTGTATCCTCAGTGCCATGCCTTGCACGTAATAGAGACTTTAAAATTGTTACTGCGGATGATGGTAATAGACTGAACACTGGCACAGACAGCTATTTAAAATCCTTCCCATACATTCACCAGTGATGCTGTCATAGTTATAGCTTGGGGCTTGCTAATGATAGTTTCTGATCATTGGTCTGTCTCTAAAGAACCACATTTGACACACTGCTGAAAGGCACTCATTGAGAACTTTGGTGTACCCATGGAAGAGCTAGAATTCCAAAGACTCATTAGAAACCTTTGGCTATTTCATAATAGATGAAGGAAGCTTGGTTAATGTAGGTTGGGTGGAAACACTGATGGCTTAAAGGATGGTGAAGAACTGATTCTGACTTTCAGACCATTGAACACTTTGCACCAGGGAAGAAAAGAACTTAAAAGGATATTCAGTAAAAATTCATCATGTCTTTCCTCTATCGGTCTATCCCACCATGACTCTCTTTGATTAATATCTTTACAAGCCTTAATTATTTTCTATCATCTAACACCACTGAAGGCTTAGTGAAAATGTTTATAAATAGCTGTCTTGATCCATCAGGACCCACAGCATGGTTACCAATAATCCTGACCTGCACACTGAGATATGTTTTCAAATTTTGTAGTGTAAGCCTCACACCTCATTTATGAGGACAACAGTGACTGGAAAGGGATGCAGGGAGGGTGATGGAGGAACAGACTAACAATGCAGAGATCTGTTTATGAAGCTCCATACTTTCTTGGAGCCAGACATCAGTAAGCCTGGATGACATTAAAACAACAACAAACAAACAAGCAATGGCCTGCCACCTTTCAGAGTGGGAAAAAACCTTTACCTGTTATTTGTGTTTTCAATCCTCCCCGCCAGGAACTGGAATATTCATCATGTGGTCTTGATCCAATTTTACAAACTTACAATCTAGTAAGTTCCCAGAGGACAAAGACCCTGTGTGAAAGATCTTTGTATTCTACTCCCTCTGCTTCATCTCCACATTCTCCCCCAAACCCAGGACAATGCTTTGCGTATATTAGGTGCTTAATAAATGACTGAATTCTAACATTGTTAATTAAATTCTCCACTGTGTTCCAAACCATTCCAACTTTCTTTCACTGTCTTGTATACATCATTGTTCAGAGCTTCCATACTGACAAGAAATGGAATTTGTATAGCATTTTGGACCTTTCAAAGTCTTATAATATTTGTTATCTTTTCAGAGCCTCCTGACAGCCCACTGACCTAGCTGGGGAGAGTATTGTGGTGATTCATTTTGCAAATGAAGAAATAGGATCAGAGACACTAAGAGGCTTGTTGAAAGTCACAAGGTCATTTAACAAGATAACTCACAATAGAGTCTAGGTTTCTGGACTCTTCCTCCAAATTTTTCCCCTTTATACTAGATTTGTTTCCTTGGATCTGGATTTAATAGCCAGAATAGAGTGGCTAATGCTCACTTCCAGAACAAATGTAGATTTGGGACATTGTTACTATTAATTTATCAGTACAGCAAACCCAGTGATTATCGTTACAAGTACATGGCCCAATTAACGAGCTTGAATGTTAGCCATGATACCATGGTTAAAGTTCAACATTAGTAATAGTTTGGCTTTTAACCATGACATGTTGATAAAATATTTGCAACCAGTGTATGGGATTGCGAAATTAAATTGCAAATCCATACTATCTCCAAACACAGTGTTTCAGTACATGTGAATCTCCCTCCCTCCCTACCTCCCTCCTCTCTCTCTCTCTCTCTCTCTGTCTCTCTCTCTCACATATACACACACACACACACACACGTAAAATGAAACAAAATTTAAATGGCCATGCAACCTTCTCATTGACCATTCTTTTTCTGGTGGTGAATAATGTTTTTCATTATGGGTCCTTTATAAGTCTCTTGGATCATTGCCTTGATCAGAGTACTTAAGTCTTTCACGATTGATCATTCTTATAATATTGCAGTTACAATGTTCAATGTTCTCTTGGTTCTGTTCAATTCACTTTGCATCAGTTCATGTAAGTCTTGCCAGGTTTTTCTGAAATTTTCTCACTTATCATGTCTTATAGCACAATAGAAATCCATCACAATCATATACAACTTCTTGTTCAGCCATTCTTCAATTGATGGGCATCCCCTCAATTTCTAGTTCTTTGCCACCACAAAAGAACTGCTATAAATATTTTTGTCCAAATAGGTGCTTTCCCCCTTTTAAATCTCTTAGGAAAATAGACCTAGTAGTGGCATTGCTGGATCAAAGGGTATGCACAGTTTTGTGGCCCTTTGGGCATAATTCCAAATTGTTCTCCAAAATGATGGGACTAGTTCACAACTCCATGAACAATGCATTAGTGTCCCAGTGTTTCCATATCCACTCTGGCATTTGATTGACCATTCTTTCTCTGCATACTCTACATACTCAGTGGACTATATAAGATTTGTGACTAAGTTTTTGAATTTTAGTTTTACCATTGTTATTTATGGGTGCTTCCCATATCCGCTATTAGACTATAACCTCCTTCAGGGCTGATGATGCTTTGTACCTCTAAATATCCTCCACAGTTCCTAGAAGTATACCTTACACATAGAAAGTTTTCAGTAAATGCATGCTGAATGAATTAAAGCCATACAATCTATGACTAACCCTGATTTTCCCTAATCAAAATAAAACCCTACTGACAGATAACTAGTTTAGTTGTCTTCTTTGCTTTTCAAATCACCACATTAAAATGACCAAAATAGAAATACTTCACAAGTCTCTTTGGAGGGCATTGTTTATTCTGTGAACTCAAGTCAGACAGAACTTGATATTGTATTACTAACAATTAACAAGTATTTATTAAGCACCTACTATGTACCAGAAACTGGAGAACAGAAATACAAAGAATGAAATAAATAATCTTTGCTCTCAAAAAGTCCGTTGATATTTCAACTCATTTTGGATATTTTTCAGTATTTGGACTGCTCCTCACTGGGTCTGAAACTCCTAACTGGGTCTTTTGACTTCAATTCATTCCCCAGGGAACAGAGAGTTATTTTCAGTAAGAGTGCAAACAAGAAGTGAACTTCAGAAAGACTGGAAATTTGAAGGTAGTGATGGTTAAGGACTGTTTGATCCATCCTTCAAGAGAAAAGGGCTGCTGTACAAGGTGAGAACATAGCAATAATGACAGAAAGAAGAGACAGAAGAAGACTCAGTTTGGCTTTTTCACTTGAAAACAAAGGGTTTCTGCAGGCACACATCTGATGTCAATTGAGAAATCTAGTTGACTTACATTCAGCCTTTGTAGTTTTTCTGGTAGGCTGCTTCATTTGCAATTAAAAGCTTCTTAAATTTGCAGCCTTCATCAAATCTGAGAATTAATTCTCAGAGCAGTGCAGATTTTCTGGAGATGAAAGGGATTACATATTTATTCATGTATTTATTTTGGCCAGCTGTCATTCAGGGACCTTTGCCTCAAAGTCTGAAATGAAGGGAGGATGTTCCTGGGCTTGAAAGGCCCACTTGTTATTGATTTAAATTCAAAGTCTAATATTGATTTTTTTATATTTTCCCTCTGGGGGAAGCTCATGTTTCATTTGTTTCTATAAATTGAGAAATTTGAGATCTGTATAGTTATGTTTTATCATTCCAGTGGGGTGTTGGTTTCATTGGCACATTATTCGAGACCAAGTTAATTATATTTATCTAATGAATGGGAAAAATAATTGGCTATTCTATCTTGTGACAGAAAAAGGATCTTCGAGTTGGAAGAGACTTTACAGAAAGTTCATTTCCCCTTGTAACTATTGTGATATCTCAATATGACCACCCTGTAAAGATTTAAAAGGATTGTTCAAATGGAGGTATTTGAAACAGACTAGAGGAGATACTCCCTGCATTGTTTTTAGACAGATTCCCATTCCATGACTCTTGTTTAAATGGATTCAATGACCATCCTTATTTCATATTACTCCCCTTTACCCACTCTACATTTCAACTAAAATTATAGCTAAAATTTATATAATGTTTTAATGTTTACAAAGTTCTAGACAAATATCATCTCATTTTATTCTTACAACAACCTAGGGAGGTAGGTGCTATTATTACCCTCATTTTACAGATCAGGTGACTCTGGCAGACAAGGTCAAGTGATTTACCCAGAAGCACCCAGCTATTAAGTGTTTTGAGGCCACATTTAAACTCAGGTCTTCCTAGCTCTAGGTCCAATTCTCTATCCACTACACAACTTGGCCACTTCTTGATGTTCTCTGAACTTAACATTCCATCTTCTGTCTCTGGGTCTTTGCATGGGCTGTTCCTTATACCTGGAATGCATTCTCTCTGTATTTTAGGAGCCATAACTTTTTTAAGGCTTAATTCAGGTATTACCTCATTCAGGAAGCTTTCCCCAATCCTCTTAGTTGTTAGAGCTCTCTTCTTACTCAGATTATGTGTTTACATGTTATATTTCTTAGTAGAATGTAAGCTTTTTGAGGGCAGGAATCAACGGTGATTGTTTTTGTTCTAATATATGGTTAGATTTTTTAATGTAGAATAATAGGGATTTTCTAGTGTTTGATAGCTGAAGATACATCTCCTAAGTCCTTTAGAGATGGCATTACCAGTAGGCTCCCAGGCCAGCCATCTCTTCATTTTCATCAGGCATCTTAATCAGGTTTCAGAAACCACTTTGTCCTGAAAGACCACATCAGCCCTGCAACTCACATCTTGAAAATACTTTTTCTCCTGGGGACCCTTCCCCTGGAGGGTGAAGGGTACCTCTCAGAAATTCTATTTAAGGAGGACATCCAGACCAGCCATCTCTTCATTTCCCACCAGGTGGTTCTCCACTGAACATCTGCATCATGTCCCTGGGTGGAGTACCTTCTTTCTTCCTCTTCCTTTTTCAGCTTTCTTTTATGTCTTGTCTTCCCCAATAGATTATAAGCTCCTTGAGGATATGGTTTTTCTTTTTTCTTGCATTTGTATTTCTGACTCTTAGCATAACACCTAACACATAATAAGCACTTAATAAATGCTTGTTGACTTACATGAATTGTAAAGACTTACATGAACTGATGCAAAATGAAGTGAGCAGAACCAGGAGAACATTGTATACAGTAACAGCAATATAGAACAATGAAGAAATGTGAATGACTTAGCTATTTTTAGCAGTACAATGACTGAAGATGATGCCAAAGGATTCCTAACGAAGCATGGTATCCACCTCCTCTATATGAACACAGACTGAAGCATGCTGTTTTTTCCTTCCTTCCTCTTTCTTTCCTTCCTTTCTTTTTCTTTCTTTCTTTCTCTTTCTTTCTTTCTTTTTCTCTCTCTTTCCTTCTTTCTATCCTTCTTTCTTTCTTTCTCTCTCCTCCATTCCTTTTTTAAAAAATTGAGTCTTCTCGTGCAAACTGACTAATATGGAAACGTTTTACATGATTGCACATGTATAACCTATATCTGATTGGTTACTATCTCAGGGAGGGGGGAGGGAAAGGAGGAAGGAATAGAATTTGGAATTCAAAACTTTAAAAAAACTGTTTAAAATTGTTTTAACATGTACTTGTGGAAAATGTTATAAAAATACAAAAAAATGCTTGCTGACTGACTGATATTGGAGGAAGAAAGTTGCAATGATCTCAAACCCCAGATCGTTTCACCTTAGAAGCTGCCTCTGTGGGATGAGGCATAGATTTCTCCAGGGAATGGACAGGTGGTAATTATTATTATAGAACATTGGCAGAAGGTGTTTGGAGCAGCCACAGAATGGTCCATTGTTGAGGAGGCCTCCCCAACCCAGCAATACCACTACTAAGTCTGTATCAAAGAGAGATGAAAGAGAAAAAGGAAAAGGACCTATTTGTACAAAAATATTTATAGTAACTCTTTCTGTGGTGGCAAAGAATTGGAAATTGGGGGGATTTCCATCAATTGGCTGAACAAGTTGTAGTGTATGATTGTAATGAAATACTATTATGTTATAAGAAATGATGAGGAGGATGGTTTCAGAAAAACCTGGAAAGACTTAGATGAACTGAAGCAAGGAGAAGGGAGCAGAACCAGGAGAACACTGAACACAGTAACAACAAAATTGTATTACCATCAGCTGTGAATGATTTAGCTGTTCTCAGCAAAACAGTGATTCAAGACAATTCCAAAGGGCTCATAATGAAAAATGCTATCCATCTCCAGAGAAAGAACTGATGGAATCTGAATGCAGATCAAAGCATACCATTTTTTCACTTTTTTTGTGGGTTTTTTTGTCAGTGTTTTCTTTTACAACCTGACTAATATGGAAATATGTTTGGATGATTGCATATGTATAAACTATATAGGAAGAGGGTAGGGAGGGAGAGAGATTTTGGAACTCGTATTTTAAAAAACTGAATGTTAAAAATTGCTTTTACATTCAATTGGGATAAAAAGAAAATATTATTAAAAAAAAGAAGTCTTCCCCAATGAGGCTTCCAAGTAGTTAGATAGATTCAGGGTAGTGTAAGCACACTGGAATCAGGAGAACTGGATTTGAGTGCCTTCTCTAACATCTATTAAAGCTCTATGACTCATGTTAGGCAAATCATTTAGCTCTTCTGAGTCATTGCCCTTATCTGCACAAAGGGGATAATGATAGCCCTATCTGTTTCACACGGTTGTTGTGAGAAAAGTGTTTTATGGAGTTTAAAACTCTCTATATAGTGAAGTAGTGAATAGAATGGTGGCTCTGTCGTCAGAAGCACCTGGATTCAGGTTTTGCCTCTGACATAGACTGATTATGTGACTTTAGACAAGCCACCAAACCATTCAGTATTTTCAGGCAACTGTCTCTAAGACTCTAAGTTGCAAAGCTGTATTGTTAAAGCGAGCTTCCTTACTGGGTGTTCCCTTTATCAATGAAATCAAGTCCACTCCAAAAATAGAAAAAAATAGAAATGGGAGTTATTATCATGATTGGGAAAGGGAGCTGGCTATGTCTTACGAAGGAACACAAACTAGTTGTAGGTTTGCCTCAGTGTGAAGAAATGATGGGGATGGAGGAAGGCAATCTACAATAAAGTGCTCCTAGGGATTATCCAGTTTCTCTTGCCTAGAGAGGGAATGTTACCATAGCAAATACTACCTAAATAGGTCAGATCTAGCTCTCCTCTGAATTTCTGCAACACTTATAGTCTTTGCCACACAATTTAACACTTCATTAGGTGCTATCTCAAACCATTTGCTGGTTTTTTTCTCCTGTCACCCCAACTAGACTGTAAGTCCCTTGAGGGGAGGATAATTTCCTAATATTTAAATTTTTTTTTCTGCCAATAAAAACACAGGCAGCCCCTTCTTATAGAGGGAGACCATAAAAAGGGCAGTAGGGGGCCAGTTTATTTAAAAGGAAATTTAATTAAAACATACATTTTTAACTTCCTAGGGCATCGTTAGGCAATATCACGTCATTGTGAATGTCTCCATACAAGTAGTGCAGTTAGCACACAGCCTTAGTGGATGCGGAAGCTCTGAAACAGCATCCTTTAGTGTCAGAGTGCTCCAATATGTACCCAGTCCCACAGCCCTAGATTGTGGCAGCAGCAGCAGCCTGGGCTTGGAAGATTTTGTTTGCTACCCACAGACCTCATTCTGTAGTAGTCATCTTAATCCCTCATGTTTCTAGGCCAAGGGTTCTTAAATTGGGCTTCGTTGACCCCTTGATTCTATGATTTCAAGGAGTCGGTGATTTTTAAAAAATATTTGGATGACTATATTTCAATATAAATGGTTTCCTTTGTAATTCTGTGTATTTCATTCTGTGCATTTAAAAACATTACTCTAAGAAGGGATCCGCTATCTTCACCAGGCTCCCAAAGAGGTCCATGACAGTAAGAATTTTAAGAACCCCTCTTCTAGGCAGTGTGAAGTTGAGGGATGGGTGCTGGACTTGGAGGCAAGACCTGGATTTGAATCCTGGCTCCCATAACTGTACTTAACGAACTATGTGATAATGTATATAACCTATTATCTAATTGCTTACTGTCTCTGGGAGGGAGGAGCGGAGGGGAGAGAGGGAGAGAGGGATAGAATTTAGAACTCACAACTTAAAAAAAATGATTAAAAATTTTTTAAAATGTAATTGGGGGGAGATTATCTATCTATCTATCTATCTATCTATCTATCTATCTATCTGTCTGTCTGTCTGTCTATCTATACACATATATGTATATATGTGTATATGTATATAAATAATATAATATAATATATATTATATAATATATATATAATATAAATAAATATATATGCAGATATATAATGTATATACACACATACACATATAATACATAGATACATATACACATATGTATTAAAAACAAAAACAAAAAGAAATTACGTGATCTTGGGAAAGACCCATAACACCTCTGGACTTCTTTCCTCATTTCTTAAGTAGGAACATTGTTATCTTTAATATCTATCTCACAGGATTGTTAGGAGGAAGGCGGAGGACAAACTGGGTTTGAATTCTGAAGGAGCTTAAATTCTGTTGAAGAGAAACAATTTGTACCGACATCAACGAACATAAAATCTGCACAAAGTAAGTATTAGGTATTTATGGGAAGAGGAATTGAGAGCTGAGGAGATCAGGAAAGAGCTCATGTAGGGGCCTTTCTTGCTCCTTATAAAGGAGGCCTTTTCTCCTTTTCTTCCTCCTTCTCTTTCTCCTCCTCCTCCTCTTTCTCCTCTTCCACTTCCTCCTCCTGTTTCTCCTCCTTCTCCTTCTCTTCCTCTTCCTCCTCTTTCTCCTCCTCCTCTTCCAGCATTTGAAGATTAAACCAAGCTTCAAAGGAAATTAGGGAATCTAAAAGGCAGAAGTAAGGAGCATGTACATACTAGGCATGGAGGGGCATCCTGTGAAAATGAACAGAGCAGGGGATGGAATGTTGTCTGTGAGGAACGTTTTGGCTGGACCACATGGTAGCTACAAAAGGAGGCGGTTGAACTCCGATGCCTTTAAGGTTCCTTCCAATCCTAAATCTACAATCCTATGATCCTACCAAAAGATATGTTGAAGTGAAGGACATTAAATGCTAGACAGGAGAGTTTCTATTTGAGCCTAGAGGTAATAGGAAACCACCAGAGATTTTTGAGTGGTGGAAATGACATGATCAGACCTGCATTTTATGAATAATACAACAGCCAACACTTCTATAGCACCTACTATGTGCCAGGCACTGTGCTAAGCTCTTTACAATTATTATCTCATTTGACCCTCACAACAACCTTGTGAGGTGAGCACTATTATTATCCCCATTTTAAAGATGAGAAAAATTAGACAAACAAAGGTTAAGTGACTCACCCAAGGTCACACAGTTAGTATGTTCCTGAGGAAAGATTTGAAATGAGGTCTTCCTGACTGGGCCTGGCATTGAATATTACTTTGTGGAGTATGGATTGGGGAAGGGAGATACTTGAGACAAGGAGATCTGTTAGGAAGCTTTGGTAATAGTTCAGGTGAGAGGTGACGAGGGTCTGAACTGGGGCAGTTGGCAGTGTGATTGGAAAGAAGAAGACCGATGCATCTATGTGGATGAAAAAGCCATCAGTACCTCCCAGTAAATGATGTAGGGCACTTGGTGCCTCATGAAGTGCTCACACCATCGGTCTTTAGGTGCTGTTCTATGA
Organism: Trichosurus vulpecula; assembly: GCF_011100635.1. Taxonomy (NCBI): domain Eukaryota; kingdom Metazoa; phylum Chordata; class Mammalia; order Diprotodontia; family Phalangeridae; genus Trichosurus; species Trichosurus vulpecula. The sequence continues at coordinate 45,866,819 of NC_050581.1, read as the reverse complement.
TCATAATCAGCAAAAATAAAGTAGCTGGCGTTTATATAGTGCTTTAGGGTTTGCAAAGGACTTTACAAATATATCTCATTTTATCTTCACAACAACCCTGGGAGGTAGATGTTATTATTAGATGAGGAAATGGAAGCAGACAGAAGTTAAGTCACTTGCCCAGAGTCTTATAGGTAAGTACTAGGTTTAAAGTCAGGCCCTCCCTGACTCGAGGTCAGGGACTCTGCTACTCTGTTTAGCTGCCTCTAGGACTGGTCATCCAGAAAGACTATCCTGGGCGGGGTGCGGGGATGGGGATGCTGCATTCTAAAGATGGAAGTCATACTTTTTTTCAACAGCACTCTAATTTAAATGACACCTTCTCTTCCCTGGGGGTCTTTATGTGATATTAGGAAGTACTCATGTTCAGCTCTTCTTAGAGATGTTTCTTTGAGATTGGGATTGGGGTTTAGCTGTCTTCTTAAGACACTGGGTTTCCAGCATTCAAGGTCTCTGCAAGCCAAACCCTGCGTGTCACTTAATTTCTCTTGGAGAAAAGTCAAAGCTATTGATCTCTGTGTTCATGCCCCACATTCCCCAGCCCAGCGCCAGAGATAATTAACTGCCTGAGCCTTGAAAAGGCTTTCAGTTCTAACACACATCTTCCAACATTTGTAAACAACAGTTAGCAAGAAGAAAAGGTAAAATTGCATGTGTCATTCTGTTTTCTATCATACACAATTTGCAGTTCAAAGGGAATGTATTAAAATGAATACCCCTGCAGCTCCTGTTTGCAATAGGCTTCAGAGCTTGATTAAAGCCTTTAAGTAAGGGTGAGAGTGGTCCCCGCCTTCCTTTTTCAAACCTTGGGACCAGAATGTTTGCTGAGCAAAATGGTTGGACCAATCCTAGGAAAAGGTGATCGCCAGTGCCTGTCCTCTTTTCCATTTCCACTGCTATCATTCCAAATCCAAATTCAAATTCTCCTTGACTGTTATAGTCACCTCCTAAGCTCCTGGAACATCCCTAGTCATCCTGGTGAATATCAGGCCACTGGACCCAGATGGCTCCGGAGGAGAAGTTGAGGCTGGTGACCTTGCCCAGCCCTCCCTCTCTCAAATCAAAGTCAACTGCAAGTCATGTCACCATTTCCTTGATGTCATGGTCCTCTTTGAGAATGAAGGACAAACACAACACAACATAACAACACAACAACCACAACAACATCTCCTAAGCAGCCTTCCTTTCTTCTCCCTATACTCTGTCTTATCCATTATTGTTCAGAAATCTTCAAAATCTACATCTGTGATTATGTCATGCCCCAGCTCTAAAATTTTCAATGTCTCCCCACTGCCTTCCATGATAAAATCCAGATTCTTCTGTCTGGGATTCATGACCTGTCATGATCCGGCTCCAGTCTAAGTTTCCATTGTTACCTCCCACTAGTCTCTTCACAGGCACTATGTTCCAGCTTCATTGGATTATTCATTATTCTGTAAATATATTCCATGTTCTCCTACCTCTCTGTCCTCACTCTCATAATCCCACACAAGCACAATATTTTGTTCTCTCTTGTCCTCAATCTATCTGTTTATCCTTCTCCTCCTTCAGAGAATAGTTCTTCCATGAAATCTTTTCTGATTTCTTCTAGCTCTCTCTTTTCTATGAACTTGAATAGAGCATTGTTTTTCTCATACATGCTTCACTCACTATTTCCTATTATGTTATTTTATTTACTCATGTACATGTCTTGTTTCCTGTAATTTAATGTAAATTCCTTGAGGGCAGACTGTCTTATTCAGCTTGGATCTACAGTAGTGCAACGTGTAGCTTTGTTAAGTGATTGTATGCATTTTTTCCCCCAGAAGAATATTATATGTCACCTTCTCTTTTTATTAAAGCTTATTCCTACCCAGGTGACCTGTGTCTTCTGACCAAGGCTAGTCTTGGGAAAAATACTGCTCTCAGTAATTTCTTATTATTTAGTAGTCGGTCTGTCATATAGGTGGTGCAGTAGATAGAGCACTGGGCCTGAAGTCAGGAAGATGAGTCTTTCTGACTTCAAATCTGGCCTCAGACACTAGCTGTGCAGCCCTCAGCACATCACTGAATCCTGTTTGCCTCAGTTTCCTCATCTGTAAAATGAGCTGGAGAAGGAAAACTCAAACCACTCCAGTATCTTTGCCAAGAAAATCCCAAGTAGGGTCACGAAAAGTCAGACAACAACAACTGTCCTTGGGTGCCCACCTATTCATTTATACAATGTTCCATATTTTAGCATCCATGGCATATTTTCCAGATGTCTTGCCACTAGTAAATTCCTTGCACTACCTCCTGGTCACGTGTCTCATGTGTATTTATTGACTACCTAATATATCTGCAGTCCTGTGTTAGCTACTCTGCGGCGGATGAACTCCCTGCCCTTAGGAGATTATAATTCACCTTGGGAGACAAGCCCAACACACATGAAAACATTTGAAAGCAACAGGGCTCAGAATGGTGAAGATATGGACTACATAGAGCAGAACCACACCTCTACTCTCCATAACTCTGCCTCTCAGAAGGACAGGTCTCCTTTAAAACCCAGCTCAGGCACTGCCTTATATCTTTAATTCTGTACTGAGTTCTATTATATCTTTGTCCTACTTCACCAAAACCACTTTGTATTTATTACCTATCTATCTACTAGTACAAAAATATTCTACCAGTAGTACAGACACTGTACTAGGCACTGGGGATGTAGTTATAAAGAATAAAACAAGCCTTCCTTGCAATGAGTTTTCATGCTAATGGGGGAAGCAACTGGCATGTATAACAATGCATAAAGCATTAATATAAAATTAATTAATACACTTAACTATATAAAAAGTAGTTAAATTACAAGTCAGTTTGGTAGAGAGGAACTAGCAGTTGGGATGATCAAGAAAGACTTCATGTTGAAGGTGCTGTTTAAGTGTGTGATCCCTGGGCAAATCACTTATCTTTTCTTATATTTGTACACATCGACTATCCCATTAGAATGAAAGCTACATGAGGGCAGGAACTGTTTCATTTTTGTCTTTATGTCTCCTCGCACATAGGAGGAGCTTACTAAATGTTTGTTTGATGACTGATTTATTCCATTTCCCCCAGAGTGTGCATCCTTAGCCCCCATTCCAATAAGCCACAGTCTTGACAAAATGTTACTGTCCAGCCTCAGGTTTCCATGAATCCTCAGATCTAGCCGACTCGGCAACCTCTCTGTCTAGCAAAAGCATTTTAGACCTTTAGGCTTTTGTTCATCTGCTTCTTCTTCTTGGAGTTACCCTTTTCCTTTCTCTCTGTCTGGCAAATTCTCCTCATTCAACATTTCGCTCTATCGTACCCCCTTTCCACATTTTATAGGTGAGGAAACTGAGGGCCAGGGAAGTTTGGGAGCTTACCTGAGATCACACAGGTTGTAAGAATCAGAAACTAGATTTGAACCAATATCATCTGACTCAGAACCAGTAGCCTTTACATTTTACCATTCTGCCTTCTGTAGCCTCAGTTTTCTTATCTGTAGAACGGGGAGGATCAAAATAATAGTCTGTACCTCTCAGGGTTGTGGGGAAGCTCAAATAAAATCAAGGATGGAAAATGTTTTGACAACCTTGAAAGACTATAAACAATTTCTTGTATCCTGAGCCAAGCTGTCCGGGCTTCACTGTTGTTAGCACAGGCTCTTCATTTAGAAAAAAATCTATATGTACATTATATATATGAAATATGATATGATATGATATGTAATATGATATTATATGGTATGATATAATATGATATAACGTAACATATAATATAATATAATGTAATGTTAAGTTATGTTACATTATATTGTATTGTATTATATTATGTTATATTAGTACATATATATCTCTTTGACTTTTCTATCATTCCTAATAGATTTCTACCCAAAGAGTCTTCCTTCATAACAAAGAATAAAAAAATAAAAGAAGGGGAAAAACACTGTTCAGTAATACTAGCCAGTGTATCAACTAAGGCAGGTGGTATATCTACACAACATTCCACATCCACAATCCTCCACTTCCGGGAAGAAGGGAAAAGGGAGGCATTTTCCTTTAGAGAATGTTTAAAATATATCTATTTTTATTGCTTTAATTTCTCTCTCCCATCCTATACCTACTTATAAGAAATTAAAAAGAGGAAAGCAGTGTATTGAACTGAACATGTTAACCAATCCCTCCAGTATATGTTGTGCTCCACACCTATAATCCTGTGCCTCTGCAAATAAGGACGGGAAGCGAATGCTCATATCTCTTCTTTGGGGCCAAACTTGGTCATTATAATTATACTGTGTGTAGCATTGATTTTTTTTGTGTTCTTTCCATTTTTACTGTTGTAGTCATCATGCGTATATTTTTACCCTGCTTTTGCTTACCTCACCCTGCATCAGTTCACACTAGTCTTTCCAGGCTTCTCCGAATTCTTCCTATTCACTTCTTACAATGCAGTAGTATTTCATTACATCCATGTGCCACATTTTCTTTGGTCATTTCCCAATCAATGAGCACCTACATCTATTTCCAATTCTCTACTCCCACCAAAAATAATTCTATGAATATTTTAGTGTATATGAGACTTTTCTGCCTTTGAAGCCTTTGGGTTATATGCCTAGCAGTAGGATCTCTGGATCAGAGGTGATGAGTATTTTGCTCACTTTTTAAAACATAATTTCAAATTCAGTCCACATATTTTGCAAATATATGTTTTCCTTTGGAGGTGGGTTCATCTATTTTTTTAGAGATGCCTGGACTCCTGACTGCTTCTAGCATGGGCCATGTTCTGAGTAAAATATCTTTTCCCCAACAAAGGCAGTGGCATCATGGAGTGGGCAGTGGGAATGTGAAATTCTCTGTGATGAGGGAGCAACCTAGTTAGATTCACCTGGAGAGAAAGAAAAATCGATATCGAAAAACCATGTCCACATATCTAGTTTCTAGGAGCTGATAGGATCCAGTGAAAGGGTCTTCACAGTCTGACTAATGCCAATGCTTGCAATAACGAGCATCTAGATTGTTAGGGTTTTTTGTGCCCAGGGTAATACATGTTTGGAAGTAGGTATTTTTCTTCTTCTATAACTCTTGGATGCTCAATAATCCAGCCCCCACAAACAGCTCAAAACCTTCTTATTTAAGTGGTTGCCTGTTGCTTTCTGATTTTTGCTCTTCACTGGAAACAGGAGTGGAAAGGAGATTCAGTGTCTTCTTCTGAATAAAGGCCCAATTTGCTAACAGGAGAATAATAATCCCTCTTTCTTGGATTTTTTTTTGGTCAGGATTTCTTCCCAGCTGTCTCCTGAGGAGACAAATGCCTTAACCTAGAAATACAACTAGTGGTTTTTCTAGATAATCCATGAAATAACTCATGTCTGAAGTGGAACCTTGAAGGTATTGACCACCAGCCATGCTAGTTCTTGGTAGGGTTACACAATAAGAAGGGTCTATAGGAGCCAATGTCTTTGACTCAGAATTCTACATTCACTCTGAGGGTGCTGGGAACCTAATGTTTAGATAGCTTTCTTCACCCTAGAATAAAGTGAAGCCCTAGAAACTAAGCCTTACTTGGTTGGTTAAGGTTGCATGATCATGGCTCTTTGTGGAGACTGGCCTTGGAGTCTGGAAGACCTGGCAATTCTCCATGGGAGACATGATAGTTGTGTGATCAGGGAGGACTCAATCTTTCAGTTCTCTTTATGTTGCAGAGTTGCCCATCTCCCTGGGTGGAGGAAGCTTCCAAGTTTCCCTATCAGGACTTTCCCCTTTAATGATATCATAATTACAGGTATAGAGGTAAAAGAAGATGCAGCTGGCTAGGTTTGAAACTAATTCAGTTGATGGTGTTAGGGTCACTGGCCTCTAGAGGTCATTGTAGGAAGTGGAGAGCATGGTGATCCTGGTGCAGGGCTCCAGTACTCCCCTTAGTGGGCTAAGGCTAGCCAGCCAAGTTCCTCTTAACTTGGCTCTTTCCTGCTTTGCCAGTCTTCTTTCTTTTCATTCCTCTCCATACATTCAACAATCCAGCTACACTGGCCTCCTGGCTGTTCCTTCCATATGACATTCTAAGTCTAGTCTCTTTGCTTTTGGATTGGATAGTCCTCATGCCTGGAATGGTCTCTCTACTTCCCTTCTCTACCTCTCAATTTATCTCTCTTTTTTCAAGACTCAGCTGAAATCCTGCCTTCTGCCACGGGCCTTTCCTGATTACATTAGATGTCATTGCCTTCCATCTATTCTGTATATCTCTTGTTTATATCTAGTGGTTTACATGTTGTTTTCCCCATGAGAATGTGATCTCTTTGAGGGTAGAGGCTGTCTTTATGCCTTTTTAAAATCCCCAGCACTTAGCACATTGTTTAGTTTAGTACATACTAAGCATTTAATAAATGCTTGTTGAATGATTGACTGACATGTATTTATTTTGTGTCTACAACAAAGCACTTATATGCCATTAGCTTAACATGTCTGGAGCTGTTGATTTCCTCTTGGGGACTTTGTCCGAAATTCAAGTGTGCTGCCATTATAAGAATGGCTGACCATCCTGGCTTCACCTGGGGATGGGGATGAGTGGTCAATTAAATAATCAACCAATACCACGTTTGCCCCTATCCTTTGCCAGATACTGTACTAGGTGCTGGGGATGTAGTTATAAAGAATAAAACAATCCTTCCTTGCCACGAGCTTTTATGCTAATGGGGGAAGCAACTGGCGTGTATAACAATGCATAAAGCATTAATATAAAATTAATTAATACACTTAATTATATAAAAAGTAGTTAAATTACAAGTTAGTTTGGTAGAGAGGGACTAGGAGTTGGGGTGATCAAGAAGCACTTCATGTTTTAGATGCTGTTTAATGGTGTGACTCTGGGCAAATCACTCATCTTTTCTGTCTGCCTCCATTTCCTCAGGTATAATATATATGAGAATACTAATAGTACTAGCTTCCAGGGTTGTTGTGAGGATCAAATAAGATAATATTTATAAAAGGCTTAGTACAACACCTGACATAGAGTAGATGCTTAATAAATGCTTGTTCCCTCCCCTCCTCCTCTGAACTGCATCTTAGAAGAGAGGAAACCTATAAGGCAGGGGTCAAAAGGGGGTGCATTCTGTCATAAGGAATAAGGACTGGGATGGAAAATGGGAGTGTTGAGAATGTCAGTTTTGTTAGATTGCAGAGTATGGGAAGGGGAGTACTATCCAGTGAGATTGGAAAGAGAGGTTGGGGTTGTATTTTGTTGGGTTTTAAAAGTTAAATATACGAGTTTATATTCTTTCCTAGAAGCAATAGAAAGCCACGGTGGCTTCTTGAGAAGGGGAGTCACATGGTCAGATATGCATTTATAGAAAATTACTTTGGGCAGTTAAGTGGCATAGTGTGATAGGAATGCCTGGTCTAGAATCAGGAAGATGTATCTTCCTGAGTTCAAATCCAGCTTCAGATACTTCTTAGCTGTGTGACCCTGGACAAGTCACTTAGCCCTGTTTGCCTCAGTTTCCTCATCTGTAAAATGAGCTGGAGAAGGAAATGTCAAACACTTCAGTAGCTTTGCCAAGAAAACCCCAAACGGGGTCATGAAGAGTTGTACAGGACTGAAAATGACTAAATAACACTTTGGGAACAGTAGGATGAACTAGAGACAAGGAAGGCAGGGAGAGCAGTTAAGAAGCTGTTGAAACATTCTGGGCAAGAAGTGATGGGGGCCTAAACTAAGGCAGTAGCTGTATGGAGAGGAAGGGCTGGATGCAAGAGATGTTGTGATTGTAGAAAAGGTAAGATTTGGCAACCGATTGAGGGGGTGAGAAGTCCAGGATAATGCCAAGATTACAAACCTGAGAAACTGAAAATATGATGGTGCTTTCTATAGAAATATTTTATTATACTATGTTATGGAAATGCTTGCTTTATTCCATAAATTAAAAATAAAACAAAATTTTAAAAAAGAAATAGGAAAATGTAGAAGAAAGCAGCATTTGGGGGAAAGATAGTGAGTTCAGTTTTAGACATGTTAAATTTAAGATGTCTTTTGAACACCCAGATTGAAATATCCAGTAGATTCAGAGGAAAGACTGGGGATGACTCTAAACATCATCATCTTAAAGATGCCCAGAGCAGCTGATAAGGTTACAAAGGGTACTAATTGGAAGCACTGCCAAGGATCAGCCAGTTTTCTTTGGCAAGTTCATAAGTTATACCTGTCTGTTGGGCCAGCAGAGTTCATCTCAAATTGAAGAGGATGACAAAATTCAGGAGTTGGGTTAGCCAGAAAGAATTCAAAGCGCAGCTATTTTCCTAGTCAAGAGGGCTTTTATTAATGCAAAAGCTACTGGCTAACCAGGCATGGGGGAGTGGGATGGAGGGCTGGGTGGGGTACTAGCAGTTTGCAGGAAGACAGGGGTTTGTTTTTATGCACAATTTTTTGGCACTCAGCCAAGAATGGAATATGATCCTATGAGAGTAGTTAACCACAGGGAAAGAGGGAGGCAAGAAAGGAAAGCAGGTGTGCTGAAAACAGTTCAAGGATGTGATCACGGAACAAGGAACTCAGCTTGCAACATTTGTTCCAGTATGGGGTGCTAATCACATACAAAGAGTATGGGCTTAAGGAAGCAAGGTTTTTATTAACTGACCGAGCTTCCTGTTACTGGGCAGATTTAGATGAGGCCCTCGTAGTTGCTGAGTAAAAGTTAGCTTCATCAAAATTAATAGTGATGAGCTATTAATTAAACATAAATTAATTACATTACATATAAATCAATATATAAATTTGAATTAAATATTATAAATTAAATATATTCACTATAAATTAAATTAAATATAAATCAAGCTAAACTTAGGTTCAGGTGTGAAGACACAAAACAGTGGCTAAAATATCATAAAATCATGAGGGACTTTCGGGATCCTTTAGTCTAGAGGTTCTTAACCTGGGGATCTGTGAACTTGTTTAAAATTTCTTTGATCACTGCATTTCAATATAGTTAGTTTCCTTTGCAATCCTACCTATTTTATGCATTTTAAAACATTTTTCTGAGAAGCAGTGTATGAACTTTGCCAATTTGCAATTGCTCAAAATAAAACAGGCAATAAGTAGAGACATACAGAGCAGAATCAGAAGGCAGGGGTTACTGAGTTCTTGGGAGTTTGACAGACAAGGCTTTCATCAGCTCCTGGTTGTAAACTCCTGCTGTTTGTAACTGCAACTTCATTATTTGATACTTAAGTAATCTTTATAATGAATCATAAACCTGGTTTCCCATTAAAGACTTGACTAAAATGCTCCTTTCAACTCACCCTGAAGCTTTGAACACTTAGTTATAGTATGACCTTTTAGTACATGCACATGACCTTGACTAAGATGCTTCACAGAGCCATATCTAGCAATTCTGGCATGCAACGCAAGCCATAGGCTTAATTCAGTTTATCTCCTTGAGGGTAGCACTTCTTCCCAGGATGCTATGTGGCTGCTTCTGGAAGGACATTGAATGGGGTACTGTTATAAAGGAGTTCATTTGCGATTAAGTTTCCAATCTCAACTAATTTCTCTTATTACCTAGGTGCTAAGCCCAATTGTTCTACCTCTTGAAAGAATGCAAGTATGGCCAGCACCTTTGTTATGGAACAAAGTCTTGATCTCTTTGGTTTAGTTATGGCTCTCGAGCTTTTATCAAAAGACCTTGCAGACTTTCTTTTACTATAGGACTTAAATCTGCTAGTAAGAGACTTTTAACTGCCCTCTTAAGTTTTTGTTTTTGGAAGAAATATTCTCATTTTCCATTCCAGGCTCTCAGTTCTCAATATCTTGCTTCTCTTGCTTACTAGCCAAATAGAATGAAAGAAAATCACAGAACCATAACCTCAGAGTTGGAAAAGAATTCCGAGGCCATCTAGTCCAACTTATACTTAAACAAGATTCCTTTCTACAACATCCTCTTTTTTATTGTTCTTTGGAGGGGGGAAGGCAGCGCAATTGGGGTTAAGTGACTTGCCCAGAGTCACACAGCTAGTAAGTGTGTCAAGTGTCTGAAGCTGGATTTGAACTCAGGTCCTCCTGACTCTGGGGCCAGTGATCTACTCACTGTGACACCTAGCTGCCCCTTCAACATACTCTTTAAGTCATTATCTAGTATTTGAAGAGCTCAAATGAAGAAAAACCTTATTATGTTGCACTTAGGTAGTACAATGGATAGTGTGCTGGACGTGGAGTCAGAAAGACCTGAGCTCAAATCCTGCCTCAAACTATTACTAGCTATGTGACCCTGGGCAAGTCACTTGCCCTTTGCCTCAGTTTCCTCATCTGTAAAAAGGCGATAATAATAGCACCTACTTCCCAGAGTTGTTGTGAAGGAAAAAATGGGTGATATTTGTAAAACACTTTGAGAACCTTAAAACATCACAAATGCTACTTTTTTTTGATACCTTTAATTTTTAGGGACTTTTTCTTTATTTCAAGCCTGTATTTGCCTCATTGCAGTTTCTATCTATTACTTTTTTTTTCTACTCTCTGGGGTCAAGAGGAACTATTTTATTTCTTCTTCCAGGGGACAATTACTTCCAGACAGCTATGATGCTCCAAGTCTCCTTTTCTCTTCTCTTGCTAAATATCCCTCATTTCTTCAGCTGATGCTTACCTGGCATAAACTCAAGACCTTCCTGTTTGCCTTCCTCTGGACAATCTCCACATTATCAATGTCTTTCCTAAAACATGTTGTTCAGAATTGCACACAGTATTCTGGATGTGGGTGGACTGGGGCAGAGCACAGCAGGACCATCATCTCCCTAGACTTGGACACTTTACCTTTCTTAGTGCGATTTAAGGTCACGTCAGCCTCCTTAGCTTTCATAGCACACTGTTGACTCATATTGAGTTTTCAGCCCATTAAAACCCCTAAATCTTTTAAAAACCAACAGCTATGTAGCCACAACTCCTCATCTTGTCCTTGTGACTCTGATTGTTTGTAGTTTGAATTTTTAAAATGTAAATTTGTTGCTTTGTACTTGAGGTACATCACCAAACACAATTATTTCCATATGCACAGGACAGAGAAAGAGGACAGTATGTGAAATCACCAATCTATAACATGCAGCCTGCAATTTAAAACCAGATATTAAACTGTACTACACAGCAGCAGTCATCAAAACTGCCTGGTACTGGTTAAGAAACAGGGGTGTGGATCAGTGGAATAGGATAGGTACACAAGTAGGTGAAATCAACAAGTTTAGCAATCTACTCTTTGATAAACCCAAAGAGGCCAGCTTCTGGGCTAATAATTCACTATTTCACAAAAACTGTTGGGAAAATTGGAAAATGGTAGGGCAAAAACTGGGCATAGACCAATATCTTACACCATATACCAAAATAAAGTCAAAATGGGTTCATGATTTAGGAGTAAAAGTTGATACTCTAAGTAATTTGGGAAAGCAAGGAATAGTTTACTTATCAGATTTGTGGAAAAGTAAAGAATTCATGACCCAACAAGAGATAGAGAGCATTACAAAATGCAAAATGGATAATTTTGATTATGTCAAATTGAAATGTTTTTGTACAAAAAAAGCCAATGCAACAAGAATTAGGAGGGAAGCAGAAAATTGGGAGAAAATCTTTGCAACTAGTATCTCTGATAAAGGCCTCATCTCTAAAATATACAGGGAGCTGAGCCAAATATATAGGAATACAAGCCATTCCCCAATTGAGAAATGGTCAAAGGATATGAACAGGCAGTTTTCAGAGGAAGAAATTAAAGCTATCTACAGGCATATGAAAAAATGCTCTGGATCACTACTGATTAGAGAAATGCAAATCAAAACAACTCTTAGATACCACATCTCTCCTGTCAGATTGGCTAATATAACAAAACAGGAAAATGATAAATGCTGGAAAGGATGTGGGGAAATTGGAACATTGTTGCATTGCTGGTGGAGTTGTGAGCTGATCCAGCCATTTTGGAGAGCAGTTTGGAACTATGCCCAAAGGGCTATAGAAATGTTCATACCCTTTGACCCAGCAATACCACTTCTAGGGTTGTATCCCAAAGAAATCACACAAGTGGGAAAAGGACCCATATGTACAAAAATATTTATAGCAGCTCTTTTTGTGGTAGCCAAGAGTTGGAAATCAAAGGGATGCCCATCAATTGGGGAATGGCTGAACAAGCTGTGGTATATGAAGGTGATGGAATACTATTGTGCCATAAGAAATGGGGATGATGCAGACTTCATAACAACCTGGAAAAACCTACACGACATAATGCTGAGTGAGCGGAGCAGAGCCAGGAGAACGTTGTGCACAGCCACAGATATATGGATTCCGTGAGGACCAACCCTGACATACTGCGCTCTTCTCAGCAACCTAAGGTGCAAGGACAACTCCAGGGGACTCACGATGGAGAATGCTATCTTCATCCAGAGAAAGAACTGAGAATTTTGAATACAGATCGAGGCGCACTACATGCTCGCCTTTTTTGCTTCTTTTTTGTTTTTGTTTTTGGGTTTTTTTTTTTGGTTCTGTTTCTTCTTTCTCATGATTCATTCCATTGGTCAAAATTCTTCTCCACGACTTGACTAGTGCATAAATTAATTCAATGCGAAGTTATACATGACAGTTATATGAGATTCCATGCCGTCTTGGGGAGGGAGGGGGGAGGGAGGGGAGAAAAACTGGAACTGAAAACTATGTAGAACCGTGTGTGGTAAACTAAAAATAAATAAAGAAATTAAAAAAAAAGAAAAAAAAAGAATGTGCTACATTTCAATTAATGAATAAACATTTATTAAGAGCCTACTACGTGCCAGCCACTGTGCTAAGTGCTAGATTTCCACATCTTCGCTGTAAAGCTGTCATGTTCGTCTGTGCTTCCTTCTGCACCTCCTTTGATCTTCTTCTATGCACTTAAAGATGCTACAATGACTTTCTCTTCTTTTTTCCCTCTTCCTTTTTGAGAGCATTGCTATGGTTCCCCTCTCCCTTCTAAATCCTTCCCCAAATTACAAAATGAACAAATACTCCATCTTCTCTTGTATTGAATAATAATCGTAAGACAGAACAATTCCACATGTTGGATATATAAAAAAGAATTTGTATCTTAATCTGTGCCTTCAGTACCCCACCTCTCTGTCAGACACTGGGTAGATAACCATCATTGGTTCTCTGGAGTATTAACTACTCATAGACTGAAGTCTTTGAAAATTTTTTTCTTTACTTGACTATATACAAAATAAATATAAGGATTTTTAATGGTTTTAACAACTAGGGAGGAAGAAGGAAAAGTAGCAGAAAAATAATGGTGGTAGTACACTGTCACCATCAAATGTAATTTGCTGGTTACCATTGGGCATTGCCACTTTAAATAGCATGACAGAGAATGGAGAAAGCACCTTAGCGAAGTCCAGATCTCAAGGAAGTCATCATCAACAGATTTCCCAAGACACCAGGAACTCTTTACACTACTCCTTTTACATACATACACACACACACAAACACACACACAGACACGTGCACACACACACACACACACACACACACACACACACACACACACCTCTTTGTTGAAAACATTGCTCTGCCTTTCTTTCTTGAGAACTTTCTGGGCCTCTTGGTCAGGGTTGCTTCCAAGTTCTCTAGAGTAACTTCAAAGTTTATTGCTCACTGTTGATGCCTGGAGCAGGGGGTGTCCAGCTTCTGCTGGTGATTCGTTCTGCAAATTTTCTTCACCTTGGAGGGCCCCAGTTGAGATGAAGGTCCCCATTGATTGCCTATACCTCTGCCATCCTCTTTCCTTCAGACAGCATTGGCCAAGGGCAAAGAAGATTGTGTGTTCAGCAGCTGGCAGTAGCAGCAGCAGCAGCAAAAGGAGGAAAAACCCAGTGAATAATTTCTAATACAAAAGTTGAAACAAGAGCAAACCTGCACATTGCATTATTTATGCTGTGTGTGTTAAGTCCACTTTTATACTTGCAAAGGCAAAGGAAATTAATCTTTAATATATGTACAGTGGAGGAAAAGAAACTAGTTCCTTCTCTTATTTTCTTTCCCCAAATTTCCTAAAATATTAGCCTTTTATCTTTTGATTAGGAAATAGAAATCTCTGCTTTTCACCGCGGTCATGTAAGGATTCTGTTCATCATAAATGAAAAATGATTTTTTCTAATAGGAAACCTAATCTTCCTCCTTCTCCTCAGAGTCAAGTTAGAAAGGGGAACCCACTTGGATCTACACTCCGAAGTACTGCAAAATTGGATACCTGTGGTTCTCACTAGGCCTGAAGCTTTAAATGTCAATGAATCATTGCATAATGGAAACAAGGCCTGGAGCTCAGACATGCTCACCTTAACTGTCGGCCCTAAGCACATTTACAGAGGAGTTATAAGCTTGTAGTACAGCGTAGTGGAAAGAACCTGGAGGTGAGTTGTGAGATGCATGTAGTTCTTTACCTTACCTTAACAGCCAGTTTGCTCCGTGACCTTGAATGAGGGAGGCGTCTTCCCCGTATATCTCACTTGGGCATTGCGAGGTGAAAAGGAGATCATGAACACAAAAACACTTTGGGGGAAGGATCTGAGTTTTTTGTTGGAATGGAAACCTCACAAGTGTGGTAACCTAGCTAGGTTGTCTCAAGGCATTAGAGTAAGTGTAAGTGACTTGCACGGGTTCGCATAGCTAGTAACTGTCAGAGATGAGATTTGAACCCAGGTTTTCCCAAATCTAAGCCTCACATTCTATCCACTATACCATGGTGTTTTTAGAAGAGAAGGAGGGGAAGAAACCTAAAAATCACTATGTGCTATTATTATAACAACAGTCTTGGCTAGCTGAGAAATAGACCCACCAACTTGTATGTCTTTGAGGGGTGACATAGAAAACACAGAGTACCTTCTGAGTGGTGATAACCAATTTACCTTTTCTCTCTGGATGGATGAAACTATGGATGAAACAGTATTTCTTATTATTATCATTGTCATATTTTGGTTTTAAGCAATGATTGCTCAGGAAGACTTTTATCAGAGGAGATACAGAGTCCTAGGAAAGGCTAGTATTATCACTAGCTCAAGTGAATTCAAAAGGGAGAGAAATTTTCTCTATTATGTTTTGGCTTTGAAAAAGTAATTTTGAAAAATGGCTTCTCTAAAAATTCAAGTTGTTTCTCCTGAATCAAGGATAGATTTACATTCCACTCATCACCCTTGTTTGTATTCAGTAGAGTATGTTTGTTAGATGGCTGACTGGGGATGGGGAGTGATATGTGGTCAGGTCACAACGCAACGCTACCTGGCTCATAGGGGCTTCAGACCTGCAGGCTTAGTTTCCCTGGCAGTGTGTCCCTTCCTGTTCATTTATTCCACAATGCCTAGCACACAGTAGGCACTTAATAAATGCTTGCTGAATTGAATAAGTATATCATTTATTATATATATCATATATATTATGTAATATATATCATATATAATATATTGTTTACAAGGTAATGTGCTAGACTTCTGGAATACAAAAATGAAAATGAAATAGTCCTTGTCCCCTAGGATATTACATTGTATTGGGGAAAGGGGAGATAACATGTAAGTATATAAGTATACAAAATTTTTATAATTTTTATTTGTATAATTTTATAACAATTTTAATAACTATTTTATATTTCAGAGAGAGGCTGTACAATTTGATGGATCAGAAAAGCCCTCATACAAGAGGTGTCAGGTGCTGGAGTGGAAATTTGAAGGAATCTAGGGATTTTAAGAAACAGATGGAAAGAGCTAAAGTTATGCAGGAACTGTGACATCTGCAGAGAGACCCTCTCTGTCTGTCCAGTGGTTTATAACTTCCTATCCCACATTAAGTATTCATTTACATGTCCGTTTTTTTGAGTAGAAAGAACATTTTGGGTTAGAGTCATTGGGTCAAATCAATAAATCTTTCTGTGCTCAGCACCATATTAATCATGGGAGCCGAAGGATATTAAAGGGTGCAGGATGCTGCATCCATCTCGAAACAACATATAATCTAGTCAAGGAATAAAAGAAAGAAGCCAATATAAAACAGTATGAAATCAAGTGCCTGGCTATGTCAGGAAGATTTTTACTGCTAAGTAATGCAAAGAAAAAAGAAAGACTTGCGGGATGAGAATAGTCAGGGGTCTTATGGGTGTCAGGCCTAGCTCTCTATTTCTGACTCTGAGCTAATCTCATCACATCATGCTCTGTTTATGTTTCTTCAATCACAGTCACAGATCAAATTCAGTCTTGGTGAGCCTCTCCTTCAAACATCCTGGCAGTGCAGTGGATAGAATGTTGGACCTGGAGTTAGGAAGAAGTGCTCAAGACTGACCTCAAACACTTATTAGCTAGGGCGACCCTGGGCAAGTCGATTAACCCTTGTCAGCCTCAGTTTCCTCATCTGTAAAATAGGGATAAATTATAGCACCAGATTTCTAGGGTTGTTGCATGGATCAATTGAGATAATATTTATTAATTGCTTGGCACAGTGCAGTAGGCATTTAAGAAATGCTTATTTCCTTCCATAAAGGAAACTAGACTGAAAAAAAAAGAAAGCACAAGAGCTAGTAACTGTTTTTACTTCCTTTGCTATTCTTTAACATTATTCAATATTTATTTCTTTTCCTTAAATATTTTATGAATGAAAAAATAAATGGATAGATGACCAAAGCTGAACATATTCCATGTCTTGGATCATAGTCCATAGACCATTCCATAGTCCATGTCTTGGACCAATTCCAGTTAATCATGATTTTCTCCCTTGACCTTGCCCCTGACATCAGATGATTGGCCTGAGTGATCTTGATAGGGGACAGAGAGGTCAGAGTAGTACATTAGTCTCCTTGGTCTTTCCTGATACCCAGATCTTTACTCAAACTGCACCCTAACTCCTGAATTCTTTCTCCCAATTCCATTATGAGTATCATAGAAATTCGATTCTTGTCCCCTAATTCTGCCTGAACTAGTAACGGATTCAGTTTTACCTGATCCTCAAGAGCAGGGTTCTTAACCCATTTTGTATCATGTACCCCTTTGGTAGTTCGATAAAAACCTATGGGCCCTTTCTCAGAATATTATTTTGTTGCCTACATTTATAATTGACTGAAATGCCAATTTCCAGTTAGATATTCAGTGAAAATAAAGTTGAATTTTTTTCTCATCCAAGTTCATGGGCCCCCTGAAATCTGTCTACAAATCCCAGGAGAATTCCTATGCTAAGTGGGGGAATCCTACAGACCAGAACAATGGAACCTTATTATATCTTGGAACTAGATTGTGTTTAAACATAAATTCCAGGCATGTTCAGAACCATGGTGTCTCTTGATGAAGACTTTTTCTCTGACAGGGGCATTTAGATACTTGATGTATAGTAAGGCAACCATAGTACAATGGAAGGAGTGCTGGGTTTGGAGTTAGAGGACCTGATCTTAAATCCCAGCTCTGATACTTATCACCTAGGCGACTTCGGTTAAGTCATATAACTTTTTGGGGCTTCAGTTCCTTAATCTATAAATGAGGCACTAGGATCAGATGGCCTCTACAGTTCTTTCCAGCTCAGTATGTATGATCATGTGTTTCTATGATCTTGTGTATAGTGGGAGAGCAGGGAGATCCTATAACAAATATTTATTAAATACTTACTGTGTGCACTGGTGGGCAGCTAGGTAGCACCATAGTGCGTAGAGTGCCGGGCCTGGAGTCAGGAAGACTTATCTTCCTGAGTCACAAATCTGGCCTTCATTACTACCTGTGTGACCCTGGGCAAGTCACTTAACCCGGTTTGCCTCAGTTTTCTCATCTGTAAAATGAGCTGAAGAAAGAAATAGCAAACTATTCCAGTATCTTTGCCAAGAAAACCCCAAATGGGATCACAAAGAGTTGGACTGAAATTAAAAACCACTGACCAACAACAGCTTGTGCATTGTCCTGGGTAAAGGAGTTCCACCTTCCCTTGGTAGGCAATAAAAGACCATGGAGGAGTTTTGATTGGAGGGATGACAGGGTTTGACATACATTTAAGGAAGGTTAATCAGGGGGTATGAAGGATAAATCAAAAGGGGAGGCTACTGCAGAAGTCCAGGTAGATGGTAATGAGGACCTGTTCTACAGCCATAAGCAGTGGGAGTAGAAAAGAGGAAATAGATACAAAAGAAAAATTGAAGTTAAGTAATCACTTGTCACCTTTTAACTCTTATATTCCTTTTGAAAATGGAGACGCCAATGCTATGGGCTTTCAGCTGATAAAAGCCCTAGTGACTCCTTTCACGTAGACTGTCTACATTCATTCATTCAAATAAAAGCTGGGGCTATGTCATACTGATCATTTGAATAAAAATGTTTAAAAATTGTTTCCTTCCATAAAGGAAACTAGACCAAAAAACAAAGCACACTCTGCTTTCCTACCTTTGCTCTTTTTTAACGTCTTCATTCTGAATATCTCTAGATAGCTGGTTGGTTCCGCATTTCATAGGCTTGGCCGTCTGGATCATAGGCTGAATTTCACTGCTTTCTCCTACTGGTTTGTTACCAGATCTTACATGAAGGCCTCTCTTGATGCTCCCAGTTGTTGGTACCCCCTGAAAATATTTTTACTCTGTATGTATTTTGCATTTGTTTATATGGAAACTTGTGGTTTCCTTCAATAGAATATTCTGCAAGGTTCTTAAGAGAAGAGACTGTTTTGTTGACTCTGCATCCTTAGCATTTAGCACAATGCCTGGCGCACGGTGGCACTTAATTTATGGTTATTGAATGAATATATGAACATAGACAAAGTTTATATTGAGAGGAGTTAGCAGTGCTTTTTGTCAACTGAAGGCCCCATGTGAGAAAGACTAGAAAAATATATCTACTTTAGGCCTGACTTTTCCTTTTAAAAAAGAAAAAAAAATGGAATCAAATAAAGCCCAGGCCTCCAAAGTGATGAATATTTCAACGGAGTATTTAATTTTTAATCATTGGTAGTGGATGATTCAGTCTGTATGAGAATGTACCTATCCAGACCAGTCTAAAGGTTGAAGAGTGAGTAATACAGGAAGCTTGAGACACGTTCTTTTCCCCCTGCAGAAACACCAAGAAAACAAATGAAAAAACAGTTATCGCTGGCAACTTTCCCTCGCTGAGCCACAAAAACTTCATTGCTTATATTGTTAAAAGTTATTGGGATCTTCCCTCTTCTGAAGTTGCAAAACAAAAAGAAAAAAACTACCCACCCTCCTTCTCCTGCGGCAGCTAGGGTTTAAAAGAGCCCAACTCATTCTGGAACACTGTTTGCTTGCAAGTACTGGGCTCTTTAAAAGCAAACAATTAAAAAATGTGGACTAGATTTTCCGCTGATAGAACTCTCTTATTAACATTAGTTGACTACCTTTAGTAAGTAACCTCTTTGTACAAAGTATATGCTCCACTTTTCTCCCAATGGCAAAGGAAGGGAAAGGAAAAAGCATTTATTAAGCACCTACTATGTGCCAGGAATTGTACTGTTTTACAAATATTATCTCATTTGATCTTCACAACAATTCTGTTGTGAATTATTATTATCCTCATTTTTAAAGCTGTGGAAATTGAGACAGAGATTAAGTGACTCACCCAGGGTCACATGGTTATCAAGCATCTGAGGCTGGATTTGAACTCAGGTCTTCCTGATTCCCAGGCCCACTAGCTGTCTAAATAAGAAGAGTTTATACATGTGCAGGTTCTCGACATCATGATATACAGTGGTAATGAATGGCAATTGATTCCTACTGTAATAAAATGATTGACAGAATTTGGAAGATTTAGTCTCGGTAAGGAATGGACTTAAAAGTGACATTCTAGTAGTCTTAAGGTATTTCAAAAGCTGTTATGTGGAGGACAGCAAGTTTTTCTCATGAGATAGTATGGTACAATGCAAAGACCACGGGACGTGGAACCAGAGACCGGACTTTGAATCCTGACTCTGCCACTTACTACTCCTATGACCTCATACAAGACACTTTCCCTTTCTAGACCTAGTTTCATTATTTTCAAAATGAAAGGGTTGGACCTCTAAGCACCCTTCCAGTTTGAAATTTATCATCTTACTCTCTTTTGATTCAAAGAGCAGAGTGATGACCAATGCATAGAAGCTCCTTGAGGCAGATTTTGACCCAATAGAAGGATGAATTTTCTAATCATTTGAATGGTCCCTAAATGGAACAGGCTGTCTAGTGATGTATTGAGTTTCTTATCACTGGAAATGTTTAAATAGAAACTGGATGTTAAAGAGACGCCTGCATTGGATGGGTCAGCATTTCAAGGTTTGCTCTGATGACAGTAGAAGCAACTCTGTAAAAAAGATGATTTGGAGTCCAATAATTTTAGGAAAAAAGAGAGTGCCAATACCAGAGGGAAACAGGAATAGCCTACTTCAAAAAGAGTCACCTGATCTGAACTTTGAAGGAAATTATGGATTCTATGAGATAGAATTGAAGAGGGCATGCATTCCAGACACAGTGGACAAGGGCAAGATTCTCAGTAAAATATAAGGGCAAAGACTTTGCCATTTTGTCTTTTTTTTCCCCCGGCACAAAGCACAGTGCCTTGAACATAATAGTTGGTAAGTAAATGTTCTCCATGTCTAGAAAACATTTTCTTCAATTCTTAGAATCTGTAGTTTTTTTCCAAAGCATGGCTCAGGTGACCCCTCTTAAAGGAAGCTTCTCCTGATTCCTCTTGTTATTAGCACCCTCTCCTTCTTGAAATTACTTTGTGTATATTTTGTGTTTACTTTCTGGTGTATGTGCTCCTTCCTACCCTTTGGTTAGAATGTTGCCTACCTCCTTGTGGGCAAGGACTCTTTCATTTTTGTCTTTGAGCCCCCAATGACAAGTACCTTTTACTCAACAGGTCCTTAACCAATATTTATTGGGTTGAAATGAACTGAATAAATGCTTTTTTATATTAACCTGGATTAGATGGAAATGGCCTTGTACTTGCTTGGTTGGAGCTAATCAGCAACTGTTAGCACCTCTAACTATTGCCGCTGACTCTTCCTGAGAGAGGAAGGAGTAAGGTATGCTGGGGACTGAAAGCCATGTTGCATGTAGTACCAAGATTCATGAGGCTTGTCAGCTACCACCTGGGCCTAGAAACAGGTTATGTCTATAACAGACGGTATACCATCACCTTTATAGTTTGGTGGAGAAGGTTATAGGAGAATGCTAAGTCTGCATGATTCCACATCTGGGATATTTACTCATGCATAGTGTACTACAAGTAACTCCACCCTTACCATGTCTTGAGATTACTTAACAGACATTGTGTGAGTTACTTTGTCTCCTTTTGGATCAGGAACTTAGGTACTTGAAAAAAGGAGATGTAGCTTTTCTTTGTGTTCTTGGGAGAATATGGATCCTAAAATACAAAACAAATTGTAAAGAGTGAGGAGAATGGTTTAAACTGCTTTAGTTGCTAGGAGTAAAAGGCGCTGAGGAGAATTGGCCCCAGACTGGGCTATTGCTTGACAGTAAACTGCTGAATCTCTTCTTACCTCTATTAGTCTGGGGGAAGAAAGCCTATACCTTATATAGGGTAGAAGGCCAGACTAGTTTATTTGCAAGGGAGATACTTTTAGATAGAACCTTAGAGCTTGAATAGACCTTCAATGTTGTAGCTGCTATCTTGTGTGATCCTGACTGAGGCTCCCCTATATTTGAATGGTTTCTTTCTGGCTGCTTGAAGTATTTTCTCTTTTTGACCTGGGAGCTCTGGTATTTGGCTAAATTATTCCCGGAAGGGGTGGGGATTCATTTTAGGGTGGGTTTTGGTGATGGGTGGATTCTTTCAATTTCTATTTTAATCTCTGGTTCTAGGATATTTTCCTTGATGATTTCTTGAAATATGATTTCTCGACTCTTTCTTTGATTATGCAGGTAGTCTAATGATTCTTAAATAATCTCTCCTCAATCTATTTTCTAGGTCAGTTGTTTTTTATGATGAGATATTTCACATTTTCTTCTATTTTTCATTCTTTTAACTTTCTTAATGTCTCACAGTGTCATTATGAGCTTCTACTTGCCCATCCTAATTTTTAGGGAGTTATTTTCTTCAGTGAACTTTTGTACCTCTTTTTCCTTTTGACAAATTCTTCTTTTTAAGGAGTTGTTTTCATCAGTGTAATTTTGTGCCTCTTTTACCAATTCTTTTTTTAAAACTGTAATTTTCTTCAGTATTTTTGTGCCTTTTTTTAATCAAGGTGTTGTCTCTTGATAATTTTCTTGTATAATTTCTTTCTTTACCAATTTTCCCCCTACCACTCTTATTTAATTTTGAAAATCACTTTTTAAGCACTTCCAGAAATTCTTATTGGGCTTATGTCCAATTCACATTTTTCTTTGAAACTTTGCTTATAGCTGTTTTAACATCATTGTCTTCCCTTGAGTTTGTTCCTTGATCTTCCCTGCCACCATATTATCTTTTTCTGGTCAGGTTCTTTTGTATCGTTTGCTCATTTTTCCATGCTATTTTTTGACTTGGAACTTTAGGTTAATTTTGGGCTCTGTTCCCATCATACGGGTGGGTGGGAGAAGCACTGTCTTAAACTGCAGGGTTTTTTATACTGCTATTTTCAAAGCTAGTTCTAGGGGTTTGGAAGTTTTGGGTGATTCCAAGTTGGTATGAATCAGGGAGAGCAGTAGTCACTGCTCTCCTTGTCTGTGCTCTGTTCCTTATCTAGGAAGGCCCTCTGATCCCCTGGGATTGCAATTGATACAGCTTCTCAGGACCCCTCCTTCTTTGGGATTGCAAGTAATACTGTTCCTCGTGGTCCCTGACTGATCCATTATGACCAAAAGCAATATAGCTCCTCAGGGCCCCTACTCCCTTATGACTCTCAATACTCCTCCCTACCTTTGAACTCTAACCTAGAAGTAGATATAGGCAACGGAGTTGCCATACAGTATTTGATCCTATGTTCAGTGCTAGCAAAGGGATCCCATTTAATTTCTTTGTGACCACTTGCCAGATCCTTTTGTCCTCTGGCTTGAGAGCTCCTGAAGCTTCTGCTGGGGTTGCTTCTGCTGCTGCCATCAACAACCCCCACCACTGGTGTTACATTCACATGTATTCTGGGCCAGCCTCCACCCCTGTGTCACAGACCTCTCTTTCTCACCTGTGCAAGACAATTAGGCAGGAAGAAGGTCTCACCCTGATCTTTTGTTGACTCTGCCACTCCAGAATTCAATTTGAGGTATTATTTTAAAATTGTTTAGAGGGAAATATTGGGAGATCTCAACTGAGTATTTCCTCTACTCCTCCATTTTGGCTCTAACTCTCCACAAAATTCATTTTTTGTGGTTGTTCTTTCTATTTACATTTGTGTAGTAACTGCATATATTGTTTTCTTGGCTCACGCAGAAACTTAGGAGGAAAGCAAAGACGTAAACCCAGGTTTCTTGATTCCTGGTCAAAATTTCTAGAAGTAAAATTTATTTATGTATTCAATTCCATGCCATAACTGTACCATGTTATCTCTCCCTTCCAACTCTAAGATTCTATAATTCTATGATCATGTCAGTGAAAGCTTTAGTATATGCAGTGAAACCTAATTTTTTTTTGCCTATGAATAGGGGTTTTTGCATTTGTTGAAATAAACAGAAGAGAAGGAATTATTACACAGTTGCTACTTTGACAGTTGCTTTTGTTTGCCTTTACCAAAGGATGGAAGATATTTTCCCTTTCAAAAATTGAACAACTAAGTATGATCTGGTATTGACAGCTGGGAAAATTCTGAAATATTCTACATCTTGATAATAACAGCTTACATTTATGTAGTATATCATGGTTTCAAAAGAGCTTCAGTACTATATTCTCTTACTTGATTCTCACAACATTCTCTGTGGTAGAGAGAGCAGATACTATTGTCCCCTTTTTACAGTTGGTGAAACTGAGGTTTGATATGTTTTGCCCAAAGTTACATAAATACTATAATCTAGTCAAGATCTGAAGCTCTGGTTTTGTACCTTAATCTAGGAAGCTCTGCACAGAAATCTCCTTTGGCTCATAACCTCACCCAAGATTTCCTTTGGGAACATCAGAATTTGGCTTGTTTTGCCTCCAGCATGGTTTCCTCATGGAACATCAAAATCAAGAAATTGAAAAAACCATAAATGAACTTTCAAAAGACAAAAACAAAAACATCCAACCAAAAGCCTCTAGTACCAGATGGGTTCACAAATGAATTCTATCAAATATTCAAAGAAAAAATTCCAATGTTACATAAACTGCAAACATATCAAAAGAAAGGATCCTTTAATAGTCTTGCTAAGACACAGATATGGTCTTTTTAAAGAACCAAATAGAGTCAAAACAGAAAAATTATAGACCAATATCCCTAATGAACATAGATGCAAAAAGTTAAGATAAGATATTAGCAAAGAGGCTAAAATGACATATCACAAAGATAATTCACTATGACCATATTGGATTTATACTAGGAATACAGAGTTGACTTAATATTAGGGAAACTCTAAATTTAATTAACTATATTAATAAAATTTTAAAAAATCACATGATTATATTAATAGATGCAGAAAAAGCTTTTGACAAAATACAAACTCCATTTCTATTAAAAACACTAGAAAACATAAGCATTAATGGACTTTTCCTTAAAGTAACAAATAGCATACATCTAAAACCAAGAACTACTATTATATATAATAGAGATAAACTAGAATCGTTTTCACTAAAATCAGGGGTGGAGCAATGATGTCTATTTCCATCATGACTATTTGACATATTACTAGAAATGATGGTCATAACAACAAGATAAGGAAAAAAAACTGGAGAATAAGCTTATATGAAGAGTAAACAAAAGGATTACTTTTTGCTAGTAATATGATGAGTTACTTAAAGGACCCTAAAGAATCAACTAAAAATTCATGGAAACAATTTATTATTTCAGCTAACTTTCAGGATAAATCCCCACAAATTATCAACATTTCTCTCTAATACCAGTAAAACTCAGCAGGAAGAGACAGATAAATTCTATTTAAAATGACTACAGAATGTATAAAATACTTGAAAATTTACCTACCAAAATATACAGAGAACTATATAAATGCAACTGCAAACCTTTTTTTTTTCAGAAGTACAGACCTAAATAATTGGGAAAAAAATTGCTCATGGATAGGACAAGTCAATATGATAAAATGACAATATTAGTTAAATTTATTTACTTTTCAATGCCTTACCAGTTACTTTATACAACTAGAAAAAAATAATGAAATTCGTATGGAGACAAAAAAGGTCAAGAATCCTAAGGGAATTAATCCACAGGAATAGGAACTAAGGAAGCTGATAGTGCCAGATCCCAAATTATACTACAAGCAGTAATTCTCAATATTTATCTATGCATCTTCAGGAAAGGTAAAGTACACCCCCCCATCATCTGTATAAGTACTTAAGCACGTCAGATATGATAGGTTTTATTTAGCCAGACAAGAACATAAAGGATTCATATCTAAGATCATAAGCAGTTAAAGCAATATTCTTTTCTTCTATGTTGGATTGGGACCTGCAATAGTTCTCCAAACTTACAGGTTTTATTTAGCCAGACAAGAACATAAAGGATTCATATCTAAGATCATAAGCAGTTAAAGCAATATTCTTTTCTTCTATGTTGGACTGGGACCTGCAATAGTTCTCCAAACTTACAGCACTGCCTAAGTTTGTGGTTCTAAGTGCTTATCCTATCAAGGTGAAATTGCTCAGGGTTGCTAGAGAATCAAGCAATGCCGTTCTTCTGGTGAGATGCACCTCATCCAAAGATCTATACAGTCTCTCCACAAAGATACAGCATTCAGTGTTACAAGAGAGTCAAACCCCACCTCTAGATCTGCACAGTTCACAGCTCACAATGTTATTGAAGGTCAAGGTCTGGGTTTGCTCTTCTGATTTATGGCCCTGTCTTTTGCCACTTCTGAGGTCCAGTTTATCCTCAACCCAGCATTGTCTAGGAATTCCTTCTCTTGGTTCTGGAACTCCACCATACTCTACTGCTACCAGTACATTGATGCACGTGATTTAGTAATCCATGGCTTGTTGTAGGTACTCCTTACTGCTCCCCTGTCCTTCTGGGGCAATGTGGTTCACTTCTCTCCCAAGACTACATGGTTTATTGGAGAGGCTGCAAAGCTACTGCAGGGCAACTAGAGTCCCTGCCTAATCAGCTTCTCTCTAACAGTCTCAGCTCTGGTTCTCTCCATCTCCATCTTTCTGTGTCTAACTTCTATTTTGAAGGTCAAGCCCAAAGATGTAGCATAGGTATACAACTAGCCATGACTCTATTAATCATCCTTAATGCAATGTAAAAGGACCAAAAGAAGTACTTAGGAATAGGAGAGTTCTATCTTACCAAAGAGCTAATTTTGTTATCAAGGAATTAACCTCATCTAGACTGACACTTTATTAAGGAGATAGGTTAGAGATTCAGTAGGGTCTCATTCATCCTAGTAAGAGGGGTAGAGCCTAGAGAACTCAAATCCGGGTCTTTGGTGACAAGTTCCGTGATATTACTTGGACCCTCATCTTTAGAAATAATAATTTATTGTTGAGAAACCATAGCCTGGTGGATAGAGAATTGGTCTCAAAGTTAAGAAGACCTGGGTTCAAGTCCAGGCTCTGAAACATACTAGTTGTATGGGCAAGTCACTTAACCTCAGTGCCTCCAGTGACTCTCTAAGGTTATAACTTGTCGAGCAATAGCTGATCTGTATTGAGAGAGGCAATCTCTCTGCTAACAAGATCACAAACCTAGATCAAAACCAAAAATTCCTTATGGGTGGAAAAGTTGCTAGAATAGGGATAAGGAAATGGTTCTAGTCCCCCTCAGCCACTTCCCATGGTCTCAATTTCTTCATCAAATGATAGAGTAGAAACAGATGAGTCATAAGGACTCTTGTGGTTGGTAGTCAGTTATTCAAGTCAGTCACTCAAACATTTCTTAAGTGCCTACTATAAGTCAGGCACTGTGCTAAGGTCTGGGAACACACACACACACACACACACACACACACACACACACAAATCTCTCAAAGAGCTCACAGTCTAATGGGGGAACTCTATGACTTATTGCTTCCCTGAAAACACATGAAGAACTTTATTAGGCGAACGTGTCCATATATTGGAAATTTTGTATGTGTCTATATGGTGTCAGTAAAAAATAAAGTCCATTTCAAACTCTAATCAAGAAGACTTATTCACAAGCTCTTAAGATTTGGGGTTGAAAGGGTTTATAGAGATGAGCTGGAGGCAGCTAGGTGGTGCACTGGAATCAGGACAATCTGGGTTCAAATCCAGCTTCAGACACTTACTAGCTATGTTACCCTGGGCCAGTGACTTAATCTCAGTCTACCTCAGTAAAATGAACATTATAATAGCACCTACATCTCAGGGTTGTTGTGAGGCTCAATTGAGATATTTGTAAAGCTCAGCATAGTACCTGACACATAGTAGGTGCAGTGACTTGGCTGTTTTCACACAGCTAGTAACTATCAGAGCTAGGATTTGAACCCAAGTCTTCTGCCTCCAATCTATTGCTCATCCAACATACCACTGAAATATCAAAAAGAACTCAATATTAAGTAGTCCCATCTATTAATTTCATGACATAGAAACTGAAGACTGGTTTTTTTAAAAAACACTGGTATGGTAATGTAGCTAGGGCTATTGTCCATATGTAGCACCAAACATCATTGTCTGGCTCAAAGGGTCAGAATAGATGTCTCTATCCTCTTCTCCCTCAATACTTATCCAATAGAGACTTTCCTGCCATGAGGGAAAACAGGATGTTGGGGTCAGAAGGTTGGTGACTGTGCTCTCCTCAGGGAGAGGGGTATGAGGTTGGAATTATATCTATTTGCTCCATTGAATATTGTTAGTCTAGAGGATGTAGTTTTTCAGGTTCAAGCTAACCTTCTGATCACTGTTCATGAATGGAGAAAGAAGAATCCATGTTTAATTTCCAAGGCTCAACTCTCTTCTGAACAAATACTGGTTCTACAATGAACATACATAATAAGTAGCAAAGAAAGTATACATAGGAGAATATATAGTAGACAATAGAGGGTGAAGGAATTCTCCCAGTGGGAGCAAGAAAACTCAGCTCAACTGAAAGAATCCAAGATCTTACCCCAGGGGAAGTTCCCTGAAGCCTCTAATTTAGCCAGCTGGGGATAGGAACATGATGGAGATTGCTAACTCCTCTTATGTTGGCTTCTTCCGAGAGTCTTATTCTCCCTTCAGCAACTTGAAGTGGAATTGGCATCATCCCATCTTCCCTCTCAAAGCTGGAAGCCAGTAACACCTGAAGAAACTCAAGAGACTGAAGAGATGTGAAGTGGCTAAAGAGATCTGAAGAGGCTGAAGACTGAAGAGATTGGAACTCTCCTCCTTCCCTCTCTTCAGGACTCCACCCTGTCCTTTTGATCTCCATCAGTGAGGAGAGAGCCCCATTCTAATGGATGTTGGGACTCAGATTACAGTAACACAAATCAGCCGATGGTAAGTTCTATTGGGCAGGGACTATTGTCTAACCTCAAAAAAACATTTATTAAGAGGCTACTCTGTAAAGCACTGTGTCCCTAACTGTGTTAGGGAATAGCGCTGTATTTTTAAAAACTGAAACAGCTCCTGTCCTCAAGGAGGTTACTTTAATTTCTCCCGCACCTGGTATAGTACCTTGCATGAAGTGGGCACTTAATAAATATTTATTAAATTCAATAAAAGTGGAATTAAATTTTAAAAACTACTCAAGGTTTCCTTTTGGTAATCTTATTATTCCCTCTGTTTAGTAAATGTCTCCCTCTCCTGGTCCCGGTGTACTTAAAAAAAGTTCCTTTAGGATCTTCAGAACTGCCGTATAGATAATTGGATGGAAAGTTTGACCTAGGCAGCTTAGTTTCAGAGACATTTTAGTAGCTCTCTTGCACATGCGGAACAGTTAATTTCTTTTAATTAAGTTTTTGCCAAGGAGAAAGATCCTGAACTCAAGTCAGTCAAATCACCGCACTTGATTGGGTCAAATAATTAAAATTAAAGCATTCTATATGATAAGGAGTCGTTTGTCACTCCTCACTCATTGACTACCAATTTCATGGAATTGTAGAATGCCAGGGCTTGAGGGGACCTTGGAAGATCCTTTACTGAATCCAATCCCCTCATTTCACAGATGAAGAGACATCTTTCAGTTGATGAGGACACACAGGGACTTATGCAGCAAAAGCCATCTCACCCCATCCCCTAACTCACTCTCAAATACTTTCTGACTAAATTCCTAAAGATTCAGACCAGTGGAGAGGAGGATTGCACTGAGCGTAAAAGCAGGCCTTAGGGGAACCATAGCCATTTCAAGGTTACATTTCAAGAGTGACTGTGTGATCACACAAAACCACCCAAGGGGGATAGTGCAATAGTGAAATGAACCATGCTATCACTTGTAAAATGTTTTTAAACTTTTCCTTCAGCAACTGGATCTCACTGGTTAGCCCTCATTATGGAAGGACGGGTAATGCCAAATTGTCTTCTCGGCATTAGATACATTTGGTTTCATAAAATGGGTGCTCAAAGCATAAAAGACTCTCATAGTGTGAAATGTTATAATCTATTACTGGACATAAAACAAAGACAAAACCAACAGCAAAAAGAAAAAAAAATTGAGATACGGTGTAGACAGATCAGTAATTCTTTTGAACGATTCTTAAAAGATTACATTTAAAATCTAGAGGATATAGGGACCCAGTGAAACTTCTTGAGCAAGAGAGTAACATGGTCAGACCTGTGTTTTGGAAAGATTATTTCAGCTATCCAAGGACATGCTGGAAAATGTTTAAATATTTAACAACTAACTCTCCAGGAGAAAAGAAAAATACCCACAAAGCATTTTTAAGTTTAATCTGCATTATTAGCATTTTCTCTGTCACTTTCTTAAGCCTAGACAATAAAAAAAAATCCAGCCCTGATTTGTAGTTAATTTTGAAGGTGTAAGTACTCATACTGATAATTTAACAATAGGCTCTGATTTGGGCTAGCTTTGGCACATTCTTACTATCCTAGTGAAAGTTCATCTCCATCATTATGAAAATTCCCTTCCCCACTTTATATTTTATTTTTTTCAAAAAACTGTCACATATTGGTTCACGTTCCCTTGATATTTGCATTGCATAGTGTAGTATATGTAATATTTGAGCGTGTCCGTGTATTTATTGCCTGAAAAAAATGCTCCTAAAAAGAAGTTGACAGACTTCTCCCTCGTCTACAGGAAATCCATTAGCTTGATGCTGGAAGGAAGCCTTGCCTTTTAGCCCCCAGCAATGCATGGAGGACAGTACCAAAGCACACTGCCAGTAGTCCAGTGCAGCACTGTCCCGTAGGCATGGCATAAATCTGGGCATGAGTCTTAAGCGGGCCTCCTTTGGTACTTTGCTGTCAGGGTCATTAGCTGTTTGGCAACCATGTCTTATTTCTCAACTCTAAATATTACTATATTATTCTTGTTATTAATATTAATATTTCTCATTATAATAACTCATTTGTATAACATACTTTCCTCATAACAATGCTGCGAGAGGTATTGTTATTAATTATTCCCATTTTACAGATGAGTAAGTTGAGCCTCGGAGAAAGTTAAATAACTCACTCAGGATGACATAGCTAATGATGATTAATGGTCAGGCTGAGACCCAGATCAACTCACCTGAATCTAAAGACATCGATCTCCCCCATAATACCAATATTCAATACATTAAATGGCATCAGATATAGAAGACAATAACTAGTGCAGAATTACAGAGTTCTAAGAAGTAGTTTGAAGAGCTCTGTGCTATTCCTTAACTTCCAATGAGTTATTTGTTAACTCAGAAAGAGTAGGTAAATGGGGGGGGCGCAGCTAGGTGGTGCAGTGAGTAGAGCACCAGCCCCGGAGTCAGGAGGACCTGAGTTCAAATCCAGCCTCAGACACTTGACACACTTGCTGTGTGACCTTGGGCAAGTCACTTAACCCCAATTGTCCTACCTTTCTCCCTCAAAAAAATACAAAAAAAAAAGAATAAGTAAAGCTTCAAGGAGCCATTTGGCTTTAAGGCCCTAGGTTAAGATTGTTTGCACCAGACCCACCTCAATGAACAAGAATGAGAAAGGTCAACTCTACAATGTAAGGTGAAGGATTCCAAAAAACTACCTGTCCCCAAATACTAACTTTGCATACCTCTCCAACTTGCAATAAGGCCTGAAATTCCCATTAGAGTCATAGTTCTTTGGGTAAAGACATTGAAAGCTCCTGGTGGAATATAGATATATGACTAGGAAGGCTTAATTAAATGGGGAATGGAAAGACACCAGAAGCAAACCTCATGTTACTTCACAAATCTGTCTAGTGCTGACCCAGCATCTCACAAAGGGACACAAATCCACAGTTCTATGCTCTGTGGGATAACGGTGGCCAACAGTTACAATTCAAAAAGGAAAAAAAGTACCTCAGAGGGCCTAGTCTTCACTTTTATAACCCTATTGGAAAATCGAGAAGGGACCTGGGATCATCGATGCCAGTGGCTATTTGTGGCAATGAAGATCAGAAGACGTTATTCCCCATTTCTTTACAGATGCCGGCTTTTGAAGTTCATCACCTGCAATTTGACATCAAAAGAGATCCTGATGTGGCAGAAAAATACAATGGAGCTAGCATCAAAAGAGAAATAGATTTCCCTTTCAAAAGCTACAGTAAATATGTCAATTTGGGGGAAAAAAGGAACAGAGCTATGTTGGAGGAATGACTGATAAGACAGACCCTGTTACACAGACTAAAAATGCTGTTGTAGGCATGTTTTAATTTGTAAATAAAAACCATTCCTCAACATCCCCATCAAAAGAAAGGATGTTTGGCATGATGCTAGTACCCCAAAGGATTACCCTTCTCCTTAATGTCAAAGACGTCTGAGCTGAAGCAGCAACCCACCTCTTTGAGTAGCAGCCTGGGATAATTTATATCCCTTTCCCCAAATGTCCTAGAGAAAGATAAGAGGAAATAATTAGAAAGAAAGGGTACCTCTCTGAACCTCAAAATAATGAATTGAGGTGCTGATGCAAATGATAGGCATGCCACTTAGGTTCTGGCATAGCGGAGGGAAGAAGTAACTTTTAACACAACAGAGACCTATCTGAAATGGAAAAAGGTGACTATTTTGAGGGGTTCAAGAAGGAGACGTTCCCAAAGACAATTGAACATACCCTTTACGGGAGTGATGGATCTTGAGTGTACAAAGGCTGAAGGATTGTAGAGGTAATCTGTCTTCCAGAGACATAAAAATCAGAAATCATATCAGTTGAGATTTTGGTAGTAGCAAAAAACTGGAAACCAAGGGGGTACCCATTTACTAGGGAATGGCTAGACAAATTATGGTATGTGAATGAAGAGCAGTATTGTCACATTATACAAAATGACTAAAGGACAGTCTCAGGGAAAACTGGGAAGACCTATTTGAATAAATCAGGGTGAAGTAAGGAGAACTTGGAGGAAAATTTATACATTAATATTATAAAAAAACAAAACAACTTTGAAATACTTGAAAACTGATCAATAACAGTGACCCATGCTACCCATCCCCTGAAAGGAACAGACTTGAAACACAGAATGAGCCATAGATTTTTGAATACAGCCAATGTGAGAATTTGCTTTGTTTTGTTTTACTAGGCATATTTGTTACCAGATTTTATTTTTATTTTTTTGTTAGGTTGGAGGATGGAGTTTATAAGGAGAGAAAATAAATGCTTATAAATTGAAAAGAAAAGAAAGTAAAAATTTAAAAATACTCTTAGTTGAGACTCCAATGTAATTTCACTCTACAGATCAACTACTCAAGGGGAGATAAGTACCACTATCAGCTGGAGGCCAGATGACCTACAGGAAGCAGCAAAGTAGAGCTGAGGGATAGCAGTGGTGAGAGGGCAGAGGACAACAAGAGTGGAGCATTAAAGTATCTGGCAGCTGTGACCCTGAGAATTTTTGGCAAAAGAATAACAGAGTAGGGTATCTTGGGTGGAGCAATCTCTTTACTAAGGTTCTACCTAAGGAAATACTATAAATTGCTGGAATTTTATTGATAGGTACGAGGGCAAGCAGCTCACTGGAGAGAGGGTATTCTGAATCTATGTGGAATTGATGTGAGTTTTTTATGTTTCTTATTGTGCAAATAAAATGGTTCTATTTTTTTTTAAGCTTTGTGAACCCAGTGATTATAAGGGGAATTAGTGGTTTACCATTGAAGTAGTACCATTTACTATAATTTCCAGATTCCATCTGGATAGGAGCAACAAACCAGAGAGGCAAAAGGTCTCAGATACTTCATTTAATGAGCAAGTCTCTGACACAAGAGTTCCACTAGACTGCACATTATCCTTTCTTGAAGGAGGATGTATGTTCCTCCTTGTGGTAGAGTTCAGAAGGATTGGGTTAGAAATGAGAGACTCATATTATTTTGACTGAAACCTCCTGGCCTGAGAAGTGAGGAAAGACAGTGTGGTTGGAAGGTTTCTTCTCAGGGAGGGGTTAGAAGCCTCAGATCAATCTTATAGAGATGGAATGGGGAATATGATGATGAGCAGAGTGCCTACAGTCAGAAAGTAGTGTCTGGATCAGAAGTCTGGGATAGCACATAAGGGTCGAAGAGAGCCCTTACAAGCAATTTAAGAGATGTGGTTTGGGGGCAGACTGAAGTGTGATACTGGGATAATAAAGGGAGTTTGAGTTCCCTGAGAGTTCAACACATTTTCAACCCCCAGTTTCTATGTGGTCCAGCATGTTTTTATTCCAGATGCATGCTGACCTTCCAGTTTCCTTTAGCTTTGGCTTGCAGTTGACTGTGCTTCAGTCAGCAGCATTGTTCTGTAAGAAAGTCATGATCTCTAAGTGATACTGGATATGAGATTTACCTTGTAGTTGGGGGTGGTAAGACATTTATACAAATAACCATAATATAAATGAGAATAACTAGCTAGCTATCTAGAGAAAACATTGATTAGTCATTAACTATGTGTGAGGCACTATACTAAGCTCAGGAATAAGTATACAAGAAAAACCCCAAGTACTAAGAGATCAGATAAGAGAGAGATTATTTTATTTTATTTTTTACAGAGGGGTGAGAAGTTGGCTCATGGGACTTTGTATAGTAGATCAAACCCTGAACCTGGAGTCAGAAGACATGACTTTGAAGTTCCTATGCTACCACTGGCTAGTGCTGTGACACGGGCAAGTAATAGCCTCTCTGAGCTTCACTTTCTTCGTCATTAAAATGAGAATGACAGTAGTTGCACTACCTACCTGGATTATTGGGGAAAAACACATTGCAAGAAGCAGAACATAATATAAATGCGAGCTGTTATTATTATTCGATGAAGGAAGTGCTTTGTGGAAGGATGGGCAGGATAAAAACACTTAATAACTACACATGGAAAACCACACAGGACATGTATAGATGGGCATTTAATAAGCTTATCTGGCCTTGAGGATGAGGAAGATGAGTTGCATGCCTCCTGGAGTTTAGTTTGGTTAACATTGCTTAAGCTCACTGTTTACTGTCACAGAATTCACACTGAAGATGTTACCATGTTCTAAATGTTGATGTTGACTAAACCTGGTCATCAGCTTTGAATAATCAACCATCTTTAGGTTTGACAGGACAGATGAATAGAAGGAGAGATAATAGAATCGTAGATTTAGAGTGGGAAGGGACCTTAGAGATAATTGAGTCCAATGCCCTTTTTTTATATGTAAGGAAACTGAGACCTGAGAGGTTAAGTGATATGTCCCCCCTTACCCCCCAAACTTGAACCCAGGCAGGTCCTTTTGATACTGGATCCAGTTCTACTGTTACTAGGCCCCATTACAGACGATCTTCTAGGCATTGTTCTGCACTGACAAGAAACTGAAATCTGCGGCAACAGCTCCCCAAATTTAATATCAGTTTTTGAAGAGCAAAGATCCAAAGAGGTAGGTAATAAGGGGCTTTGCTGAGCCTTCGCCCCATTCGTGAAATCAGCTCTCAGTTACCATTTTGAGAAGGCCATTGTTATGCAAAAACAACATTATCCAAAATTCTAAAGGGTAGTGTTGACTTGATCCTTGCTTCAAAGCTGTAGTTTAGAATGTCTGCCATTTCCTTCTTTTTCTGCACTGGTAAAGGGGGCCTTTATGCAGTCTTTCAAATGCGAGGATAAAAGCTCCACAGGCTGGGCTTTCTTTTGCCAAAAGCCTGTGCTGAAGACAGGTCCTGCAGAGAGTGGAAATGTCGTAATAATGCAATTATCTTTGCTGTCAGCAACTCTAAAGGAGCCAATCCGAAGCACGGGAGGATATAAGGAGATAAACATTCTAAGTTTTCTGCATCTATCACGTGAGATGATGATTTCACAAAAAGACTCTTATACTGGTTTTTCCACTGGTAATGTGAAGAAATAGCTTAAATTGCCTGATCTGGATTTAAAAAAAAACCCACTGATTTTCCATTTTTGGAAATTGATTTTTTTTCTTTAGATTTTGGTTTGGTAAATAAGCAGAAATCACACAATTAAAAAAAAAAGATTTCTAATCTTTTAGATTCTTTCTTGATTCTTCCCTCTAGTATCCTTTACTCTTTCCCCTTCATTGGATCGGGCCATTCCACGGTGTCCTTCTACCCTACACCTTTTCTTTCTCTTTTTACATTTGGAATAGGGACTGAAATCAGAAACATAAGGGAACAGTTGTGGTTCTTCCTTATCTTCCCATTGAGCCAACATTGCCATGGAAGTGAATTGGAAGCAGAAGTTATAAAGGAGAGTTTAACTACATTTAGGAGTGACGTGAAATCATAGTTCTTTAGAAAACTTAAAGTGTGGTACAGTGGAAAAAGACTATATCTGTGTATCACCTCCCTTAGGGCTTGCCTTAGGCCATTCAAGGCAAGCACAGGGCAGCTTAGGGGTGGGCCTGCTTCTCCAGCATATATGATGGACAAACCTGTCCCCCTTAGCGGTATTTAAATTGGCTGTTGAGCAAAAACTGGTGGATATACTGAAGTGGTGATCTCTTCCATCATTATGATGGACAGGAAGCTGTCAGAGGATATTTGCACATGCTCTGAAGTGGGAGGGGGTGGGGGAAAGAGGGTGCCTCTTTCACACATGTCAGGAAGCAGGTTCACTCCAAGCTTCCATGTGTTTTCTTGGAATTTCCCAAAGGGGACTACACTGGAATTAAAAGACCCCACATTCAAATTTTAGTATTGTTACTCCCTATGTAAATTTGGGCAAGTTAATTCACCACTTTGAGTCTGTTTCCTGATCTGTAAAATGGGTAGGAAGAGGAAGTTGGACAAGATTACCTCTAAAGTCTCATCTTGTTCTAGTTCTTTGACCCTATGACCTAGTCTCTTTCTTTCTTGTCTTTAGATTAAAATATTCTATCATGTAGTCATAGGATTGGAGACTCAGAGTTGGAAGTGACCATAAAGTTCAACCCCAGATGAGGACATCGAAGTCCAGAGAGCTGAAGTTACTTGCCCAAGGTCACACAGGTGGCAGAATCAGCATTTAAACACAGAACCTCTAGTTCTGTGTTTGTCCAGATCTGGATTCTGTCTAGTCCAGATCCAGTATTCATCTGACTCTATTGTACTATAATCTCTAACATCCATTATTACCCCCATTTTATGGTTGAGGAAACTGAGGCAGAGGTTAAGTGATTTATCCAGGTTCACACAATTAGTCAGTGGCAGAAGTGAACCTAGACTCCAGGTCTGCTGAATCTCAAGTTCTGTTCTCTCCAGTATATCATCTCTGGATGCCTCCTGGAATGTTTCTCTTTCTTGTCTGATGACTTCCCATTCCTGAGACCTGATTGGGTCCCTCGACTCTAAGGATAGTTTCAACTTCCAAGGGTGCAAGTTTAGGATAGTACTCAAAAGCCAAGGGCTCCTTCAGCTAGATCTCTTGGAGGTTCCAGTCCTTTTGAGAGGTACTTTTCCTGAACAGAATCAAACCTGTAATAGCTGCCTAGTGTCTCTAAGTCCATGCCCTGTTGAACACCTAAGTCAATGTTATTTTGACTTTATGTGGTGTCTTTAAGCTCCTTGAGGTCAAGGAATGTCTCATTTTTGTATCTGAATCCCCAGTATCTTTCTAGGCAATGCCTGGCATATAATCGGTAATGATAAGGGCTTGAAGATTGATTGATTGCCCCCAAAGGGTTCAGAGGTAAGAGATCCATCAAAATGCAGTAGTGCTGGGAAGATACCCTTTTTGTAGCCCTTGTAATGATACATCAGCCTCAACTCAGCTACTTTAAATGGCAACTTCCAGTAGCAAAAACTCTTTCGAGTCCCCAATATGAGTAACCATGGGATAAGATGGAATTTTTTTTCCACGTAAGAAGGACAAAAAGACAGTTCTTTTCAGAGCCCACAGGACATGTAAAGTGTTAGGCAGAATTCTAAATTAAATCACAGCCTTCTTCATGATGACAGTGAACGATTTCAATGTGGGCTTGCTCTGATCTTTGTCAGTGGTATGCAAATGAGGGAGTTTAGATAATGAGAGCAAGCCTCTTTTCTTTTGGGTGTAAATTTTAGAAAGAGAAAAAAAAGAGAAGAGGGGTTTGTGGTTGCCAGGATATTATCCCACTCAACACAAAACAAGATTCCTAAATGTAGTAGATGGAGGAGGCTTTTCTTCCTGACATTTTGGGCCCCAGACTCTTAGGGATAGGAAAGACCTTGTTCTACCATAGGGTCCATACATCCTTATTAATCAGGCCAGAGGGATTTGTCAGGTCAGAGAAAGAAGTGGTTTTTTTTTTTCCAGTTTGTAGCATCATTAAGCCCTCTAAAAAAGTCACCCTAAGAAGACTCACAGCTGTGATTTTCATTACTTTGGGGCAATGTGGTCAGACTGTGATTTCTTATAATTTTATTTTTTGGTTTTTTTTTTGATGAGCCTGGCTTTCAAACATTCTCTTTTTACTATTGTAAAGTTAACCTTTATTCAGCTTTATGGGGTCACTGGTTTGGGCTAGAAACGAAGCAGAGAGAAATGTGGATGACTTTTCAGTCAGTCAGTTAACAATCCATTGATTAAGGGCCTACTGTAGGTCAGGCACAGTATTTCGCACTGGGATTACAAAGGAAAAGATACGGTCATTGAAGGAATTTGTAACAGGTTCAAGGCAAGATAAGAAAACTCACTTAGTTTTCCAGGGGAAGATTCTATAGGTGTGGTGGGAAGGGAGGGGTGGGGTGGGGGGGGAGGAGAGGAAAGATAAGGTGGGGATTGAAGGAAATGATGCGGGAGACTAGACTATACTATGCTATAATGTTTGTAACAAGTATTTTGTTTTCCTTTCTTTCTCATTGGGAGCTGGCAATAGGAGAGAAGGCAAGTTTTCATTGAAAAAAGAATAAAGAAAAAAACCCCAAAAAACCAAGGTAGATAAAAGACAATCTCAAAGAGGAAGTATTAGCAATAGAGGAAGGGCACAAGGGAGGAGACTGAGTAAGGCTTCTTGCAGATGGTCCCTTTGAGCTGAGTCTTGAGGGAAGCCCAGATGTGGAGGTGAGGAGGGAGGACATTTCAGGCATGGGGGACAGCCAACAAAAAGGCATGGACTCCAGAGAAGAAATGTTCTAAGAACAGCAAGAATTATAGATTAGATGCTGAATTATAGATTAAATGAAGGGGAGTTAAGTATAAGAAGACTGTAAAGTTAGGAAGGTGTCAGTTTGTGAAGGGCCATAAATGCCAAACAGAACGTTTTATATTTGATCCTGGAGGAAATACTTATCCTCAATTTCTCATATCTGTATTTGGGATGGTAGTGGTGATAATACCCAGGCAAAGTGGAAAGAATACTGGACTATGAGGCAAGGTACCCGTATGGGATCCAATTCTCTCTCCAACACTAACTCATCATGTGTCCTCGAATGAATCATTTACTCTGATGGCCCACCTCATTTCCCTCAATGTCCCTCTACCTCTTCCCACTAGAACCTTTGACACTGCCCCTGGGAAGTTGAGTTCTGATAAATTGGTGCCATTTACAAACCATGCCACAATTGTGTGCTTACCACCTTCCCCCTGCCCTCCAACTTATGGCTTCCCTTTATATGTCATCTTCCATCATTAGAATTTAAACTCCTGGAAAGTAGCAAACTGTCTTGCTTATATTTCTATCCCCAGCCCTTGCATAGTACCTGGCAAATTGTTGTTCAGTTGTTTTCAGTCATGTCTGACTCTATGACCCCATTTGGAGTTTTCTTGGAAAAAAAGAGTTTCCTTGGAGTGGTTGGCCGTTTCCTTCTCCAGCTCATTTTACACGTGAGTAATGGAAACAAACAGTGTTAAATGACTTGTCCAGGGATACATAGTTAGTAAGTGTCTGAGGCCAGATTTGCACTCAGGAACATGAGTCTTCTTGATTCCAGGTCTGGCACTCAATCCACTGTGCCACCTAGCTGCCCTTCCTGGCAAATAGCAAGCACTTAATAAATTCTTTATCATTCATTCACCTGGTTGTCTTACTCTCCTTCCTCATAAGCAAAAGGTCTTTATGACCATACTATGGTGGGCCAATCTGTGATGAATGCTTGACCAGGGTCTCTCTGTTTATGTTTATTATGTTATGTTTATATTATGTTTATGTTTATCTCTATTTATGTCTAAAGGCAGCCTCAGAGTGGGAAAGAGGTTGTGTTTTTGTTAGGGTCACTAGCATTAGCTGGTGTCTTCTTGTTCCTACAATTTAACTTCCTTGTCTTCCTGATTGTCTTAACAATCACTTCCTGTGAGGCAGACTGAGTTTTTGTTCATTCAGCACAAGATTGCGTGCATTTCTTTGTTACCTCATAAGTTTGTTGTCAGTTGGAATATTCCAGATCCTTTTCATGTCAACTGCTGTCATTCTCTACCTCTGACATCTTATATTTGTATAACTGATTTTTTTTTATATATTAAATATGCGACTTTACATGTAACCCAATCTGTTTAAGACGCCGGCCAGTTAATGTGATTGTGAATTTCAGAATCGTAGAATATTAGGGTTAGGAGGGACCATAGAGAGTCCATCCCCCTTTTATCTGAAGGTTGAATCCAGGCTATGATATCCCTGACAAGTGACATCTTAATTTTGTAGTATTAATTTTCCCTCCCAGCTTTAAGTCATTTGCATATTTGATAAGCTCACTCTGTTTTCATCTAAATCGCTGATAAGCATCTCAGACCAAAGGAGATATCTTTTGCAAAATTCTCTTTCCCCAACTCATTTCCCCTAGTAACAATGCCTACTGGTCAAGCGATGTACGTGTCAATATTTTGCGCTATCAATATAGTGATCAGAATCTTTGACTTGAAAATACGCGGGGCACCTAAGTTGTTGCTCTTTGTACACTTGATTTAGTCATGTACAATTCTTTGTGACCCCATTTGGGGTTTTCTTGGCAAAGATGCTGAAGTGGCTTGCCATTTCCTTCTCCAGCTCATTTTCCAGATGAGGAAACTGAGGCAAAGCAGGTTAAGTGACTTGCCCAGGGTCATATAGTTAGCAAGTATCTGAGGCCAGATTTGAACTCAGGAAAATGAGTTTTTCTGACTTCAGCCCCTGCACTCTGTCCACTGTACCACCTAGCTGGCCATACTAGATTACTCAGCTTAAATAGCTGTGAAATGTCTTTTCATTCTAGATGATCTATCTTGTTATCATTCACTTGGAAATATATTCAACAATCACACCTTGATGTCTCTGATAAAAGATCAACAACTAAGATTACAACTGATCATTTTAAATAAATATTTATTAAGAATTTAACATGTGTAAACACTATACCTATGCAACCAGGTAACACAGTGAATGGGTCTGAAGTCAGAAAGACATGAGTTCCAATCTGGTCTCATACATTTACTAGCTGAGTGACTGTGGGAAAGCCATTTAACCTCTTGTTTGTCTCAGTTTCTTCAACTGTAAAAGGGGATCAGTAATAGCACCTACCTCCCAGGATTGTTTTGAGGATCAACTGAGATATTTTTAATGCACTCAGCGTAGTGCCTGGCCCATAGTGGGTACTTAATATGTGCCTGTTTCCTTCCTTAAAGTGCTTTGTAAAGACGCTATTCTTGTATCCTTTTCTGATTTTAAGGCAGCACAATATATGGGACAGATAATTGGACCAGGAATCTTGAGTTAGAATCTTGCCTTTGTTACATGCTGATTGTGTGACCATGGGCAAGTTCACATGGGAGTCTGTAGCCAGAATGGCCTTTGTTTTCTTTGAATGACTCAGCTTACCTCATTGAGCCTCTGGACACTGTGGCTTGCTCTTCCGGGGCAGGAAGCCAAAAGAGCATTCCAGGCAGCAGACAACTTCCTGTGTGATGAGTCATGGGGCTGGCTGAGGGGAGGTGTTAACGGCCACGCTAGGGGGAGGGGCCAAGTCAAGAACCAATCGGCCCTGGTCGTTCAGGCAGTGCTTGATGATGTCAAAAAACTCTATAAGAGGGGAGAGGACAGCTTGAAGATCTTCTTTTCCTTTTCCGGTTGGAGCCAGCGACAGTTACAGCGACAGTTACAGCGACAGTTACAGCGACAGTTACAGCTACAGTTACAGCCACAGCCACAGCTGAAGCAGGAGCTGCCAGTAGCAGAGCTGACCTACGGGAGAAAGCTGAACAAAGACTTCAGGCCAGTGGGTAATCTTATTACCATAGAGGGGGAAACATGATTTTGCTTTACGCAATCATGCTTCTCTGTAGCCTCCTGGTTACTCTTTCAAGGCGTACTTATTGGGCCTGGAAGCTTTTGATCAATATATCAAAATGGGGTTGCTGGTTCATGGGTTGGTTACTGTGGAGCCTAAATAAATGTTTTGATTCTTCTGCCTTCTACTTTGAGAGTTTCTTATATCCGGCGGTTCCGAACGTTTCAGACATGTTTATGATCCTCTTTGAGATTATAAACTCTGCCCTCCTAATACAGAGCCTCAAAGTATCTGTAAAATGGGGATAATCAGGCTTTTACTACCTTTCCACTAGGATTGTTGTGAGGAATATTTTCTTTGTAAGAGAATTTTATATTTGAAGGAAAACAGAATATATCATTGACATAATAGATTGATTAAACTATAAACTTTTTAAGAATGGACTCTGGATGAACTCTTTTTTTTTCCTGGGATTCTTAAAATAGCCTGATAAGAGTGAATAATCCCAGGTTAGAGTCAGAAATTGAAGGGGTGGGGGAGGAACAGGGGGCAGGGAGAACCTGAGAAGAGGGAAGGGAGAAAATGTTTCTTTAAGAAATAGAAATATCATTGGTCATGTAAGCCAACTTAAATAAGTTTCTACCCGATTGTGTTACGTCTGGCAATTAAATTCTAACTCTAAACTCCCAATAATGAGGGTTGACAACAGCAAACCTTCCACCTAGGAATTCCAGGGACCCCTGGTCAGAACTTTTGTACAATTTCAATGTTTTAGGCTTTGGGCAATTACGGTAGGTAGGCTAAACAGAAACATATGGAGAGAGGAAGCCAATAGAATAGCCTAGGGATCAATCGACATGGAAAGTGAATATGAAAGCATGAGAGAATGACAAGCCAACTACTTCAAGAGAGTTAATTGAAACCTGTGTATAAAAACATCCCCAGAGTTTCACCGGCATTGGGTATCTTCTAAGACCAGCCACATTATTTTGGAAGAACCAGAGCTGTTTGTATTAGACAGCGCCTCATAGATGGCAGACTAGGACAAGGTTGAGATTCAGAATAGTGTCTTCATTTAAAGTAGTTTTCCTGTTCCTGCTCCTTCATGTATAGTGTGTGGTTTCCTCCTGTGGGATTTGGACTTCAGGGAGTTAGTCCTATCTGTATATTCCAAGAAAATAAAGGCCTTTAGAAAGGGATTCCCCCGGTTTTTGTCTCTCTCTGTGTTGTAGTTTAGTCTCTGCCCATCCAGTGATGCTAAAAACTGTTGTGGTTTCATGATGTGTTGTGGCGGAACTATCTCAAATAATTCAGAGTCAGACCACCTCTAATCCAAGTACGGGCATTTATTGAGATTGCTGCCTCTCACGAAATGAGCTCAGTTCCAAGAGGAACCAGCAACTTCAGAGAAAGCAAGATGCAATTACCTAACAGAAATAATGAATATTTAAAAGGCAGGAGGGGATTGTCAAGGGATTAGGTAATAAGGGAGGAGTCCCTTCTATGATTCCAGGGTCAAATATCCTGGTTGTACTGCCCTCCAATTGGATGGATAGTTAGGTATTGTGGTCTTGTATTGAGCTAAATGGATGATGTGATTGTGGTTGAGTACAAGAACACACCTGTTCAAATATGTGAATTGGATGAGGGGGCAGTGGTTAGCTAGGGACAGTGGTTATATGAGTCTGGAGGCCTGAGGTGTAGTTACAGTCAGATTATGTGGTTAAATCAGGACATGCCTGCTGTTCAGTGGGGCCCATAAGGAAGTTAGAATATTAGAGCTGGGGGCAGCTTTGTTAGGATTCCATCCCTAGTATAGTGTGAATGAGATGGGAGAACAATCTGGGTCAATCAGATTCTGACAAAAATTTTCTTTTAATAAAATCTGGGAATCTCTGTTCTTCTCATATGACATTCTCATTCGTACCTCCTTGTCTTTGTACTGTCCGTTCCCTATGCCTGGAATACAATCCTTCTTTACATCCTCTTTTCCATCAGGCACTAACTTCTGCATGAGGCCTGTAACAACAATACTACTTGCTGCCACTGTGGCTGTGTAAGACCAATAACACCAGAACACAGCAGGCCTGCTAGCACAGGTTCTTTGATCTGCTTTTCTAAGGAAAGCAACTTTAAGGGTTTAACAATGTAATTAAACAAACATATACCATTCACTTAGTTCAGGGGGAAAAGCCAGTACCCTGAACTTAAGAGAAAATACAAACAGAAATTACAAGCAGAAATTATATAAACAGAGCAAATAACACAAACCAGTCTATCCATAGCAACACATACATAGTTACCAGAGAGAGAAGCAACAGCATCTGGGTTTTTCAAAGTCGGGGAGGGGGGCCCTTAACAACGGCTACCCAGAA
This sequence comes from Trichosurus vulpecula, assembly GCF_011100635.1. Taxonomy (NCBI): domain Eukaryota; kingdom Metazoa; phylum Chordata; class Mammalia; order Diprotodontia; family Phalangeridae; genus Trichosurus; species Trichosurus vulpecula. Next base: position 45,822,719 of record NC_050581.1, on the reverse strand, counting down.
TCTTGTCTGGTCAAATCGCCCAACACTCTTCCAGTGAATGAGAGCCCCAAGCAAAATGCTGACCTCAGACAGAGTATATATATATATATATACTTCTTCAGGGTCAGAGGGCATCACTAGCATGTGACTCAAACTCGGGGGACTTAGGCTTTCTTGCAACTTAAGCAGGTCATCAAAGACTCCTGATTCAATCAGAGACTCTTGATTGAAACAAAGGCAAGACTCAGTCAAAGGTACTTGATTGCCTTAGTGCTGAGAAGCACTCAGACAAAAACCAGCAAAAAGTCCCACCCTGCTTGGCACTACAAAGACTTTACTGATCTTCCCATTTACCAGTGTCCTCTCTCCCAAACTATTTTTTATTCATTAACTTTATATTTATTATGTATTTGTATATGTATATGTATTTGTTGTCTGCCTTATTAGGTTATAAAATCCATGTAAGTATGAATTATTTCATTCATTCTTTTCATTCATATCTTCAGGCAGCTAGGAAATAGAGCGCTGGGCCTGAAGTGAGAAAGACCGTCTTCGTGAGTTCAAATCTGGCCTCAGACACTTACTAACTCTGTTACCCCTGGGCAAACCCTGTTTGCCTCAGTTTCCTCATCTGTAAAATGAGCTGCAGAGGGAAATGGCAAGCCATTCCAGTATCCTTGCCAAGAAAACCCCAAATGGGATCACAAAGAGCCAGACATGACTGAACAACAACAGTTTGTATCCTCCTCCCGCAGCATAGTATCTAGCACATAGTAGGTGTTTAATAAATATTTCTGATTCATCAAGTGAAAGAAGGTATATAAATCACTTTGCAAATCTCAGAGCATATACACATTTTAGCTATTTTTATTAGCTAGCTCTAATTGGTCTATTGACTGAAGACTCTATTGGCCAAGGATGTGCTTGCTAATTTCTCTGGGACACTCCTTTCTCCTCAAAAGTAAAGCATCGTTAGCTGGCGGGGAGCCCCATTACAGGAAGGTTCCACCATCCCCAAAGTCTTTCGTATCCAAGCAAACTTGGGTCTTGATCAAGCAAACCCTGGCTGGGGCTTTTGAAAAGGCTGTTGAGCTAAGGAGGGTAAGTTAAGTGCTGATCAAAAACTGGAAAGTACATCACAGTCTCATTCTTTTCTTCCATCCTTTCATGTCGCTGTTGTTATTTTTGTCCCCCTGGGCTCTAAAGGAGAGGAATTATAAATGATCGGCTATGAGACCGAACAGCAATTTAATAGAATGGAGATTCATTAATGTAGCATGGCGGTCCAGAGTACAAAGAAACAGCTCAGATGGTTACAATTCTGGACTAGTTTCTAACCCCAATTTACAAAGTAGAATTTAGTCCTGGAAATTTTGGTATAGAGCAAGGATAATGCAATCGACTTGTAGAAACCCAGGGAGTTGGTGAATCTCTCATCTCTTCAGAGTAGCTAGATTGCTCAGTGGATAGAGCATACTTGTCCTGGAATCAGAAGAAGTGACAGTTCAGATCTGGCCTCGGATACTTAACTAGTGTGACTTGGCTAGGCACTTAACCACCGTCTGCCTCAGTTTCTTCAAATGTAGGATGGGGATAATAATAGCACCTACTTCCCAGTGTTGTTGTAAAGTTCTAATGAGATATTCTAAAGCACTTAGTATGGTACCTAGCATGCAGTAGATGCTTAATAAATGCTTGTTTCCTTCCTTCTCTTTGTAGAGGCAAACTTAACAGTCACCTAACCAGGTGCAAATCACTTACATTTGGCAAAAGGAAACGGATCCTAGTTTTAAGGAGAATGTATAGATTTTTCTAGGCATGTGGAGGTTAATACCTTTTTTTTTTTGTAACCCACAATCTGTCCCCACTGTGAATTGCTTTTTGTTTGTTAAAAGTAACTGGATAAAAAAAATGAGGTCTGTTGTTTCCTTCCTCATGCAGTAAGTTAAGATTCAGAAAACATAAAAGTCCCAACTACCCTATTAACTTCCCTTTGGTCTTAGTGCCTAAGATTTTGCTGCAGTGGTGGTATTTCTTCATGGACCGGAGTGGTCTGGCTGGGTGATGGCACGTATAATGGAATGTGCACTAGATTTAGAGTGAACTCGTGTGGGTCACCTCAGGTCTCAATTTTCTTATGTGTAAAATAAGGGAGTGGCATTAGGAGGTGACTTCTGGGGTCCCTTGAGGTCTAACTCTGTGATCTATGATTGATTGCCTTCTTTCCCTTGGGAGATTCCTGTTTCAATCTCCTCAGCCTGATCTTCCCATGGGGCTGGCCTGGCTTCAGTTTCTGCTTCTCCCTCCCTCTGGCATCATCCTTTGTCCTGTCTGCCTTGTCTTATATTGGGGTTATTTACCATGACTTGCCTAAACCTGGCTCACGATGTAGCTTGTCTTGTCTCGGTGCATGTTAGCTTTAGGTTAGGCCTATTTCAAGGCAATCCATCAGAGTAAAGGCTGGGTAGACAAAGGATGGATAAAAGGCAGAGAATCTTGGGAGACTGAGAACAAAAACTATGCCAAACAGGGATTCTCATTTCCTTCGGATTTGGCATCAAAAGACCTGGATTCAGATTCTAGCTACAACATTTACAAGCTTTGTGACCCTGAGGAAACCACTGATTCCTTTAGGCTCAGTTTCCTTTCCAATAAGATCCCATATAATAACACTTTTACCTTCACAGGATTATTTTGAGAAAAATACTTAGTAAGATGTAAAGCAATAGATAAGCTCTTGACTGATTGATGGATTCTTGCAATGGGTACCTCTTCCTATACCGCTTGAAAATACTAGTATGAAGGCCTGGGTTAGTTTTTGTTCCAGATGGGGGAGAGGGCAGTCGTGGGATCCAGTCAGTTCACACTGGTTTGGGAGAACCGGTACCTAATTTTAGGTTGAGTTTGGAGTACTGGTTGTTAGTTGGGGTGGGGCCTGAGCCTGCCATATTAATGGCAGCTGTGGTGCCTTGGCTCAGTTCTGTGGAGAAACGGTTGTTAATTTATTTGAATCCCACCACTGGACAGGCCCTATCAGAAGGACAGCAGACATTCTTTGGGCTTCAAATTGGGAGAAAGTCCAGAACATATTTCTCCATCTCCTCTGTGCCCAAAGTACCTAATTCATTCTTGGAACTCACTAGCTCTCTAGAGCATGAAGTAAGGAAGAAAATAGCCAAGGCCATTTAACTCATTATGGTTCATCTGTACACAAAGGCTCTGGCAAGTCTGATATGGAAATGGATAGAAGGAACATATTTCAATGATAATGGTCTTTTTTCCCCGCTGGAGAAGGGGAGGAGGCACTGTCTGGATTAAGAAAAAGCTCTGTATGACAAATTGTATGGGGAGGGTAGAGGCCTGCTGAAAGAAGGTTTAGGTCAGTTAGCCAAAGGATTGCAGAGGGGGAGGCATTGGAGTGAGAAGGAGAGAATCAAGACTTCCTTGAAATTATCAGCCATGTAAGGAAAACTCTCCTTTGACTGAATTAGACGTGTGAGCCAATGTGGAACAGCAATAGGGCTTTTATTGTTTCTAGTTGAAAAAAATGTGTAAAGGTTTCTTTGGGGCATTAAAGTTGTTTTCACCTCTGAAAAAACAGCTCTTTACTGTCATGTTGCCTTGCTGAGAAAAGGACCAGGTGTTAACCAAAATGACTTTCTAACAAAGGGCGAATTTATAAGCAAATCCTTGGGCCAGCCTAGAGGAAATAATGAACAACTATGGAAGAAAACTGTAAAGGGGGAGGGAAAAAAAACCCTAGACAAATTAGAACAGAGAACAAAGTCAACTTGTGGATAGTTAATAAGCATTTCCCCAAAACATAACCTTTAAAATTATATGCACTGGATTCACTCCTTGTTGAGAATTTTAGTTTGGAAACATAAGAACCCAGCATATGTTTTTAGCTCACATGGTCTAAGGAAACAGGGTTATATTAATCTACAGAAAGTTGGGAGTAATGAAGAAATGACAGGTAGCAATACAACCCACTTTCATCAGATTAGCCAGGTCTATTTTAGAGCTCATTAACGTCTCAATAAAAAAGCAGATTTGAGATAAGCCAGTGGTGGTCACCTGCTAAGCCTCTTCCTCTGAGATTGAGAGTAGGGTTTGTAAATTCGGTTGGTTGAGGTTCATTGTCAGAGTCAAGGGTGCTGGATTTAGATATAGTGCCACTTGGAAAGGATAGGTGTGAAGTAAGTTGTAAACCAAGCCCTTAATGGGGAATTGACCTTGGGGGATGGGGAGGAGAGTTTCCCTTTTTGTCTCTCCCCACTTCTCCATTACTTGTGTTATTGGAGAAAGTGGACTAATAGGACACAGCACATCCAGCCCAGAGCTGAGAGAGAGATATACCGTGGGCAAACAGGTTTTCTACAAAAGGAGAGTGAGTAACTTTGTTGTTTCATTTCCTGTCTGGAAGGTGATAGGCTTTCGGGCTAATGGCCCAAGGGAACCAAAACCTTATTCTCATCCTTCAGACTTGAGTATATGACCGTGTGTGTGTGTGTGTGTGTGTGTGTGTGTGTGTGTGTGTGTGTATGTGTGTGTGTGTATTCCTTCTTGATCTTAGGCAGATATTCTGAGATAGTAGTGCCCAGATTATTCACTGAATTCTGGACATTTGGAGGTCCTATTAGAGCTAGCTGGAGGCAGTAACAGTGGCCATCAGAGCAGTAGGGGCCAATCACAGAAGAAGCACGGGCAGATAGATATGGAAGGACAGTCTCCTGAAGACAGCAACAGCTTCTGGGAGTGAGGCTTCTCCTAATAGAGAGAAATGAAGGTTGTGCACTTACAGGAGGCACCAATTGTTGATAACAGAGAGCCACACCTTAAAGGCTTATAAGGAGGATTCTACAAATGGAGAAAAAGGACCTCTAGTAATGAGGAACTATGGGGTATCCCTTTGGTACTTGAGTTTTCTACTTGTTTTCAGTTGGTTAATCAGTCAATAAGCATTTATTAAATGCCGTAACAACAATGTTGGTAGCAGCTGTTGTGGGGATGAAAGACCAATAATACCAGCACACAGGAAGGCTGCTAGCATGGGTTCTTTGATCTGCTTTTCTAAGGAAAGCAACTTTAAGGGGTTAACAATCTCACTTTAATCAAACATGCATATATCATTCACTTAGGTCAGGGGAAAAAGCCAGCCCCCTGAACTACAGAGCAAATACAAACAGAAATTAGAAACAGAGAAAATATAAACAGAGCAAACATACACAGTTATCAACAGACAGGCCTCTAGCTGTCTGACCAAAGAATTACGTAGTTACCAGAGAGAGAGAGGCACCAACATCTGAGTTTTCAAAGCTGAGGGGCTCCAGCGGCTACCCAGTCTTGTCTGGTCAAATCACAAGACACTCTTCCAGTGAGTGAGAGCCCCAAACAAAATGGTAACCTCTCAGTTTACATACCCTGTTCAGGGTCAAAGGGCATCACAACCATGCAACTCAAACCTATGTGAACTAGGCTTTCTTGTTTCTTAAGCAGGTCATCAAAGTTCTGATTTAATCAAAGAAACAAAGGCCAGACTCATCAAAGGCACTTGATTACCTTGGACCTCCAAACCAAAAACAGTAAAAAAAGCACCACCCTAATTGCCATTACAAATGCCTACAATGTGCCAGGAACTATGCTAAGTGCTGGGGATACAAAAAAAGACAAAAGACAGTCCCTGCCCTCAAGAAGCTTAATGGGGGAAACAAGCAAACAAATAAGTACAAACAAGCTGTATACATAACAAATAGAAAATAATTAAGAGAGGGAAGACACCAGAAATAAAAGCATTAGGAAAGGCTTCCTGTGGAAGATGCTATTTTAGTATTCCTCACTACCACTGTACTCTCCCTAGGGACCTTGTGTGCGAAGGGGCACCTCCAGTTTAAGGGAAATATTCTGTACCCACTGTTCTTACTAGACCACCTTAATAACTATCTTTTTTGAAAGCTCAAAAAAAGGGGTAGCTAGAACAGAGTGACTATATCCAACAAGAAGAGAACCAATCAGAGAAGGTGGCCAGGAGAAGTCATGAAATTAATCTGGCAAAGAAAATGTAAGAAAAATGTGGTTATGGTTTAGCAAGTAAATATGACTGCAGTGGAGCTCAGAGATAGGAGAAAAACAAAGAAATACATTTGAAAGCAGGTCATCTGAGTCAAGCTAGAGGAAACAATGATCCAATCACAACAGAACATGGGATAATCCATAACAAATTATAACTTTGAGCAAAAACATCTTGTAGCCTTTTTAAAAAATTAATTGGACCTGTGATTTTATAAGTGTGTGGAGTTACCAGTGAGGAAACTCCCATTAGTAAGAGAGTGATTTGCCTAGGGTCACACAGCCAGCTCTGTACCTATAATGCAGTGGCTAATAAGTAATAAGGAAGGGATCAGGTCCTATTGGGGACATATAATTTCAATGAGAGATATTTGGGAGAGGACACCTGATGAAGGTTAGTAAGGCAAAATCCAGGTCTGTTTTCCTAAGCTTCCTGATATAGCATCTATAGGTTAGTCCTTCCCAAACTCCTCTCCTAGACAGTCCAGAGTTTCATGACTATTTTCTGGTTGGGAGATCAGAGGCTCTAAGAGCTGAAATGAATACTAGAGATATCTATTTCAACCCCCTTATGCTATTTAATTTTCATTTTTAAGAATTTTTTTTATTGATGACTTTTGCTTTTATTTTCTAGTCAATTCCACATATATCCCATCCCTACCCTTTTTGCTAGAATTGAACCCTGTCTTGTGACAAAGAGAAACAATTAATCAAAAAATAAAGAATATGGGAATTGCATCTAAAAATATATGCAGCATTCTGCTCCCATAGTCCCCTGACTCTTTGCTTAGAAGAGGAAGTATTAGCAATACTGTAAGCTGCTTGAGGGCAGGAGTGATTTTTGTCTTGGTATCCCCAGCATCCAGCATCCTGCCTGCCACATGCTAGGAGGTTAATGAAAAAGTTTCATTATTTGTTCTCCTGAAAAACTACTGATTTTAACAATCCCTCCTGGTTTTCCTTCCTTTTGCTGTTCTTTTCATTTACATTATTGTGGTCATTACACTTATGGTTCTGGTTTTACTAATTTCATTGCATCAGCTCATATAAATCTTCTGATGTTTTTCTGATTTGCTCATTTCTTATTGTTTTATAATAATCCATTCTGTTTATCCTCAGTTTGTTCAGCCATGCAACCACCTCATTTTTTCTAGATGAGGCTATTGGGTTCCCCTGAATAATTATGTGACTTGCCCACATTTATACAGGCAGTAAGTAGCTAAGAGGTCCTCCAACTCCAAATTCAGGGCTCTTTTCACCATGGCTGGAGCTCTGGAAGTGTATGTAAGATACTTCTATTGGCATTTCCACATATTAGGAGGTACTACCTTGCAGGAGAGCTTGGGAAAGGACCTCTCATCGTCAAGCTATTGGTAACAAAACCACACCCCATTGTACCCCTCTGAATGAATGAGATTTCCTTAACCTCAAAGAAGGAAAAGGGTAAAGTATAAGCCTGGGTGGGATATCACTGGAAGTCAGGAAACCTAAGTCTAGTTTGCCATATAAGACATATATAAGATAAAATAAGACACATTGCCTCTAGGGGCTTGAATTTCCTTGTTTGTGAAATGAAAGACTTATATTGAATGATTCCTAAATTCCTTCCAATGTTCTAGTATTTATTATCAGGCCAGCATGTAGCAAAGCTGTGAATCTGATGAAGTTTGTCTTTGTTTTGCCATTCTATTCTTTCAGAGCCTCCTTCCTCCCATAGGGTACCCTATCTCTCCTTTCTTCCTTGTATTTATGTTTTCTTCAATCCCAATTCTTAAGTATTACTTATTAAAGCTTAAGTTTAACCCTCCTAGAGAAGTACACAAAGGTCTTCTGGAGTGAAAGGAATGAATTTCTAATAGTGAAATTTAAGGTACCATGGTAGATTACTGAAGGATATATTATAGGTAGGGGCTGTTTTTCCCAGGATCATTCAAATTATATCTCACGGTACTACCTTGCCTAATTCATATGACCTTGATGAAGAAAAGCTCCTTTGCCTTCATTTCATTGTACATTTACAGAAAGCCTACAAGGCACCCACTGTTTCAAACATTCATTATATTTCTCTCTCTTAATTTTATCACTTTTTAAAAATTTACAAGCAGTTTAAATTATTAGCACTTGTCTAAACAATACCACCTCTCTCACATCCCCTAAGGAAGGTTTTCAGGATGGCTTCCAAATTGTGTCACCTTCTAAAGCACTACCTCTGAAGTCTCAGCTGCATTGTGGGCATCACTTTGAGAGCATTTGAATAATTCATACCAACCTATAGCAACAACACATTTATAAAAGTGCAAATTGAAAAGTAAATCAGAAACTGCATTAAATACGGAAGCCTTTCAAGAGAGGTGTAGAGAGGCTAGAGAGGGCTTTATTTAAGTGGGGGAGGACAGAATCCTAGGTAGTTCAGGAAGACACATTCTTCCCAGGGCTGTCTTCTCCACAGAATTAAGGTGGGTGTCTAAGGAGGTATTTTTACTCATTCAAAAGTCTGAAAAAGTCTTGTGGCCTTGGAGAGTTGAATGAGATGCTTTAATGGTCTCATACAAGCTTAGAAAGAATAGAGGGCCCAGGACAGGGAGAGCCTATTCATTTTCATTCAGGCCCAAGTACACTGATCAGTCTCTTCGGGAAAAAAAAGTGCTGATATGTGTCATTTGGGGGTATCCTAAACTTTCACGTTTTCTGTCACGGAGGGATTCAATCTACAGTAAATCTGGTCTCCTAAGAGTTCCTATGTGTTAGAGAAGCTATGTTCTTGCCATGGATTCGGCCTGCAACAAGAAAATTAACCATTTGAGGCTTTTATGCAGACTGTGCCTAAGAATCAACCGAAGGAATCATAGGATTATTTATCTAGAACTGGAAAGAATCTCAAAGGCCATTCAGTCCAACCCCTTTAATGTAGAGATGAGGAAACTGTAGCCAGGAGATAGATTTGTGATTTGTGACAGAAAAGTGATTTGCCCATAGTCTCACAGGAAGGTAACAGAAGAACCCAGTTTTTAAATCAACAAAATTTATTAAGTTCCCATTATGTGTCAGGCATGGTGCCAAATGCGGTAAATAACAAAGGCAAAAATCAGATAATCCCTACCCTCAGGGAGCTTACATCTTATAGCTACAGCTTAAATATCTTAAACTCTCCTCCTGACCCCCACTCCAAACAACTGGGGGAAAAGATCACTGACGTCAGTTGTATGGAAATATAAATGGGAGTCCGTGATAGAGCATGCAATTATGTAGGCCTTTTTGTCCTTAAATTTGTCAGAAGCTCCTTTTTGACTTGAAGGGCCTTTTTTTTTGGCGGGGTACGAACTGTTCTGGTTTATTTTACCAACCCCAATGATACGGGAATCTCGGTATCTGACAGAACCTAGTGGCATGTCACCCCTTTCCCCTTGTGAAACACATGGTGTTTAAGGTTCAAAGAATGAACAAGTTTATTTACAATGAACACAAGTAGAACCCATATTAGAGTCCACGTGGATACAATTCCCACTAGTGAACAAACCTTTCTCACAAGTCTCAGTCACTGACAATTACAGGCTGCTTTTAAGGCTTGTTAGGTTTTTTACATACGCTGAGACCTCGTAACAATTCTTTGAGTGTGCTAGGAGCATACTCAGAAAACGGTGACCAACATGGTGGGGGGAGTAGAGACCCTGACATATGAGCATTAACTGAAGGAACCAGAGATGTTCAGATTAGAGAAGAGAAGATTCAAGGATAATATCATAGAAATCTTCAAGTATTTTGAAGGCCTTTCCAATCTTCTCACAACTAACACACAAACACAAATATACACGCACACATGCGCCTAGCATCACTATTCCTGTTTTAAAAGGTAGGAAAAGAGTTGAAAGAGGTTATTTTACTTTTAGCTTACTTTGTGTGTATGTGTACATATATATATATATATATATGTATATGTATATATATGTATATACTTTTCTGTATACATGTTGTTCCCTCTCCTTGTTGCACAGCAGGATCTCAAAGGTCCTTGAGATCAGAGACAGTTGGGGTTTTGTCTCTACACCTAGGATCTTGCACACTTACTGGTACATAGTAAGTGCATAACATATGTTTTTTGAATGATTGCCTTATTCATTTTCACATAGAAGGGTTGGAGACGAGATTTGAATCCAGGTCTTTCTGACCCAAATTTCAACATGCCACCTCACTTTACCATGAAGTCCTTCTTTACACCAAGCCTTGGTCTGCTTTTGCAACTTCCAACTGTTTCTTCTAGTTTTATCATCTAAGGACAAGTAGAATAGGTAGGTCTCATCCTTATTTCAGTCAGTAAGTAAAGCATTTATTGTGCCTCCTGTGTGCCAGGCACCATGCAAAGCACTGGGGATGCAAACAAAGGCAAAAGACAGTCCTTGTCCTCAATCTAATGGGGGAAGACAACAAGCCAACAATTATGTACAGACAAGCTAAGTGCTGGGTAGATCAGAAATAACTAACAGAGGGAAGGTGCTAGAGGTAAGAGAGGTTGGGAAAGGCTTCCTCTAGAAGGTGGGATTTTATTTGGGACTCGAAGCAAGCCAGGGAAGTCAGTAGGTAGAGATGAGGAGGGAGAACATTCCAGACAAAGGGGACAGACATTGAAAATGCCTGGAGTGTTTTGCTCATGGAACAGAAATGAGGCCAATGCTATTTGACTGAAGACTCTGTGTGTGTGTGTGTGTGTGTGTGTGTGTGTGCGCGTGCGTGTGTGTGTTTGTATGTTAGTTGTGACAAGATTGGAAAGGCCTTCAAAATACTTAAAGATTCCTATGATGTCGTCCTTGAATCTCTTCTAATCAATCTGAACATCTCTGGTTCCTTCAGTTGATCCTCACATAGCATTTTCTCTACTCCTCCCACCATACTGATCACCATTTTCTGAGTGTGCTCCACCTTATACCTTCCCTAAAATATGGGACCTAGAACTGAACAGAGTACTCCAGATGTGGTCTGAGAAGGGCAGAATATACCAAAAGTATTACTGCTCTTATTCTGGACACCGTCTTTCTCGATGAAGCCTAGGATAGCATTAAGTTTTTGTAGCTGCCATATTGTGCCGGTTATTCGTATTGAGGAAGTAGTCCGCTAAAACCCATAGGAACCATTTCTAATAACTCTTTCCTTATCCTGCACTTGTGAAGATGATGTTTAAATGTAGGTGTTGTACTTTGATTTTATCCTGATTCGATTTCATTTTATCTCATTACGTTCATTGTCCCATCCTGTTCAGAACTTTTAGGATCTGTAGCCTGTAATTCAGCATGTTAGCCATCGTCCCCAGTTCCATTAGCTAATGAACAAAAAACATTTCTTAAGGGCTTACTATGTGAGAAAAACTGCCAAATCCTGGGGATACAAATAGAAAAATTGGGACAGTCCTTGCTTTTGAGGAGCTCATACTCTAATTGGGGGAGATAACACATAAAAGAAAGGTCAGCTCCATGACAGATGAAAGGTCTCAGAAATCCTGAAGGTTTAGGAGCAGGGCGGATGGCAAAGCCATCTGGGTTAGGTAAATAGATGAGACCATAGTGCCAGGGGACCATGTGGCATAGAAGCCTCAGTTTCTTCATCTATAAAATGGGGATAACAATAGCACCTATTTCTCAAAGTTGTCAGTGTCAAATGAGATAGTATTTATAAAGTTCTTTGCAAAATTTCAAGTACTATATAAATATTTGTTATCACTGTAATTATCTCAGAAGAACCACATTACGAAGAACAATGGCAATACCAATAAAAAGCATCAATTAGGTCGACTTACACACAAGAAGTGGAGGAAGATGACATTGAGGGGGTATTATCACCAGAAAAGGAGAGGGTCCAGTCATGGAGTGTGAATGAGACATAGCAAATGGACACCTAAGTATTATATCTGTATCCTTAAGACATTCTAAGGACAGAAGATGGGGAGATACCTAATCTCTGAAATACCATTGAATATGGCTGAACGATAATCACATAGGAGAAACAGGCTGTGATCTATATTCATGGAGGCAATAGTCAAACCAATGAGATTCACCTAAGTATGGGAAATTGAACAGTGCACAGTACATAGAAATTACAAGTTGTAACTGGTAATTTCCATAATGCATTGTGGATGGCGTGCATGAGCTAGGTAAAAAAACTAAAGAAAACAAAACCCACATGTGGTCATCAACAGAAAAATTTCAATTCTCATGTGTACTTGATTTTGGATTAGAAGCTGTACAAAATGACCTAAATCCACATGATTCCTGTCCTCAAAGAGTCTGAAATCTAAGTGTGAATATTAAAAAAAAGGCTTGTTTATCTCCATGCAGCAGTAATAATATTTGGGGGTGAACTGAGGTTTGCAGTGACAATTAAAATTCTGCTCATAATATTCCAGCATTTGAGAAATCTTTCTGTGCCAGTTATCAACTGGCTTAATCCACCAACTGCCACCTGTCTAGCAACACCTTCATGGACTTTGATGTAAATGAAAAGAAAAAAAGGAGGATGATCCAAATTAGTAGTGCCTTTCAGAATGTGATGAGGAAAAATATGCTATCCTTAATAAGAAAGTTGGTTCTTTCATCCAGTGATTAATTATTGAATATCTTTGGTTAACTGAATTTTATAAGAGGATGGGAGCAAACTGGGTATCCTTGTTCCTTGTGTTCTTTACCATGATAAAGAAGTCCTTTCTGGTAAGAATTAAAGCAGACAAAATCTCCATTAGTGAAGTATATTCTATTTAAAATTTTTTTCTTTTTAAATTGAGAACTTAATAATCATCACTGTACACCAATATTTCGATAGACAAAGAAGACCAAGAGTTACTTATGTAATTTATGTAAAGAGTGACTTATGTAAAGAACATTCTTCCAAGGCTTTTGAGATGACTCCAAAGGTTATCTGAAAACAACAGACAAAGCAAAAGCATGAATCCAAACAATATAATCTGAATTTTCTAAATATATTGATTACTTTATTTATTTGAGTATTCTGACAGGAAACCTTAGAAGCAAGCTAAAATAAAGGCAGCGATAAAACATAGTTGAGAAATTACAGACTCTGAGAGTTGGGAGGGACCTCAGAAGCCCTCTAATCCAAACTATTCCTGGGTGATCTGTAGGTATCTGCAGCCTGGAATTTTATATGCATCAAAGATCTTTTGGAATGTTCTCTACAACGTAAGTTACGTATGATCATTGAGCCTTTCTCATTCCCTCAGAAGTAAGCCCATTCCAGGGTAGGCTCAATACATATAAGTCAGGTCTAATGGAAAATATTATAGTCAGGGTTCTTTACCTTTTTGTGTATCTTGGACCCTTTTGGCAATTTGGTAAAACTTATAGACACCTTCTCAAAAATGTTTTTAAATAGTACAAAGGAATGCTAAATTTCAGTTAGAAGTTAGTGAAAATAAAAATGTATTTTTTTCACCTTTCAAAGTAATGGAATTCCTGATCCAAGGACCCTGGGAAAGGAGTCTATGAAGTCCAGGTTAAGAACCTCTGTGTGAGGCTCTAGTTTGTTTAATTGATTGCATAGAGGCCATTGTACCTTTAAAAGAAAGATGTTGAAAGTCTTTGAAAAGTACTGGGATACTACTGAAGGAAACAGCATTTTTCCTGTTGAGCAATATGCTTTATGGAAATATTCCTTTCCTCACTGGACTATGGCTGCTGCAGCCGTTTTTTACATAATGCTCAAAGGCCTGCATTAGAGATGTTAAACAAAGAGGAAAATTGCTTTTCATATTGAATGTAACCAAATGGCTGAATAATAATGAGAGAGAGAGAAAGAGAGAGAGAGGGAGGGAGGGAGAGAGAAGGAGAAGAAGGAGGAGGAAGAGGAAAAGGAGGAAGAGGTACATGGGGTTGATGGAAGTACCCAAAGATTTTGTATTTGGACTTATAGTTATTGCTTTTTTGTACTTTTCAAAGTACTTTTTCCTACATTAACTGAAAGTCTCTGAAGGAGACAAAGCAGGCATAGATAATGAGTTGAGGTTAAGCAACTCAAAGCAGTATAAGTGCATCTGAAATAGATGGTCATTAGGTTCCAAACCTTGTTGTTGGGGCATGGACACACGCCTGTGTAGACTGTGGTAATAACTACTAGCAGGACAAACCTAATAACTAGTTCATGGTAAAGACAGAACCAGAATCATAGGATTATAGATATAGAACTGACAGGGATAATGATAACTAACTTTTATAAAGTACTTTAAGGTTAGCACAGCATGTCATGGATTTTTTTTTGGAGGGGGGAAGGCAGGGCAATTGGGGTTAAGTGACTTGCCCAAGGTCACATTGTGTCAAGTGTCTGAGGTCAGACTTGAACTCAGGTCCTCCTGACTCCAGGGTCAGTGCTCTACACACTGCGCCATCTAACTGTCCCCCATGTCATGTTTTTGTTGCTGTTGTTCAGTTGTGTCTGACTCTTCATGACCCCATTTGGGGTTTTCTTGGCAAATTTGCTAGAGTGGTTTGCCATTTCATTCTCCAGGTCATTTTACAGATGAGGCAACTGAGGCAAACTGAGTTAAATGACTTGCCCAGGGTTACATAGATAGTAAGTGTCTGAAGTCAGATTTGAATCCAGGTCTTCCTGATTGTAGGGCCGACACTGTACCACCTACCTGCTCAGGATGTCATATACATTACCCTATTTGGTTCTCACAACAACCCTGTGAGGCACTTGTTATTATTACCCTTATTTTACAGGTAAGGAAATTGAGGCTGCGAGAGGTTAAATGACATACATAGGATCATACAGCTAGTAAATGTCTAGGTAGAATTTCAACTCAGATCATCTTGTCTCTGAGTATAGCTCTTTAAGGGATGTTAGAGATCATGTAGCCCAACCTTCTCATTTCACAGATGGGGGAAGCTAAGGCCCAGAGCAGTTAAAGGATTTGTCTGAAGTCACACAGATGTTAAGGGGCAGAAGTGGAATCTGAACTCAGAGTCCCACAACTCCAAATCCAGTGGGTACTCTTTCTACTGCACTCTGCTGTCTCAACTCTGGTCTTGAGATTTTGTATGCTTTAATTTGGAACAATCACTTTCTGGTATCCAAGATCAAAGGTCTTATTCATGGGCATTTTGAATGTGTTCTGACTAGTTCCCACACTGTAGATGGCAGTGTGAATGGGGCAGATTGTTTGGTTAATATCTAAATTATATCCTTCTATGACTTGTATTAATAGCTAGCAGGAATAGTACCCAGCTCAGGAGGAAGGTATAAAATATGAATTGCTTTCTCAGTTCATAGTCCGTATTTGTTCAGTAGGTCAGGGGCCATTTCTGCTCCCAGCAGACATTTTAATGGTGCTGAGTCTGTTGTGCTTTTAAAATTGGATTAGCTATAGTTATTACAGTGCTCTAGGTTGCCGGTTGCCATATTCACTCCCATAATTACAGAAGCCAGCAGTACATGTGTTTTTTCCAGAGCTGTTTTCATCGTCATGTTCTGCTAATATTGGCTCAGTCTTATGATATGATTTGAGAAAAGTTTTCCACCATACCAAATTCCTCTGGGGAGATTATTTGCCCAGGGTCAGTTTTGACTTAGTCAAATGAAGGTTAGGTTCCCTTTACCACCTCAATGTCCCTGTTTTCATGACCTCTCCAGACTTTTTAGGCTTTCCTCATCCTAGGTGTGGTGATACCTTCTAGATTCCAGGACCTTCAGGCAATCTCATGCTTTTGACCCTTGCCTTATTTTCCCATCGATGTGACCTCACACAAATCACAACGTCTTTGACCCTCAGTTTGACCAGATAACTTAAAAGATTCCTTTCAGGGACAGCTAGGTGGTGCAGTGAGTAGCACACTGGCCCTGGAGTCAGGAGAACCTGAGTTCAAATCTGACCTCAGACACTTGACACACTTTCTAGCTGTGTGACCTTGGGCAAGTCACTTCAGCCCAATTGCCCTGCCTTCCCCACTCCAAAAAAATATTTCTTTCATCTCTAAATATGTAATCCAATGATCCTTCTCTTCCTCAAATATATCTCTTATCCTCAGGAATTTATTCTACATTGTAAGGCTGGGTAATGATATGTAAGATAACCAATCCAAGAAGAATTTGACGATGATAGCACTTCGGATTTCTTAGTGGACACCCTCATGATAGAATGGGCACAAATTTGGACTATGACTCTGAAGGCTTCAAGTTCTACCTTCATTGCTTATTGGCCGTGTGACCTTGGGCAAGCTATCATCTTAATGATCTTTAGTTTCCTCATCTCTAAAATTAGGGTGGTGGTTGATCTATAATACCACTTATTAACAGGTCTATTATGAGAATTAAATGACATATTATATTAAAATACATGTAGGTCCTACCATATATAATGCCTTATTGCTTTTTATAGGTGTCACTAGATTCTACAAGGCTATGCCAGCAGAAATAAAACCATGGTAGGCCCTGTTAGGCTCGTAATATAGCCTGAGGGTGGACTCTCTTCATGTTTGTTGAATTAGAAGCCCAGCCTAAGTTTGGTGATACTTTTTGCTAGTTGGCTGCAGGATGATAAATGTTTTGAGCAGAAGAACTCTTCAAAGGCCATAGGTTAAATTGCAGACATGCAATTTAGAGGGCATCTACACCAGCAAAATTACAGATTGCTGAAGTGTTGGTATTATTATTAAGTATTGCTCTAAATACTTTCCAGAACCCAGGTGAGAAGTGAATTCTCCTTCCAAAGAGTTAGCATGCCAACAGGTGTAGGTAATGCTAAAAGTCACGGAACATGCTGGGAGGGAAGCAGGGAATAGAAGGAACAGAGCCTTAGGTACGAAGCGTTACATAGTGAGAGAGGCTAGTGATGAGTCTGGCTGGGAATTTTGGAAAAAGGTAATTTTAGTTGGAAAGTCTGTCAGCTCTGCTTTGGGGATTCAGCCCTTACCTAGCAACATGAGGTTCATTACCCGGACCTTCAGGGAGGCCCTTTATGCACTGGAGCCTGGAGAGAGACAGTTGATTAGATTAGTTGCCCATGCCTGCCTCAGATCTCCCAGAAGACCATAAGAAGCAAGGCTGTTTTGGCCTGGGGCTAATGAGGCACTGGGTATGTGAAAAACAACCCCCGGAGAGGTTGCAAAACACAGGAAAAATTTAATAGTATCATCAAATATCCAAACCACACACTGACTTTCTTAAAATGTGCTCATTCCTTTGATCTTGTTTTAATGGATAATGCCAGTGGTATTTGTTTTGACCTAAATACCTTACAAGATTATTGAGAAAGAGAAAAAACTTGCCATGTAAGAACAGCAAGAAGCCAGAATACCAAGCATCTGGGGCTGACGAGATGTTGCTATGTCCTTGAGTCTCTATATGCTTTTGGACTTGGATTCCTTGCATATTCATGGATTTTTCTATGCAGATGAGAAGAAACAGCTGATTAAAGTTGTCAAGTTTTCCCCTTCAGAGTGGGGGAACTTTTGTGCTCTTGAGAAGCCTCTTAAAAGCTAATTGGCTGTGAAGGTCTCGAGTTTTGCTTTGTTCCCATCCTGTGTGGTCCTTCAGAACAAGGGAGGAGAACAGACTACAGGCTAGTCCTATTGCAGGAGAACAGATAAGTGTTTCCGATTGGGAGTGGGAAATGTTCATTCATAGGTGAAATGACCCTGCATTCATGAACACCAATTTCTGAGAGTAAGCTGAACCTTAGTGAGAGGCAGCATGGTGTAGTGGATAGAGGGCTGGCCTTAGAGCCAAGAGTTCAAGTCTTGTAGTATGTTTGTGTATGTATGTGTGTGAAGGAGGTGTAATTTTTAAAAAATATACTTTCAGATGGGCAAATGTGGAAAAAAGGGAAAGGAATGATAGCTGTCTCTAGAAACTGCCTCCTAGTATGCCATCATTAGAATCTGGGCAGTCTATTTGGGCAGCTGTATGTGGAAGCACATAGCACCAACCTGAAGATTAATGATAGATTTAGAAAATCTTAGGGTTGGAGGTGACCTTATTGTTCATCTAGAACAGGATCCTACTCCATGCAATAATCTCTACAGAAGGCCTAACACGCAATGTCTGAGTCAATGCCAATAGCAAAATGTTGCTCACCACTCCACTGGGCAATTCATTCCATTCCTGAGCAGTTAATGCTTGTTGAACAATACTCCCTTACACTGAGCTGAGATCTGTTCCCTTGTAGCTTATGCCTAATAACAACTCTAGTAATGACCACTGCATAGTGACTGGATCACAACTGAATACGCAGGAAGCATTTCCGAAATAATTATATCAAGAGTACAGGAAAAGGAAATGTTGGAAAAAAAAGAGGCCATGGAGATTAAGGGTGTACTTAACCTGAGTTGGTAAAGAAATGTTGTTGTTTGTCCTTCATTCTCCAAGAGGACAATGACATGAAAGAAGTGATGCCATGACATGAAAGTGACTTGGATTTAAGTGAGGGAGAGTTGTGCAAATAATGCAATAGGGAATACCTACTGCCAGGGCAATTGTGAAGGAGATTTGTCTTTGTGCCTTTCCCACTTCTCTTTCTGTCCTCTCTCTGACCTCTTGGACAACCTTCAGCTGCCCTGTGTCATTTCCTGATTGCTTCCTGATAATTTCCTCGAAGCCTGCTCTCAAGTGCCTATTTCCAAATTACCTTCCCCTCTGTGCACATCTTCCATTCAGTCAGTGATCTTAGCTAGCTGTTAAAATAATCTGATTAAAATAATTCCTTCTCAGGTATAAATGTCTGATAGGACCCATGGGTTATTTGTGCTTTAAGAGAGGTTGAACCAAAGGATTCTCTACTTGGTGGAACCTGAGCCAGTCAGACAAGGTACAGTTATCCCTTCCACACCACAACTATCCCCATTGTGGTTTTGATATATTGCAGGTCGGCATAAGAAATTAAACAAGAATTTTGGGGGAGTTTTGTGGAAACTGCAGACAAACACACAAAGGCCAGCACACAACACAGAGCCTATGACCAAAAACTTAACCCAAATTTTTCAATAGGGTATTGAAAACACTCCATAAAAAAAGAAAAGAAATTCAGACTTCTACTCTGATATGAAGTAAGGGACAAAAATTTTTACATGGAGTTTTCCAGATTGTGGGGGCATAGTGCCTTAAACCCCATGGTGTGGAAGAGATAATTGTAAAGACAATACTTTCAGACAGTCAGGGGAAAAGAGCTGGGAAACCTATTAAATCAGGGTACCTGATATAGCCCCTTTAACTCTAGGTAAGGCTGTCCCTTGCTATTATTCATCACTTAAGCATTTGGTATTGTCTATATGGCAGCCACTGAGAGGATGGCATAGTTTAACAAATTGGAAACTTTCTTTTATCGTTATGCCATTTCCTTTCCCTTGGGAGTGTCCAATAATGAGAGTTTCCTATGAGGTCCTTTGACCTCTATCACAGGCATGCTTGAGAGAATAAAAAGGGGCTCAGAGGGCATTATCAAGGAGGCAGAGGATCAAAGGTTTAAAGTTGGAAGAGATGTTAGTGGTTGTTTAGTTCAATCCCTTCATTTTGTGGATAAGAAAACTGTTATTTTGAGAGATTAAGTGACTTACCCAAGGTCATACTGGTAATAAGCGGTGGAGGCAGAATTCTGACCTAAGTCTTCAGATTCTAAATCCATTACTCTTTGTCATCACCAAATTTTTCTTCATTCTCTATTGCCAAGGCATTAAGCAGCTCAGAGTTTGGCTCAAGATGCAAGACTTCTTCAAGTATATGCAACATTGAGATATATAACAAGACCCATCTAAGAATAGTAGACCTCACCAAAACTTCACTTCTCTACCACCTATCCCTTTAATAATCTTTTTTTCATGACAAAGAGTTCCAAATCAGCAGTATGATAAACTAGTCCATTAAACAACAAACCCAAAATTCTGTTTCTTTTTGCTTTAATAGCTGCCTTAGAGTACGAAAAAGGATGGTGTAGACCTCAGGGCTATTGCCTATGCCTTCTGCCCTGATAGCTCAGCTGCCCTGGCTTCTTTAGGGTAGTAACCCTACCAGATTTGGTGCAGTCAAAATTACATGCCTGTTTTTTTTAAGACAATTGGTCATTTGTATTTGTGTTTATATTTATAATGAGGACCTCAACTGTTTCCATTCAGATTAACTTGCTTTCTAGTTTCATGTCTTCCCCAGGAATTAGCCTGGGTTCATTCATAGCATTTCCTAGGTGGATACATTCTGTGACTGAAAGTCTTTGCCATGAGATAGGGGGATGACTTTCATTTTCTAATGAGCTTGAATTTAGAAAACTGGCTTTTTTTCTCCCTCCTGAAGGAAAACCCTTTGGAGGCAGCACCATGGAATGTTTGATGGCATAGAACTTGCTGATTCAATCCTTCTTTTATTTGTCATAGTTTGTTAGAATTTCCCTATAACATTCTCTGTTGTGAATTGGAGATTATTCCACTTTTGTGGAATAATTCCACCTCTTATCAACTCTATGAGTGAGATCCTTGAGAGCAGAGACCCAGATTTATCTATCTGTTTATCTAGCTCCCCAAGATCCTTGCACAATGAATCAATGTAATAGATACTTTTCAATGTTTTTAAATGAATGTGTAAGTGAAGGAATGGAATGGAGTAAAAACAAATAAAGAACATAATGATATATACATATATATGATATAATACAATTAAATACAATTAAGTTCCAAAATGTGTTGTAAGCACTCTGGATAGTCAGAAACAATATAGAAAAAATTTTGACCCATTATGTTAGGGATGGGGTGGAGAATAAGAGATTTATGCAAGAGAAAGGCCTTGAATTGGACCTTTAATGATGGATAGAATTTTATTAGGTAGAAATGAAGACAGGAGGCATACTAGGATGAGAAAATATGAATGAAGGCAAAGAAGTTGTATATATAGGTATTAGTGAGGAAACTAATGAGGCTGTTGTAGAACATACATATTTGGGAATAATGGGAGACAAGGTTAGATAGGTTGGGTGAGACCAGATTGTCATGACTTGGAATAATGAAATTTTATAACTGCAAATCTTTAGAGATCATGTATTTAAAATCCCTCATTTTATAGATGTGGAAACTGACACACAGAGAAGTGAAGTGATTTGCCAAAGCTCACACATTCAGAAAGAAGTTGGATGTAGAAGTGGAACTCAGGTCTTCTGACCACTGAGCTGGCATTCTGGCCACAAAATATGTCATTCAGAGACATTTCTTTTTAGGACTCAAGTTCATAAACATTTGGCAAATTGTTTCCCTAAAATATTAGTAAAATCAAATGAGGGTGACCATTGGCGCAGATGATAAAGGGCAACCTCACCAAAGTCCTCATTTAAGCTAAGCTAAGTGAAAGGTCATCAAAGTCAAGTATTAATTCCTAATGTTTATCCCTTCTCCTCCACCAGTAGTTAGATTTCAGCTGTGTAGGTGGTAGTTCAGTATGTACGTTCTGATTCATTCCAGCAAGGTTATAGAGGAGGGAAGCATAAGGGAGTTTACAGAAACACATCATCTCCCTGAACTTTCCCTCACCCTGGGAGCAGCAGCTGCAGCAAACTATACAGAGTTGGGAGAAGTTTTCACTTAGTTTCTCCTCCACCTGTGTCTTAGCACCCTCTGTTGAGAGTCAGCATGGTTCAGGGAAAAAGCTCTGGCCTTGGAGTTAGAGGAGCTGGGTTTGAATCCCTCCTTCAACACTTACTAGTGGTGTGACCATGGGCAAATGACTCCATCTCTCTGGGTCTAAGTTCCTTCATCTGTAAAACGAGGCATTGGATTAAATGCCTCTAATATTCTTCGCAAGTCTAAATTTATGATTCTGTCCTGGGGAGGGGAAAGAAATGGAAGGCAGAGATAAACCAGCAACGACAGAAACCTTTATTTCTATCTAGAGACCTGAAAGTGAGAGAAACCTTGGGGAGAAATTTTATTTGACACAAACTTGTTGGAATAGAAGATTCTGCAAGCCTTGGTTTTCTCATCTGTGAATTGAAGAAAAATAGACTAGATAATCTCTAAAATGAGGGGGTTGGACTAGTTCTCTAAGTTCTCTTCCTGTTAAAGCATTCTATGATTAGAGTTGAGGATCTCAGAACCAAGGAGAGCTCCCAGAATAGGTATATTGCTGTAGGTGCTAACTCCTACAGTATTTGGGGGCAGAGAAAAGAAATGAAGTAAGGATTTCACTCTGAAATTTCCAGTGAGGCTCTTGAAATTCCTGCTGGGATCTTTCCTAACTATCCATTCCACAATGGTTTCTCCCTCTGAAGTCCACTAATTGCCTATCCCATGTACCTGACTCTTAGCATGCACTACCTTATATTGTTAGGTACTCTTCCATTTGTGCATAGTATATGTTCCCAAATAGATTGTCCAGTCCTTATGGGCAAGTAATGTGCTTTGCCCTGCTTTTTATTTCTGTACTCCACAAAGCACTTAAGACACTTCCTATAGTATATATTTGTTGATTGATCATGACTACATTGCAGAGTAATTCCTCCCCCATTCCACCCATCACCCATGGGATAGGAGATAGGCGGGAAGGCTTCTCAGTTGAATATAAATAGTTTTAGGGCAGGCTCTAAATCTGTGCTTATATGCATTCTGACAGCTGTCACCCTATCATGTATCTTTTCTTTCCTTCTCTTCCTCCTTATCATTACTGAATATTAGAAGCCACAGATTTACCCCACCCATTTTGCTAGCAAGGAAACTGAGGCACATAGACATCAAGCAACTTGCCCAAAAGCATAAGATTAGATTGTTGAGGATCTGGGACCAAGACCTAGTTCTCTCTTTGCTATCAGTTCAGTGTTCTTGTCCCTACAGAATACTACCTTATTATCACTTTTTTTTTTACCATCAACAGTTACCCAAAGTCTAAAAATTCAGCTGGGTCTTTGAAACGTTTTGATTTTTGACTGGGTTATATTGGTGATGTATTGGAGAAACGTTTTGTATTCTTAATTACTTTTTTTTCTTAAGTATATCAATCTTCAATTGGATGGAAAAAAGCAAAGAGTGGGATATTCTCTAGGGGTCTGTGTAAGATAAAAGCAGGTGTCCTGAACCAACATGGAGAAAATCAGAGAGATTGGATATGGCTTGTGTAAAGGAAAGGCAGGAAACTACCACCAGATGGTTTAACCACAGGAACTTGGAGGTGGGGAGATATCCTAACTGAGGAACACTGTAGACATCACTGGCTTAGGAATTTAGCAGCCAGATGTTCAACAAAGGCTGAGAACCCCATGGAGCTAGACAAGGGCTATTCTGCTCCCCAAATTTCTGTACTTGACTGCTTTTTGTATATCACAAAAGGAGAGGTTTGTCTTTAGAGGTAGCTCTTTTCTGTCAATTTTTCAATTGAAAATCAAGACCATTCCCAGAAGAGTAGCTCTTTATATGTGCGAGCACGATTCACTCCGGGCAGGCACTTCAGGCACCCAAACTCCCTCTAGGAGATTAATTCCATTACTAGACTCATCAAAGGAATGAAAAATTAGGAAAACATAGTAGGCATTAGTCAAGCAAATAAATGGGTCAAATGTCAAGCCCATGCCATGCTCATGTTTTTGATTGGGTCAGTCATTGTCCTGACTACAGAGTAGTACTTAGCATGTAATTGAACCAGCAGATGTCTAATCAAGTCAGATAGGTGGATAGGGAGGATAGGTGCAAATACTGCCTGTGAATCTCGAAGTTGTCTACAGATGCTTCTCTTACTGAGCTTCCATTCTCTTGAGGAGGATACAATATGTAGCCAATGAATAAATATAAGATGCATATGAAGTAATTTTCTTGTGGGGAAAACACTAACAACTTTGGGAGGGCAATGTCATGAAGGGCCTCACATAGGAAATAGCAAGTATGCTGAACCTTAATGGGTGCTAGGGATTCCAAGAAGTGGAGACCAGGAAAGACAACTTTCTACAATAGAAGAACGCATGTGCAAGGGCATGGATTTAGGAGCTAGAAGACCATGAGTTGTCAAAATCACAGGCTAATGTGGTTGTAATGCAGCAGGTAGTCTGGAAAGATAAATTGGAGCCAGATTATGAAGGTCAAAAAGGCACAACAGAGAAATTCCCTTTTTATTTACAAAGCTATATGGTCTAGTCAAGAAGACCTCAGTTTGAATCTTTTCTCAGGCACTTATTAGTTGTGTGACCCTGGACAAGTAACTTGAGCTCAGTTTCTTTAATATGTAAAATTGAGATAATAATAGCACTTAACTTCCAGGATTGTTATGAGGATTAAATAAAATAATATATTTTAAAGCATTTTACAAACCTTAAAGTCTATATGAATATTATTGTCATTATCATTATTATTTTTTAATAATAATTCTAGGCAATAGAAATTCACTGAAGCTTCTTCAGAAGAGAAACAATGTGGTCAAACTTGTGTTTTAGGAATATCAATTTGGTAGCTACATGGAGGATGGTTTGGGAAGGGGAGACATCAAAGGCAGGGGGAACAATCTGGAGGCAGGAGCTGATAAGAGCCTGAAGTAGGATGGTGACTAAGTGAATGGAGGGAAAGGAATGGAGGTGGGAAATGTTGAGGGTAGAATCAGATATGGGTGGTGAGGGAGAGAGAAGAGCATGACTGGGGTTGTAAACTGGAGTGACTGTAAGGATGGTAATAACTTTTGACAGTAAAAGCACATTAGGAGATGGGGTGAATTTTTGGGGAGAGATAATGAATTACATTTTGGACATTTTGACTTTTTGATGCCTCTGGGACATCCAGATAGACAAGGAAAACAAGGAATTTTTCAGTAAATAAATCTGAATCCTTTGCTCACTTCCTCTGCTGTTAGTGTCCTTCCACCCTAAACTATATTGTATTCATTTTGCATATATTTTATGTATACTTATATACATTCATATCATCTCCTTTATTAGATTGTGATTTCCTAGAGGGCAGAGAATGTTTCACTTTTGTCTTTGTATTTTTAGCACTTGGCACAGTACTTGGTATAAAGTAAATGTTTAATAAATGCTTCTTTATTAATTGATTGCCTGACAGACTGATCTTTTGCAGGGAAAGAGAACAAGATGATGAGGATCCAGTTTGTAACCTAAAGTCAAAAGTCTAGACTTGTTAGAGAAGCTGGAAGAGCCTAAGGGCAATTGTTCCAACAGTTGCAGCTCAGAAAATGGGACTCCTGAGGAAAGGTCTGTTGGGGTGGTCTGTCTTGATGTAAAAGGACACAAAGCGCCAACCACAAGGCTGACCGAACCACAGGGGATGAAGTTGGTAGAGCTTCTATTCAGTTCCCCTGACTCACATCCCTGAATCCTTTTTTTTTTCCTTGTAATTCCCTCTGTCCTCACAGGCAGACTGCATATTCACTCTGTTCTATTTCTCAGAACAGGGAGAAAAGATATGATAAATTCATTTTTGCTAAAGTGTTAAAGCTTAATGTGGGTCTTTCCCTATAGCCGTTAGCATTTTACTAAAGGACCACAGGAAAGGGGGTAATGCTTAGCCCGGTGAAGTGTGACAGCTTAGTGTAGTGAAATCATCACTGTAATGAGAATTAGGTTCCCACTGGAATGGGAACCTGGGTTCTATTTAACTCTCTGCCACTGACCCACTGTTCCCTAAGCAAGTCATTTAATATGTCTGGGACTTAATTTTTTAATTTTTGGAATAAGTACTTCTGGCCAGTTCTGACATTCTATGATTCCATGGATATTTCATGATGAATTTCAGGCAACTCTGGGGAAGATATTTGGGGCTGGACACTCTTCCCATCAAACTCTTATGTCTAGGGGCATGCTGACAGGTGTTTAACAACCACAACACACTTTTAAATTGATTTTGCATTACTGACATTTTCTCCATAACTTTCATAAATCTAGACAACCAACCGAATGTCAACGAAGCCCTTATTTGTAGAGTTTCCTGATTTTTGAGGGGTAAATGCTCATGTTGAAAATTTAGCAATCAGCTTTCTCTATTCAGTGGCAGCTTGTTCTAGCACACTTCCTTCTATATACTATAGGCATAAATAGGCATACACTTATAATATATATATATATATATATATATATATATATATATATGTGTGTGTGTGTGTGTGTGTGTGTGTGTGTGTGTGTGTGTGTATAGGCATATACTTATATGTAGGCATATACTTCCTATAATATACAGGGAACTACCTCGTCTGCCTATATACAGCCCTGTTGATGAGGAATGAATAGACAACTATAATGAAAATAACAAGATCTGGGAACCTGAAAGGAGGAAACTTGAGGTATGTATGTGATAAATGTGAGCATATTTTCAAGAAGGAAGATGTCTGGAGTACGGCTGCCGTGGGCTCCATGAGAGTAGAGAATGATGAAGAAACCAGTAGCATATGCCCTGTAATAGAGAGGGCTAAAAAAATAAGAAGTTTGTTTATTGGTGTAATCGTGCTGGTTTTATCCAGGGTCAGGATATTGTCAAGGGAAGGAATTAGAAGGGCAAACATGCACAGTATATATAAACATAAATATACAGAGGGTCCTCATAGTCTTATTGCAGCTTTAAGCTACCACAAACTTTAGGGATACTCTATGTATATATAGAAAGGAAATAGTGGAATGTAGGGGGAAGCACCCTTTGGATTAGGGGTCAGGAAAAATTAAACCTCTGGACTTCATTTCATCACCCGCAAAATCAGAGGTTTGTGAGAGGCAGGCTGACTTCAGAAGATGGGAAGACATATTAAAGTCCCACCTTGGACACACACTGGATGTGTGACCCTGGGCAAGTTACTTACCTTCTCAGTGCCCTTGACACTATGTCTAAGGCTAGACATAGCAGTATAATTGATGATTTGCTTTGGTAGGGTGAGTTTCTTCACCGAATGCTCCTTGTACCAATGAAATGACTGGTCTAGGCTGGGAAAAAATTAAATAAGGGGTTTGGATTAGGTGACCTCTAAGGTACTTTCTAGCTTTATCTGTGATCTGATGGTCATGTGAACTGAGTTCTGGTCTCAATTCTGCCAATAACCAGATGTGACTTGGGACAAGTCACTTCACCTCACATATAAAATGAGGGGGTTATACTCTAGTTTTTTAAGGGGTCATTAAATCATGTCTGTCTACTTTGACAACAGGACATAAGTCCTCGATGGGGAGCACAGAAGAAAAGGACAAGTTGTTTCTCAAACCAATCACATTATACTCCTTAGGACAACATGAATAAGATTATAGGTGGAGAATTCCATTGACCTAGAGAGGAGAAAGGGCTGAGAGAGCAGATTAAAAAAAGACCTAAGTATGTTTTAAGTTAGACATAAGAAAAAACTTTCTTAAAGGCAGCTATGAATTGTCCTTTGGAAGATATGTTTATTTGCGTTGAGCTTACTTATTACAAATTCTATACTCCCTGCTTTTGGAAAGAGGGAAACACTTTCAAATCAGTCTGTCAATTCTATGAAGTTATGGTTCCCAGTTCTGTTTTTAAGGTAGCCCAGGGTACATTAAATAACCCCAATGCAGTAAAGCTATTAAAAATTCAATTATTTCAAATAAAGTAAAGTCGTTGAAAATTTTTATATTTATGAAAATACTATGCCTTCTGGGGGAGAGGGTGGAGAACAGAAGGTAAAAATGTAAAAATAACAAAAGTGAACACCAACTCCTGTATTTTGGTGGTATTTGTGTGCTAGTGCCTCCTCCCTCCCAAAAGATCTTGAACTTATTCATATATATTTGCATATTATACTTATATATGTGCATATTGTCTCCCCCAAATAGAATGTAAGTTTCTTGACAATAGAGGCTATTTTATTTTTTCCCCTTAAAATCTAGCATAGAGACTGGTACATATGACTAAGTTAAGACAGGTTAAGTGATTTGTCTAGGGTCACCCAGATCTTTTTGACTCCAAGTCCAGCCTTTTACCTACTATGCCCTGATGACTATTTTACTTAACAGTTTGGAAACCACTGGTCGCGGAGATAGGAGTCATTTAAAAAATAAATTGTTAGGACAAAGGTAAAAATTACCAAATTTAGAAGGAAGTTTAAAGATGTGAAGATAATGTATGTGAGAGCTCCAATCTAATCTAGTTTTTTTAAAACAATTATTGACTCCGAAAAATAGGAAATGGATAACAGTAAAGGCATTGACTGTGATTATTGTCCCTTCTTAAAGAACTGACATAAAACAGTTGCTACTACTAAGAAGCCAGAAGAGACCAGAAACTACTCCATCCAGCAAACACTTGATGTCTTCACAAAGAAGAGAGGTGAGAGCAACACAAGTTTAGTACATAAGCTCATTTATGTAAAATGTTGTGGGAAAAATTTCAGCAAAACCAACACATCAACCATGTCTGATAGTACATGTAATATTCCACTCAATAGTCCCCCACCTCTGCAAAGAATGAAACAGGTACATTTTCTCCTCTCTCTTCAGCACCAAGCTTGATTCTTAAAATTACACAGCATTCAGTTGTTCAGTTATGGTTCTTTCTAATTGCATTGTTGTAGATATTGTGTATATTCTCCACCCACTGGCTTCCCTGGCTTCCTTTAAGCCCCAAATAAAATCCTATCATGGAAAGGAAGGCTCTCTAAAGTCTTTTTAATTCTAGTTCCTTCTTTTGGTAATTATGAGGGATGTAGCTTGTTTGTACATATTTGTTTACTTGTCATCTCCCCTGTTACCTTATGAGCTCCTTGAAGAAAAGGATTGTCTTTTGTCTCTTTTTTACCCCCAGTGCTTAGTACAGTGCCTGGTAGACAGTAGGCACTTTATAAAATTTTAAGTGCTTGACTCTGGTTCTTCTTATGTCACTTTGTTATAGTTCATATTCACCATTTCTTATAGAAAAGTCATATTCCATTTTACTAATGTACCATAATTTCTTTACAACTTTCCAACTGATGAACATTTACATTGTTTTCAGTACTTAGTTATGACAAAAAGTGCTGC
This sequence comes from Trichosurus vulpecula, assembly GCF_011100635.1. Taxonomy (NCBI): domain Eukaryota; kingdom Metazoa; phylum Chordata; class Mammalia; order Diprotodontia; family Phalangeridae; genus Trichosurus; species Trichosurus vulpecula. The sequence continues at coordinate 45,793,762 of NC_050581.1, read as the reverse complement.
TATAAATACTTTGGTGCACATGGAACCTTTCTTTCTACCTTTGAGCGCCTGTATTCTGGGTTAAAGGTTATGAACATTTTAGTCATTTTGTTAGCATGATTCCAAATTGTTTCCTGGAATGAGTAGACTAATTCGGAGGTCTACTGGCAGGTTTTTTTTGTTGTTTTCTTTTTCTTTTTTTAGTGTGCCTGTCTTTCTGTAGCACCTCCAAAATAGTCCCATATTTTGTGTAAGGTCTGGAATCCCCCTGGCTGGGGAACTCTATACCTCTCCCATAACTGTGAGGTGTTCTTTTAATACCAAAGGAAGAGGCCAAGGATCTCCAGATTGATTATAGATAGTACTATGGAATCCTTACAAACAGGGGCAATATTTGGTCTGGGGAAGCAGCCAGACAGCTTAATGTATCCCTGCTAAAGAACCCCCAAAATCTTCCTGGCAATTATAGAAAATAGACAAAGGGAGGAGGAGCTAGAGAGTGCATCACTACTGACTAGTGGATATTTTTGGTTTTCTGCTTAGTAATGAGTTTGGGCATTAAGCCAATGTTATGCCCAAATATGTTTGTGTGTTGATCAGGTACTGGTCATGATATTTTTGTTATGGCTTTCATAGGTCATAGCATCTTAAGTTATGATTCAGTATTTTCAGAGTCTAAGTTATGATTTTCAACAGGTCGCCATGTCTGGGCTGCCACTGTTAGTAGAGTTTAAGTTTTTATGGTTTTTCACTTGTTACTGTATTTTATGGCTTTTCCCCAGTTGGGACCCCACACTTTGTCACCTTTGCTAATTTCCTGAACATGATGTAAAGTTATAGAATTGTTCGGATTTATATTTTGCATTTTTCTCATTAATAGCAATTTAGACTATTTCACATGATTGTTTATAATTTGTAATTCTTTTAAGAACTATTTTTCATATCCTTGGACTATTTAACCCTTGGGGAATGACTCTTGGTCTCATGTATTTGTATTGGTTCTCTCTATATTTTTGGACATCAGGCCATTTTCAGAGTATGAAGCATTTTCAATTACCCTGTTTTTCTCCATGACACAAAATCCCATCTTTTTAATAACAATGTTCTCTTCGTGATGATATGTGGCTGCAAATTACAGGAAAAAAAGAAGACTTAAAATTGTGAATAACTTAAAGGTCAATGGAAAGTTGTGTGGCTGGTATCTGTAGGATGAATCATATTACTAATGATGACTTAATGCGCAAAAAGTGGCATTAGAGACATTATCAAGAATGCATGTAACTAGAAAAGGAGGTCATGTAAAAGTTGTTTTTTTAAAATGACAAGTCTGAATGTTGCAGGGAATATTAAAAGACCTAGAGGAAGGCCTCCAATGCATAGTTAGATTCTCTAGGGACAATTCGTGGAAAAGTATGGATAAGAATTGTACAGGATAAGGAATCCAGTGGATTAAGTACATGTAATGATCATGGGTCTGTTGAAGTATTTTAGAATTACAAAGTAACCACACTGGCACACAGGGTGGGCTGCTAGCACAGGTTCTCTCTTAATCTGCTTTATAAAGGAAAGACAGCTTCAAAGGGGTTAATGATCTTGCTTTATTCTTTCCAGTTTTCTCACTAGGTTGTGGAGCACAAACTCCTATGGCATTTTCTAATCACCCTTCTTGCAGGGGCTGGCAAGAAGACAGGGGTGGGGGGGGAGGGAACGGTGGGGAGGCATCTACCTCCGAGTCTTGATAGGGTTAATCTAGACAGGTACAACTTGTCCATTCCCCTAAATCCCCTCAAGCCTCAATGGGAGCTGGTTGAGGCAAACACAGATTCTCCCTTCCTAAGCCTTGATGAGGGCCAGTCAAGGCACACACAACATTCCAGCTTGTGTATTCAACCCTAGAGGATTCCCCATTCACTAAACAGTGCCCACCTCCTTTATAGGGCATTTACTCAGTATCTGATTTGCTCAGTGCCAATAGGTGCAAAAGTCTACGTGAACTAGCACCTGATTGGCTCAGTGCCTATGTGACTCAGCTCTTGATTGGCAAGGCAAAGGCAAGGCAAAATACCTGGGAACAGGAAATCGTTATGGCCATGGATCCTGGAAAACTAAACTCCAAGAAATCTTTGTTTATGCTTACATTCCACCCCTCCAGGATCCTGGCCTTGACAATCTACCTGGCTTTTACAATCTACACAGGTAAACATAACATTCCCAATCCATAACAACTTAACAACAACAATATAAACTGCAAAAATATACATAACATAGCACATTACCAGAGTAGCCACATGGCCTCAAATAAACACAAAAGTAACTTGCCCTTTTCCCTACCAAGTATGGCCACAAGGCCTAAAACAAAACATATCATTCAGTAAATAAAATAACACTCAGTATGTAACATGCACAGAGTATATAACATTGCATTCAATATGTAACATACCATTCAGTATATAACATAGCATACCTCCTACCTTATACATTCTTTGGGGGCCAAAATCTTTGGGGAGTGAGCAGCCAGTTCTTTCTCACAGGACAGGGGCTTCCCTTAAAACAGCACATCCCCAGGGGTAGCAAAAAACACAACACACTCCACCCTAGATCACATTAGGTTACTATCCCCCTCAATCAAAACAGTGTCCTAGTCCTAAAAGTCCTCTTGGGGGTATGTCTTCTTTCTATGCTGCTGCTGCAGGTTCCTGCCTGGTACTCCCAGGCACACGCATGCTCAAACGAGCCAAAAAAGTCCAAGTCCTAACACTGGTTCAGTGCTCCCTTCAAGGTCTGGGGGGTGGCTGGGGGACAAAGCCAACAGGGTGGGTCTCTGGGGGTTATAGCCCTTCCCCCATCCCATCATAGACAACTCCCACCTGGGTCCCAACCCTTCCTGGGGAGACATAGCAGAAAAGCACACTCAGTGCTCCTGCCTTGCTGAAAAGTCTTTGTCTTGACCAGGGACTGAGTTTCAAACTCCATAGTTCCTCCTGCTGCAGGTCCAGGGGCCGACCACTCCTGCTCCTTCCAGGGTCTGGACACAGGCTCCAGGGGCTCCTGCCCTGGCTTCTGTCTCTGGCCTACACTGTCCCAACTCTGGGGAAGCTTGTCCTCCCCCACCTTACATGGGGAGGGGCCACTCTGGCCTGGTGTAATATCAATTGAGTTGGGAACTTTTTACTGTTTTAAAATGATTAATTAAGTGTCTTTGAGTCTTACTAGGTGCTAAGCACCAGGCCCAAACCCCAATTAGGTGCTAAACTTAGGTGGGTGTGAATTGGTAACCAAGGTGGGGCCCCAGGTGGGGCTAACTAAGGGAGGGCCTAGTTTACACATGAGTTTGAATGACAGGTTTGGGGCATCAGAGGCTTTTAGACCTCATGGTTTCAAGTCACCTCTTTGTGACAATTCTAGGTCACGTGGGTGAGTCACATGTGTGACTGAAAAAGATATAAAACCAGGGATTGGCTTTTTATTCTTTGGAGCTCTTACCCACAGCAGTGGTGGCACATGTGACTCTGGGCCAGCCCTTGTTCTGAGCTCCCGGGCTGAACCTAGATGTTGGTAACTATGAATTGTATTGGGTCTGTCTGTTGATGTTTGTAATTTGTTTGTAATTTGCTCTGAAGTTCAGGGTGCTGGTCTTTTCCCCTGAACTAAGTCAATGATATTTGTGTGATGAATTAAAGTAAGCTTGTCAACCCCTTAGCATTGCTTTCCTTACTAAAGCAGATCAAAAGAACCTATGCTTTTGCAGTGTGTTGGCAGCTTTCTGGGTGCTGGTTGTTGGTGGATCTTACACCCCGACAGAAGCTGCTAGCTGGATTGTTGAAACACTTGGACTCTGGGCACAGCATACTTCAAGAGCCTCCACCCCTCTGGCACAGTCTGGGGCAGGGGTACCCCATCGTACTCTGATTTTCTCCTTTACTGCAGGGAAATTCAAAAGGAGCTTTGGCTCCCAGTTCTCAAAGGACGCTGCCTCTGAGGGAGTCTCTAATAATTCTAGCAGGTTTAAGAAGGACTTCTCTCATGCACCTTTTCCCTTCACTACAACACATAGCAACACAATAACTGGGAAACATCTGATAACTATTCCTGTAGGGAATTTACTGTGTCATGTAGGCTTTGGTGTCCTCTGGCTCCCAGATGACCCACAAAACCTCATACTTTCCTTTAGTTTATGCAGATCCTGCTGACTATGCCAATTGTAGGAGCTACCACACTTCTGGTCAAGATGAAGGCTTTTCAGCAAGGCAGGGGCACAGAGTGTGCTTTTCTGCTGTGTCCCCCCAGGATAGGTTGGGACCTGGGTAGAGGAGTTGTCTGGGTAGAGGTGGGATGGGGGAAGGGCCATAACCCCCAGGGTGCCACCTTGTTGGCTTTGTCACCCAGCCAATCCCAGACCTTGAAGGGGGCACTGGACCGGTGTTAGGACTTGGACTTTTTTGGCTGCTAGCATAGGTCTCTTAATCTGCTTTATAAAGGAAAGACAGCTTCAAAGGGGTTAATGATTTTGCTTTATTCTATCTAGTTTTCTCCCAAGGGTTGCTGAGCACAAACTCCTACAGCGTCCCCTAATTACCCTTCTCACAGGAGCTGGCAAGGAGGTGGGAGTCAACTACCCCCACATCTTGATGGGGTCAATCAAGACAGGCACAACTTGTGCATTCCCCTAAACCCCCTCAAGCCTCAATGGGGGCAGGTTGAGGCACACACAGCATTCCAACTTGTGTATTCAACCATAGAGGGTTCCCCATTCACTGACCAGTGCCGACCTGCTTTATAGGGCATTTACTCAGCACCTGATTGGCTCAGAGCCAGAGGCTACCAAAGCCTACATGACTCAGTCCCTGATTTGCCCAGTACTAACAGGTGCAAAAGCCTACATGACCCAGCATCTGATTGGCTCAGTGAACTATGTGACTCAGCATTTGACTGGCAAGGAGAAATACCTGGGAACAGGAGATTGTTATAGCCATGGATCCTGGAAAGCTTAACTCTAAGAAATCCATTTTGCTTATGTTTACCTACACCTATGAGAAGATTATTGAAATAGTAAGTTCCCCACTTGACAGATGAGAAAACTGAGGCACAAAAATGCTAAGTGCCTCTGATCATATAACCAGCAGTGCTACAACTAGAATGCAAACAAATACATATTTACTGGTACCAAGTCCAGCACTCTTGGCATGACATCACTTTTTGAGTATTATCAAAAGCCACAACCATTCATCATGTTAAAGCTCTGTGACTTGCTTTTTCCCTCCTCTATCTTTCATGATGTATTACTAGATTTGTCTTTATTCCAAGTAGGCTTTTTGATATATTGAAATCTTTTTGTTGGGCTCCAAGCTATTTGTTTGGTATTGTAGAAAAAGTAATAAGAATGACAATCTATAATCATACAGCTGGGGAGAAGTTAATAGAAAATTTAATGAAAACACTGCTCCCTCAATGTTCAGAGAAATTTTACTCCAAATGACAGCTAGAACCCCCTTTATATTAAATTTTACTTCTGGAGACATTCACAAAGTACCAGCAAAGTCAGACTTCCAAATTTGGGGAAAAGTAATATGAATATTATACTGTGGGATAAATTCCTATTGACCATTTTTAAAGTCTTCCATAACCTAGTCCTTTCCCACCTTGTCAACCTTCTCATACCCTATTCCCCATCCACCTCTGTCATCCAATGACACTTGCCCCCTCTTGTTCCTTACATATGACACTCTATCTCTGAAATCCTGGAATTTTCACTGGCTGTCCTCTCTGTCTGGAACACTCTCCATCCACATTTCTAACTCCTGGCTTCTCTAGATCTCAGGTAAAGTTCCAACTTTTACAACAAATCTTTCTCAGTCCTCCTTAATTTTAATGTCTTTACTCTGAGATTATCTCCAATCTATCCTGTATATTTCTTGTTTGTACATTATTGTTTGCATTTTTTCTTTTCCACTAGACTGTGAACTCCTTGAAAACAGCAATTGTTTTTATTTTTAGCACAGTGCCTGATACATAGTGAGTGTTCAATAAAATGCTTGTTGACTTCACTTGTTTCTTTCAGCCAAAGACTGATCTCATTCTATGAATGATCTATTTCAATTTCTCCAAAATTCTCTCTGGAAACTTGCATTGGAAAGAGGTTAGAAATACTTTGGCTATGAAGGAGGTAAAATCGTTATCTTATTATGAAGACAATCTCTCAAATGTCCCTGGTTTCAGTACTTTTTTCTCATCCTTTGGTATGTTCTTCACTTAGGCATTTTGAGGCTAAGCATCTAAATTCAGTTCATCAAAGGGGAAAACAATACTTTTATTCTCTAGACTAATTAAGAAAAAATTAAGGGAAATGTCAAAGCAATATGGCCCTCTAATAGAGCCTCAAGTTGAAGAATTTACTATCAGTGCAGTGCTGACCTTGATGCCATGTTCATCCTTATTAAAAGCATTTGACAACATGGCTGAAAACATCATGCAAAAAAGCTTGGGAGCAAACACACAGCCTTGCTTCACTCCACTGGTTACAGGGAAAGCACAAGAGCATTGTTCATTATCTAGAACCAGGGCAAGCATGCTGTCATGACATTGATGTACAATGCTGATGAATTTCTCTGGGCAACCAAATTTTGACATAATTTCCCATAAGCCTTCACAACTGACAGTATCAAAGGCCTTGGTCAGATCCACAAAGGTTGAGTACAGATCTCTCTTCTGCTCCTGGCATTTCTCCTGGAGATGTTGGGCAGAAAACTTCATATCAACTCTTCCTCAGCCCTTTTTGAAGTTACACTGCCTCTCAGGTAGATGACCATCTTCCAGGTGGAGGATCAGCCTATTAAGGAGGATTCCAGCAAGAATCTTGCCAGCAGTTACTCAGTGAGAAACCCTGCTGTGATTGTCACAGGAAAATCTATTTACCTTACCTTTATAGAGGTAGGCAACGGAGACATCTTTAAACTCCTAGGGATTACCTCCTCTTGACATATAACCTGGAAAATTTCAGTCAGCTTTTGTATTAACCATGGACCCCCTACCTTGGACATCTTAGCTGGAATAGAATCAGCACCAGGTGCTTTGCCTCATGAAAGGAACCTAATGGCGTTCAAATCTCTTCTTCAGTTGGAGCTTCAGCTAGGGAGGGATTGACTTCAACCTTAGGTAAACAGTCAGTGGCTTTTGCATTAATTGATGATGGTCTGTTGAGAACACCTTGCAAGTGTTCAGCCCATCTCTCTAGGTTCATGTCCTTACCACTAAACAATGTGGCTTTATCAGCACTTAGTAGCTGAGATGAACCATAGGTTTTTGTCCCATAAATAGCCTTCAGGGCATCATAAAAGTGCTTTGGATTGTTACTATCAGCATAAAACCAGTGGTGGAATTCTGCCAGTTTGAACTGGTTTGGCAGAACCAGTACCTAATTTTAGGTTGAGTTCAGGGAACAGGCTGTTAGCAAGGGTGAGGCCTGTGCCTGCCAGGTCAGCTGTGGCTGCAGTGCCTTGGTTCCATGGTAACTGGCTGTTAATTTATTTGAATCCCAACACTGCATAAAACTGAATTTCTTCTGCCTTCTCACTGAGCCAAGAATCCTGCATCTCTCTAAGCTTTTCTTGTACTTTACTTTTAATGAAATTAAATGCTGCCTTTTTAGAGACAGATGAATTATCCTGCTGGTAAATCCTGTGGAGTTTTTATTTTTCATTTAGCAGCTTTTGAATTTCCCCATCATTTCCATCAAACCAGTCTTGATGTTTGCTAGTGTTCTGACCCAGATGAGCAAATGCAGTGCTATACACCAAAATCTCTGAAAGCTGCCTATTCCTTTTCTGCACCACTGTTACCAACTGTATGTTAGCTCAACTTTCCCTCCAAGTTAGCAATAAACTGTTCCCTCTCAGAGAAGAGCTCTAATCTGCTGATATTAGTTGTTCTGGTAGTCATTTTGCCTTGGGGCCACCACTTTTGTTGAATGCAAATATTTAGCTTGAAGAAGATAAGTCTATGATCAGTTCAGCACTCTGTGCCACACATTGTCTTTGTCACTCTCATATGCTGTCTGTGTCTTCTCCTTACAAGCATATAGTCTATTAAATGCCAATGTTTGCTGTGAGGGTGCATCTACCAAATTTTATTGCATTTAGGTAAATGGAAGACAGTGTTGGTGATGAGAAGGTTGTGAGATGTACAAGTCTTCAGTAAGTGTCCATTGCTGTTGCTGTTTCCAACTCCCTTCCTCCCTAGGACTTCCTGGCAAATCCTCCTCCTCCTCTTCTTCTTCCATTTTTTTGGACACCAACTTCTTAACTCGCCATTAACTTTCCAAATCTTTCTGAATATCTTGCCTTTGATAGGCAACAGTGGTAAAAATACCATCTTCAATTTATTGCCTTTAGGTTTGTTTTCTAGTTTCTTCTGGATGCAGCATTTATGCCCACGTGAACCAATAGAATTGGATCATGGTTGTCTGTGATGGCAAGGTAGTGTGAAGAGTTTCCATTCCTGCAGGTGCCCTACCCCCTTTCCATTTTTCCCTCATCTAGGTTTCTTGGCTGCTCACAGTGGTTAAATGAAATGGAAGTTAACAACTCTATTTCTTTTTATGAGAGGAAAGACCACCAGGCTTTACCCTCCACTGTCTCCTAATATCTTCTAGGTCTTACTATCTACCCTGCCTCTATGTCCCGCAGTCCCACAGCATTGTGATTTTAATAACTAACCTAAACCAATGACCCCTAGTCCTTCCCATCCACCTCACGGCTGATCTTCAAGACTTTTAGGACTTTCTATGTGTCATAGCTAAACTTCCTTATATGTCTTGTCTCCTTCGATTGAAGAAGAAGCTCTCTGGGAATAGAGTCTGCCTTGATTTTTTCTGCTTGTATACCCACTGCTCATCGGTGTTTGGCATACAGTAAATGCTTAAATATTCTTTTTTGTTCAAATGAGATAATATTTGTAAAAGCAGTTAGGGTGATACCTGGAACATAGTAGGTTCTTAATAAATGCTTCTTTCCTTCTCTTAATTTATTTACTCATACACTGTTTTCTATCATTTCCTATTCACCTGGCCTAGGAAGAGAGCAGACCCATGTATTTTTGTCAGGTCAACAACCCTCAGCATGGTGTCACTATTCACTAATGCTCATCTTTTCTTGCCCTGACTCTTACTGGATGATTTCTTACAGCACAAGGCTTGTGGATTGTTTGACTAGAGGCTTCTTCCTTTTCTCCCTCTTCTGAAAGAGCCTTAGGAATTAGATTAGGAATTGTTAGGGATTAGCTTTAGGAATTAGAGCAGGAATTATTAGGGATTAGCTTTAGGAATTAGATCAGGAATTATTAGGGATTAGCCTTAGGAGTTAGATCAGAAGTTATTAGGAATTAGCCTTAGGAATTAGATCAGGAATTAGGAAATAGCCTTAGGAATTAGATCAGGAATTATTAGGGATTAGCCTTAGGAGTTAGATTAGGAGCTATTAGAATTAGCCTTAGGAATTAGATCAGGAATTAGGAAATAGCCTTAGGAATTAGATCAGGAATTATTAGGGATTAGTCTTAGGAATTAGATCAGGAGTTATTAGAATTAGCCTTAAGAATTAGATCAGGAATTATTAGGGATTAGCCTTAGGAGTTAGATCAGGAGTTATTAGGGATTAGCCTTAGGAATTAGATCAGGAATTATTAGGGATTAGCCTTAGGAGTTAGATCAGGAGTTATTAGAATTAGCCTTAGGAATTAGATCAGGAATTAGGAAATAGCCTTAGGAATTAGATCAGGAATTATTAGGAATTAGCCTTAGGAATTAGATCAGGAATTATTAGGGATTAACCTTAGGAATTAGATCAGGAATTATTAGGGATTAGCCTTAGGAGTTAGATCAGGAGTTATTAGAATTAGCCTTAGGAATTAGATCAGGAATTAGGAATTAGCCTTAGGAATTAGATTAGGAATTAGGAGTTAGCCTTAGAAATTAGATCTACCAAGAGATTATCAGAGGTCCTTCTTTCTGTAATCTTCTGTGTAATTTTTTTCACGTCTTCCACAGGTCAGGATTTCCCTTTGTTTCATTCATATTGAAGTCCTTCTGTTTTCATATCTTTCTTTTTTGTTTTTGTTAGTTTGCTTTTTAAGGAATGCTTTATTCTTCCTAACAACCTAGAGAATGAAGGGCTGCAACCTGAGTCCCTTTAACTTCTTTTCCAAGAAGAAAACTACCTTGTACTTTGAGTGTAGACAATAGTCACTTGACCATGGGAGAAATACAAATTTCACACACTCAATGCAAATCACTACAAAAAATTATTCTTGTTCTCCATAAATACTTGTATTTCTTACTCCCATGGAAGACTGCTTTGACAGACTGCTTGTGGTGTTCTTCTGTTCCTGAGTTGTCATGCTCCTTACCAAGCAATGGTTTGACAGCCACATCCAACTTCCTTTCCCTTCCCTCACTAGGTGCTGTGTTTCTACCAGATAAGTGGCACAGTGGATGAAGCACTGGAATCAGGAAAACTCGAGTTCAAAGTCAATCTTACTTATTAATTGTATGAGCCTGGGAAAGTGACTTAACTTCTATCGCCTCAGTTTCCTCAACAGCACCTACCTCACAGGGTTATTGTGATGATCAATCAAAATAATATTTGCAAATCTTAGCATTTAACACAGTGCCTGGCACATAATAGGTGCTTAGTGAATGTGTCTTCCTTTCCCCTCCTCAAAAAAAAACAAAAAAATAAGCAAAAGGTTTCAAAGTTCTTTTTGAATTAAACTATTTTTCCTTCCTTGACCATTCCCTTATCCATCTGGTAGTTGAGAAAGGTCCCCTACCAGATTTTAAAGCAAAGTCTATGGCAGACTCAAAACAAGAGATCTGGTCAGATTGAGATGTGGTGAATTCCTTTTAAGCTTCCACATGAAATCCAGAATAATCCCATACTGTTTCTGATGAAGAAAGAAAGTAGACTGAGTGAATATCCCTGGGGGGGGGGGGTGGGGGAGGGTGGGGAGAGAACTCTTTGGTAAGCTTGATATTTCAGTGAGTGACTGGATTAAAAAACACTCCCCCAAAATGAGGGGGAATTTAGGAGTTGGGGCAGGGATTGGTAAGGTGGTGGTGATGGAGAGAGACCGAAAGGCTCCAGTCATCTTTTGCCCTATTGCCAGATCAGCAGAGCTTAGTTACCTAGCCTCCAGGAAGTAAAAGCTAATGTGTCACTTTGCTCTCTGTAAGATGGCATAAAATTAATTTTTCTATTTCACAGAGACCTTTTTCTGTGCAATTAAAAAAATCCATCTCTACCATAGCAATTATCTATAATTACTAATGAAAACAGGTGTCTTAAATGCCTTTTAGAATTTAGACATGAATGCATCGTTATTATAATAGGCAACTACCAATATCCAATTTTCAGTGAGATGTTGAGATCAAACATAATGCAGGGGAAAGCAGACAAACAAAGGAAGTGGGAGCTTCCTTAGACGCTATTCATTAAAAGAAATCTGGTGGAGGGCCAAAGGTTGACAAGCAAAGTGGTGAATTTCTATTAAAATGAAGGGTTGATAGTTTCTTAGTGTGCAGAGCAATGGGCCCTGATTGGCTGAGAGGAGAAGAAAATGGGAACCACTTAAGGGGAATCAAACTCCCTTTTTCTGAAGCTCTCGTTAAAGAGCAAAGTGGAAGGAAATCCATTTCATGTCTTTCATTCGAGTTTTTAGAGAAGTGGCTAAGCCACAATCTAAGTAATAAGCAGGCTCCTTTGGTCAATGCAGCCACTCAATATGGATCTTGTTATTATGAGGAGTAGCAGCTTTCATGGAGCATCAACCCTGTGCTTCTTTTGAAGTATATAGGGCAGCTAGGTGGCATCAGGCAGCTAGGTGGCACCAGAGTGCACAGAGCACCTACCTGGCCTGGAGTCAAGAAGAACCACATTCCTGAGTTCAAATGTGACCTCAGATGCATACTAGCAAGTCGCTTAACCCTTTTTGCCTCAGTTTCCTCATCTGTAAAATGAGCTGGAGAAGGAAATGGCAAACCACTCCAGTATCTTTGCCAAGAAAACCCCAAATGGGGTCATGAAGAGTGAGACATGACTGAAATGACTGAACTTAGAATTATTCCTGGTTCAGAGAATCATAGATTTAGAGCTGGAAGGGACCTCAAGGCCATCTAATCCAACCCCCTAATTTTGCAAATGCAGAAACTGAGACCAGAAAGGTTAAGTGATTCACTTGCTTACATAGCTAATTGGAGTAAGAGTTTGTGGCTAAGTTGGAGTAGGAGTTTGAACCTGAGTCATCCTGTCTCTGAGCTCAGCACTTTATTCACTAACACGCCGCTCCAGTGGTCTGAATCAGGCTACTGCTGCATGTTACTCAAACTTTAGAGTTCCAGAAAAATGCACGTTCTGATCTCAAGTGAACCTCAAGTATTTACAATGAGTGTCTATAAGGGTTCCAGCAGCATGCTGAGACGACCACAGAGATGTGGAAAACTGAAGGGCTATGCAAAGGTCAGCTTGATGAAGAGAAAGGAGGGTAGGATGGTAGGAAATCTACTGGATCACAAGTCAGAAGACCTAGATTCTAGTCTTAGCTCTACCACTAACTAGCTGTGTGACTTTGGGCAACTTTCTTAATTTTTCTGGTCTGAAGAGTCTCCATCTGTAAAATGAGGGGGTTGGACTGCATGCTTCCCGAGTTCTATGAAGTCCTCTTTCCCACTCTTTAATGTTGTTCCTCTTTTATGATCCTGAGAGGCTATTAAAGCTTAAAACTAGACTAAGACCTTGGGGACAACCTGTATATACACACTAGTAACATTATATACAGCTTATATAATGACTTCAGAGGCTATCTACTCCATTCATTCCTTCTTTATTTTTTTAATTACAAATGCCACACTGGAGTTCCAGAGATGCTAATTGATTTGCCCAAAGCCACACAAGTAGTAAGTAGCAGAGTGGAGACTTAAACTCTGCTCTCCTGAATCCAAATCCAGTATCAACTATTCTTTCCATTGTAGTATTATGCCATGTTGTCTCCTTTTTTTTTATCCCATTTCATAGAAGAGAAGCTGGAACTCTAAAAGGTTAAGTGGGCCCATTGTCACACAGGCTAGTAAAGTGGCCAAAATGTGATCAGAGTATGGTTCTTCTGACTTCAAATACAATGCTTTAAATGAAAAAAAAAGTTTTATTGTAAACTATCAACAACATTTTATTATATAAAATGTAAGAAAATTTATGGGAAGCTACAAACTTCTGTCATGTACAGTTTGTTTTTAAAGAAACACACACACATATGGTAGTAGCAAAACTGCTTTGTTTTTTAAATTAAAATTCCTTTTTTTCAATTAATAAGTATTTATTTTTCTCTCCTTCCTACCTTCTTCTCCTTCATTGAAGAAAAAAATAAGGAAAAGAAAATCTTTGTAACAAATATGGATAGTCAAGTAAAACAAAATCTCATATTGGTCATGTCAAAAAAAAAAGGATGACTCATTTTACATTTTTAGTTCATCACCTCTCTGTCATCCTTCTGGAATCCTAGTTGGTCATTGCTTGGTATTAGAGTCCTTATAACTTTCAAAGTTATTTATTTTTACAATTTTGCTATATAGTAAATTGTTCTCCTGCTTCTGTTTTATCAGTTAATGTAAGTCTTCCCAGATTTTCTCTGAAATGGTCCCCTTCATAATTTCTTATTGCACAAAGCCATTACATTAATATACAATAATTTATTTAGCCAATCCCCAACTGATAAGCTCTTCCTTAGTTGACAATTCATTGTCACCACACACACACACACACACACACACACACATACATGCATGTGCACATACACACACACAAGGTGCTACAAATATTTTTGTACATATAAGTTCTTTTCTTCTTTCTTTGTTCTCCTATTACTAGGTTAAAGGGTATGTGCAGCTTAGTAACTTTGTGGACATTATTCCAAATTGCTTTCCAGAATGGCTTTTCAAATCCACAGCTTTAAACAGTGTATTAACATACTCATTTGATCACAACACCTCCAACATTTGTAATTTTCTCTTTTTGTCAACTTTGCCAGTCTTATGAGTGTGAGACAGAAATTCATGGTTGCCAATTAAAGCATTTCTTTAATTTTCAATGATTTGAATAATTTTTTCATGCAACTATTGATACCATCAATTTCTTCCCTTGAGAACAGCTTCTTCATATACTTTGACCACTTATCATTTGGGGAATGGCTCTTATTCTTATCAAATCAGTTCTCTTCTCTTTGAACTACCGTAGACTTCTTACTATTAACTCTTATTCTCTAATCTCTCTCTTCCTTTTCTATTCTTTTTTTCCTATTCATCTCCACTCTCTTTTCTTCATTATTTATTTCTCTCTCCTCTGACCATGTTAGTGGCTCACTTAGGTCCTGCTTTCCCCTGTTTATTACACTTAGGCTAAGGAGGTTTATGAAGCTTGGTGAAGGGTAGAGCCATTAAACTAACAACCTACCCAGTGTGTGATACTCTTCCTAACCGTCATGCTCCTCCCTACCCCTAATTGCAGGAGTCTAGATGTACACTAAACACCTAATGATAGACCAAATTTTACAGCCCAACCTGAAGCAAAAGTAACTACTGGTACATGAATCCCCTTAGGGCATTTTGCTGGAAGCCAGCTCACTTATACATTCTGACAGCTGTCACCCTAACATGAATGTTTTCTCTTGTGGGTTGCTTCTTCATTTAGAATTGTTAATAGTGAAGTGGCTGTTTGACATTAGCATGAGAGAGGAAAAGTCAGTAGTAATTTTTCTGGCCCAGGGTAAGTGATACAAAGGCAAATCCTCACCTTTCAAGAACCTCTTGGCTTGGGGAAGCGCCTGGAGGTACTGAGCACGGAAAGGTTTCCCAACACTGGCAGGATTACCAGACCTCTAACGGCAGCCAATAGACTTCACTCAACAGACAATGGAGAAATCCCTGCTAAATGGTGAATGAGAGGCTAATTTTGTTAAAATCAAAATAAAGTGCATCAAAACTTTTTCTCAACCAGAAGCAATGGAGGCTAAACAGTTTTGCAATCTGAGTTAGTTCTAACTCTACTAATAACTATCTGTGTGCGACCTTGAACAATGACCTCCCATTTCCAGGTTTCAACTTCCTCATAAGTAAAAGGAGGAGATTTGATTGAAAAGTTCCTAATAGATCAAATTCTACCACCTGGTTTTCAAAGATCCATCAACCAAAAGATTATCTTCCTATGTTTGGGACTCCTTGGAAGTAACCTTGGCCTCTCCATCTAACTCACCAGGGAAGAGCAGGAGATTGATGGTAATCGGGTGATTTTTTTTTCCCAGTAAGAGCCGTTGGTTAAAATTCATACAATCATTTAAATAAATTTGATTCAAAGGTAGCCTAACTTTAACTTGGAGAAGGGAACACAGACAGGGAGAAATAGTTCAAGCATTTGAAAGGGGAAGAAAGAAGAAATAAATAGTTATTTTTTACCTACTATATGCCAGATACTATGCTAAATGCTGTTATATATATATATACATATATATGTATACACATATATATATAGCATGGAGATGGGAACACAGACAGGGAATAATAGTTCAAGCATTTGAAAGGGGAAAGAAAGAAGGAATAAACAGTTATATTTTACCTACTATATGCCAGATACTGTGCTAAATGTTACCTTATTTGATCCTTACAACAACAACCTCTCAAGGTAGGCATTATTATTATTATTAGTATTAATAGTGGTAGTAGTAGCAGTAGTAGTAGTATTCTCATTTTACTATTGAAGAAATTGAGGCACAGTAGTTACATGATTTGTTGAGGGTCACACAGCTACTAAGTGTTTGAGGCTGGATTTGAACTCAGGCCTTCCTGACTCCAGGCATGGGGCTCTATCTACTGTACCACTAGCTGTGTCTAAGAGGGTGTAGCTTATACCCAGAAGCCGTAACAAGAGGTAACGTGTAGAAGTTGCAGAGGCTTAGGGAGATCTTTTAAGGAAGACTGGTTGACCCCTTGTTGAAGATGTTGGGGAGGGGATTCTTGTTCGGGGAGAGGTTAGGCTAGGTGGCCCCTGAACTCCTTTCCAGCTCTGAGGATACAGAAAGGATATAGCCTTGATTCAGTTGAGCGTAACTCCCTTGCCTCCATGTTTGACATAGTGGTAAGCCCAGCCAGTACCATGTGTCAAGGCCCAGAACCTCCCCTACACCCGGCACCCCTGCCCCACCTCTACTCTTCTACTAAGCCTTTATTCTAAGGTTCAGTCCTATCTGACTATGTGACCCTGTTTGGGATTTTATCAGCAGAGATACTGGAGTTGGTTTGCCATTTCCTTCTCATTTTACAGATAAGGAAACTGAGGCAAACCAGGTTGCGTACTTGCCCAGGGCTATACAGCTAGTAAATGTCTGAGGCCAGATTTAAACTTCTGACTCAAGGCGGGGCATTCTATCCACTGTGGCACCTAGCTATACCTCCTTTATACTTAGGCAACAAAGAAATTGCCTTAACAAGCTCAAACCTCAGTGCCTTGGAGTCATTAAGTGTCTAGGACACATTCATTGCCTTTTTGGGGAAAAATGAAGGCAAAAACAAATAAACAAGACTAGATTGTGCAGAGTAAATATTGCCACCACCACTTTTCTTACTCTACTTCCAAAGGATGCCCTTTCAACTTACTACTTGGAGTTCTGGTGAACATGAATTTGTTCCCCATATCCTTGCTGCTACTCTTTTGGATTTCACCGTGCTGTTAAAGAATGTATGATCAGGCACCTTAAAGGTAGCATTGAAACATGCTGTCTTCATGAGGCTCTTCTCTGAAGGGAGCCTGCCAGGGAGTTTTATCATCACCTTCTCTTTAAAAAATCCTTGAACTAGAGCAGTAAATTATTCCTTAAAGTTTCATTAGTACTCCTTGGCAAGGCACTCTCCTAGGACATCCCATGTCACTTTTTCTCATAAACTGGCTGCTATAAATAACCTGTAATTCTTCTATAATCAGAGAAATGGGGCTTCAAGTTACCTCCCATATACATTAAAAACCACCCTTTCCTCTCCCCCAAATTAATCTTGTTAGAAGACTATTTTGCTACCAGTATCTTTGCATCATGATATAATCTTGTCACTCAATACTTTCATTATGAATTGACACCACTGCTAATTTTATTAGCATCCCCAGGAACATTTGCCCCAACAGGAAGACAAATGACAAAGGTTTTCCATTAATACCCTCTCTTCACTGTTTTTTTTTAAAACATTTACCAGTTGGTATTGGGAACCCATGTACCCCCTTTGTAACTGGTCCAAGAGACCTTGAATACTGATGAATGGGGGTGGGGATCAGTCTGCATGAGAAACACAAGGTCCACACAGCTGTTGGGTTGAATGACCTATAACAACCCTTATCACATCATGCCTGGACTATTGCAATAATAGACTGCTGGCTGGTATCCCTGCTAAAAGTCCCTCCCTACTCCAGCACATCTTCTATTGAGCTATCATTTTGATCTTCCCAAAGTGCAAGTCTGGCTATGTCTCTCCTCCCATTCCCCCAATTCGGTCAACTTCAGTGACTCCCTATTAACTTCAGGATCAAATACAAAATCCTCTATTTGAATTTTAGAGCCCGCCATAATCTGGTCTCTTTCTACCTTTCCAGTCTTTTATAATCAGAGAAATCTAGTCTTCGTATGCCTTACATCTCCTTTATACTCTGCAGTTCAGTAAAAGTGTCCCTTGCTATTGCTTGTACATGATAGCCCATCTCCTAACATTTCCACTGGCTGTCCCTTAAGGCTGGAACTCTTCCTATTTTCTTCCTCCAAGGCTCAGCTAAAGTCCACAAGAAGCCTCTCTTAGTTTGCCTTAAACCTCATGCCTTCCCTCCAAATTTATCTCTTACTTACCTTGTATGTATCCTGTGTGCACACTATGTGCATCTCTGCCGTTAGATTGTGAGTTCCTCGAGAGCAAGGTCTGTTTGTTTTTCCTGTGTGTGTGTGTGTGTGTGTGTGTGTGTGTGTGTGTGTGTGTGTGTGTATCCTTAGTGCTTAGCACAGTGCCTGGCACATAGTGAATACTTAATAAATGCTTGTTGACTGACTGACTCTAAAACGAACAGTTTGGACCAGATACTCTCTTAGGTCTCTTCTGGCTCTGATACCTTATGGTCCTAAACTAATTTCTGGGTAACTCTGTTATTTAGGACTAGATTCTAAAGTTAGACACTAGAGATTTAGGGCAAAGTCTCATTTCTGTTCCTGTGTGACCAAAGTTAGTTACTTTTCCCCTTGGGTTTCCTTCTTAGGAAAATAATGACAATGAATTAAAATATCTTCCTAAATAGAAGCAATGACAAGGGACATCCATTCATAATTCTCATCCTCTCCCTAAGGCTGCATCTCAGAATGACAGAATTTTGGAGTTGGAACAGACCTTAGAGGCCATCTAGTCCAACCCATCCCTCAGAGGAAACCCTACTATAACATACCTGATGGGTAGCCAAATAGAGTCTGTTTGAAGACATCCAATGAGAAGGTTCTCATTAATCCCATGGCAGTTCTTCCCACTTTTGAACAGCTTTGATTGTTGGAAAGTTTGCCTTTATATAAATCTTAAATTTGTTTCTTTGTAACATCCACTCATTATTCTGTGTTCAGCCCTCTGAGGTTAACAGAATAGAGTTAATTCTTCTTCCCCATGAGAGCACTTTGAATACTTGAAGGCAGCTACTATGTTCATCTCTTCTTCAGGCTAAGCATCCCAAATTCCTTCAATTAATCCTCATGTGACATTAACTCAAGGCTCTCCACCATCCTGATTGCTTTCCTTTGGATTCTCTATGGCTTACCAATCTCCTTCTTAAACTGTGGCAACAGAATTTAACACAATTATCATAGATATGGTTGGACAAAAATGGAGTAGAGAAAGATGATGATCACCTTAATCAGGGAAACTATGTCCCTCTCAAATGAAGTCCAATATCTATCAGTGTTTTTGGCAATCATTTCCTACTGCTGACTCAGAGTCAGTTTGCAATTCCCTGAAACACTGAAGTATTTTTTCAGACAAATACTAATTATGCATCCCCCATATTGTACTCATGAAACTGATTTTTTGAGTCCAAAGTATAAAAATTTACATTTATCCTTACTGAATTTCATCTCGATACATTCAGCCCAAAGTTAAAGCCTGCCAAGATCTTATTAGATGGTGACTCTGTCATCCAAGCTCTTACCTGGAACATCAGAAACATGAGAAAATGTCAAGACAGATTCACAATGCGTGTGACATTTTGTAGTTTCTGGGGTTTGCACAGAAACCTAGAACACCATAATGTTTCCGTAGAGAAATTCACAGTAAATGCATAGAATTCAGTTGTGTCATCCACACTAGAAAAACAAAGTGAATGAAAAAAGCTTATTGCCCAGTTTACAACCACAATGGCATTTTACACACACATACACACACAGTGCATACACATACACACATATACATATACATATACACACATATAATGTATGTATTTATATGTATGTACACACACATGTACAATATTGGACCAGCATTGCAGATGGATAATAATACTCTGAGTCTAGAATTGAGTAGAAGGAAGGGAAAGAACTGGAGTAGCCCAATGTATAGTACATAGAGGGTACTCTGTGTGCTTCTTTCAATGATTTAGACTGCCCACTACAGCAAAAGCTCTTTGCATTAACATTAATATTCTCTAAATGGTTCTAAATAGCTAGAAATAATAAAATATCACAGTATCAGAAGAATAAAAATGAGAAATAACCCAAAGGGCAATGAAAAGACATGGTAGGCGTCAGCAGACTGTGTGGCATGCTACCAATGTGTGGGAAAAGCATAAAAATCCCCAAGCATATGCATAACTGAAAAAGGAGGAAGGCTGGTCATATAGGGAGAGTGAGAGACAACAGATGGTTGGCCTGAGTGGTACATAAGCACTCTCAAGATATTAAAAGAACAATAAGCAGATTTTGGGCACAGTACCATAGATTTAGCATTGGAAGGGACTATAGCTTCTAGTTGAACTCCTTTATTTTACAGTCAAAGAAACTAAGGCCTAGACATGTAGTAGAATCTTAAACACAAAGAGATAGAGCTGGAAGGGACATCTGAGGCAATCTAGTCTCATCCCCTCTCTCTTATTTTATAGATGAGAAAACTGGAACCAAGAAAGGTTTCATGACTTGTCCAAAGACATAGGGAGCAAATGGCTCAGCTGGGACTGTACTTTGTAAACCTTAAACCATTATATAAAGCCTAGTTATAATAATAGTAAATAAAATAATAATAAAAATTACTCCTCTAGCTCCAAATCTACTGTTTTCCCACTGTACTGTGTAATTGGGAATATATGGGAAAACAGCAACAAGAATTACATGGAATGAAGAGATGTAGAGGGGATTCAGTGCATATCAATAGAGGAAAAGAATAACTGCATTGTTGAAATTACGCATCCATCAAAGTGTCAAACCAAAGCAACAACCTTGTAATGGAAATTGTGTAACTCTTATTATACCTATTCTAGGGCAAGGATAAGGAGTGGACTTGTATTTTTATTGGTATAGAGAACTTCCAGGTGAGGAAACTCCCTCTACTGACTCAGGTCAGTATCTTCTCTGCAAATTCTAGTTTTAGAGGGTTGACTGGAACACTGAGAAATTAATGTTAAGGGATGTGCCCTGGGTTACACAGCCAGTATGTGCCATAGGCAGGATTTCAGAGGGGGCCTTCCTGGCTTTGAGGTCAGCTATCTACTATGCCACACTGCATGTTGCATATACTTTATAAAAAGGAAAAAGAAAGCAGTTAAAGTGGCACAGTAATCTGCTCATATGCAGGGGTTATGGCAGAATTGGGACTTAGGTCTTCTGCCTCCAAGGTAAGAGATGTTTCCATTACATCACAGCTCTTTTATACTTCCTTGTGATGGTGTTTGCTACAATTCAGGTTGATTCAATCAACGTTTATCAGGCAGTCATTAGGAGCATCTGAGGGATGTTATTCCCATGGTCATCTGGACAAAGGGAAGGTTGACATTATAGGGATTTGTAGAAATACAGACACCAAAGATAAAAGATCTCTACCTTCTGTTAACTCTTTCAGCTTCTAAGACAGCTAGAAGGAAGTAACAGCTACCCATCAATTGGTTTTCCTTCCTACTCTGACTCCCAGCTGGTTTGACCCCAGGATTTGTGAACTTTGTGGATGGTCAAAAGATCAGCCTGCAAAAGGACTGCCAGATACTGGTGCCTTAATCATTCAAGAGAAGTTTTACCTCCTTGGATATTTGTTTAGATAATTCGAAACACATTGTGGCTGTATACGTGCAGGCCTCCTAGAAAACATTGTTTTTTTTTTAGCTCCCTGATGGACCCAAACTATAACACTTGGCATAGGGATAGATTAACTGTGATTTATTTAATATATGGAATTCCTAGATGAAGTAACTCCCTCTACCAATGCAGATAACGTCTATTCTGCAACTTAACTGTGTTAGAGTGTTGATTAGGGTGTTGACTCCATCTCAGTCAAGATCTACAAAATAGGGCTTCCACTGCTCAAACAGCAGTTGACTGCAATCTTTTAGGTTATATGGCAAAAGGAGGTCATTCCCCAGCAGTTCAAGGCTGCCTCCATTGTCCGTCTCTATAATGGAAAAGGAAACAGGTTGTCCTGTGACAATCACAGACGGGTCTCTCTCTTAGTCATTGCTGATAATATTTTTGCCAAAGTCCTCCTTAATAGACTGATCCTTCATCTGGAAGTTATGTGTGGCTTCTGAAAGGGCCAAGGAATGGTGGACGTGGTACTTGCTGCTTGACAATTCCAGGAGAAATGCCAGCAGTAGGACAGAGGTCTGTATACAATGGTCATTGACCTAACCAAGGCCTCTGATACCATTCGTCGTGTGGGCTTGTGGAAAATCATGAAAGAATTTGGTTTCCCAGAGAAATTCATTAGTATTATATGCCAGTTTTAAAATGGCATGCTTGCACAGGTTCTGGATGAAGAATGATGCTCTCATGCTTTCCCAGTCACCAATGGAGTGAAGCAGGGCTGTCTGCTTGCTCCCATGCTTTTGATCATGATGTTTTCTGAGATGTTGTCAGAAACCTACAATGAGAATGAAAACAGAATCAAGGTCAGCTACTGCACTGATGGTAAACTAACCTGAAAAAGCTACAAGACAAGACTAAAGTAGAAGGAGAGTTAGGGTGTAACTTTTTGTTCACGGATGATTGTTTATTTGGTGAAGCCATTGAGACTGAGATGCAACAGAGTATGAATTGATTCTCTGCCATTCTCTGTTAATTTTGGCCTGATAGTCAACACCAAGAAAACAAAGATTCTCTACCAGCTAGCACCATACCATCCATAGTTGGAACCACTGCTTACAGGAAATGGAGAAATTTTGAATGCTGTGGATAAATTCACTTACCCAGGCAGTGTACATTCCAAAGATGTCCACAGAGATGACAAAGTTGACACATGCATTTCCAAAGCTAACTCAGCATTTGGAAGGCTCTGAAAGAAAGTATGGGAGAAGAGGTATTAGGCTGCATACCAAACTGAAGGTCTAGAGAGCCACTGTGCTGACTTCATTGTCGTATGCCTGTGAAACATGGACAATGTACCAGTGCCTTTATAGACAATTGAATTAGAGAAACATGGAAAGACTTGCACAAAATAATGAAGACAAAATGAGCAGAACCAAGAGAACATTGTATATAGAAACAGCAATATTGTTTTAAGAATGACTTTGAGTGAATAAATTATTTTGACTATTACAAAGACCCGAATTAACTATAAATAATATATGAAGAAAGACACTATCTGCATCCAGAGAGAAAACTGATAAGTAGAAATATGTATAGAAAAATTTTACACGCACACACACACACACACACACACACACACACCTCTTTGTGTTTAATGGTAGCCATCTCTAGGGTGAAGTGGGGGGAGGGCAGAAAAAAGAGAAAAGAAAAATTTACAGGATAACTTTGTTGTATATTTGAAAGGAATAGCATGTTGTGCTTAGTAGATTTGTAGTTTCATGTACAAACATCTTTTTTATTTTACTATGTTATGGAAATGATTGTTTTATTCCATAAATATGTATTAATGTAAAAAATACAAAAGGGAAAAATATAACCAGTTTTCCATTTGAATTGTTTTGGGAAGATTCTGTAGATCACCTGGTAAGATACAGCAGTAGATACTGAGGTCCTCTCTCAAACTGAACTGCCAAGCATTCCAACCCTACTGCAGAGGGTGCAATTCCTATGGGCTGGCCATGTGGCCCAAATGCCAAATGTACATTTACCTAAAAGACAGCTTTATGGGAAACCCAAACTAGGCAAGTGCTCACACGGAGGTCAGAAGGAGCAGTACAAGGACAGTCTCAAGGTCTCTCTGAGAAATTTTAGTATTGATTGTGAGATATGGAAGACACTGGTACAGGATGGCTCAGAATGGCATGCTTGCATCAAAGAATGCCCGATGCTTTGTGAGCAAAACAGAATCACTGTAGCACAAAGGAAATCTGAGCTGCAGAAATCTAGAGACAACTCCATCCCAAATGTTCAAATGGACAATTTGTCCCTGATCCAAGCTCATATTGGTTCCTCTTCAAGTACAAAAGACAAACAAGGACACAGAGAGGTTAAATGATTTGCTCAGGGTCTTGCAGCCAGTATGTGTCAGAGGCAGGACTTGAACCCAGGACTTTCTGGGTCTGAAGCCAATTCTCTGTCTATTATGCCATGCTGCCACTCATTACTTGCCCTTAATCTGAGATTCCTGATGTTTGGGGAATGTGGGACTGCTAACCAGAGGATTGCCATCCATGACAGTGACACCTCAGCCTAGGACTGCTGACTCACTCATCCCTGCTTTGCCTGGAGGTCATGAAATCCCAAGTCTTTGAGCTTAGTGTCTAATAGATTTTATTTCTATTTATTTTTCATGAAAACTTATTATAAATAGGGTGATTGAAAAAAAAACTAATGAGCTGTAATACATTTGCATACTCATGAAGCCTTTTCATTTATTCATGGACCTGGCACACAGAATGGGGGTATGGGGTGACATTAATTCTGCTAGAAGTTACTGGAGGATATATGCCACAACAAGCTCTTGACTTCAGCTCACTGAAAGAAAATATAGGTTTGCTTCCTTTTTTATCCTAACATATCCCTTGGAATATTTTACTACGGATAGAGTATTTTCCTACGAAGATGTCGAAAGGCTAGTTCCGGAGAGTGTTCCTTTGCAGTGTCAAAATCTTAGGAAATTCACTGCAAAACTTTGAATTTAAATCCTGAAGGGGAACACTCCAGGCTTTCTCTAGTCTGTGCTTAGGATAGTGTCTTCCACAAGGCATACCCTCACTAAATATATATTAATTAATTTGATGATGTATCTGGGACCCAAATAGATGAGCACGTCTGTTCTTATAATCTTGAGTGTGGTATTCTTTACGCCAATAGCATGAAGACCAAAGCAGTGCTGGGCTATGGAATAGTGCCAAGAGCCCTGAACTGTTCACCAAAAGACCTGCACTCTAGTACTAGCTTTGTGCTAGCTGTTTGACTTCGGGTAAGTCATTTTCTCTTTCTGAGTTTTAGTTCTCCCATATGTGAAGTGCTGCCAATGAATGAATCAATAAGTATTTATTAAATGCTTATTATATGCCAGGCACTATGCTAAACACTGGACAGACAAGGAACAATAGTCCCTGCCCTCAGGGAGCTTTCTTTGATAATAGATTTATATAGGAATTTAAAGTTTATAAAGCCCTTTACATATATTTGCCTTATTTGGTCCTCACAAGAGTTCCATGAGATATTTTACAAATGATGAAAGTGAGAATGAGGGAGGTTAAGTAATTTGCTCATGGTCACACAACCAGTAAGTGTTTGAGGTAGGATTTGAACTCAGGTCTTCAAAATTCCCAAGTCTAGAGTTCTACCCTAGGTTCATACCACCTAGCTGTTTACATTCTAATAGAGGAGAGAGGATTTCCATAAATAAATGTTTATAAGACACATAGAGAAGATTCTAGATGAACTTAGAGGGGAATATACTAGCAACTCAGGAAAATGGGAAAAGACTCCTGCGGAGGGTGGCATTTAAGCCGAGTATTGAGAGAGCCAAGGATTCTCAGTCAGAAGTGGGAAGGGAGAGAATTCCCAGCATAAATGAGAGTCAATGCAAAGGTGTGGAAAGGGGAAGTGAAGTGCAGTGTGTGGGGAACATCGAGTAAACCAGTATGGCTGGAATCTAGAGCACCTGGAGGAGAATAATGTGTAAAAATGCTGGAAAGGTAAGAAAGTGTTGGGCTGTGAACAGCTTGAAGTGCCATACAGTGAAGTTAGCTGGTGACCAACACTGAATGAGAGAGGGGTCAAAGAGAGGTTGAAGTTCTGCATCAGAATTCTGAGAAAATAGTCAGTTTTTTTTCCTTCATCTAATCAGCATTAATTCCCAAGACTCAACTGAGAAAATGGGCAGAGTGGTCCAGGTTTGTCTTGTTGATACCCTCTATGTAGAGACTAAGCTGTTGCCCCTTGATGTTTTCCAGAAGATGATACTATTTTCTTCCCCTTGAAATCATGGATCTTCTGGGATTTTTATTAAGAATACCAGGTATTGTAGCCATGATTTCCTAACAGCAAGGCTTCTGTTAACAGTGGGAACTCAGGGAAATATGGACCAATTGAACCAGGCTTGAAATACTCTTAAGGAAAGCTAATCCAAGTAAAGTGAGTCTGGGCTTCAAACGGCCCAACAATGGGGTATCACAGTTTACTTAATAAAAGCAACTATTGCAAAGACTGGGCCCTCGGAGTCTGACTTCTTCTATTTCTTTTGATAGATGATAGAAAGGTAGACATAGAGACAGATAACTAAGCAAATAGAGCAGTTATCTTAAAATTAAATTTTATTTTTCCAGTCAGCAAAAATCTACATTCACTACCCCAAATCCATAATCTTCTTCAACAAGGTCCTACCCCCAATTATAATGAAAAAGTCTTCTTACAAACATGTTTATTCAAGAAAATACATTCCTGCAAAGGCCACGTCCAAAAATATATGTCTTATTCTGCACTCTGAGTCTTCTAACCTCTACTAGGTGTTGGGTACCGTGTTTCATCCTTAGTCTTCTGGAATCCTGGCTGGCCATTATGCTGATGAAAGTTCTTAAGTGTTTCAAAGTTATTTATCATTGTCATATTGTTGTCAAAGTATAAATTGTTCTCCTGGTTCTCATCATTTTACTCTGTATCAGTTTAAACAAATCTCCACTGATTTCTCCGAAACCATCCCTTTCCTCATTTCTTATAGCACAATAGTTTTTTTTTATCACATTATACACTTTAACTTGTTTATTAGTTCCCCAATTAGTAGGTACCCGCTACGATTCCAATTCTTTACCACCTCAAGAAGAACTATGCATATTTTTTTGGTAAATCTTTAGTTGATTTGTTTTACTTAGAGGTAATCCCTCCTTTATTTTAACTTCATTTTCTGGAACACTTTTTTTGCTTTAAATACTATTTTTTTCTTTTCTCCAGATTATATATCAAGAAAATTTTTAGCATTCATTTTTATAAGATTTTGAATATTCCATTACATTCATATACCACAGCTGGTTCCATCATTCCTCAATCGATGGGCATCCCCTCAATTTCCAATATTTTGCTGCTATGGATAGGGCTGCTATAAATATTTTTGCACATGTAGGTCATTTCTCCTTTTTTATAATCTCTCTGGGACACAGACCTATTGTTGGTATTGTTGGATCAAAGGGTATGCATAGTTTGGTTGCCCTTTGGGCATAGTTCCAAATTGCTCTCCAGAATGGCTGGATCAGTTCTCAAGTCTACCAACAATGCATTAGTGTCCCAATTTTCCCACATTCTCTCCAATATTGATCATTTTCCTTTTTTTGTCATATTAGCCAATCTGATAGATGGTAGGTGGTATTTCAGAGTTATTTTAATTTACATTTCTCTAATCGAAAGTGATTTAGAGCACTTTTTCATATATTTATAGATAGCTTTGATTTCTTCATGAGAAAACTGCCTGTTCATATCCTTTGACCAGGTAATCCCTCCTTTAATCTTTCCTCCCTCCCCTCTCCTCCCCTCTCCTCTCCTCCCCTCTCCTCTCCTCCCCTATCCTCTCCTCCCCTCTCCTCCCCTCTCCTCTCCTCCCCTCTCCTCTCCTCTCCTCTCCTTCTCCCTCTTTCCCTCCCTCTACCTCCCTTCCCTTTCCTTTCTTCCCTTTCCCTTCAATTTCTCTGTTCAGCAAAATGTTTAGTGTACCCAACTCAGTGAATGTGTTCTTTCCTTTGACCAGTTTAGATGGCAGGAAGGTTTGAGTGTTAGACTCCCTCTACCCCTTCCTCCTTTTTTTGCATAGACTTCTACTTGCCTACCCTGCTTATGCATAATTTTCTCTAATCTTCCTTTTCCTTCCCTTCTTCTCAATTCAGTGTATTCCTCTCCCCTCCTCCTTCCATTCTTCTTTTAAAATCATTAAGACATAACAGAACTCAGGCTTTCTGTCTAATTGGATATACTCTATAACTCCTGATGACGATAGGGTTAAGAGGGGACATTTATTATCTCCTCATATAAAAATTATCCATGTAGGATATCTTTGCTTAGTCTCTTATCTTTGTTCATTTATGTTTACCTTTTCATATTTCTCTTAGCTATTCTGTTTGAATTTCAAAACTTTATACAGCCATGGTCTTTTCATCAGAAATATGTAGAAGTCCTCTATTTCATCAAAGGTCTATTTTTTTTCAACAGTAACTTTATATAGTTTTCCTTGATAAGTTATTTTTGGCTGTACACTTATATCTTTCCTTTCTGGAATATTATATTCCAAGCTCTCTGCTCTTCTGTAGTGGTGGCATTTAAATTATGCAAGATTCTGATGGGTGGCTCCTGAGTATTGAATTCTTCCTTTTTGTCTGCTTGCAGTTATTTTTTCTTAGACCCAAAAAACTCTAGATTTTAGCTATAATGTTCCTGGGAGTTGTCTTTTTGGGGATTCTTTCAGGAGGTGACTGGTAGATTATATTTCCATGTTCCCCTCTAGTGCTAAGAGATTTTGCCAGTTTTTTTTTAAAGATTACTTGAAATATGGTGTTTAAGTTGTTCTTTATTTATTTTTGGTGGGTCATGGCTTTCAGGTTGTCCAAAAATTCTTAATTTTTTCTCCTTGATTTGTTTTCTGAATCAGTTGTTTTTGCTTTGAGATACCTTATATTTTCTCCTACATTGTCAGTTGTTTGACTTTGTTTTTAATATTTATTGTTGTCTCATGGAGTCATTGGCTTCTGTTTGGTTTATTTTAATTTTCAGGGAGTTTGTTGCTGGGAGAAAGGATTTGTATCTCCTGTGCCAAGCTGTTAATTTCCTTTCTAATTATTTCTTATATAACTCTCATTTCTTCTACAGTGTTGTCCTATAGCACTCTCGTTTAATTTATAAAACATTTAAAAATAGTCCTTTTCTAGGAATTCTAGCTGAATTTTTGCCCAAGCAGTTTTTTTTTTGAGACCTTGCTTGCAGATGTTTTGTCATTCTCTTCTGAGTTTGTGTCTTAAACATCCCTATCAGCATAATAGAATTTTACGGTAGGGTTCTTTGCTCATTCTTCAGCCTGTTTTCTTACTTTAAACTTTATGTTAGGGCCAGACTATGTGTACTCCTGGAGGAAAGGTCTGGGCTGATTTTGTTGCTGCTATCCTCCAGGATATTCAGGGCCAACTCCAGCTGGGCACCTGCAAGGTTTCAGTTCTCCTAAAGAGGTCTGATCCATGGCAAAGTATAATTGTACCTTCTGTACTTCTTCCTGCCCTCAACTGAGCTGTGGAAGTTCCTGACCTGGGTTTAGATCTGAGCATCAGGGGACTGCTGCTAGATTCCAGCCAAGAAGCTCTTCTGGTTCAAAGTGAGAAAACTGTAAGTTTCCCTTTGATCTGGGATTCCTGCCCTGATTATTCCTATCCACATTTCAGATTGGTATAGAAACTAGAACTAAGATCCCACTCAACTCCTGGGGTTGGAGCCACATAATTGCTGCTTGCTTCTGACCTTTCTCCTTGCTTGGTACGTAGGGTGGAGCTTGCGCATTCCTTGCCCCTAGGTACAAATCTCTTCCTTAGTTTGCCCTGGATCTGTGACCTGGGACAGGTAGTGGGTAACAAAGCTGCTAGTTGGCATCCGTTGCCACACCCTGTACAAGGGTACTAGAATGTCCCTGGCAACATACCCCTGGCCACATCCTGTCTCTTGTATCCAGAGACCTCTGTGTATTCCTATGCTTACTTGGGCTGCTAAAAATGACACTGTGATTTTTTTTCCTTGGATTTTCTGATGAAAATTCAGTCTGATGCATTTTCTAGATTTGTTTGGAGGATTTTGGGGTGTAGGGGTGGGGAACTCACTGTACTTCTTACTGCTACTCTACCATCTTGGTTCCACCTCCTCCTAAAGCATTTTATTAAGTGCTTACTGTGTGAAAGATACTGTGCTAACAGCCCTCTCTCACTCAAATCAAAGTCAACTGCAAGTCACGTCATCATTTCTCTGATGTCATGTCCTCTTTGAGAAGGAAGGACAAACATAACCTGTGAATTGCCTTTGCCTGTGCCTGTGCCTGTGCCTCCTCTCCATGCTCCGTTTTGATGGCTGAAGGCTGCCTCCTTAACTTCAGGTTTACTGGCTAGATTTCTTTCTCAAAAACCAAGCCTTAAACCCAATTCACTCTGGAGCTCATAGATTGGATAATCGGTCCCTGCCCTCCTAGCACAGAGTGAATGTAAATACTAAATAGTAACTGTTTCTCTTTTTGCCAGGAACCCTGAGGGTCTTCCTCTCCCAGTGTGGGTCTTTTTTTTTTTTAGTTTTGATTAAAGGGGCCATCCCTTGATTAACTTCTTAAAGAGGCCTATTCACTGAATGGGTATTACCTCACTCTAAGTGAGAACCTGAAAAGACCTTAGCCTGAAAGGACCAGGGTCTCCCAATGCATCCTGCACCATCTCTAGTCATCCTGATGAATATCTGGCCACCAGACCCAGATGGCTCAGGAGGAGAAAGTGAGGCTGGTGACCTTGCACAGCCCTCCCTCCCTCAAATCAAAGTTAACTGCAAGTCACATCATCATTTCCCTGATGTCATGGTCCTCGTGGAGAATGAAAGACAAACACAACAACTGTGCTAAGCGCTAGAGATGTAAATACAAACAAACCAGGAGGTGTTTGCCCTCAAAAAGCTTATATTCTAAGAATGCTAAGGACTTCAGGTTTTACTTAGAAGATGATGAGGAGCCACTGGAAGATTTTTAGCTAGGAAATAATATGATCAAATCTATGTAGAAAGAAAATTATTTCGGGCACAACTTTAAGGACAGATTGGAAGGAATGATTTCATATATATATATACATATACATATATATACATATATGTGTGTGTGGGTGTGTGTGGGTGTGTATGTATATATATAATATATATAGACACACATGCAGACACACACACCCACACCCACACACCCACACCCACACCCCCCCCCCACACATATATATATATACATATATGCATGTGTATATATATATATATATATATATATATATATATATATATATGTATATGCATGTATATATACCCCAGTATATGTTCTCAGTCTCCTGGAAGTCTGAGAAAGGATGAGATGCAATATATAGAAGTACCGAAATGGCATTATTTTTATTAAAACCCCATATTTCCAAAACTCTCTTGACACCTTAGAAATATTCTAATGAATCCCTTAGGGTTTGGATGAGAGAAATTGCTGTACAGTTTGCTTCCTAAATTAGGAGACATTATGAATGGCTTGTAGCAGGCCCCAGTGACTCTTTTAATCACTCTAATTTGGCTCTATGTGTTTGAGTAGCAGGAAGGAGCTGCTGGCTTTTGCAATGAGTAATACTAAGGGGACACATCACAAATCTTTCCCACCCCTGCCCCCAACCTAAGCTTCCCTGGGATGCAGAAAATAAGCCTTTCCTCCTCTCTTTTTGACTTTCCCCATATGCTATAAAAAGGAAACTTTTCAATCATAAAGACTTGATGACCCATCTCTCATCTTCAAAACTGCATATTATGACCAAGTTTCAACAATATGTTTATTCTCCTTCCCTCAATTTGTCCCTCATCCTTGACTAGAACAGGCCTTTTTATTTCTAAAATAGCTTCCTAAATGTAGCAACTGGCAAACACTACCAAAAGAGTCAGAAACATTTGTGAGAAATATTGTCACTCAAAACTCTTGGGGAGTTCATTGTTTTTGGATAATTGAATATTCTGGATACCTGAAGTTTTAAGCACCTAAATTATTTTCTCTTTAAAAATGTGTGGGGAATTCATTCTAATATTTGCAGAAAGTGAAGAGGAAAATTATGGGTGTAAAATAATGAATGTTGGCTGGTTTTGTTGAACTCTTTTTCCCCCCTTATTTCTATATTTTGTTATAAGAGATACCCTGGCTAGAGAAGGGGGAGAGGGAGGGACATATTCAGAAAGGAAGATGATTTAAAAATGAAAGATATTAATAAATATCTAAGGAATATAGGGTAAAAATCTTTCTGAAATGTATTTTGTCCCTCCTTTTCTTTAAAAAAAAGACAAGATTGCCAAGGTTTGTTGATGTCCTCAGCTTTTTAATCACATAAATTTCTTTTTTTTCTTTCTTTCAGAGGGGGAAGGTAGGGTAATTGGGGTTAAGCGACTTGCCCAAGGTCACACAACTAGCAAGTGTCAAATGTCTGAGGTCACATTTGAACTCAGGTCCTCCTGACAGAGCCAGTGCCACTGTGCCACCTAGTTGCCCCAACATAATTTTCTTAGTATACCCTCTCTCCTCTCCCCTAGCCATTTGGTACTTCCTTTGTAACAAGGATTTTAAAATAGAAAATATTTTAACAAAACCAAAAGGTGCATCAACTAAGCTTGAAAGCACATGCAATATTCCATAGCCTTACTCCCCTACCCTAATGAAAAGAGAAGTACATTTTCTCATCACTTCTTTAGTTTCCATTTACCTTGCTGTAGTCGTAGTGTATGTTGTTCTCATCACACTTACTTCACTCTGTTCAAATGTCTTCACTTCATTTTCTAAAATGTCTTGTCATTTTCCCTCTGATTCTTTGTAGTCTTTGTTTTTTCCTGGCATAGTAATATTTTATTTATCTACCACAAAATATGTCTGTTCCCAAATTACAGACATCCATTTTATTTTTAGGTTTTATTACCACAAAACATTGTTATTAATATATTTTTTAATTTATGGGACCTTTCTTTTATGAGGCATATATATATGTATATATATTTATGAGGCAACAGACTTTCTGGGTCAAAGAGTATTGGCATTTTATTGAACATTTTTCCCCCTCTTCACATAATTCCACATTGTTTTCCAGAATGTTTAGACCCATTAACAGTTCCACTATGGATTGTCATACCCATCTTCCTATAGCCCCTCCAACATTCAGTATCCCATCATTGATCACCTTTGCCAATTTCTTTTTCACTTTTCATTTGCCAATTTCAAATCACTTAGATTTGGAATGGTATTGAAGTGATTATTAATAGTTTGGGAAATGTTTTCTTTTGATAATTGTTTGCTCAATTCTTTGCTCACTTCTCTGTTGTGCACCTCTTGTCCTCTTCAACCGCATGCACTGTGCAGAACTTTATCTTTTATGATTGGTCCCGATCGACTCTGGATTGATTAGACAGATTGGTGCACAGTGCTAGATTTAGAATAAGGAAGCATTTGGCTCAATTCCTGCCTCTGCCGCATGCATGGCCATAGATGGGGGAAGGGGAGGGGAATGAACATTTATCCATTGCCATTTACATGCCAGATGCCCTGCTAAGTGCTTTTACAAATATTATTTCATTTTGTACTCTACAACAACCTTAGAAGGTAAATGCTTTTATTATCCCTATTTTCAAAGGCAAATGGAGGCCAAGGGACTTGTCCAGGGTCATATACCTAGTCAGCATCTGAGGCTAGAATGAACTTAGGTCTTCCTGATTCCAGGCCTGGTGCTCTGTCCATCTCACTACCTACTCACTACTGTTTCTAGTCACTTCAATTCTCTTCAATTTCCTCACCTATAAATAACAGTAGTAATATCTGTAATGCCTGTCTCATAGAGCCACTATTAGACCAAAATGAAATAAGGCATATAAAGTGATTTACAAACTTGAAAAGTTCTATGTGACAATAATATATTTTTCTGGGAGAGGTCTGGGCTTGTACTTTTGTCACCTTGGAGGAATACCCCATGTGGAAGCTTTTACCACTGAGGTACATCAGATGGAACTTCTCTGAAATTTGCGATCTGAAAGAGATGCCTTGGCCACTGATGAGTTAAATGACTCTACAAGGTCACACAGCTAACAGCTGCACAATGACAATTATTTTACTGACTGAGGTGCGATTCTATGTAAAATTGGGCTTATTTGAATTCTAAAAAATCTTTTAAAATTATTTTTAACATTCTTTGTTTAAAAAAAAATTCTGTTCCAAATTCTCCCCCTCCCTCCCATCCTTCCCCCCACCCTCTCAGAAGGCAAGCAATATGCTATCAATTATACATGTGAGATCATGCAAAGCATATTTCCATATTAACCATATTGCAAAAAAAGCAAGAAAAATAAAGTGAGAAAATTATACTTCAATTTGTACTCAGAGTTTATCAGTTCTCTCTCTGGAGGTGGAGAGCATTTTTTCATCATGATAAAGATCTTTTTTTAATATTTATTTTCCTGTATCCTCTACTGCTGCCCTGTATACACTACATTGTTAGCTGTCCTTTCTTGCTGTCCTGTGTCTGTGTCTAATTTACTCCCTTCTTTTCTTCTAATTTGCTGCTTCTAATCTGCTATGGGGTTGGAAACCAGATGGCTATATTAATTAGAATTGTTTGTAAAACAGTTATAAAGAAGTTCTGAATAAAGGTCTAAGGAGGGTCTTCAATTACTAAAGTAAATAAGCTTTGGTGTAAGCACGTGGTGCATGACATAATGAAAAGACTAATGGAGTTGGAGTCAGAGGACATGGGTTCAAATCTTGGCTTGGCTGCATATGTAACTATAGGCAAACATTTAACATTCATAGTCATTGATTTTCTCATCTGAACATAAAAGGTTTGTACTAAGTGATTTCTAAAACAACTTTCTACTCTTGACCTTTTGTTATCTACCCTGGATGCCACAAAACCTCTATTTTTCTTATCTGATGGTTCAACAATTTAACAAGTGTATATTAAACACTTGCTGTCTGCCAAGCACTATGCTAGACATTGAGAATACAAAGGAAAAAGGAAAATCGTCTCTGCCCTTTGGGAGCTTATATTTACCTGAATTTTGACTTCGTTTTAGAAATGTAAGGTATGAAAACATGCAAAGTAGGCAAAATCGATTTTCAGCACCATTAATTCTCTTTTCAAAGACTTCTGTATCCTACATCCTTCACCTAGTCCCTGTTGTTGGGTTGTTTCAGTTGTGTCCGACGCTTTGTGACCCCATTTGGGGTTTTCTTGGCAAAGATTCTGGAGTGATTTGCCGTTTCCTTCTCCAGCTTATTTTATAGATGAGGAAATCGAGGCAAACTAGGTTAAGTGACTTGCTCAGGGTTACACAGCTAGTAAATGTCTGAGGCCAGATTTGAATTCAGGAAGAGGAGTTTTCCTCTCTTCCTCACTCCAGGCCTGGAGCTCTACCCAGTGTACCACTCAGTCTCAATACATCCTGTATATCTCCATGTGGGTTTCACTGTCATCCATACAGAAGTTGGATGCCATGGCTTGCCAATTTAAGGTCCCATTAGTTACTCTCTGAGAATCCCCTGTTCCCATTACTTTCCAGGACTCTGTACTTGCAAATTTTGATCCCTCTCATTCTATTTCTCTCCTCCTCTAGGACAGCAGACCATCCATGGGGAAAAAAAAATCAAAAAATCAAGTTAATTTAGCCAACTATAAATTTAGGGTGTGTAATTTATCTGGGCCCTCATTGCTGCTCCTTCTAATGAACCTTGATCAACTCCCTATATCATTCCCCACAGCTGTTTGAAACTTTTTATCATTCAGTCCCAGTAGCTCTTGTCACAGAAGGAAGCTAATAAAAAAAAAAAGAAAAACTAGCATTATGGTGTTAGTGACAATGTTATCCCCTATATAGAGACAGCTGAATTTTAAATTGAATTGTCAATGTTTAACCCAAAGGAATACATCTCTAATGGTGGAATATTTTTTCTAATTTCAAATATTATATATTTTTTCAATCAGAAAAAAATCCTCCTTCTCTTTTTCCTATACTAACTTTACCCCTTCCCCTAGCTGAAAATGAAAGAAAAAAACTCTATTTTAAACATGGATAATTGAGCAAAATAAATTTCTGCATTGGCAATATCCAAAGAAATACATGTCTCTTTTTGTATTATGAGACCACCACTCAGGAAGATGAATAGTACATTTCATTATTAGTCCTCTAGAATCATAGTTAGTCATTATACTGATCAGAGTTCCTAAATCTTTAAAAGTTGTTTTTTACCATATTGTTGTCATCGAACAAATTGTTCTCCTGGTCCTTCTCACTTCACTCTGTATCAGTTCATGTAAGTGTTTGCAGTTTCTCTGAAACCATTCCCTTTGTCATTTCTTAAAGTACAGGAGTATTCCATCACATTTATAAAGTTCAACCATTCTCCAACTGATGAGCATACCCTTGAGATGCTCATTCTTTGCCACCTCAAAAAGATATAAATATTTTTGTCCATCCTTAGTTAGAGTTTGTTTTCCTAAGGCCTAATACCTCCCATAATCTGCATTCCCTCTAGTGCTTCCTTCTTCTGTTTAGTGAAATGTATTTCTGTGCCCAGTTCTCTCTCTCTCTCTCTCTCTCTCTCTCTCTCTCTCTCTCTCTCTCTCTCTCTCTCCTTCCTCCTTTGGCCAGGTCAGATGAAATGAGAATGAAGTTTAAATGTCAGCTGCTTCCCATTTTCCTCCTTGTTTGTGTAGATCCTACTTGCCCACCTTAATCATGTGAGATTATTTTCCCCAACTTTCCTTTCCCTTCTCTACCTTCCCCTAGTGTATTCCTCTTCCTCTTTTTTTTTTGCCATTTTCTATTAAGATCAGTTAGACAACAGAAACTTTCCTAGCAATTGTCTAGTCCGATTCCCCCATGACCTCTGATGCTGATAGGATTCAGAGGGGACAGATATCATTTTCTGATATATGAATGTTAGCAGTTTGTCCTTGTTTAGTCCCTTATGATTGTTCATTCATGTTTACCTTTTTATGTTTCTTTTTAGTCTTATGATTGAACTTCAAAGTTTCTGTGCCTCTTTGGTACTTTTATCTGAAATGTTTGGAAATACTTTACGTCATTAAAAATACATTTTTCCCTTTCAGGATTGTATTCAGTTTTGTGGGGTAAATTATTCTTGGCTCTAAGCCTATATCGTTTGCCTTCTGGAATATTATGTTCCATACTCTTTGCTCCTTTATAGTGGTGGTTATTAAATCATATATGATTATGATGCTTGGTACTTGAATTCTTTCTTTCTGACTGTTTGCAATATTTTTTTTTCTTGGTCTTGGAAGTTCTGGATTTTGGCTATAATGTTCCTGGGACTTTACATTTGAAATTTCTTTCGTGAAATAACCAGTTGATTCTTTTTATTTTGAATTCACCCCTTGGTTCCAAAATA
The DNA here is from genome assembly GCF_011100635.1 of Trichosurus vulpecula. Taxonomy (NCBI): domain Eukaryota; kingdom Metazoa; phylum Chordata; class Mammalia; order Diprotodontia; family Phalangeridae; genus Trichosurus; species Trichosurus vulpecula. The sequence continues at coordinate 45,756,951 of NC_050581.1, read as the reverse complement.
TTTAGGCTCTTTTTTTTAAACATTGTAACTTTCAGGTAGTCCAGTGATTCTTATATTTTTTCTCCTTGATTTGCTTTCCAGGTCATTTGTTTTTGCTTTGGGAATAGCTTACATTTTCTTCTGTATTTTCAGTCTTTTGATTTTATTTTAATATTTCTTGTTGTCTCATGGAGTCACTGGATTCTATTTGGTCCATTCTAATTTTTAAGGTGTTTTGTTGTTTGGGGAATGTTTTTTTTTCTCTCCTGTGCCAAACTCTTAATTTTCTTTCCAATTCTTTCTTACATAACCAGTATTTTTTTCCAATGTTAGCACTCATTTCACATGTAAAATTTTTTTTAAAAAACTCTAGAAGGCATTTTAATTGAATTGTACCCAAACTTTATGCGTGTGTGTATGCATGTGTGTGTGTGTGTGTGTGTGTGTGTGTGTGTGTGTAAGCGCATGCCAGTGATATGAGGTTTTTTTTTTCTTTTGAATCTTTGAAGATGTTTTGGAGTCATTCTTTCCTTCTAGATTTGTATCTTAAGTATCTCTATTATGATAAAAGCTTTTTGTAGTGGGGTTCTTCTTTTGATAGCTTATTTTACCAATCTACTTCCTGATTTTGCCCTTCATGTTAGGATTGGATTTTGGGCCTTTCTAGAGGGAAGTTCTGGGCTTGTCACTTTCTTGGTATATGGAATGCTGTTACACCAGGATTTCAGGGACATTTCATTCTGAAGACCTGCCAATCTTCAGTGTTTCCAAAGTAGTCAAATACATGGCAAAGTCTTATTTCTCCTCCCTTCTAGGGTTCTAAGGTTTTGAAGTTCCTGACCTGAGTTTGGGAATGGACATCAGCAGAGTGTTGCTGCACTTAGCTGCTATCAGCCAGCTGGGAAACTCTCTGGTTCAATGACAGAACTGTAGGCTTCCCTTTGGTCTAGAATTTCTTCCCCTTTATTCCCCTGCAGGAATTAGCCTGGACTAGAAGCTGTAATAGAGATGTGCTCTCCTCCTGGGGTTGGAATCAATTGGCTGTTGCTTGTTTCTGAACTTCCCTCTTACTTGGTACACAGGGCAGGGCCTATGACCATTCCTTACCCCAGGAGTAGGTCTCCTCTGTCCATCTGGATCTGTGACCTGGAACTGGGTAATGGGTAACAAAATTGCCCATTGGCATCTGTTTTTGTTAGTGCCCAGCTATGGTTTTGGGCCCTCCTGTTAGCCTGGTACACAGTCTCTTTTTTGGCTATGCATGTCCTGTTCATCTTGCCAGACTCCTTCCTCAGTGTCCATAATGTCTCTGCCTGTCTCCTTATGCTGATCTGGGATAGAAAAATATCTTTTTCTTGGTTTTCCCCATTAGTATGCAGTCTGATGCATTTTCTAGATCTGTTTGGAGGAGTTTTGGGGGTGGAGCCCACTGTCCTTCCTCTTCTTATGCCATCTCAGTCCTAATTATGGAATTTCAGAAATGCTACACTAGTTGGGTAAATTATTTAGGGACTAGGTGAACATACTGAAAGTTAGGGAGGGTCCTTATTAGTATCATATGATCATATATTTAGAAACGGAAGCAGCCATATAGTCTATTTAATTCAATTCCTTCATTTCAAAGATGAAGAAATTGAAGATCATAGAAGTTAAGTGTCTTGCCCAGAGTCACACAGCTTTGTGTATCTGAAATTGAATTTGAACTCAGATCTTCCTGATTCTAATTTATCTTCTGTACCATCTAATTCCCTTTAGACCTCTCTTAGATGTCAACATATAGAAGGCCACCTATACTGTTTGGGCATAAAGCTAACCCTGCCCACAAAGATCACTGACATTTTTCTTTCCTTCTTTCCTAAGATAGAGAATTTCAAAATAGTAGCTTCAGAGATTGGAAAATTCTATTTTGTCTTATTTGCCCTTTTAAAGGCTCTTAGTCTTGCTAAGTTTAAAGAGACTTCCACCCCACCCCCCATCTTTTTTCCTCAGTGGTAGATCTCAATACTACACAGAATTGCCTCATTTTCTCTCCATCATAAAGGGATGAGGATAATCACAATTAGGTTAGATTGTGCCTTCTCCAGGGCCAGTCACAGTTGGGTGACTCTATCAGGATTGAGCATTAGCAAGATATATGCTCCATTGTAAATGAGTTAATTGGAGGTAACTAAAGCATAAGGTTACAGTTTGTTTGGTGATTACTTAGACAGAAATAATAGTTAAGATTGAGCAAGTTTGCATAATGAGAGTGCCACAAAATCCTGTTACCTACTATTATTTTTATAATAGCTCAGGCTTCAAAGAGCAGAAGGCCAGTTTACCAGCCCGGAAAAATAAATCATAAAGGGCAGTTATTCTCTCATCTGAACCTCACTCACATCTCTCCTGCTGTGCTGGTCTCCTGTATGATGATGAGCATGAAATTCTCAAATCCCTTCCTTTGTTGCAAATTCTATTCCTGATGGAATGTCCTTCAAGGTAAAGGGAAGAGTCAGAAGGTATCAGGACCAGATGAAATGGATGCCAACTTTTTAAAAAAAAGTCATTTAAAAGTGAAGATTAAAAAGAAATCTTATTTTAAAGTTGTCTATGCAGGCCAGAAAAATGTATTTAACATAATATGCAAATACTTCTCAGAGAAAGCTAAGGGGATTTCTAGAAGCACATTACTCTAAAGTAGTCTTTCTGTGGGCAAGAGATTTCATAGAATAAAGCAGAACAGAACCAATAGAACATACACACACACACATGAATATATGTATGTGTATATATACATATATACATACACGTACATACACACACATACACATATACACACGCTCTTTGCAAATAGGGATTGCTTCATATATTATTTTTATATGTTTAGTGCCTAGTGCATGGCATAAGGTGCTTAATAAATACTTGTTGATGGAGAGAACTTTTAGAATGGAAGGGGCATCACAGATCATTCAAGTTAACCTCCCCCCCATTTTACAGATGAGGCAACTGGGAACTGAAATGATTATGGTCATACAGCTAGCTAGTAGCAGAGTTGGGACCATCATTCAGTCTTCATGGCAAGCAAGGTAGTACAATAAGAAAGAGCTCTGGATTTAAGGTCCAGACCTGAGTTTAATCCTTCCTTCTGTCATCTACTGACCTGTGTGACCTTGGGCAAGACACTTCTTTCAGCTTCAGTTTCCATTTATAAAATGAGAGAGTTGGATTAGATGACCTCTAAAGCCACTTCCAGTTATAATTCTATGATCTTATGATTCCTTATTCAGTTCTCTCTCCAGTATACCACACTGCATGCACTTTAAGCTAAAAAAAAATTCTGGCCTCCTTCCCAAAACCCAAGCCCTTTATTTTTTCCTAACCAGAAAGTAAATAGTTTAACCCAGCTTTCATCAAGAAAGTTGGAGTCACATTTTTCAATTTGGCAAAAGAATGGTTCCTATTGGCTGAATAATGTTGTTCAGATGGTAGTAACATGGTCTAATGTGAGTTTTGGCAGCCTTTGTTCTGATTTTCTCTAGCACATGAGCATAACACCTACCACCCACCACCCTGATGCTTATCTGAGCCGTGGCCACTAGTTTGTCAAAAGCTAGTTCGAGATAAGAATTTCCTGATCTCTTTTTCTTCTGCCCAATTTCAGAAAAGGGTTAGAAACCACACGCCAACCAGTGAAATTGTTCAGGAAGTTTGGAAGTTAGGAGTTGTGGTTTATAGTCCTATCTTTGCCACTTAGAGATCACATGATCTTGGGCAAGGCATTTAACCTGTGTCTATTCCATAATTTGTCCAAATGGGAATAATAAGGCATGCCCTACCTATCTCATTGCGAGGCAATGAAGACTAAGTGAGATGACAGAAGTAAACTGCTTTCAAAGCGTGTACATGCCAGTATCCGCTTGATATACAACTAATTAGTCAGCAAATACTTAAGAAATACCTGCTGTATGCAGAGCACTGCTCTAAGTTCAGGGGGATGTTGATGAAGAGAACTCAGAATGGAAGTGGCATCAAAGATTCTCCAATTTAACCCCCTCATTTTATAGAGAAGGCAACTGAGAATCGAAATGATCATGGTAACACAGCTTGCTAGTAGAAGAGTTAAGACCAGTATTTAGTCCTCATGGGAGGCAAAGTGGTGCAGAGAAAAAAAGCTCTGGATTTAAGGGTCAAATCCTGAGTTCAAACCTTGCCTCTGACATCTAAAATAAAAAAAAAAATCAGGCGGAGCCAAGATGGCGGCTGGAAAGCAGTGAGCTCCCTGCTGAGTCCCTCCAAAAGCCTATAAAAAATGGCTCTGAACCAATTCTAGAACTGCAGAACCCACAAAACAGCAGAGGGAAGCAGGGCCCCAGCCCAGGACAGCCTGGATGGTCTCTGGGTGAGGTTTATCCCACACGGAGCTGGGAGCTGGGAGCAGAGCAGAGCAGAGTCCAGCGTGAGCTGCTTGGACCAACCAGACCAGGAGCCGGGCGGAGTGGCGCCCTGAATCAGTGAGGTGCAGCAGTTACCAGACTTCTCAACCCACAAACACCAAAGACAGCGGAGATGGTTAGTGGGAAAAGCTGCAGGAGTGGAAGGAGTTCACAGTTCGGCCACTGCCCCCGGGGCAGCGGAGGTGGGGCAGCTACAGCTGCTGTTGCTGTTGCTTCCAGCCCCAGGCCTACCTGGTGGGAGGAATTAAGTGGCGGATCAGAGCAGGAGTGCACAGCCTGCTGAAGATCTAAGCCCAGTCCACCTTGGGGGTTCTTGGGGAAGGAGGAGTGCTGGTGTGGCAGAGCTGGCGCATCCCCCCTAAATGTGGAACATAGAACTCTTTAGTCTACAAGCAGTCATACCCCGCTGAAAAACACAAGGGTCAAGTTAGTTGGTTGGGAATATGGCCAGGCAGTGAAAACACACCCAGATTCAGTCTCAGACTTTGGATTCTTTCTTTGGTGACAAAGAAGACCAAAACATACAGCCTAAAGAAGACAACAAAGTCATAGAGCCTACACCAGAAGCCTCCAAGAAAAACATGAACTGGTCCCAGGCCATGGAAGAGCTCAAAAAGGATTTGGAAAAGCAAGTTAGAGAAGTAGAGGAAAAATTGGGAAGAGAAATGAGAAGGATGCGAGAAAACCATGAAAAACAAGTCAATGACTTGCTAAAGGAGACCCAAAAAAAATACTGAAAAATACACTGAAGAAAACAACACCTTAAAAAACAGACAAATGTCTGTTGGCAAAAGAGCTCCAAAAAGCCAATGAGGAGAAGAATGCCTTGAAAGGCAGAATTAGCCAAATGGAAAAGGAGGTCCAATGGACCACTGAAGAAAATACTACTTTAAAAATTAGATTGGAGCAAGTGGAAGCTAATGACTTTATGAGAAATCAAGATATTATAAAACAGAACCAAAGGAATGAAAAAATGGAAGACAATGTCAAATATCTCATCGGAAAAACCACTGACCTGGAAAATAGATCCAGGAGAGATAATTTAAAAATTATTGGACTGCCTGAAAGCCATGATCAAAAAAAGAGCCTAGATATCATCTTTCAAGAAATTATCAAAGAGAACTGCCCTGATATTCTAGAGCTACAGGGCAAAATAGAAATTGAAAGAATCCACCGATTGCCTCCTCAAATAGATCCCAAAAAGAAATCTCCTAGGAATATTGTTGCCAAATTCCAGAGATCCCAGATCAGGAGAAAATACCGCGAGCAGCCAGAAAGAAACAATTTGAGTATTGTGGAAACACAATTAGAATAATCCAAGATCTGGCAGCTTCTACATTAAGAGATCGAATGGCTTGGAATATGATGTTCCAGAGGTCAATGGAGCTAGGATTAAAACCTAGAATCACCTACCCAACAAAACTGAGTATCATGCTCCAAGGCAAAATATGGATTTTCAATAAATAGAGGAGTTTCAAGCTTTCTCAGTGAAAAGACCAGAGCTGAATAGAAAATTTGACTTTCAAACACAAGAATCAAGAGAAGCATGAAAGGTAAACAAGAAAGAGAAATCATAAGGGACTTACTAAAGTTGAACTGTTTTGTTTACATTCCTACATAGAAAGATGATGTGTATGATTCATGAGACCTCAATGTCATAGTAGCTGAAAGGAATATGCATATATATATATATATATATATTATGTATATATATGTAAGTGAATGTGCATGTATGTATATATGTATGTACATATATATATATATATTTATATATATATATATATATATATATATATATATATATATAGAGAGAGAGAGAGAGAGAGAGAGGACACAGGGTGAGTTGAAGATGAAGGGAAGATATCTAAAAGAAATAAAATCAAATTAAGGGATGAGAGAGGAATATATTGAGAGAGGGAGATAGGGAGAGATAGAATGGGGTGGATTATCTTGCATAAAGGTGGCAAGAGGAAGGAGTTCTCTGGGAGGAGGGGAGAGGGCAGGTGAGGGGGGAATGAGTGAATCTTGCTCTCATCAAATTTGGCCTGAGGAGGGAATACCATACATACTTAATTGGGTATCTTACCCCACAGGAAAGAAGAGGGAAGAAGATAAAAAAAAGGAGGGGATGATGGAGGGAAGGGCAGATGGGGTTGGAGGTAATCAAAAACAAACACTTTGGAAAGGGGACAGGGTCAAGGGAGAAAATTCAATAAAGGGGGATGGGTTGGGAAGGAGCAAAATATAGTTAGTATTTCACAACATGAGTATTGTGGAAGGGTTATACATAATGATACACATGTGGCCTATGTTGAATTGCTTGACTTCTTAGGGAGGGTGGGTGGGAAGGGAAGAGGGGAGAGAATTTGGAACTCAAAGTTTTAAAAACAGATGTTCAAAAACAAAAAAAAAAAGTTTTTGCATGCAACTAGAAAATAAGATACACAGGCAATGGGGCATAGAAATTTATCTTGCCCTACAAGAAAGGAAGGGAAAAGGGGATGGGAGGGGAGGGGGGTGACAGAAGGGAGGACTGACTGGGAAACAGGGCAACCAGAATATACGTCATCTTGGAGTGGGGGGAGGGTAGAAATGGGGAGAAAATTTGTAATTCAAACTCTTGTGAAAATCAATGCTGAAAACTAAATATGTTAAATAAATAAATTAAATACTGTTCATTATTAAAAAAAATAAAAATAAAATAAAAAAAATCAAAACATGGTTCCTACTTTTGAGATGTTTACTATCTAGCAAGGGGATAAGATATTGACAGAGATAGCTACCATACGCAATATTACATAGTTAAGTGCATTGGAAAGATGAAAAAAATAGTTCTATGTGAGGGTTGAAAGGGAAGACCCTTTACACAAGACAGCATTTGAAATGGTCTCTAAAGAGTGAGTAGGATTTCATCAGGATGGACATTTGAGGCACAAGGAACAGCATAAACAAAGGAATGGAGGTGTGGGAACTAAGTTAATTCTTAGGGTACAGTGAGCTGTTCAGTTTGACTTGGATGTAAAGTGCATGATGAGAGCAGTATGATATAAAATTGGGAATATAAATTCACATCATTGAATGCCAGACATAAATGAGTTTTTCAATGTTTCTTGGGAAGCAATTAGGAGCTACTGGAGATTTTTGAGCAAAGGAGTGACCTTTTCATGTCTACCTACAAGGAAGATTATCCTGGCTATGGGGTGAAGCATGGATTGAAGGTGCGAAGACCTATAAGGAGGCTAATTTGAATGTCTAGATGCTGGGTAATCAGGGCCTGAACTAAGATAGTGAAACTGAGAATTGAGAGGAACAAATAAGTGTCAGTGTTGTTGAGTAGTTGGAATATAAAGGAAATCACAAAAAGTCAGGAAGGGAGAAGAATGAAAATAATGCTGAGGTCCCACACTTGGCAATGAAAGAATGAATAAACAAAAAGAAATTTTATTAAATGTTAGTTACATGCAAAGGACTATGTTAAGCAGGAGAGATATAAACAGAAAAGTGAGACAGTCTCTACTCCCAAGAAACTCATATTCTAATGGGGGCCATCCTTCAGTTAAATTCAAATCACTTACATGTCATGGCATCACTCCCCGCCCCCCTCCCCAATATTGCAGTCCTCTTCAAGAGCAAAGGACAAACAGCAGCAAGAGTAATTCTAATGGGCAAGAGGACATATATGGAAAATTTTAGATGTAAATCAGATAGAAAGGTCCCATAGTCCTTAGGGTATAATGGCAAAACACATGGTAAAGCCTTCTTCTTTGAGGTATTTTCCACTGATAGGATCATATCAGACAGTGTCAATGACTTTGGTGTATTCCCACTCCCCCACCCCCAATTCTTCGAAAGCTATGGATATAACACTTGGAGGAGCCATCGGAAGACTCTATCCCTACTGGAGTTACTTTCAAGGATGATGGCTACAAAATGCTGGGCTGGAAGCATTACTATTCCCAGAGCTCATGGGTTCAGGGTCCTGATCTGTCTTCACTGAGTTCTGATGGAAGATGGTGGTCAAAATGGTGGTGGTGGTTTGCCTTGCCTGACACATTACCTCCTGTTTCTCCCTCCCAGGGTGATTTACAACTTCAGCTAAACTGGCTCAATTGCTTTGTGGGTATCAATTGTTTGGCAGTTGGTAGAAGTGATTGACCCTTTCTCCACAGGAATTGTTTCCACAACACACAGGAGAGACCAGATGGGTGGTAGTAGACAGAAATAGAGATGTGAGGAGGAGGATCATGATTAGGAAGAAATAGAATGAGTTCTGTTTTGGCCATATTGAGTTTGTGATGCCAGGTGCATCTAAATGGAGATGAGCTATAGGCAGTTAGAAGAGAGGACAAGACTAGAGAAACAAATCTGGGAGCCATCTATGTAAATGTCATCATTGAAGACATGTATCAGTAAGGCAAGATTCATGATATCGGTGGTGACCATGAATATGCCTGTATGGTCCAGAATTGCCAAGTATAAGAGACTCTCTGTATAGAAGGCAGAAGAAGAAAAACACTAATTCAGACACCAGAGGATCAAATCTCAAAACCAATAACCCCGATTCAACACAGCAGTAATTATACCCCCAAACCAGTAAGTCCACTTCAATGTAACAGGAAGGAGATTAAAACGCAATACCACAGCAAAGAGCCAAGCCATCCTGTAACCTTCCCTTGTTCTAGGGACTTCATGTAAACACTCACTCATGAATCCTAACTGTCTGCTTGCCTGCGTCCTCTCCTCCTACAATTTTGAAAGCACTAGCAGTTCTTAGAGCCCCTCCATCTCTCTCTGTGTCTCATCATCTCTCTGTCTCTTCCAGTTCTTTGTCTTTCTTGAAGTTCTCTCCTCTTCTCACAGTTCTGTCTTCTTTGCAGCCCTCTCTACTCTGAATTTAATGGCTACCCACAGGGTACATATATCCTGTCTAGGACCCTGGAGCTTAGCACCTAGTGGCAAAAGGGTGTGGGCCTGCCTACAAACAAGCCTCACCTAATCAAGCTTCCCTTAACTAGTTCCACTTGAGGCCTATTGAATGGGCAGGGAAGATCTTTGATCACATTAGCACCACAACGTGTTAGTGAAGAAAACTGTCAAAAGAGAGAATAAGTAAAGACAAAATGAATAAACCTGTGGGGAACACCTTCACTAAGGATCTCAGAAGAAGAAGATAGGACAAATGAAAGAGACAGAGAAATAGAGTTTGAAGAGTCAGGAGAAAACCAGGAGTAGCATCACTGAAGATGAGAGAGGATTGAGTACTCATTTGGTCAAGTGGTAAACAATATTAAAAGCTGTGGAGAGGTCAAAGATAATGGCTACTAAAATAAAGATCATTGGATTTGGTGATTAGAAAGTTATTAGTGACCATAAAGAAAGAAGTTTTAATATTATGGCAGGAATTAAGTCCAATTGCAAGGGGTTGAGGTAAAGTCAGCAGTGACGATGTGGAGGCAATGGGCATAGAAAACTTTTTCAAGAAGTTCAGCAGTAAAGGTGAATAGAGAGATAGGATGGTAGTTGGATGGATTTGGAGAATGAAAAGAAACTTTTTTTTGGTAATTGGGAAATATGAGCACATTTGTCATTAGACAGAAAAGAGCCAATGTTAAGAGACTGAAGAAGTGTAAGAGAGTTAGGACAATTGCTAAAACAAGTCCCAGAGGAAGTAAACTGGAATGAGATTAAGGAAAGAGATAAAGGGATTATCCTTAGTGAGTTGTGGGGCTATTTCTTCTTCCGGAACTAGAAGAAGAGAATGTAATGCTTCTACTGAAGTTTTATGTAATGGAATAGGAATGGAGCAGGGCTAAAGAGGTTATTTGTGTGACTTCAGTCCTCTCAGTAAAGTTGGAAGCTAGTTAATTTGTTTTGAGTGTAGAGAATGAGACTTGGGTGATGATGAGAGGAGAGAAGAAAAGAATTGGAACAACTTTGAAGAATAAGATAGGGAAGTCATGGTTCAGTAGAAGGAACATGCAGCAACAGCGAGGAACCAGATAAATTATGTACCCTGAATATGTGGTGAGTGAAATCAACATGATTTTATGATTTTTTTTCAATTGATGCTTTTCATTCCTAGAAGAGTAGAGAGATGGGATGGTAGTGATGAAGATTTGGAAATTAGGAGTCATGGAAGGTCATGGGTTCAGTGGATTCTAAGATAGTAACTAATGAGACACCAAATAAAGGCAGCTAGGTGGACTAATGGTTAGAGTCCTGGGCCTGGAACCTATGTTCAAATACAGCCTCAGAGCCACTTAACCTTTCTGTGCCTCAGTGTCCTAATCTGTAAAATGGGAATAATAATAGTCTACCTTCCAGGGGATAAAATGAGATAACAATTGTAAAATACTTTGCAAACCTTCAAATTATATATAAATGTAAACTATTACTATTGAAACTTCAAACCATGGCATCAACCCTTTGTATGGAAGCAAGTGAAACCAAGAAGGATGAGTTAGAATAGGAGAACAAGAAAGCTTCATTGGAAAGAAAGAAAGAAAGTTGTTGGAAAGGAGAACTTCAAAATTCTGAAACTTGAATGGGGGCACTATACTTGTAATCAGGAAAACCTAGGTTCAAATCCCACCTAAAACACTTACTAGCTCTGTGACACAGAGCTTATCATTCAACTTCTCCATACTTTAGTTTCTTTCTCAGTAAAATGAGGGAAATGGACTCAAAATTCTCTTCTCTTTCTAAATCCATGATCCTATGTGGTGTACTTTCCAACAATGAGATCTAAGGTATTATCATAGCCACATGGCTGAAGTGAGAGTGGAGTAGGAGATCATTGGAACTGAGGATTCTGAAGATTTTTGTAGTCAAGTTGCCTGAGAAATTATCAGTGTGAATATTGGAGTTCTCAAGGAGGTTGGCAGGACATGGGGTAAAGGGAACAACTATGAGTCAAATATTATCATCATTCAAAATGTTGTTACAGGAGATAAGGAGGAAGTATGGGACTAAACTAACCATGAGGTCAAAACCACATTGTGGTAAAATCCTGGTAGATATTAGTTGTATTACACAGTGGATTGGCCTAGACATGGGTATATTGAATTGAAATAAATTTGAGGAGGAATGAGGGTGATTATAATAGAGGCAAAGGTTCAGTAGAAAGTAGTATGGACAATTATGGTATTAATGTGATTAAAGATATTCTCTGCCCATTCAATAGGCCCTTTACTTACACCCTTTACTTACAAGGTTGGAAGCCCTCGGCCCACACCCTTTCACTAACTAGGCATGAGCCCTCAAGGCCCTAAGAAGAGGTGCTAAGATTAGAACAAATTGTATGTGCACTGAGTTCTAGCCAATCAGATGTGCATGAATTCAGCCACTCAGAGACCTGAGTTCTAGCCAATCAGATGCTGGCTAGGACAGTATAAAAGGAGGGCCCAGAGTGTGAGAGCAGCAGGATTGAGAAGGAGAATTGAGAAGCAGATATCAAGAAGACATTGAGGTAGCAGACATCAAGAGAGCATTGAAGAGCAGATATTGAGGGAGAGCTGGCATTGAGAGAGACCAGAATGGAGAGTGTCGACAAGAGAGTTGCAGAGATCAAAGAACTAAGAATCTACAGCATCGAGAAATTGGAGAACTGAGAATCTAGAGAATCCAGGAGACTGAAAGGACCCTGTGAACTGCAAGGGCTTTCAGAACTTCGGGAAAGGACGCAGGAAAGCAGACAGTTAGGATTCATGAGTGATTGTTTATGGGAAGGCCCTAGCAGAGAGGCAAATTACAGGATGACTTGGTTCCTTGCTCTAATACTGTTACGATTTCCTTGTTGCTACATTGAGGTGGGCTTATTAATTTTGAAATATAATTACTGCTGTATTGAATTAGAGTCATTGGTCTTAGGACTAGATCCTCTGGTGTCTAAATAAATGTTATACTTCCTTGGCCTTCTACCTAGAGAGTTTTTCATACTTTGTGATTCCAAACCATACAGGCATGTTCATGGTCATCCTCTAGGTCATGAATCTTGTCTTATTGATACAACAATATGGCCATCCTATGGGTACATGAGGCTGTGAGAAAAGGGCACTGAACAATGAGGATTGTCTGGTATAGACCTCTGGTAAAGAAAACAAAAAGTCACTTAACTTCTCTGTGACACTATTTCTTAAAGTATAAAAAAGAGGATTGGATATGATAGATCCAATTGATCTTCTAAGATCTATCCTTGCTTTATAATCTATGATCTTATGTTCTCTGCTATATATTAGACTAAGATTTAGGAGACAGCATTGAATTTTTAAAAATTTTTACAATAGTCAAGTTGTAAAGAAGAACCATAGCCAATAGAATGAACCATGAGAAAGAAGAAACAAAACAGAAACAAAAACAAACAAAAAAAGAGAGCAAATAGTTTGTTTCAATTTGCGTTCAGACTCTGTAATTCTTTCTCTGGATGTGAATCACTTTTTCCATTATGAGTCTTTTGGAGTTGTCTTAGAACCTTGCATTGCTGAGAAGAGCCAGGTCTATCAAAGTTAGTCATCAGAGATATCGTGTGTCAGTAATCATGTATAATGTTCTCCTGATTCTACTTCCCTCACTCAGAAACAGATCATATAAAGCTTTCCAGGTTATTATGAAGTCTGTCTGCTCCTCATTTCTTATAGCACAATAGTATTCCATTACATTCATATACCACAACTTGTTTAGCCATTCCCCAATTTATGGGCATTCCCTTGATTTCTAATTCTTTGCTACCACAAAAAGAGCTGCTGTAAATATTTTTAAACATATGGGTCCTTTTCCCACTTGTATAATTTCTTAGGGATACAGCCCTAGAAGTGATATTGCTGGGTCAAAGGGTATGAACATATCTATAGCCCTTTGGGCATAGTTCCAAACTGCTCTCCAAAATGGCTGGATCAGCTCACAACTCCACCAGCAATGCAACAATGTTCCAATTTCCCCACATCCTTTCCAGCATTTATCATTTTCCTGTTTTGTTATTTTAGCCAATCTGACAGGAGAGATGTGGTATCTGAGAGTTGTTTTGATTTGCATTTCTCTAATCAGTAGTGATCCAGAGCATTTTTTCATATGCCTATAGATAGCTTTAATTTCTTCTTCTGAAAACTGCCTGTTCATATCCTTTGACCATTTCTCAATTGGGGAATGGCTTGTATTCCTATATATTTGGCTCAGTTCCCTGTATATTTTAGAAATGAGGCCTTTATCAGAGATACTAGTTGCAAAGATTTTCTCCCAATTTTCTGCTTCCCTCCTAATTCTTGTTGCATTGGCTTTTTTTGTACAAAAACATTTCAATTTGACATAATCAAAATTATCCATTTTGCATTTTGTAATGCTCTCTATCTCTTGTTGGGTCATGAATTCTTTACTTTTCCATAAATCTGATAAGTAAACTATTCCTTGCTTTCCCAAATTACTTAGAGTATCAGCTTTTACTCCTAAATCATGAACCCATTTTGACTTTATTTTGGTATATGGTGTAAGATATTGGTCTATGCCCAGTTTTTGCCCTACCATTTTCCAATTTTCCCAACAGTTTTTGTGAAATAGTGAATTATTAGCCCAGAAGCTGGCCTCTTTGGGTTTATCAAAGAGTAGATTGCTAAACTTGTTGATTTCTCCTACTTGTGTACCTATCCTATTCCACTGATCCACACCCCTATTTCTTAACCAGTACCAGGCAGTTTTGATGACTGCTGCTGTGTAGTACAGTTTAATATCTGGTGTGGCTAAGCCACCTTCTCTAGCATGTCTTTTCATTAATACCCTAGATACTCTAGACCTCTTGTTTTTCCAAATGAATTTTGTTATTATTTTCCATCATGAGTCCTTTGGAAATATTTTAGATCCTTGTGTTGCTGAGATCAGCTAAGTCTGACAAAATCAGTCCTCATGCACTATGGCTGTTACTGTGCACAATATTCTCCTGGTTCTGCTCACTTCATTCAGCATCAGTTCATATAAGTCTTTCCAGGTTTTTCTGAAGTCTGCTTGTTCATCATTTCTTACAGCACAATAATATCCCATTACATTCATATACCACAACTTGTTCAGCCATTCCCCAACTGATGGGCATCCCCTCAATTTCCAGTTCTTGGCTACCACAAAAGAGCTGCTATAAATATTTTTGTACATGTGGAGTAAGTTGGTTTTTGGTGGAGGAATTTGAGAGCATCTCCACAATCATAGTCCCTCACTTCTGCAAAGAGGGGAGGAAACTACCCTCTCACATCACTTCTTTGGGGTGAAGCTTGGTCATGATGATTTTACAGCTTTCAGTTCCGACTGTACTGCTAAGGCCGTTACTTATATTGTAGTCATTGTGAAGTTACTTTGCCTTCTCATGTTTATTTATATTTATCATATTCATTGTTTCTTAGAGTATAGTGTTATTCTATCACATTATGCACCACAATTTGTTTAGCCATTTCCTAACTGATGACGCTTTGCTTCCCATTCTTTGCTACTACAAAAGGTCCTTAAATATTCTGGCTCTTAGAGATGGGTCCTACCTTTGTAATTATTGACCTCCTTGGGGTATATGTCTAGTGCCCTTCATTTATTCTAACACAATTGATTTTCCATTTCTTAGGAGAACAGGAACACAAAGGCACAAGTACAATTCCTCCCAAATAACCCCTTTATTGGATTTCTCTTGATATGGATATAGAAGAAGACAGAAATAAGAAGCACAATATTAGAGCGTGTGTATTTCTTTGTGTGTGTCTTTAAAGGCAAACTGCTCATTTGGGTCCTCATTAGGAACCATTCTTTTGTTTTGGACCTAGCCTAGGATTTTAGTGGCATAGAAAGCTCCCAGTGAGGAAACTTCCGTTACCAAGGTAAGCAGATTTGGTGTCTACTTCGTATTTTAGAGTCCTAGAGGGTTGACCAGAGCATTATAACTAGCCAAGGTCACACAGGCAATAGGCAGAAATAAGCCCAGGTCCTCATGACTCTGAGACTCACTCTCTATTGTTTATATTATTCTGTCTCTCATTTTTTTCTCCTCATCAAGAATTGATCCACCAGGACACGAAATGAAAGAAAGATGTTTGGGTAGCTTCGTAGACTCCCGGATCTAGGTTTAAAAGGAACCATAGAAGTTATCTAATCCAAACTCCTCATGAGGGAACTGAAGGACAGTAAGGTAAAATGACTTGCCCAAGATCATACATGTAGGAAGTGACAGAGCTGGGATTTAATCAATGATATTGTGATTCCAGATTTAGTAGTATTTCCATGCTTGTATGCTGAGTAATGCAGTGGGTAGAGTACTGGGCCTAGAGTCAGAAAGACCCGAGTTCAGATCTAGCCTCAGATATTTATCAGCTGTATGGCCCAAGGCTAGCTACTTGTCCTCTGTCTGCTTCACTTCCCTCACTTGTAAAAATCAGCATAATACTAGCACCTAATTCTCAGGATTGTTGTGAGAATCAAATTAACTAATATTTATTAAGCACTTTTCAAACCTTAAAACACCATGCAGATTCTAGCTCTTACTACTATTATTATGCTGCTTCCCTCTTTTTCTTGTTAAAGGAAAAATCAACAGCACATGTAAACACATTGCAAACGTTAAAGCAATATATAAATGCTAGCTGTAGGTATTGGTGGGCCTTATGCATCTCATATTGCTGCCATTTTTAAATTTCTTTTGGAGGGGGGAAGACAGGGCAATTGGGGTTAAGTGACTTGCCCAAGGTCACATAGCTAGTAAGTGTGTCAAGTTTCTGAGGCTGGATTTGAACCCAGTTCCTCCTGACTCCATGGCTGGTGCTCTACTCACTTTGCCACCTAGTCGCCCCCATATCATCCCCATTTTACCTCAGAATTATCTTATTTTTTTACCTAGATCTTTGTGAGTTTGTGAGAGTTTTGTTTTTTGGTAGTGTGAGAAACAAAAGAGGGAATTCTGTTTCCACGGGATTAAAAATTCTCCCAGCTTTGAGTGATAACAGAATGTAAGTCAGAGGTGACTGGTTCTAATCAGAGCTATGACCTAGCAGAACCAGGCTTATGATCAGAAGCTCCTTGTCAGAAGCTGTTTGAGGGGGAACCTATCAGGGACGAGAACATGAAGTAGGAGGTTCAGGAGGTTGTATCTAGCCAATGGAGAGCAAGGGAGGGGGATTTGAATCAGGATGGTTATAAAAGAGTTTGTAATTGTCTTGAGAGTGTGCTTCCACTTGGCCCTTTTTCACAAGGGGTTAGAGGCCAAGTCACCCCTCAGATAATGACGTGAAATAAAAATCTTTTTTTCTAAATTCACTCATGGTCAGGTGGAATTCTTGGTAAGATGACTGTTTCTAACAGTGGGGAGGGTTCTAAATTTTTGGAAGTGCTTAAAATGGCCTACCAATTGCTTCAATCATAAATATATTGATTGCGTGTGAGAAGATGCTGGCTTGCTTTTCCACTTGTTTTCCACTTGTTTTCTTGCCTTGAACACAGCTAGGTAAATTTTTCTTCCACATTTTTGGCCATTAATTTGGCATCAGAACCACTCAACTTGTAGAAGAAAAATTTTAAAGGCTATCATTTCTAGAGAACCTCAATTTTCAGTTTGTATTATAGTGACTCGAAGAAAATCATTCATGACTGATAACCAACTTGAGTCTCACCTCCCAGAAAATTCCCACGCTCTGAATTGATTTGGCTGTGACATTGTGACTCAGCAGCATTTAGGGTTATCTAGAAGATGGACCCCAGGAAGTTATGGCTCTGTGTTTCTATTTTTGTTTTCCTCTTTTCACCCCTATTCTGAGTTAAGGAAATAGGAATACACTTTTCTGTTACCGAGGCTTCAGAGACTGGTATTCAATCAATTGATGTATACTGAGCATACCATTGTTTTAGATAGTGAAGGAGGACGTAAGAGAAATGTAAGATCTGATCTCTACCCTTCAAGAGTTTACCACTTGAATGGGAAGGCAGCAAACACACACATACTAAGAGAATTATTATTAATAACAAATTATTAATATTGGGATTCAGGGTTTTTTCTCTTTTTAACTTCTTCATTCAAAGCTGCCCTTGAAGCTCAAGCAGTCTCTGAAGGACATGTCTGACAATGAGATTTGCCTAACCCTTGGGGAAATATTCTCCTCAATCTTGGGCAGGAGCCCACCCAATTAGAAGAGTCCTGAGGTCCTTTCTTGAACTAAACTGCCAACAATTCAAACTCTACTGCGGAGTGTGCAGCTACGATGGGCTGGCTATGTTGTCAGGATGCCAAATGTATGCTCACCTAAAAGACTACTTTATGGAGAGCTCACACAGGACAAGTGCTCAAATGGTGGTCAGAAGAAGTGATACAAGAACACTCTCAAGATCTCTCTTAAGAATTTTAGAATTGGGGGACACAGCCAAGATGGTGGCTGGAAAGCAGGGACTTGCTTAAGCTCCCCGCCCCAAATCCCTCCAAACACCTGTAAAAAATGGCTCTGAATGAATTCTAGTGCTACAGAACCCACAAAATAGCAGAGGGAAACGGGTCTCCAGCCCAGAAGAGCCTGGATGGTCACCAGGAAGGGTCTATTGCATGGTGCTGAGAGTGGAGGGCCAGACCAGACCCTGAGTCAGCCAGCCAGAACAGGCCTTGGGGCCATGAAACAGTGTGCTGTGGCAGTTACCAGACTTCTCAACCCACAAAGGAACAGGTTAGAGGGAAACTGCAGGATCGAGTTCAGAGTGGTCTGGCTGCCAACTCTGGGGGTGGAGGAAGTGGCGCAGCAGTGGCCATAGCAGCAGCAGGAAGCTCCTGAGGCTGCTTCCAGAGTGTCAGCTGCTTCCAAAGTCCCTGGCTCGTGTGAAATCTAGCAGCAGATCACAGTGGGAGTACAAGGAGCACTTAGTGGGCACAAAGACAGATTCTCTTGCTGTGCCCTGCTCGGATCTGTATTGTAGTCCTGGTTGGCGGTTCTTGGGTGAGGAGGAGTGCTGCTGTGATAGAGCCTGGGATGATGGTGGAGTAGAAGTAGCTCTGAAAACAGCAGTGCTTGGATCCTAAAGCCTGGGACAAAGTATTCTCTACCCTACAAGCAGTCATATCCTGACAAAAAGCTCCAGGGTCAAGTAGTTGGCTGGGAACATGAACAGGCAGTGAAAATGAACTCAGACTCAAATTCAAACTCTAGATTCCTTTTTTTGGTGACAAAGAAGATCTAAACATACAGCCAGAAGAAGTCAACAAAGTCAAAGAGCCTACGTCAAAAGCCTCCAAGAAAAATATGAATTGGTCTTAAGTCATGGAAGAGTTCTAAAAGGATTTAGAAAAGCAAGTAAGAGAAGTAGAGGAAAATTTGGGAAGAGAAATGAGAGTAACTCAAGAAAACCATGAAAAACAAGTCAATAACTTGCTAAAGGAGACCCAAAAAAATACTGAAGAAAATAACACCTTAAAGAATAGACTACCCCAAATGTCAAAAGAGCTCCAAAAAGCCAATGAGGAGAAGAATGCCTTCGAAGGCAGAATTAACCAAATGGAAAAGGAGGTCCAAAAGACCACTGAAGAAAATACTGCCTTAAAAATTAGATTGGAGCAAGTGGAAGCTAGTGACTCTATGAGAAATCAAGATATTATAAAAAGAACCAAAGGAATGAAAAAATGGACGATAATGTGAAATATCTCATTGGAAAAACCACTGACCTAAAGAATAGATCCAGGAGAGATAATTTAAAAATTATTGGACTACCTGAAAGCCATGATCAAAAAAAGAGCCTAGATGTCATCTTTCAAGAAATGATCAAGGAGAGTTGCCCTGATATTCTAGAGTCAGAGGGTTAAATAGAGATTGAAAGAATCCACTGATCGCCTCCTCAAAAAGATACCAAAAAGAAAACTCCTAGGAATATTGTTGCCAAATTCCAGAGCTCCCAGATCAAGGAGAAAATACTGCAAGCAGCCAGAAAGAAACAATTTGAGTATTGTGGAAACACAATCAGGATAATACAAGATCTAGCAGCTTCTACATGAAAGGATGGAAGGGCTTAGAATATGATATTCCAGAGGTCAAAGGAGCTAGGACTAAAACCAAGAATCACCTACCCAGCAAAACTGAGTATCATGCTCCAAGGCAAAATATGGATTTTCAACAAAATAGAGGACTTTCAAGCTTTCTCAATGAAAAGACCAGAGCTGAATAGAAAATTCAGCTTTCAAATACAAGAATCAAAAGAAGCATGAAAAGGTAAACAAGAAAGAGAATTCATAAGGGACTTACTAAAGTTGAACTGTTATATTTACATTTCCATGTGGAAAGATGATCTGTGTAATTCATGAGACATTTCTCAGTATTAGGGGAGTTGAAGGGAATATAGACAGAGGGCACAGGATGATTTGAATATGAAGGGACAACATCTAAAAAAAGGAAATAAATTTAAGGGGTGAGAGAGGAATATATTGAGAGAGGGAGAAAGGGAGAGATAGAATGGGGTAAATTATCCCACATAAAAGTGGCAAGAAAAAGCAGTTCTGTTGGAAGGGAAGAGAGGAGCAGGTGAGGGGGAATGAGTGAATCTTGCTCTCATTGGATTTGACTTGAGGAGGGAATAATATACACACTGAATTGGGTATCTTATTCCATGGGAAAGTAATGGGAAGGGGATAAAAAGGGGGGATGATAGAAGGGAGGGCAGATAGGCGGAGGAGGTAATCAAAAGCAAACACCTTTGAAAAGGGACAGGGTCAAGGGAGAAAATTGAATAAAGGGGGACAGGATAGGATGGAAGGAAATATAGTTAGTCTTTCACAACATGAGTATTGTGGAAGTGTTTTACATAATGATACATATGTGATCTATGTTGAATTGCTTGCCTTCCTAGGGAGGGTGGGTGGGAAGGGAAGAGGGAACTGAAAGTTTTAAAAGCAGATGCTTAAAAAAAGAAAAAAAAGTTGTTTTTTTTTGCATGCAACTGGGAAACAAGATATATAGGGAATGGGGCATAGAAATCTATCTTGCCCTACAAGAAAGTAAGGAGAAAAGGGATGGGGTAGGGGGAGTGGGTGAAAGAGGGGAGGGCTGACTGGGGAACGAGGCAATCAGAATATATGCCATCTTGGAATGTGGGGGAGGGTAGAAATGGGGAGAAAATTTGTAACTCAAAATCTTGTGAAAATCAATGTTGAAAACTAAAATATTAAATAAAATAAAAGCAAAAAATAAAAATAAAAAAATAAAAAAGCTGAATTTGATAACCAAAGTTTCCTTACCATTTTAGATCTGTGATCCTAGTAGACAATGCACAAATGTATCCAAAGGAAAAAAAAGATTGTAATATTTATGTATATGTCAGCGCTGTATCTTTAGTATTAATGAATGAATGAATTGAATGAAAAAATGTTTATTGTTTACTATATGATAAGAAGGGCAGGTAAGTGGCACAGTAAATTGAAGGCCTGGCATGGAGTCATGGAGTCAGTAAGACATGAGTTCATATTTGGACTTAGACACTAGCTGTGTGACCCTGCGCAAGTCACTTAACCCTGTTTGCCTTAAATGGCTAACTACTCTTGTGTCTTCTGTCTCACTAGACTGAACCACGACAACAGGCTATGCACTAGGGACAGGAATATAAAAGACAAATAGGCTTTGACCTCATTAAATGTGCATTTTAATAGGAAATATGAGTTTGAGAAGTATGGAAGATGTTAAGTGGAGGCATCAGGGAGTTGATCAACACATCTCTTCCAAAAGCAGTGGCAGTATTGATTACTGTGCATATGATATGATTCTTCAAAAAAGAAAAGCTCTGTAGTCAAAATTGTGAGATCTTTTACTCTTGTGGCAGAGTTTTAAAGTATATTAGCTGTTGGCATGAAGTCATAAATTTTAAATTCCTGGCTTGTAGGAACCATATATCAATTTCTGTTTGTATTGCTCTCAATGCATTGCACATGAGCACTAAATAAGTGTTTGAATAAATGAATAAAAAGAATTTTGGAATTGATTGTGTGACACGGAAGACACTGACATAGGTTGTGGCACAGGATGAGGGCATACCATGCTGGTGTGCCCTCATCAGAGAAAGTGGTATGCTCTGTGAGCAAAGCAGAACTGAAGTAGTTCAAAAAAAAAATACCAGATGCACAAATTTAGAGAATGCACCCTAAATGTCCGCATGAACTATTTGTGCCCCATCTGTGATAGAACATTCCAAACTCACATTGGTCTGATTAGCCCTACCTCGTAACTTGACTCTAACATAATGATGTTATTTTGACCCCCTTGGAGAATGAAGGACAACAACCAAACAATTCAGATTAAATAGAATCTAATCTAGGTGAATTCTAGCCCTAAAGCATTAGGTTTGTGGCCTTGAAAAACTGTTGTTTAATTTGAGTGGTCTGAGTGGAGAGCAGTTCTCTTGTCTGGATTGCAGGAGATAGGAATGGTCTGGGTGGAGATAGATGCCTTTGCCAGATAGCTGGGTTTGACTGAGTCACATGATCAAATCACTTTCTTAGCAGGAGGAGCTGAGGACTTTTGGCCCACCTCCATAATAGTATGTTCAACCCCCTCATTGATTGTTCACCAATCAGAGTTGATCTCCACCTATGGGGCACAGGTTTTTCCAAAGGTACTTAAGCATTGGATGATCTCTGTGGTCTTTGTCTTTGGTTACTGAGAGAGAACACTAACCATCAATTTATTGATTATTTGCTAGTCTAATTGATTATTATTGATTATTAATTACCCAGAAACTTTGTCATACGGGCTTTTCATTTGTCTCAATGCATACATACCTATATACATGCACCCACAACCAAATACCAGGCAGTTTATGATTAGCCACTCAAAAAGAATAGAACAAATCATGGAAACTCAGAGAAGGAGGATAGGACTAAAGGGGTAGCTAGAGGGATCATGGTAGGCTTCTCAGAGGAAGAAGCATGAGCTAGGATTTCAAGGAGAAGAAGGATCTTGAGATCATTTTCAGCATCATCAATACATATTAGAAATTCTTAGCTATGACCCCTGTTCTCAAAGGGAATTTAAAACAGCAATAACTGAATCCAACCCATTTATTTTTACAGATGAGGAACAGCATGAAAGGGCTTGCCCCACATCACATAGCTCGTTTGCATCTAAGGTAGGATTTGAACCCAATCTCCTTGACCCTAAGTCCACTGCACAAGTCCAATTAAGTACAAATGTCACCTTCAAGAATTCATTCCAGATTCCTTAAGTTCTTAGTGTTCCCTGACACTACTTCGTGTTTATTTTGTATTTATTTTTCTGTGTATACTTTGTTTTCTTCCCACCCAGCAGAATGTAAGGTCCTAGAGCATAGAGCTTGTTTTCTTTTCTACTTTGTATCCCCAGCACCCAACACAGTGCCAGACACTCAGTAGATACTTCATAAAACACTTCTTGAATTGAAGAATAAAAGGAATAAGATGGGTAAAAATTTTATTTCTGCTGGTAACTTGATTTGATCTGTACAATACCATGTAGTTCAGGAGACACAAGACCCTCTGGCACAGTATGCCTGGTGTCATAGTTTGCAATATCAGCTACAAATGAATGAATGAATGAATGAAATAAATGAATGGATGGGAAAAAAATTAAATGCTTATTATGTGCCAAGCATCAGGGTGGGACACTTTGGTTCAAGAAGTTACAAGGATGGGAAGTGAGACCACAGTGGAATAGATTTATACATCCCTTTCAGGAAAAATGTAAGAGTTAATTTGGTCATGGTCTCTGGTTCCTGAGCTGGAGGGGATAGGGAGAGAAGGGAGAGAAGGATGGTTTGGGAGGAGGCTGTGGAGAAGGTGGCCAGAGAGAAGGGAGTGAAGTCATGTATGGCTGGGGCTTTCCTGAAATAGCCCTCCAGGCGTGGCAGCCACAAATCAAGAGAATGGGGCCCCAGGTTGAAGATTTCCCCTAGGGCCATGGTGTCTGATGTTGGTGGTAAGAAGTCTAGCAAGGAGGCAACCTCCATCTTGCTATCCTTCGGGGCATTTTTCTGGGGCTTCAGATGTGCCAGAAATCTATTTTGGTCCCTACTGTTAGAGCTAACATTGCAGAACACAGATACTTCATATGAAGTCCCTGTCCCTTTCCTGCTGAGTGAGTGCTAATATGAAATATTCCTGCTCTCAATAATTCATATCTGATCATTTGCCACTGAAAACTTTCTGAAGAGTTGACATTTTACAGTACACATTTATGACTAATTTAAAGAAAGCTACTTATTGTCCCCTCGAGTAAGTAAGTGCTTTTGTGGTGTCAGATTTACAATGGTCAGACAGAGCCCAAGCTGTACACAGGTTATATTTCCTTAGCAAACTGAATGCAACTCTGTTTTCTTAGGAGGTAAAGAGCCTCCGAGTAACTGAGCCAGCAGGCTCTGATGAGATGCATTCTCTGAAGTCCATTCCTTTATTTATTTTCTCTTGTTCGGTGCCTGGCAAAAGAAATCACTGTTAGGATGTTAATTCATCAGCCAAAATAGCATCTGGTTTCTCAGCTGTGCTGTAGCCCCCAAAGCTTCAAGCCACACGTCTGGGCAAAGCAGAAACATGTCTGTATCTGAGAGCAAGAGCAGAAGGCGCAAACTAAATGAAGCCTGTTAATCCCCTTTTGATGAGGGGTGGTGGGGAAGCCTTGCCTAACTTGACAGCTCTGCAGATATCTGTCACACACACTCTCCAAGTGGCATGATGGGGTGGCAATGAGCCTTGAAATACTTGATCCTACTTTTGCTGGGGCAGGGGTCTGTGATGTTTTTGCACATTAAGTCTTACGCATAGTAGATCCTCAAGAGATGTTGAACTAATGACCCAGTCTTGAAATCTTAGTCATCTTCGATTCATCCCTTCTCCCTCGTTCCATAAGTCACTAACTCCTATTGGAGGGCCATCTCCAGTCGTCCTGATCGATATCTTGCCACTGGACCCAGATGGCTCTGGAGGGGAAAGTGAGGCTGGTGACCTTGCACTGCCCTCCCTCACTCAATTCCAATTCACTTGCAAGTCATGGCATCATCTTCCTGATATCATGGTCTTCTTTGATAATAACTCCTACTGATTCTACCTTCACACTATACATGTCACCTGTTTTCCAATCATGGGGTTATGGTACTCACTCTTTATCTCTCACCTGGCATGGTTTGTTAGCCTCTTAACTGAGCTCATCCATTTAGAGGTGGAAGGGACCTTAAAGATGTCCAAGCATAGACTACTTTCCCTTCATTTTATAGATAAAGAAACAATTCCAAGAGGTGAAATTACTTACCCCTGATCATAGGTAGTAAATTAGAGACAGGATTTGAACCCAGGTCTTCCTGATTCCAGGTCGAGCACTCTATTCACTACACCCATGTCTTAGATCAATTCCTGTTCTAATCCGTCCTTCCAATCACTGCTAGAAATCATATTCCTAAGGCACAGCTCAAATCAGAATACCCTACTACTCAAAACTCCAGGGAGGGTTCCCATTGGCTATAGCATCAATTCTGACCTCCCTTACCCTGGCATTTTTGCTCCTCCAATATGGCTTCAGACTCTCTTCCAGTCTTATGCCATATGACCAGTTGTGGGATTCGGCCAGTTTACCCCAGTTCAGCAGAACTGGTACCTAATTTTAGGTTGAGTTTCGCGAACTGATTGTTAGTGGGGGTGGAGCCTGCGCCCGCCATGTCAGTGGCGGCGGTGTCTCAGATCGGCTCTGTGGAGAACCGATTGTTAATTTATTTGAATCCTACCACTGCATACAACTAACTCCCTCTCATATACTCTATGTTCCTGGAAAACTGGACTATTCCTTATTCATTGAGCTGAATCTGTTCTTTCCTACTTCCATGTGCTTGCTCACACTAGACGTGGAATGTAGTCTTCCTACCCTGTCTCTGCCTGTTCGAATCTCACCTGCCTTTTGAGATCTATCTAGAAGGATGCAACTTCTTTCATGAATTCCTCCCAGTTAAAAATAACCTCCCTTACAAATAGTAGTTTTCTAGTATGTTATAGTAGAAAAACTGCTGGCTCTTGAATCATAGACCTTGGGTTCAAATCTCACTTTTGTCGCTTACATAGCTGTATGACATTGGGCAAGTCGTTCTGGGCCTCAAGATGATGTCTAAAGGGCAGCTTTATCGTGGCACAGTGGATAGAGTAGTAGGCCTAGAGTTAGGAAGACCCGAGTTTAAATCTGACCTCAGGCACTTACTACTTGTGTGACGTTGGACAAGTCACTTAACTTGTGTTTGCTTCAGTTTTCTCAACTATAAAATGAGGATCTTAATAGTACCTACCTCTCAGGGTTGTTGTGCGGATCAAATGACATAATATTTGTAAAGTGGGTGGCATGATGCCTCGCAAATAGTAGATGCTTAAAACACTTGTTTCTCTTCTTCCCTCATCATTCTTTCTACCTGTTTCCTTCTTTATTCCCTCCCTCCCTCCTTCCTTTCTTCCTTTCTGATCTCTTCCAGCTCTAAGCCTATGATTTTATGCACTTAACTTCAATTTTGCTTTCTTTATGTTACTGCTCATCGCTTCTTTCCCCTTGTTTTTGTTGCTTGGTCATTTTAGTTGTGTCCAACTCTCTGTGGCCCCATTTTGGGACTGTCTTGGCAAGGATACTGGAGTAGTTTACCATTTCCTTCTTCAGCTCATTTACCCTTACTGGACTGTATTCTCCTTAAGGCCAGGGGTTATGATTTAATAATCTCTGTAGCCACATCAACCAATATGGATCTCATATAGTAGTAGATTAACAAATATCTGTTGAATTGAATAAATGATTGACTTTCCTGCACTTTTCATCAGCCGCTCTCGTTCTTTTCATATGATCCTTTCTCTCCTGGGTAATATGCCCTACTACTTAAAATTTCTAACAACCCAGAGATGCCAGTATTGTATTTTCCAGGAGAATATTATCTCTAGGCTTCTGGAGAGATGGGTTTTTCAAGGCTTCTCCTTCCAATAACAGCTCCTGGCACCAAGTACATTCTCTGTAGTCTATAACATAGGGTGAGGACATATTTCCTGGCTTCATTCTCTTTAGTATGAACACTGACATTGTCAAATTGCCTTTCCCCTTTATTTATCCTATGGTACACCACCCCCACAAGGTCTCTTCAGCACAGCATATGTTCCTTCTGCCTGTTAGTGTGCAAAAGTATGTACTAATAATTCCTCGTAACTCATGTTTCTTTTGCTTCTAGTATCCAGTCCTTATACCATTTGCAAATTACAAAGCACTTTACGTATACTATTTAATTTCAGAGGCAATATAGCATAGTGGATCGAAAGCTGTCTTGGGAGCTAGGAAGAGCTGGGTTCAAGTCTTACCTCTGTTTCATATTGGTGACATGACCCTAGGGAAGTCACAGGTCTCCTCAGTGCTCTAGGCAATTCTCTAGAACCATAAGTTATAGAGAAGATGCCCCCCTGCCTTGGTAGAGAGAGTTTTCTTATGAGGGAGCTCACCATACCAGCAAAATCACAGGTCCTGTCCCTATCCCCTTGTTACCTTTTTTGACATTTTCCCCTTTTCAGTCACTCAGGTTCACAACCTGTGCCTTTCTTGACTCTGTTCTCCCTCGCCATTTCTTGACCTCATATCTCATCAGTTATTTGTTGATCACCTTTCCACACTATTCAAAATCTCTTTCTTGTTTCTTCACACAGACCACTTATCACCTATTGCCTGGACTTCTGCAATGGCCTCCTAATTGGTTACTTTGCCTTCAATTTCTCCTTTCTCCAATCCGTCCTTCACATAGCCTCCCCTCTTGACCCTATTCCTGACTTTCTGACTTCAAACCCCTACTTGTATAGCTGCTTCATCCTGGAACTTCCCTCAGTGCCTGGGGTCTCCTTACCTGAAGCATTCTACTATCCCTCTGGTCTTCTTACCATGGAATATCTCTCTGCAAGGACTGCCCCTCCCTTAACTTCTCCCATTGGCCCCAGGGCCTTTTTTTTTTCTCATGGTGGCAACACCTCTGTTCCATGGCCTCTTCCCTCAACTGGTGAGTTACAACCCAAACCTCCACTCGAGGAAGCACCCATGCTAACCATGCACTCTATAAACCCAGACCAGCCCATCACTTCTCAGACTATCTCTCCACCTTACACAAATGAACCTGTACCATCCCTCCACCTTTATCCAGTTCCCTTTTATGTGTTGTCTTCCGCTACTACAATGGTGACAGCAGGAACTATCTTTTTGCTTATATTTGTATTTTCAGTGTTTAGCACGGTGCCTGGCATTTAATAAATGCTTTATCTATCTAATAAATATTCTTTCTCTTTTCTCTTTCTCTTTTCTGACCCATTTCACTCTGAAGCTCATAGATTAGATCACAATAGATTCCTGCCTAAGTTCCACTTAATGGCTATATTTTCGGCTCTCCTGGCTCAGAGTGAATGTCAATGGTAACTGTTTCTCTTTTGACTAGCAACCCTGAGCGTCTTCTCTTCCCAGTTTGATTTTTTTTTCTAATTAAAGGGGCCATCCCTTGACTCACTTCTTAAAGAGGCCTATTCACTGAATGGGCTTTACCTCACTCAAAGTGAGAACCTGAAGAGACTTTAGCCTAAAAGGGCCAGGGTCTCCCACTGCATCCTGGGTCATCTCCAGTCATCTTGATGAATATCTGGCCACTGGACCCAGATGGCTCAGGAGGAGAAAGTGAGGCTGGTGACCTTGCACAGCCCTCCCTCACTCAAATCAAAGTCAATTGCAAGTCATGTCATCATTTTCCTGATGTCATGGTCCTCTTCGAAAATGAAGGACAAATACAACAAATGTTCTTCATCATCTATCTATCTGTTTATCTCTGATTCTATTTTTCTATCTCTACTTTTCCTTCCTTCCTTCCTTCCTTCCTTCCTTCCTTCCTACTTTCTTTCCTTCCTTCCTTCCTTCCTGTAGTCTCCATTTTTTGAAGCTGTGTGTGTGTGTGTGTGTGTGTGTTTGTGTGTGTGTGTGTGTGAGTTGTCTTCCCCCACTAGAATGTAAACTCCTTGAGGGCAAGGATTGTCTTCTTTTGGCTTAACACAGTGCCTAGCACATCGAAGGTACTCAACAAATGCTTATTTCCTCCCTTCCACATAGATACCAAATGGATATCCCTAAAGCATAGATCTAATCATATTATTCCTCTACTCTAGAAGATTCAGCGGCTCCTTATTCCCTCCTGGATAGAACACAAATCCCCGTTTCATATTTAAAGCCCTTCACAGCTTGACTCCATCCAGCTTATCTTTCTACACTGATATTATATTACCCTCCCCCCCCCATCGCACATCCCCATATGTGTTTAGTTAACCTGGCCTGATTGTTGTTTCCTATTCATGGCACTGGCTCTCTATCCTCTTGTCTGGAATGCTTTCCCTTCTCTTCCCTTTGTACTTCTTGGAATCCCTGTTGCCCTTTTAGTCTCAGCTAAAGCACTGTCTTCTACATGAGATCTTGTCTGATGCCTGCAGTTGTTAATGTTTTCTTACTCTGAAACTCTGCTTTGTACACATTTTGTGTTTGCTTATCTGTGTGCACAGACACCTCCATCTCAGGAGACCATAAGCTCCAGGACGGCAAGAATTGTTACCACCTAACACAGTGTTTATCATATAGTACATTGATGTTAAGTCATTTTTAGTAGTGTCTAACTCTTTGTGACCCCACTGGGGTTTTCTTGGCAAAGATATTGGAATGGTTTGCCATTTCCTTCTCCAAGGTTCCCATTTTACAGTTGAGGAAACTGAGGCAAACAGAGGTTAAGTGACTTGCCCAGGGTCACATAGCTACTAAAGGTCTGAGGCTGGATTTGAGCTCAGGTCCTCCTGACTCCAGGCCCAGAGCTCTATCCACTGTGCTACCTACCTACCTCATCATACACTAACCACTTCAGAAATCTTTGTGGAATTGAATTAAACCTTGTGAACAAGGTAAGCAGGGATAATTATCTCTAATTTATAGACGAGGAACCTTAAACTCGTAGACTTGAAGCAAGATTATGGGGCTAGGAAGCAGCAGGTCTTCTCATGACTTCAGCATTCTGTTTGCTATGGTCTTCTGCCTTCCTTAGAGGAAGTCTAACATATGGAGATTAGGTAAATTTCAGGACTCAAGAATTAGGTAAATTCTTGTTACTCAGACTAGACACACACACAGTTTGTTCATCTATCAGGGTCTTAACAATTGATTCTTCAACTCCCACCCAGTCCAATGCCAGGGCCCTTCACCATCAGCTTCCTTGGCAAAAAGCAAGATAATTTTTTTCTGCCTGGGTCACAGAACAAATCCAAAGTCTGGATTCAGTCAAAGGGCTACACTTGAGGACCTAGAGAGCCACATGTGGCCTTGAGGCTGCAGGTTTCCCACCCTTGAATTAGGTCTAACCCATCATGAAACAGGATTCCCTCAAAAGTGTTTACCCAACCTTTGCTTGAATACCTCCACAGATTGGGAATTCACTTCTTTTTAAGTGCCCCCATTTGGGGGCAGCTCTAATTATTAGGACTTTTCCTTATACCAAGCTTAAATCTGCCATTCTACAGTTTCTTCTTATAGTTCCTTGTTTTGTCTTCAAGAGTTAACTTAAATCAACTGCTCTTTCTTTTCCCACCCAAACCCTGCATGGATGCTATTCCCCTAGTCCTTTGCCAAGTCTTTATCTAGAGTTTCTCAATTTTCTTTTGCTTTCTTTAATATCAAATCCCCACACCACTTAAGCTGTTCATTCTGAAGTCCTACCTGATTTCTTTCACTTTCTTCACATCTCTCTTTCCTAAAAATAAAAACAAGATCCTCTGAATCTCCTTCTCATCAATCTCCTCTTCTCAGAATCATACATTCACTGAACTTTTCAATATCCCCTTGGAGGTCACTGTCCTATTATTTCTTCCTTCCCTCTCTCCGCCCCCTAGCCCCATATTGGATATCACATAGATGAGCTATCCATTTCCTGGTTTAATTGTTCCTTTAGCATAAACATTAACATTGGTTAAGCCCAATTTGCATTGTGATTACTTCCTGGACCACCAGAAAGTGTTGGTTTTAATCCAATGCACGTGTGATTCCGGAAGAGAGTTTTCCCTATACTTTGCACGTGGCTATAATGTGTAGTGACAACTACGTATGTTTCATGATCGATATATGCATATATTGTCAGAGAGGCAAAAATGGTAAAAGGCCATAAATAAGGGGCCAGATTGATGGATTAACTAAAGGCATGTGGGATTCCAGAAAGTCTTCAGGGAGAAAATGAATCTCGAATAAGTTTTGAAAGAGAGGGAAGGCATAATTTTGATGCAGGGAAGAGAGGTCTCTCCAGATGGGACAGCTGGCATAACTGTGAAACACCCATAAATATTTTACTGCCTCTCTATTTAGAGTTTTTTTCACCCTAAGAAATGGGGCAGTTGGTATGAAAGGTGGTATAGGCAGAAGCAGCTCAGTCAGGGGCTGGAGAAGGATCATTTCTTGGTGAACAGATGAAGTGGAGCCATATGAGAATTTTGCTTTGAAATATATTTCTGGAGAAAGAAAAGTGGAGGTACCAGAGTAATTGAGTGGCAAGATGCAATCTGTCTACTGAGAGGAGCGGATGGTATGACTGAATGTCCCTGCTTTTAGTTTGAAAAGGAATTGTACATGCCAGGAAGAAAGCTTACCCAGTTCAAATAACAATGTCATTGAAAATTCAAAGACCACGGCATCATGGAATCTCAGAGTTAAAAGATACTGCAGAGATCATATAGTCCAGCTATTCTCAAACTTTTTGGTCTCAGCACTGCTTTAAACTCTATGAATTACTGAGTACCCTCCCTGCCCCCTCTAAGAGCTTTTGTTTATGAGTGCTATGCCTATAAATATTTACTGTAATAGAATTTAAAATATCTTAGTATTATTATGAACATGTCTTTGGGACTCCCAGGGGTTCTTGAACTATACTTGAGAACTGCTGATCTAGTCCAACCCAAACTGGAATAGGATTCTACTCTTTACCATTCCTGACTGGTGTTCATCCAGCCTTTCCTTGAATACTTCCACTGTTAGGGAACTCACTCCTTTTGAAGTCATCCCATTCAACATTAAGACAGTTCATTCTAAGGAACATCTTCATTACATCAAGCTTAAATCTATCCCTAATAATTTTCTCCTATGGTTCTTTCTTCTGTTCTCAGGAAACAGCTAAAATAATCTTCTTTCACATAGTAACCTTTCAAATATTTGAAGATAGCTATTATACGTTCCTTAAGTCTCCTCCTTGAGTTCCTTCAATTGAGTCTCTAATCCAGGGACCTTTTTCTCATGTTGGCAAGACCTCTGTCCCATGGTCTCTTTCCTCAACTGGTGAGTTACACCCCAAACCCCCACTTGAGGAAGCACCCAGGCCAACCACACACTCTATAAACTCAGACCAGCCCATCACTTCTCAGACTACTTCCCCACCTTACACAAAGCAACCTGTACCATCCCTCCACCTTTATCCAGTTCCCTTTTATATGTTGTCTTCTCCTACTACAATGGTGACAGATGGAACTATCTTTTTGCTTATATTTGTATTTTCAGTGCTTAGCACAGTGCCCGGCATACGATAATCATTTAATAAACGCTTTATCTATCTAATAAATGTTCTTTATCATATATCTATCTGTTTATCTCTATCTGATTCTATTTTTCTATCTCTACTTGGTTCCTTCCTTCTCATCTTCCTTCCCTCCTTCCTTCCCTCCTTCTTTGCCTCATTTCTTTCTTTTCTTCTTTTCCTTCCTTCCTTCCTTCCTTCCTTCCTTCCTTCCTTCCTTCCTTCCTTCCTTCCTTCCTTCCCTCCTTTCTTCTTCCCCCCTTCCTTCTTTCCTCCCTCCTTCTTCCTTCCTTCCTTTCTTTCTTTCTTTCTTTCTTTCTTTCTTTCTTTCTTTCTTTCTTTCTTTCTTTCTTTCTTTCTTTCTTTTCTTTCTTTTCCTTCCTTCCTTCCTTCCTTCCTTCCTTCCTTCCTTCCTTCCTTCCTTCCTTCCTTCCTTCCTTCCTTCCTCTGTATCTTTAATCCAGAGGTTCTTAACTTGAGGTCCTTGGATAATATAAATTTCTAAGGGTTGAAATGGGAGAGTCTGGGAACTTGCATGGGAAAAAGTACCACTTTATTTTCACTAACCTCTAATTGAAATTTAACATTTCCTTCTATTATAAATGTAAGCAACAAATGATTCTGATGGGGAGTCCCAAGGCTTTATCAGATTGCCAGAGGGGCCCATGACACAAAAAAGTTAAGAACCCTTCCTTTAATCTAATGAAATATTAGTCAACAAGCATAGAGCCAGTTTCACCTCTAGCTGGATTTAGAAACACAGGACCAGGATTCAAATCCTGGCTCTGTCACTTACTACCTCCTGTATCTTCGGCAAGTGGTTTTCTTTGAAGACTCTCCATGTGGGCTGGGGGAAAGCAGCCCTCTATGTCCTGAGGGAGCACATTTTCCTCTGGATTAGTTTTCTTTTTTAGGAAGTTTTTCCTTACAAATTGAAGCCAAACATGGCCCTTTGCAAGTTCTAACCTGTGTAACAGAGAACAAATCTAGTATCTCATCCAAGTGTCTATCCTTCAAATAAAGCTATCACTCTCCACCCCATCATTTATTCTCCAGGTTGAACACCCCCATGTCCTTCAACTGGTCCATGTATGGCACGAACTGGAACTTGAGCCCCTTCACGATCTTAGTTGCTCTTCCTTTGTTTTCTCTCTAGCTGTCCACTTCGCAACTGATGACAATTACCAGAATCATGGGCAGAGTTCCCAAAAGGAATTCGTGAAAGTATTTGAATCTCACAAGTGTGAATTGCACATCTTTCTAACTTGTAACAGAACCTATCACTTAGTATTTCACCATAATTATAGTTCTTGGGAAGGCACTAGGGTCTCAGTCATTCAACAAGCTCCTAAGACACACACACAACACACACACACACACACACACACTCCATCACCCTTAACCTGAAGAAACTCACATTCTTTTTCTTGGGGGAGGGAGGGATGGAGAACACAATCACAGAGAAAAATAAAAATATATCAAAGGAATTTCTGAGGAAGAGGACATACATCTTTAAGGAAATAAGGGATTCTATGAGGCAGAGATAAGGAGGCAATGCATTCCAGCTATGGGAGATATATTGTTAAAAAATATGGAGGTAGTTACATATGCGATGAATAGCAATTCATCCAGTTTGGCTGGAGTTTAGGATGCACCTCTAGGTCTTTGCACAGCCTGTACGTCAGGCCTGAAATGCCTTCCCTTCTTATCATACCTCTTGGAATACCTAGCTCCCTTTCAAGGCTCAGTTATCTTACAGGAGATCCGTTCTGATCTCCATAGCTGTTGGTATCTTGGCCCCCAATTGCTTTTTATTCTTTAAATTAACACACGTGTGTGTACACATATCGTTTCCCCGACTGGAAGTGATCTCTTTGAAGACTGGGATTGTTTCCTATTTATCTGTGTCTCCGCAGCGCCTGGCATATAGTGTGTGACTGAAGAAATGAGAACAAAACTCGGGCTCTTGCCCTAGAGAGACCCGGACTCGAGGTATAGTTCTAAAATGCGTGATTGGGACTCCGGGTTTGTTAATATCTCCCCCAGTGCTCGCTGAGACAGAGATGCTGAGCCACGCGGGACGAGGTTGGGGCAGCGGGGATGCGTACATACACGCATGCGCCAATCTTTCCCGGATGCTTTGCGGTAGTTCCGGGAAGGAAAAGTAACTCTGCGCATGCGTGGGCTTTGGTTGCCTTGGAGACGACTCTGTTCCCGGGGTCGCGGAGCTGCCTTTTCCCCTTCCTTTCAAAACCACAGAAGCCGGTAGTATTTAGTAGAAAACGTGCTAGATTTGCCATTGGAGAAACAATTCGAATCCCAGTTATGCTACTTACTAGCTTCGTGAGCCTGCACAAATCACTTTAATCACTCCGTGCCTCCGTTTCCACATCTGTAAAAGGCGATGACATTCCCGCTCTCTGCCTCGCAAGGTTCCAATGAGGTCGTTTAAACCCTAAAATACGAGTTATTATCATTATTAACAGTGCCAGACACAGGGTCAGAGATTTAGAACCGAAGGGGACCATCTAGTCCAAAATCCTCATTTTAAAAGATGAGAAGCCGGGGTCAAGAGAGATTAAGTGACTTGTTAAGAGTCCCAGAGCTGACAAATGTCTGAGATAGAATTTGAACCCAGCTCCCCCGACCCCTAGTGCAGCATTCTATCCACTACCACCGTGCCTCTCAGAAAAGCAGTAGCAGACACCTAATAAACGGTTATTGAAGAGGCAGCCACGTGGTGCTGTGGCTAGAGCGACAGACCGCGAGTCAGAAATACAGACCGATACAAATCTGTCCTCATGCACTTCCTGGCGTACAGCCTGCCTCAGTTTCCTCCTCTGTACGAACATAATAGCACCTGCCTCTCAGGGTGGTTGTGAGGTTCAAATGAGATAGTATTTGTAAAGTGCTTAAAGCCCCTTACAAGTGCTAGCTATTACTTAGTTTACTTAAGCCATTTAATTGTGCTCCAAGAAAAACTGACCTAAAAGCACCCCTAAGTTTGTTCCACTACCTGGCAATCTTGGTCAAAAGCAAGATCTGATGATAGTGTGAATGACTCAGTGCAACTGATTTTAACAACTGGTGAACAACAGTGTTAACTCCCGTTTGCCCTCAGAGCGGTGTTGGTGGATAATGGGACTTTGGAGTCAGAAAGACTTGGAGTCAGTTCTTGCCTCTGACATGTAGGCTATGTGGCTTGGGTGAGTCATTTAGCCTCTTAGTGCCCCAAGCAACTCTCTAAGACTATAATTGCACATCGGAGGGCAATCTGCACTGGTATGAGGGATTTTCCTCACATGGATGAAACTATAAATCCAGACCAAAAAATAACTCATTTATATAGCACTTTAGACTTTACTGTGTGTTAACAGTGAAGAGAGGGCTGTTCTCTGGATCTGTCTATTCATCTGTAAAATGAGAAAATTAGGCTAGAGGATACCTGCTACCATCCTAGTCCAGATTCTTCTTACCACCCACCTGAACCATTACATTAATTTCTACCAGATCTTCCAGCCTCCACTTTTCCCCTTTTAATCTATCCTTCACGTACCAGAATACTCTTCCTTGTGTATAGAGATCTGGTCATGCCACTCCTCTGCTCAAAAATCTCCACTGGGTCGTTAGGAAAGTTCAAGATCCTTTGCTGGCACTCCAGGACCCCTGTAATCTCAAATTACCCTATGTTTCCCCTCTTACCTCTTACTACTCTCCTCCAAGTACTCTACAATACAGGCAATTAAAATGTTTCCCTCTCTCGTCACCTGCTGAATTTCTAAATATCCACTCTTCAAAACCTGATAAGTAACCTCACAAAATCACAGGCCCAGTTGGAAGAGACTGCAGAGGTCATTTTGATCATATCAGCCAGGCTCTGCTAGAAGGCTTTGAGTCATCAGGCTTGCAGCCCATCTCACTTTTGGACCAATCTATTTTATTTATTTATCAATTTTGGTGGGGGAAGTCAGGGGAGGCAATTGAGGTTAATTAGCTTGCCTTGGATCACACAGCAGATCGGTGTTTGAGGTCACATTTGAACTCAGGTACTCCTAAGGAGAGATCTGATTTTGAGAAAAAAATGTTTCCCTATGTGGAATTTAAATCTGCTTCTCAACAACTTCCACCCATTACTCCTGGTTTTGCCCTCTGGGGCCAAACAGAACAAATCCAATCCCTCTTCCACATGATGGCCCTCCAAATGCTTGAAAACAGCTATCGTGTCTTTTTAGTCTTCTTTTCTCCAGGCTAACTATCCCCAGTTTCTTCAACTGTTCATTATATAACATGATCTCTAGTCTCCTTTTAACATTCTGATTGTCCTTCACTTTACACACTCTGATTTTTCAATGTCTTTCTAAGATGTGTTTGCCCAGAAATGAACATGTTAACTCCAAATATGGTCTGGTTAGGACTGTCACCTTGTGTGTGTGTGTGTGTGTGGGTGGGTGTTTTGAGTGGGGAAGGCAGAGCAATTGGGGTTAAGCGACTTGCCCAAGGTCACATAGCTATTAGTAAGTGTGTCAAGTGTCTGAGGCCAAATTTGAACTCAGGTCTTCCTGACTCCAGGGTCAGTGGTCTACTCACTGCGCCACCTAGCTGCCCCTACCTTCTTTGTTTTTAACCTCAAATTTAGCCTAAGATCTTGTGAGTTTTATTGGTTACCATCTTCTGTTGTTGACTAGTTGCAGTCCTCTAAAGGCAGATATTTTTCCCTTTTTAAAAATTTATCAAACTTTATTTGCTCTTCTTCCTTTCCCATCTCTCTACCAATTGAGAAGGCAAGAAAAACAAAATCTCTATTACAAATATGTATTGAGTCAACCCCCACCTCCCAAATTCCTCAGTTGGATATGTCTGGAAACAAAAGAAAGAAAAAGTCAATCTGATACCTTGAGTCCATCAGCTCTCTAAGTGGATGTAGGTAATATGATTCATTATGAGTCCCCTAGAATTGTGGTTGGTCATTGAGTTGATCAGAGGGTCTAAGTCTTTCATTGTTCGTCTTTACAACACTGCTGTTATTGCATCAATTGTTCTCCTGGTTCTGTTTTCCTCATTCATACAAATTTTCCGAAGTTTCTCTGAAACCATCCTCTTCATCATTTCTTAGCAGCACAACCCAGATATTTTTCATAGGAACTTATGTCCAGATATTCTTTCCCTACCCTGTAGCTGTACAAGTATATTTTTGAACCCAAGTACAGGATTTTACATTTATTGCTACAAAATTCATCTTATTTGATTCTAGCCTGCTAACATCTTTTGGATCCTAACTTTGTCATTCAATGTGTTAGCTTCATGAAGGCTTCTTACAATGGGATGCAGTATGATGTAGAGTTAGGAATCTAGACTCTAGAGAGAAAGATATTTTGGAAAGACATGGTCTCAGAGACCCCTCAAGTAAAACTGTGTAGATGGCTGACCTAGGCTTTATGGTTTTTTGTCTGTCCCTTTGCCACCTGTGATAACTGGGTCCTAGTTGAAACAGAGTATAGCAAGAGTACTGGATTTGGGGTTAGAAACCCTGAATTCAAATGCAGGTTCTTCTCTTTCCTACCTGTGTGACAGGGGGCCGTCTCCAGTTGTCCCAATCTATATCTTGCCACTGGACCCAGATATCTCCAGAGGAGAGAATGAGGCCGCTGACTTTGCACAGCCCTGCCTCACCTAAATCCAATTCTCTTGCAAGTCATGGCATCACCTTTCTGACGTAATTGGTCCTCTTCGAGAATGAAGGACAAACGATGAACAATCTCCTACATGTCAGAGACAGGACCAACCATGGGTATCTTGGGGAATACAATATAACAAACGTTTATTAAATGTTTGCAATATGCTTAGCACTGAGGATGAGGCAGTTGGTGACTCAGTGGATAGTGTATGGGGCTAGACCTGGAGTTAGGAAGACCTGAGTTTAAATTCAGCCTCAGATACTTCCTAGTTGGGTGACCCTGGGCAAGTTGCTTAACCTCTGATTGCCTGACAAAAGTGAATCCACTGGATCCACTGGAAAAGGAAATGGGAAACCATTATAGTATCTTTGCCAAGAAAAACCCAAATGGAGTCACAAAGGATTGGACATGATTGAAAAACAACTCAGTAACAACAAGAAGCACTGGGTATACAAAGATTAAAAAAAAATTAGTCCCTGCCCTCAAGGAGCTTATATTCTAAAAGGAAGCTTCTAGCCTATTGGACAGTCCCTGCCTCCCGCACTTGAAAAAGAGGCTTGCCAGTAAATTGTGCTGAGGATCTCTACTGTGACCTAATAGATCCCTGCCTATGTTGAGATCACCTATTATTCAATGATTTGGTAGGGTGGCCAAATCTCCAGACAGGAATGGCAATGGGGGAATAGTTGCATAGGATGGTACGGACTCTTTGAAGCGTGAACTCCTATGGACAAAGAAAGCATGGAGTCATACACAGAGGCCTCCATCAATAGACAGACCTCTGAAGGTACAGCTCTGACCACAGCTACTTCCAGCAGCTTTGAATACATCTCAGGACCCTGGCTTCAGGTTGATGGAGACCAGGAGCAAACTTTCAAGACTTGGTGGTCTCTTGTCCTTTTGACGTTTTCTTGGAAAACTTTATGATAGGATCATAAGATCGTAAACTTAGAGGTAGAAGGGACCTTGGAGCCGCTGGGTCCATGTCCCTCATTTTATAGATGAGGAAGCTGAGTGACAGAGAAAATGAATGATTGGCCTAAGGTCACACAGGTAGTGAGCGAGGTAGGATTTGAACTCAGGTCTTTCTGTCTCCATGTATAACATTTTACCCACTGTAACCTCACTGTAACCTTGGGAGAAAGACCTGGGCAAAGCCATAACTAGGGTGAGACTGGTAGACTTTCCCCTAGGATGAAGCACTTAACCCTGTTCGCCTCAGTTTCCTTATCTGTAAAAATGAGCTGGACAGGGAAATGGTAAACCACTCCAGTGTCTTTGCCAAGAAAACCTCAAATGGGATCATGGAGAGTTGGACGTGACTGAAAAGTACTGAATAATAACAAAGGGGAGATTCCTCCCTTGCCCAGTTCTACCCCAAGCAATGGTGACATACCCTTTCTCCTGGTGGCCACACTTTCGGCAGTGTGTAAACCTCAAGCTATCCTAGGATATATTTTCTGTCCTTCAGACTGCACCTAAAGTGATCATCTTCCCCACTTGGCCCAAGTGAAAATATTTCTAGTTATAGTTCTGGGTCTAGAGGACCCAGCTATAGCCTCTATTTAGACCCAGATTAGTAAGAGTTTAAAGGTATTTATCTGAGGTAGAGCTGTTGTTTTCTTGCCGTAAAACCCTGAAATCCATCTTCCAAGGCTAAACCCCGGACTTGCTGGCATCACTCAGTGTGAGAGTTTAAATCAAAACCTAGCTTAAAATGCACCATACTTCACATCCAAAGACAAGCTCTGCATTTGGAGCCAGGGCACCTGGGTTCAGCTGCCAATCCTGCTCTATGCAACCTGTGGGATGTAAGGTGAGTCACTGAATTTCTCTGGGGTTCACTTCCCAATGCATAAAACGAGGTTTGACCAGATGATCTCTACGGAACTTTCTGCCTCTAGGATCTCAGGCTCTAAGATTTTGTTTTATTATGGAAGAGAATCTTAAAGTGCAAATAATATACTCCTTTCTATTTTACAGATGAGAAAATGGAGTCTCGGAGAAATTAATCACCTAGCTAGTTTAGTGTATAAGAGCCTGGGCCCAGGAGTGAGTCAGGATGTCCTGAGTTCCAATCTGATCTCTGACACTTACTAGCTGTATGACCCTGGGCAAGCCATTTAACTTCTAACTGCCTCAGTTTCTCAACTATAAAATGGGAGAATAATAGAACCTATTTCAGAGGGTTATTATGAAGAGTGGATGAGAGAATATTCGTAAAGTGCTTAGCATAGTGCCTGGCACATAGTAGGTGATCAATAAATGCTTATTTTCTTCCCTTCCTCCTCTCCCCCCCAGTTGCTTGTTCAAGGTCACACAGGATATTAGTGTGAACCCAAGTTCAGCATTCTTTCCACTGTCTGTGATCTCGGGCCAATGTTCTTAATTAGCCTTTGCCTTTTCTAATGTCACCCTTAATAAGTTACCTGACTTATTATTCCATTGGTGGGGATCAGTTACTCCACAGTCACCCATACTCTCTTATTCAATTTCCTTTCTAACCAATAGATATATTTGTGATGCAGCCGGGTCGAGTAGCAATACTTGGCTATGACCATGAAGGAGAGTAAAGCTAATAGGACCATACCAGGACTAACTTTCTGACCTTGCTCTAACTAACAAAACTAACCCATTACGGGCCATTTCTTGGGAGATATCAGCATCTCAGAGCCTGCTTCCTCTCCCTCTGCCCAGCATCACACTCCTCTCAGATCTCCACAGGCTCCTGTAATGGCAAGGACGCCATAGCAACAGAAGGCATTTGACTCATCCAATGACATTTTTCCTTTCCCACAAACTGAAAGTGACAGTGGGCCTTAGAGGCAGTAAACACTGGAAGGGGAATTATGGCACTTAAGGAAATAAAAAAAGATTTGCAGCCATTGGTTTGAGTCATTCATTACTTCTGCCTCCCGAAGATGCCAAAGCACATAGACGTTCTTTTGGAAGGGCTTGGCTAGAAACCATATAATTATTGATTGCAATTAATTCATTAGGGACTGTTGCTTTCATTTTATTAGCCAGCTCCATCTTCAATACCTCCTTAGACTGAAGTGGATTGAGTGCCAAGGCATAGGGATAAGTCAAGGAAAAAGCCACTAATGTGTTTTTGGCTGAAGGGTATTGGATGAAGCCGATGAAATAGAAACAGCCACTATAGATGAGGCTGGTCCCTCCTTGATGGATTGGCCTCCAATCCCTGAGTAAAGAAAAAAGCAAATTCTTACTAGCCTAATTGGTTAGTAATGACTTACATTTATCTGGGACTTTGCTGTTTATAAAAACCAAACCAAACCACCTACATGGTCTAGTTTGATTGTCACATGCTAGGACAAGCATTATTGTTGTCTCTACTTTACATAAAGAGAAACTGAGGTTCAGAAGGATTTAAACGACATGTCCCATACAACTAATAAATAGGAGGGCGTAGACTTGAACACAGGTTTTCTGACCTCAAATCTAGTGTTCTTTCCACCACGTGATGGTTGTAAAAATTGCCTGGAATACTTTTCTGCTTAGTCCCTGAGTCAACATGTATGAAACACCACTTCAAGAAGAAGTCAGGAATTGGCCTTATATAGAATTCAAATGAGCAGCAGTCATCTTTATGCGGTGATTTCTGAGGTACTTATAATAATGATAGCAAGAGCTCGTATTTACTGTTGTTCACCCTTCGTTCTCAAAGAGGACCAATGACATCAGGAAGGTGATGCCATGACTCGCAAGTGAATTGGATTTAAGTGAGGCAGGGATGTGCAGAGTCAACAGCCTCACTCTCTACTCCAGAGTCATCAGAGTCCAGTGGCAAGACATAGGTCAGGATGACTAGCGATGGCCCCGAATGCAGGGGGAGACCTTGGCCTTTTTAAGCTAAGGTCTTTCCCAGGTATCAGTTTGTTTGAGGTAATATCCATCAGTGATTAAAGGAGAGGCTTTGAGGTTTGCGATGCACTCAACAAAAATTATCTCATTTGATTCCCACAACAACTCTGGAAGGTAGTTGTTATTCTTATGCCCATTTGACAGATAAAGAGTCTGAGGCACTCAGAGGTTAAGTGACTTGACCAGGGTCACACACTTCTAACTGAGGATGTTTGAGGCCAAAATTTGAATTTAGGTTTCCCAAACTCCAAGTCCAGTACTCCATCCACTGAGCTAAGCTGCTCACAGCGTTAAAAATTCTACCATTATTTATTTAGTCCTGCAAGTCTCTAAACATCCAATTTAACATGCAAATAAAAGCCTGTAGAAAGGGCAGACAGACTCTCAAGCTGTTCTCAAATTCCATTATCAAATACTTTTCTCTATTGAATGCTGGTTAAGGTTAAGATTATGAAGGGATCAGAGGGTTGGAGGGTAGTAGTGAGGACAAAATTGGTCTGGACCTTGGCAAAATTGTGAAGTAAGCTCAGTTTGTATTTGGCATCCCCAAACTCCCTTTTCTGATTTGCCCCTCTAGGTGTCTCCCCATCCTTCACATCCTTTCTGCCTTTTTCTTCCAAACCTGCTCTATGAAAGGAGCCTGATAAATTAATTCACATTATGGTATTCAATTCTATTCAAAAGGATCATATATTTTAGAGACAGAAATGACCTCAGAGATCATTTAGTCTAACTTGATAATGTTATAGAGGTAGAAAATGAGACAAAGAGATGAGATCATTTACCTACAGTCACACAGATGTTATTGACCATAACCATGATTTGAACACAGGTCCTCTGCTTTCAAATCTATTTTCCTAAGACTGGCTAGGAGGAAGGACAGAGTGGAAAACAAAAAATCAACCCCTGTTGCAATATTGTGCAGCCTGGTAAGTATGACTGTTAATGTTTCTGTCTATTTTTAGGCTGACTATCAAGAAGTCATGGCATTAAGAGCGAATTTTTGGAAGGGGAGGAGGGAGGGAGAGAATTCAGAACTGAAAATAAAATTAAACTTAAAAAATGAAAATAATAATTTAAAAAGCTGTTTAGACTAGATGACCTCTAAGGTCCATCTTGTCTAAAGATTCAATTTTCAAATTGATTGGTGGTCCTGCTGATATGAATATTCCCTCCAACAGTGTATCTTGCCATCCATCAATGTACAGAGTGTAAAGCATAACCCAGTTTTGAGACTGTCTATAAACATTAATTAGCTTTTCTAAGAACAAATACACTTCTAAAATATCCGAGTTTAATTAAAAAAACATGGTGAATAGCTGGGGTGGGGCATGGGAAAAAGAACACTCAAGCTAAGCCAAAAGAGATTATATACTTTAATAATTTTTTTAGTATGTAAAAATTACATTGAACCTGGAGGATGGCAGCTACTGCACAAAGCCTAAGAAAAAGCAAGTTTGAGAAGAATGTGGCAGGGAATAGGTTACTATTTGGATCTTGCATCTAATGGCCAGACAAAATTATTGCCCTCTCCCTCAGTCAGTCAGTCAGTATTTCTTAAGCACCTACTATGTGCTATTTGTTGTTATTCGGTTTTCTTGACCCCATTTGGGGTTTTCTTGGCAAAGGCACTGGAATGGGTCGGCATTTCACTGTGTTAATTAGCAGCATTACAAAGAAAAGCAAAAGATAGTCCCTGTTCTCAAGGAGCCCATTGTCCTTTATGCAGCACCTGAAACATAGTAGGTTCTTAATAAATGCAGTAGGAGTTTAAAAAATGTTTATTGACTATTGACTAATATTGATGAAGTAATTAACAGATCATGTCAAAGCCCCTTCTTTAGGTTGAATAGAAGAAAGAGAGCAAAGAAAATTGCCAAGGTGATATGATCCTCACCGAGTGTGCCTCTTAGCACTGACTGTATCTAGTCTGAACCACGCATGCCCTGTCACGCTATACTAAAATGGTCAAATGTGATTAAATGTTACAAAAGAAGCCCAAAGGGCTCTGGGGAGTCTGGGAAGAAGAAATGGCATCTGGTTCAGGGATTAGAGAATATTTCATGGGAGAGGTCGCATCTGGACTTGGTACTCAAAAGATTTGGGCTAGGTAGGAATATGATAGATGTAAACGGAGAGTGGGGGGCAGGGAGAGATATATTCTGTATATATAGTCATTATAAGTAAAGGCACTAATGTAGAAAAGTACTTGATATACTCGGAGAATGACAAGTAGCATAATCTGACAATATACATGGCAGTAGGACCGTTGACTCTCTGATACATCATTTTTCTTCCTGCCTACAACAAGAGAGGCTTTACCTAAAAGAAGACAAAGCTGCCCCTGGGACTTGATTAGCCCTGGCTTCCCTGATGAACCTCCCTGGTCATCTAGGGGCTTAAAAAGCCCAAGCCATATGAAATCTAGGCCTCTTGAACTTGGTGGGTGCCTAAGATCACATAAGTTGCCATATTCTATGACATACTGAATACATATATTCCTATGTATAGACAGGGGTGCTGCCTCTTCTGTCCCGTAACATTGGGGTAGGAGAGTCAGCTCTTCAGGGCAGTCTTGCAAGAAGACAGACACAATGGGGTACTAAGGGCACATAGGCAAAGACTAAATAATTTCCCATGCCTTTTCTACTTTCTTCCATTGTTCCTTACTCAATCAACCAAACTGCAAATTCCAATTAAAGTGCTGGTATCATGGTGCTGGCATCCACTAACTGTAAATCCTTCATCTTCAATACCTTGATCTGAGGGAGTGACTTTAACAGGTGAAGTATAGGTGCCAAGTGACAAACTAATGGGGCAATCTATTTGGATTCTTTCCAGATATCCCTCCAAACATACCATGCGCTTGGCTGTCATGTTTGTACAAGAAAATGGCCCTGTCTCAGATCCTACCCTTCTCAGCTTTGAGTCTGGATGACTCTGTGACTCAATTTCTCCCATTTGCAAAGT
This sequence comes from Trichosurus vulpecula, assembly GCF_011100635.1. Taxonomy (NCBI): domain Eukaryota; kingdom Metazoa; phylum Chordata; class Mammalia; order Diprotodontia; family Phalangeridae; genus Trichosurus; species Trichosurus vulpecula. Next base: position 45,712,457 of record NC_050581.1, on the reverse strand, counting down.
ATACATCCTTATCTCTGTCTCCCTTATCATGCTGTTGCTAGATAAATGGGGTCAACACTTAGGCTACTTAGTGACCACAAAAGAAAAATGGTGTTATTACCTGGAAAACTGGCACAGACAATCTTTGCAAGACCATTTTAGAAATCACATCTGAGAGTCTGGCAGAAAATGCATATTGTAAACTGTAGTAGCAATTGTGTCTTTTTGAAAGTGGAGTTTTAAATTTCCACTTAAGAGTATTGGCTTTTAAAAAAAAAGTGGAGTGTGTATGTGTTTTCCCCAAAACCAAAGTGGTTTTGATTGACTTAAGGTGGGGGGAAACCAAGATACTATGGAGGGCAAGCAGAGAAACCAAAAAAACAAGATGGAAATGCTTTAATAAATGATGGATTTTGATAAATTACCCCACTCGGCAGAGTTTCAATTACAGAAACACATAGTTTACACAAGTAATTACTAAAGGAATTACCGCAGAAGCATATTCATCTATTCATTGAATTATAAGGCATCAATTCTCCTCCTGATTGCATCTTCAGCTCCAACGATGGCAATCACAGCCTCACACAAAACTTTAATAACACAATCTTTGTGGAATTAAAATACGCCATCAGACAGGAAATGTGAAAGGGACTGATAAGAAGAGGCTGTTGATTCATATTCAGAAAAGAAATGGTCTAAGGGAGTTAATTGTAAAGCAAGAACTTTGACAGTTGAAAGTTAATTAAGAAAAGGTTTCATCCCAAACAAGTGATGCTGTTTGGTACCCCATGGCCTTTTCATGATGTTCGCATAATCAGAGCTATGTCTGAACAAGTACCGGAGTGTCTTCCTGTTAGAAGTAGCAATGTCATGAACTGGTGTTTCAATCCTTCCTGTAAATCCAACCTGCCATGTTCTACCACCAACTTTTGTTCTAGGTCCAATGTGGCACTTAGCAATCTGAGTGAGAGAGAGCCCCTTGGATGGTGCCAAGGATAACATGTTAGACTTGGACTCAGGAAGACCTGACTTTATCCTGCCTTAAGACACTTACTTGCTGTGGGATCTTGGGAATTCCACTTACCTTCTCTCAGCCTCAGTTTTCTCATTTGTAAAATGAAGATCAATAATAGCATCTTTCTTATAGGATTGCTGTGAGAATCCAATGAGATGGTAGATGTAAAATACTATGCAAACTTTAACGCGTTCTATAAACTTTAGCCATAATAGTAGTAGTAATGATGATGTCTCAGGACCAATGACTCAGGCGCTTGACTTTGGAATTCAGAATGCCTCTCTACTAGTATGATTACTCTCAACCAGAAGAGAGAAGCAGAGAAAATTTGCCTTTTACACTACGACTACAAGTTGCTATAAGTCACTGAGTTGCTTCTCCCAAGGATGTTTGCATTTTAAGCCAGATCACTCTGTGTGGATTGAAAAGGCCTTTTTTCCCTACAAGAATAATTTCAGGCTCCGGATGGATATAGGGATGGTATCCTCTCAGTACTCCTGAAATCACATCCGTTACCCACTCTGCCTATACAGAAGTCCAGCCCTGTCTGTCAGGACAGTTGCTTTTACCAATATACCAGCTGACCTGGATTATGATTATTGAAGTATGATTATTATTGTCGTTTTGTCTTTCTTTGTATCCTCAACCCAAGCTTAGCACAGTGCCTTACACATGATAGGGGCTTGTTGATGGTCCCTTAGATTTTAAGCTCCTTGAGGGCAGGCACTATCTTTTTGCTTCTTTTGTATCCCCAGCACTTAGTGCAGTGCCTGGCACATAGTATTGACTGTCGGCTGACTGACTTTTTTAGTCAACAATACACTGAGTATTCAAGAATTAGATAAGGAATTGGGACATACAATGAAAGTCCTTTTATCTACTGGCTCTTTGAAGAAAAAGCTCTTTGGATTTAGCAGAAAGATCCTTGAGATAGGAATCATAGCCCCTGCTCTTCCAGGGATGTTTGTGCCATGTTATGTATGTCACATAACCCTGGGCAAGTATTTAATCTCTCTCAGTTGTTTCTTCTGTAAAATGGGGATAATAGCACCTTTCCTCATGATGCTATTGTGAGGATCATATGAAATAATACATATAAAATGCTTTTCAGACCTTAAAGCACTGTATAAGCGCTGGCTATTGTCATTGTCATCTTAGAGGTATTCTTATAGTATATTAGAGCTGGAAGACATCTTAGAGGTCAACTAGTCCAACTATTTTATTTTACAAATGGAGAACCTGAGGTGTCTACAGATTGGCAGGATGCCAGAATTAGAATGAACCACAGTGGCCAACTATTCTAACCTGTGCCTGAAAAAGGTATCTCTTGTAATAAATACACATGAAATAGTTGGCAATTCAGCTCTTGTTTAAGATGTTCAGTATAGAGAAGTCCTCTATATGGGAGGCAGCTTATTCCACTTTTGTTGTTCAGGCATGTACAACTCTTCATGACTCCATTTGGGGTTTTATTGACAAAGATACTGGAGATACAGATGAGGAACTGAGGCAAACAGGGTTAAGTGACTTGCCCAGGGTCACGTAGCTAGAAAGTGTCTGAGCCTGGATTTGAACTCAAGGAAATAAGTCTTCCTGACTCCTGGACCAGGGCTATATCCCCTGTACCACCTAGTGGCCCAATTCCACTTTTAAATAGCTCTAATGATGGATATTATGTCTTTCCTACCATAGTTTAAGATAGCATTAGCTCTCTTGGCTGCCATAGCATATTGTTGATACTGGGCTCACTGTCCACTAAATTACCTGATATCTGGTTGTATCTCTTCCATCTGGTACTTAGACTTATAGGATCATTGATTTAGATCTGGAAGTTACCTTAAAGATTATTTTTGAGGCTTCTGGCCCAAGCCCAGGTATTGAAGTAGAGTAAATGATGGTCCTGGCAAAAGCCAGGGATATCAAAGAAGGAAAAAACCAAGTACTTATTAAGTGCCTACTATGTACCAGGCACTGTCCTAAGTGCTACAGCTTTACTCATTTGATCCTCACAAAAACCCTGAGAGGTAGCTGCTATTATGATGCCCCTTTTGTGGTTGAAGAAACTGGAGCATATGGAGATGTTTAAAAGTGATTTGCCAAGGGTCTGAAGTGTCTTTGAATTCAGGTCTTCCTGATTCCAGACCTAGAGCTCTATTCACTGCAGTACCTAGCTGTCTGTACATATAAAAACAGGGCTTGCTTAGCTTTCAAGGATACAGTTTTCACACGCAGATCGAGGAAACAAACTGATGGTCTCGGTGAGGCTCTATTGTTCTGCTATCTCCTTTCTGGTTACTCAAAGACATTTGTTCAAAAAGGTTGCTGGTATAGTGGTGTAGGTGAAGAAACTTCCAGGTTTCAGGAGACCTAGACCCAAATCTGCCATCCCAATTCTGAGTCCCTTTATTTTTATTTATATTAAAATAATTTAATTGAGATTTTTCATTTCTATATCATCTAAATTCTCTATCCCTCCCTACCAATATCCTAGCCCCTAACCTCTATCTACTAAGAATATTTTGAGTGCTTTTATGGGATGGTCAGGGACTACAGCACCTGGCCGAAGCTCTCTGGTATGCTTGAAGCTGTCAATGTGGCAGTCTTCTATCCAGTGGTATTCCCTGGTTGCAATGAGGCTTGAAATTTATCTATGCTATAGTCTGGGGATTTCCCCTTTGAAATGACACAGGATATGTGCTCTTCTTATAATGTGCCTAGATCTGGTCTTAGCCTATCATAAGAAGTAATTTAATTCAATCCTTAATTTCTTAGATGAGGAAACTGAGGCCCAGAGAGGATAACTGACATGTCAAATAAGTAACTATAGTCGAAAAGAGGAATGAGAATAAGCACTCAACTCTCACCTGTGGCTCTAAGAAGCTATAGGATGTGCAGTGGCCACACTCCAGTAGAACTCTCTCAGCAGAGAGGCTAAAGCAGGTTGATTTTTGACCAGCAGTGAGTTAGGCAGAGTGTCTACACCAAGGGTGTGAAGACTTTCCTGGCAGAATGGGCGGCTGAGAACAATTTGTTCCAATGGCCACGAAGGAGGCTGAAACAGATTCTGTGGAGTGCTTAGAACTTGGTCAGATATTGAAGATGCCAAGGTCATCCACTGTTTCCTGGGCCTTTGCCAGTCATCTTGTTACTGGATTTTGATTAACTCTGAAAGGGAGAGTGAGGCTGATGACTTTAGGGCTGACTTAAATCCAATTCACATACAAGTCAAGACATCACTTGTGACATCATTCGTCCTCTTCAAAATGAAGGACGAACAACAGTTATGCGCCAGGCACCATGCTAAGCACCTTTTAGAAAACAAACATCATCTCATTTAATCCTCACAACAGCCCTATGAGGCAGATATTATCCCCGTTTTACAGCTGAGGAAACTAAAGTTGAGGCAAACAGAACTTAAGTGACTTGCCCAGGGTCACACAGCTGGTAAGTGACGAGGCTAGAGTTGAATTTAGAATTTCCTGAATCCAGGTCTAGGGCTCTATCCACTGTACCACCCACCTTCCTCAAAGAATACTGGCGGAGAATTGATCTACATTCAAATCCTACCTCTGATCCCAGCTCAGTGATCTCAGGCAAGTCAATTAACTTATCCAGAATCTCAGTTTTCTCATTTGTTAAATAAAAGGATTGGATTAGCTGGCCTCCAAAATCTCTTCCAGTTTAAATCTAGGATTCCATGGCTCCAAATCCAGCATTCATTACAGTATACGCCACTGCCTTTCATGAAGTTAATATTTTGAACTAGAGTGTGAGACTACCCAATTAACCTGATTTAGTTTCATCTCATTTAGCTTGGCCCAGTGTTCTAACCTGTCAAAGTCTTTTCCCATTTTGACTCTCTTGTGGAATGTATGAGCTATCCTTCCTAGCTTTGAATAATCAGCAAACTTGCCTGAGGTCACACAAGTAAGAAGTGGTGGTGCCAGAATTTGAACTTTCTGACCAGATCTGGTGTTCTTTCTGGTGTAGTGTTCTAACAATGAATGGGCAGGCCTAGATTTACACACTGGATGAAGAGGCTTCTGAAGACTGTTTTCATCGCTGGGGGTGAGGAAGAATCACATCTGTTCCTATTCTACTTTCTCACTTCTACTGATGCAACTCACAAAACTGCCCTCATTGCTTTTCTCTCACACTTCCAGCTCGTGTTGGAAGGCAAGCGAGAAAGCAGTGTCTCAGTCTTACCCAACCAGATGGAGAAATTCAGGGAAGGCTTGTCTCCTGACCAAAACCAAATCAATGTCCCAGAAAAAAACCAAAAAGTGTAGCATTGCCAAAGATAACTGCCACCCTGAATTAACGTAGCTTCAGAAAGCTTAAAATGCTTCCTCAGATAATTATGATCTTATTTATTCTCATAATACCCAGAGAGGGAATAATTAGACTAGCAACAGCTCAGGTTTGAGGTTACAACATATTTTAAAGACTGATGCTGAACTGAATTGAGAAACCACAGTGATTACAGAACTGCTTTAAGGTATTATTTTTCCACAGTTGTATTTACTTATTCAACCTCATTTCTTCCTGTCTACAAATGTGAACCTTCTGCAGCAGCTAGACTGGCCTCTCTCTATAACTGTTCCCCAAACGTACCATAACCTTTCCCACTACAGTTATTCCTTCCACAATATGACTTTCCCCATTGCAGTTTCGATATAATGTGGTTGGCATAAGAAATTAAATGGGAATTTTGGGGGAGTTTTGTGAAGCCCAGACAACATATGAAGGCCAGCAGATAACACAGGAAAAGTTTAGAAACTCAGAAATGCATAAAATGTACATACAGTATTGCATAACATCAACATATTTTATCTTTTAATACCATAACAATTCAGACTTCTTCCCTGGTATGAAGGGAGGGCCAAAAATTTTTAAGTGGGTTTTCCAGATCATGGGGGCTCTGCACCCCTATTTGCAGAGGGGATGCAGGTAATGACCAAGCCCCACATCTATCCATTGTCCGAATAAACTAAAAACACCAGAATGCAAAATTCTGAGTGTTAAAAGAAAGAATATTTCATAATCCAGATCACTTGCTTCTAGGATGAGGAATTAATTGACCTTCCTTATTCTCTGCTATTTATCCCATCATACATTAAGCTCTTTCCCCACTAAGTTCCTATAACGTTGAGAGTCTAGACTACCCATGTGACATGCTTATTATATATCTGTGTTGCTAAGCAAAATGGGCTCTTAGCACTTAGTTGGCTTTTGTTTCCTTTGGGTAATTCAGTGTATTTCATTGAGCCTTACTAGTTGCTAAGCCCCAGGCCCTAACCCCTATTAGATGTAAAACCTATGTGGGTGTGGATTGGTAACTAAGGTGGGGCCCAAGGTGGCACGACTAACTCAGGGGAGGGCCTAGTGTACACATGAGTTTGAGTGATAAGTTTGGGACAGCAGAGGCTCTTAGACCACGTGGGTTTAAGTTGCCTCTTTGTGATGATTTTAGGTCACGTGGGTGAGTCACATGTGTGACTCACCCCTGACGCTGAAAAAGATATAAAACCAGGGGTTGGCCTTTTCTTCTTTGGAGCTCTTACCCACAGCAGTGGTGGCGCGTATGACTCTGGGCCAGCCCTTGTTACGAGCTTCCAGGCTGAACCTAGATGTTGGTAACTATGAATTGTATTGGATCTGTCTGTTCATGTGTGTAACTTGTTTGTGTTTTGCTCTGAAGTTCAGTGTGCTGGTCTTTACCCCTGAACTAAGTGAATGATATTTGTATGCTGAATTAAAGTAAGCTTGTCAATCCCTTAACATTGCTTTCCTTACTAAAGCAGATCAAAAGAACCTGTGCTTTCGCAGTGTGCTAGTCGCATTCTTGTTGTTGGGCTTGGGTTGGTCTTACACCCCCACAACAGCTGCTAGCTGGATTGTTGAAACAATACCCTATCTTGCTACCCTTTCATAACTATCTGTCTCAACTCACAGAGTATCATCCCAGTTCAGGACCTCAACTCCTCTTCCCAGACTTTTGCAATAGTTTTCTATCTGAGCTCTCTTCAGGTACTGCCCTAAGACTTTTGGGGCAACCTATATAACATACACAAGCTTTTAAGTTTAAAGCTGTACTAAGACTTTTGGGACATCTTTTAATGCAGATTCCTTTGGTTGGACTGGGTGGCTACTCAGACCTTTTCCAATTCCCAGGTTCTGTGATTCATTTAGTTTTTTTGGTGATCTCTTTGCTTGTGGCAAGGGTAGATTTGCCACAATGATTTCAAATACATTAGGAAGTAAGTTTTTGACCCTCATGTAAGTAATAAGAAAACTTATTTCTTTCAGTTCCCATCCAAGTTCCTAAGAAGAACATGCTCTCTCTCTCTCTCTCTCTCTCTCTCTCTCTCTCTCTCTCTCTCTCTTTCTTTACACACACACACACACACACATATATACATATATATATATATATATAAAATGTAGGTAGATAGATAGATATAGATATGTAAATAAGCATGTTCTGCCAGCTTTTGCACAATTTACCTCAATATGTAAAAAACTTTAAGTCCTTTGAAATTTGCATTTTCTATATATTTATCAGCTGATGTGATCATTTTAGAAAACTCAAAAAATATCATGATTGTCAATATTTCTGCCAAACTTCAACCATAGAAAGTCTGGACTCAGGAGTTTGCTTCCCATTAAGCCATTTCTTCTGGTTAGCTGTTTGAATCTGAGGGGAAAACATCTGGTACAACATATTTACCTTCAGAATCTGAAGACGAGGAGGAATTTTGCTGTTATCTTTAGCCCATGGGCTGCTATTATTAACTCTTCAGGCCCTATTGCTTAACTCCATCCTTACATCTACCAGTGGGTCACAACTCTTAGTTGATAATCAGTCTTTGAAAGTTGCCTGAAACATAGACAAATCAAGTGATTTGACCAAGATTATATGACCCATAAGTGTCAGAAATGGGATTTGAACTCATATTTTCTTGAATCTGATTCTGGAATTCTATTCACTATGATACTCCATTTTTTTTCCTTGTGGAGGCAACTGTGATTAAGTGACTTGCTTGAGTATCTGAGGCTGGATTTGAACTCAGGTCTTCCTAGCTCCAGAGCCGGTGCTCTATCCACTGTGCCACCCGTCTCAAAACTCCATTCTTAAAATAGATATTTTAAATGGGATTGAAAATTATCATCCCCTTAAATTGGCTTTGACCCTCAATATTGTTTTCCCCACTCTGACAGCTCATATAACTAGAACATTAAAATAAGGAGAATAAGAGAGTGAAGTTGGAGTACAGGTTTCTGTAATTTTAAACTAAATCTCCTGAGTCCTATGGAAATAGTGGCACCATGCTATATAATTTCTTGTGGGAGTAGTTAGACAGACAGACAAACCTATATAATACATATACACATACACACATACATACACAATGCATATACACACACCTACATATAGAAAAGGCAGCATGGTGTAGTGGGTAAAGAGCCAATCTTGAAGATCTAAGTTCAAGTCCTGCCTCCGCCACACATATTATATGTCATTTGCCCAGGTCTGTGTGACCCTAGGTGAGCCATTCAACCTCTTGGTGCCCCAAGCAAGTCTTTAAGACCTTACTTAGTAGAACTGTTGTTGATCTGTATCAGTAGAGGGAATTTCCTTATTAGGGATGGTACCTTACACTGATGAAAATACAGGTCCAAGGTAAATACATACATGAATGCATGCACATACACCTATATGTTAAAAACAAATTAAAGTCAAGTTAAAACCATCCTTGATACTCTTGTTCACTAGCTTTTCAGTCATGTCTGACTCTTTGTGACCCCATTTAGGGTTTTCTTGGCAAAGATACTGGAGTAGTTTGCGATTTCCTTCTCCAGCTCATTTTACAGATGAGGAAACTGAGGCAAACAGGATTAAATGACTTGCCCAGGGTCACAGAGCTAATAAGTGTCTAAGGCCAGATTTGAACTCAAGAAGATGAGTCTAGGCCAGCAGTCTTCCACTGCGCCACCTAGCTGCCCTTGATACTCTTATGCCATGGTGATCAGACGATTGGCCTTCCTGCCATGTGATCCAATTAAGGATCGATGGAAAGTAAGGTTATCAAATACTTGAAAATGGAATTTACATGAAGCCTCCCCACAACATATTAAATTCAAAACTCAGTGAGACAACACATTTATGTGTGTATGTGTGTGTCTCTGTGTGTGTGTGTGTGTGTGTGTGTGCATGTAAAGCACATACATATTGAAGTATAATATAATATAACATATGCTTTGGAAGACTGTTGCTCCCAATCTGTGTTTTTTGAGAGGAATCATAGTAGCACAAAAAATCCATGAATAAAAGGATGAGTTATTTTCTTAAATTATACTGTCTTCCAGATTAGAATCTGAAATTCTTAGTGCCCCCAGGCCTCTTTCTTAGTTTAGAAACTGAGGCTCAGAGAGGTGAGCTGACCTGCCAAGGTCACACAGTAAGTACCAGATCTGAGATTTGAACCCAGGTCCTCTGACTCTGAATGAAGTGGTCTTTTCCCTGTACCACACTGCCTTTATCTTCCAAGGAGCAACTTAATTAAGGATAAAGAGATTCATTGTTAGAATGTTGACTATCAAGAAAGAAATTATTTTGGATGTAGGAAATCACGATGGGGATTTTCTAGTAAGGTGGAGGAGACATGATCTAAATGGCTAGAGGTAATATGGATGCCAGTGTAATAATGATTCCTGATGTGTTAAAGTAGGGATATCTCAGGAATGGGTTCGTCCACGTGACAGAAAGAATGCTTATTTTACATAGATTGGGATAGTTTCCCTTTAAGGAGGCAAAGTCCTGTCTCCAAGACTTGGTTGGTCCACAACCCAGCCCATGCATAGTTGGCTCTAGTCTAGGTACTGGGCAGAGTTCCAACTCCTTTACCTTGGGTTTTTCTGACCTAGTATTATTGTCCTGGGGAATGCAGAGTCAGAGAGGAGCTGCATCTATTTTCAGCAAAATGTATCCTTTTTATAATAAATAAAGTTATCTGTGTTGCATTTTATGGGCTACAAAGGTTTTGTTGCATTCCCATCCTGAGGCTGAATCACTAGACTAGCCTGAGCTAGGCCTGATCCAGAATATTCTGGATAGAATTATACTTTAGTGTCTCTTATATTAAAAAAGAAAAACCATCTACCACTTCAAAACTACAGATTCATTGATTTGTTGGCGACTCCTTCAAAACCCATAACAGATTGAAGTCCTGGAGCAATTTCATATTATATATGGAAAGTTAGCAGGTTTCAGCATAATCTATACACTATTGTATACTGCTTTATTTCATTGGGAAAATATAAGATTTTCTGGGGCTTCCATTAATTTCTCACCAGCTTTTGACTCTGTAGTTGAGGATGGTCCATGGCAGCTAGGTGAAGCTGTGAATTGAGTCCAGGGTCTGATATCAGGAAGTCCCAAGTTCAAATTTGGCATCAACCCATAATAGTTATGTGACCCCAGGCAAGTCACTTAACCTTTGTTTTCCTCAGTTCCTTCAACTCTAAAATGAGGTAAAGAATACCACCAACCTCCCAGGGTTGTTGTGAGTATCAAATGAGATAATATTTATCAGGCACTTTGCACAGAGCCTGACATATAGTAGGCACTACAAAAAATGTTTATTCCTTTCCTCTTCCCTCCCAGTCTCCCCTATGGACCAAATTGGCATAGATTGTGGGCTGTATCATGACACTGCTAAAATTCGAATTGAAAAATTTTAAAATTAGAAATAAAAAATTAAAATATCCATTTGGTTTGCTTTTGACTTCATGGTTACTATTGGTTTTGTGATGGATTAAATTCCAATCCTAAATGGTGTAAAATTAACCAATGAATCAATAAGCATTTATTAAGCATTTTCTATAGGCCATGCACTGTGATAGGTACTGGGAATACAAAATACAAAGATAAAAATGAAATATTCTCTGAGATCAAGTGACTTACGTTATATAGGAGGAGACAACATACACCTACATAAATATATACAAGATATATAAAAACAAATAAAAGGTAATTCTGGAGCAGAAGGCACTAGTAGCTGGAGGTAGGGAAGGGGAGGCTCAAGGAAGGCCTTATATGGAATGTTGCATTTGAACTGAGCTTTGAAGAAGGCTAGAGATTCAAAAGGGGCAGTGGTTAAGGAGGGAGGATTTATGTTCTATTTCTGTTTCTTTTTAATTTATATGTGAACAACTTATGGGGCTCCTAGATGAATTAAACATTTATTATTTTTTTTATTTTTCCAATTAAATGTGAAAATAATTTTTAAAAAATTTGAGTTCCAAATTCCCTTCCTCCTTGCCTCCTCTACCCTCACTTTGAGAAGACAAGCAATTTAATATAGATCATACATGTACAGTCATACAAAATATATTTCCACATTAGCTATGTTGTTTAAAAAATGACACAGAATCCTCTGAACCCCCAAAACCAGGAAAAATAAAGAATGTTAAAAAAGTATGCTTCTATCTACATTCTAACTCTGTCAGTTCCTTCTCTGTAGATAAATTTTATTTGTCATTTCAAGTCTTTTTGGAATTGTTTTGGATCTTTGTATTGCTGAGAATAGCTAAAGCCATTCATAACTGGTCATTATACAATGTTGCTGTTACTGTGTACAATGTTCCCCTTGTCCTGCTTACTTCATTTTGCATTAGTTCATATAAGTCTTTCAAGATTTTTCTGAAAGCATCTGGCTCATTATTTATTATAGTACAATAATATTCCATCATAAAAATATACCACAACATATTCTGTCATTCCCAAATTGATGGGCATCTCTTCAATTTCCAATTCTTTGCCACAAGTTACTAAAAATATTTTTGTACATATGGATCCTTTTCCTTTTTTTAAAAATTTCTCTTTGGGGTGCAGATCTAGTTGCTTGGTCAAAGGGTATACAGTTTTATAGCACTTTGGGTATAATTCCAAATTGTTATCCAAAAAGTTTGGATTAGTGTACAACCCCACCAAAAGTGCACTAGTATCTCAATTTTTCTGCGTCCCCTCTAGCATTTGTCATTTTCTTTTTCTGTCATGTTAGCCAATTCAATAGGTGTGAGGTGGTATCTCAGACTTGTTTTAACTTTCATTTCTCTAATCAATAGTGATTTAGAGCATTTTCATATTAATATAGATAGGTTTAATTTCTTCTTCTAAAAATAGCTTGTTGATATTCTTTGACCTTTTATCAACTGGAGAATGACCCATATTCTTATAAATTTGACTTGATTCTCTATATATCTGAGAAATGATTCCTTAGTTAAAGAAACTTGCTCTAAAATTTCCCTCCAGTTTCCTGCTTTTCTTCTAATCTTGGATGCATTATTTTGTTTGGGCAAAAACTTTAATTTAAACAAAATAATTCATTTTATATCCAATAATGCTCTCAATCTCTTGTTTGGTCTCAAATTCTTTCTTTATACATAGATCTAATATGGAAACTTTTCCATGCTCAATTAATTTGCTTACAGCATCACCTTTTATGAATAAATTATATGCCCATTTTGACCTTACCTTAGTCCATTGTGTGAGATGTTGGTTCTATACCTACTTTCTGCCAAACTGCTTTCTTATTTTTCCATAAATTTTTGTCAGATAGTGAGGTTTTGTCCTCAAAACTTGAATTATTATGTTTAGAAAACACTAGATTACTATGATCATTTACTATTGTGTATTGTGTACCTAATTTATTTGACTGATTCAGTACTCCATTTCTTAGCCAGTACCAGATTATTTTGATGATTAATGATTTGTAGTACAGTTTGCTATCTGGTATTGCTGGGCTACCTTCCTTCACATTTTTTTTCATCAATTCTGTTCATATGTTTGACCTTTTGTTCTACCAGATGAATTTTGATATTATCTCTTCTAGTTCTAGAAAATAATTTTGGGAGTATTTTGATTTGTATGGTACTGAATAAATAAACTAATTTAGGTAAAATTGTCATTTTTATTATATTGGCTTGATTTATCCATGAGCAAACAATATTTTCCAATTGTTTAGACCTGACTTTATTTGTCTGGAAAATGTTTTAGAATTGTGTTCATGTAGTTTCTGAGTTTGTCTTGGGAACTAGATTCTCAAATGTTTTATATTGTTTACAGTTATTTTAAATGGTATTTTTCCTTCTATCGTTTTCTGCTGGACTTTGTTGGTGATAGATAAAAATGCTGATGATTAATGTGGGTTTGTTTTATATCCTGCAACCTTGCTGAAGTTGTTAATTATTTTAATTAATTGGTTCTCTAGGATTCTGTAGGTATACCATCATATCATTTGCAAAGAGAGATAGTTTTATTTCCTTATTGCATATTCTAATTCCTTCCATTTCTTCTTCTCTTATTGCTATACTATCATTTCTAATACAATATTGAATAATAGTGATGATAATGGGGACCCTTGCTTCATCCCTGATCTTATTGGGAAGACTTCTAGCTTATACCCATTACACATAACACTTGCTCATGGTTTTAGATAGATATTACTTATTGTTTTAAAGAAAGCTCCACTTATTACCATGCTTTCTAGTGTTTTTAATAGGAATGGGTATTGTATGTTGTCAAAACCTTTCCCTGCACCTATTGATATAATCATATGATTTTTGTTATTTTTGTTAAATGGAAATGAATGTTGAACTTTATCAAAAGTTTTCCCCACATCTATTGATATAATCATACTTTTTTTTACTTTTATTATTTAGGTAATCAATTGTGTTAATAGTTTTCCTTATGTTAAACTACCCCTGCATTGCTGGTATAAATACCACTTGATCATCACGTGTAATCTTTGTAATGTATTATTGTAATATTTTAGCTAGTATTTTATTTTTAATTTTTGCATCCATAATCATTAATGAAATTGGTCTATAATTTTCTTTCTCTGTTTACTCTTCCTGGTTTAGGCATAAATATCATATATGTTTCATAAAAGGAGTTTGGTATGCTCTCTTTTTTATTGGCAATTGCACAGATGTCCTCAATTGGGGAATGGCTGAACGAGTTGTGGTATACAGTTATGATGGAATACTACTGTGCTACAAGAAAAGGTGTGCTCAATAATCTTAGAAAAACATGGAAAAACTTGCACAAAATAATGAGGAGTGAAATGAACAGAACCAAGAGAACACTGTATATGGTAACAGCAATATTGTTTTAAGAATAACTTTGAGTGACTAAGTTACTTTGACTGTTGTAAATGCCCAAATTAACCAGAAAGGACATATGAAGAAGGGTGCTGTCTGCATCCAGACAAAGAACTGATAAGTAGAAATGTATATATAGAATAATTATATATAGAATAATTATGTATATGTGTATTATATAATTATGCATGTATACATATGTATATGTTTATGTATAGAATAATTATGTATATTTATAATTGTGTATGGAATAACTATTTTTATGTGCAGGTATATTTACATGGTATATATATGTGTGCATATATATATATGTGTGTGTGTGTGTGTGTGTGTGTGTGTGTGTGTATCTGTATCTATTTGTGTCTATTGGTATCCATCTCAAGGGCAGAGGGGTGGTAGGGAAGAAGAAAAAGGGAAAAAAAGAAATGTACATGATAATTTTGTTGTATATTTGAAAAGAATAGCAAGTTGTGTATAGAACATTTGCAGTTTCATGTACAATCTTTTTTGTTTTACTGTGTTATGGAAATGCTTATTTTATTCCATAAATTAAAAATAAAATGAATTTTAAAAAAAGAGAATAGAAGAAACTGTGAGTATAGGGGAGGGTGTGTGTGAATGAACGCACAGAGGTTGGCTAAGGGTGTGTTGAATTAGGTGAACAGCAGTTTGATAAGAGAGCAAGGCAGGGTCTTAATTATTCAATATAGAATGTCAGTTCTGCCCCTTGCAGTTTGATTCAGACCATATGGACCCTTCCGCAATCAGAAAAAAAAGGAATCTTGTTACTTTAAGCACTTACTAAAGGTTTCAACAACGAATGGTCTACAATTTGGCACTTGCCAAAGATGCTTATTTCCCCCTCTTTTTGATTTCTAATTGAATTTAACATTTATTAAACCCCTGCAGAGTACTATGCCAGTTGCTGGCAAAAATAGAAAGCTGAATGACTGGTTCCCTGCTCACATGGAGCCTATAATCTTTAAAAAGTTTTAAAATGCTTCATTTTAATAATTTTATTTTTTTATTTTGAATTTAATAAATATAAACAATGAAGAATACTTCCCTGTGAAAAGCACAACAGGAAAAAGAAACTTTATGTGAAACAATGAATCTCTATTATATGTAGTTTGCTTTAAAAACACACATAATAAATTCAACCTATTAACTTTCAAAGTTGTTTGGCTTATCTGTGTTTTCTTCTGAACTTTTCTATTCTTCTTTGTGCATTAAAAACGCTTCAATGAATCTCTTATTTCTTTTCTTCTTTTTTTCCCCTAGCAACAGCATCTCTACTCCCCCATTCAAATCCCCCACTTCTTGCAAATAGATAAACAAAAACATAATCCTTGTAATATAGTCAAGAAAAACAAATCTGTACTTTTGCCATGCCCCTAAATGCATTTTTTATCCTGCCCCTTTGTCCATCACCTTCTATCAGGAGGCAGATAGCATACTTCATCATTGGTCCGTTGGAGTCATGGCTAGTCATTTCATTGGTCAGAGTTCTTAAGTTCTTAAATAACATTGTAACTTTGTAACAAAGTTGTTTTTTCTTTACAATGTTATTTTTACCACGTGCATTGATCTCCTATTTCTTCTCACTTTATTTTGTATCAGTTCATGCAAATCTTCTGGCATTTTCCTGAAATCATCCATTTCATCATTTCTTATTGTGCAATAATATTATATTACATTTATTTGTAACATGGTCCTGGTAGTGGAGCTTACTGTTTTGGAGGAATAGTTACAAATTGTTTTCCAGAATGGAACAGCTGTATTAATTTACAATTCCATCATCATTGCATTAACATGACTGTTTTTCCACAGTTCCTTTAATATTTATCATTGCCTTCTTTTGTCATCATTGTCAATCTGATGAATATAAAATGGAACATCAGAGCTGTTTTGTTTTTTATTTATCTAACTATTAGTGCTTCAAAGCATTTCTTTTTCATGTGGCTATTAATCTCTCGAATTTCTTCCGTTGAGAAATGCCCATTCATATCTTTTGACCGAAGGTTCTTTTGAGACCTTTGACATTTGAAAAAGATAGTTGATTGGCTGCTTTAAATGTGAATTTAGTTAGATTATTTCAGTTCTGTCCATATATGAATTTAGGGCACCATGAAGCAACGTACCTGGACCATATTATCTCTACTAAAATATTTCCATTGAGTTAGTATTTAATGTTATGCCCTTACTTTTCATAGAACAGTGATTAAAGAAACATTCATTTACATAAAACTACCCTCTTTTACAAAACCATAGGTTTGGGCATTGCATATTTTGTTGTGCAATGTCCATTGCACATTGTTAATGTACATTGTACATGAGTTAATTTTGTGCTTTGATTTAGTGCCAGAAAAACACTTGCCTCTACAGACAAATTTGTACATATTAATTTCCTGGCAAAATTCTAGAAAGGATGATTTGTGAGCACTTAGTTCATTAAGAATAAAGAAGGCCAGATTTACTTCAATTAATTTTTTGGAAGATCATTAGAGGGGCAGATCAAGGAAATGTTATATACAAAATATGCCTGAATTTTCACCAGGCATTTGGCAAAGTATCCAATGATAGCTATGGAAAAAGGAAAGATATGGGTTGGATGATGGTGACATCAGAAATGATTATATATCAGATTGAAAAAGTGGAGATTAATAATAAATACCAATATGGAGGAAAATCTTTAGTGGAAGAAAGTTTCAAAGAATCTTGCCCTTTCCCCTGTTCTGGTAAACATTTTTATCAATGAATTTAGTTTAATGCTTATCAAATTGGCCAGTATATTAGATAATGGAATTGGTATGTAAAACTATATATGTATGTATGTATACATGTATGTATACATATAGACATATAATAAGTATGTGTGTATACATACATATAGGCTAGAATAATGAGTTGAATACTATAAGATTAAATTTAATGTAGTTTTGTGTAGAGTCTTATACTTGGGTTAAAAAAATCTACTGTGCAATTGCAGGTTGAGGGAGATATAATTAGAAGGTAACCTGGATGAATTGCAAACCCAATATGAATTAATTGTTTGACATAGTAGTCATTAGAGCAAAAATACATCATAAAAGCTAAAACAACTTCAGTCTATATTAATAGAAGGGTTGTGTCTGAATTGAGTTTATAGTATCAAAGTACTTTGTTCCAGTCAGAACACATCTGGAATATTATGTTTAGTTCTGGACACGAGAGTTTAGGAAGAAAATTAACAATATGTAGCATGTCCAAAGTGTGGGGTTCTAGGCTTTGAGGTCACTCAAAATTATACTATAGATGGCTTGGTTGAAAGAAATGGGAATGCTTAGTCTAGAGGTGCAAATACTGAGATAGCTCTGGCAATCTGTGTGTCAATCTCACCATCTATGTATAAGTGAAGGTAAGCCAAGGTGAGTGAACTTATCCACAGTATTCAAAATTTCTTCATTTGTTGTAACCGTTGGTTCCATGTATGGATGGTGTGGGGGTGGCTGGTGGAGAACCTATGTTTTCTTGGTGTTAATTCTTGGGCCAAAATTAGCACAGGAAGCAAGAGAATTGATCCATACTTTGTTGTATCTCAGCTTCAGAGATTGCATTGAATGCACAATCATCTGCAAACAAAAAATCATGCACCAATTTTCCTTTCGCTTTACTCTTGGCTTGTAGCCTTTTCAAGTTAAATGATTTACCTTCAGTGTGATAGATGACTTTGATGCCATGTCTGTCCTTGTTGAAGTGATCTGACAACATTGCTGAACATATCTTGCTAAAAAGCATGAGAGCTTTCAGCCTTACTTCACTCTTGACTGGCAAAATGAGAGGCCATCATCCATTAACCAGAACCTGCGCAAAGATGCCATCATGAAATTGACATACAACATGGGTGAACTTCTCTGTGCAATCAATTTTTGACATTATTTTCCAGTGTCAAGTAAAACAAGCCAAATCTCTTCTACATGACGGCTCTCAAAAATTTGAAGAAAAGAAAAAAAAACATATTATATACTTATACACGGAAACTTAAATACAAAAATAAGAAAAGAAAAAAAAAGCATGCCACGTGCACAGCAGAATGTAAGAGGTTTCAAAATATATAACAATAAATTCCCATTTCAAGAAAGCCTATATAATAAATACTAGACATTGAGAGCTATCCATCTTTTTTTTTGCTTCCTTGTTATTTCCTTTTGTTCTCTGCTGTGCACTTTTTACTTTGTTCTTTCCCCCACTTCTCCCCCCAGAAGGCCACAATTAAGCACAGATTTATTTATGTACAGATATAGATACATAGATACACATATACACATGCATAATTTATGTTTGTGTGTATCACTTATTTCCTACCCCTCCTAATCCCTCTACTTTGCTTTTACCTGCTACCTTGCCCTCTTATTACTTAACCTACCCCGCCTTCAAGGATCCCCCCCATCCTCCCATTCCCATAAATCTAAACACCCTTCTACACCCCACTTTGACCTATTCCCTCATCCTCCCCTCCAAAGATCCCTCTCTTATCTTCTCTTCCCTCCCTATCCTCTTAGCATTTTATTTCTTTCTGAATTTAGAAAACTTTTATACTCTTCTAGGTGTATATGCATTGCTCCATCTTGAACCCATCTCTGATTAAAGGAGGTTTCCAGAACTAACAACCCCTCTCCCCCATCTAATTCTTCTGTGTCAGTTCTTCCTCTTATACCTCATTTGTAAAGGATGATTACTCTTTTTAGCTGTTTCTAAATGGCTTTACTTTTTAAAAGTCATATCATACTCAGGTCTACCCCAATCTTTCTTATGAACTACTTAATTACTAATAATGATCTTAGACAAACATTTTACATACACAAGAAGTAAACAGTGCATCCTTATTGAGTCCTTTGTAATTAGTCTTTGGTACATACCTTATATTTCTCTTGGCTCTTGCATGACAAACCTTCTATTAAGTTCAAGGTCAGGATAAAGTCCTGAAAATCTGACAGTTCACTAAATGTCCATTTTTTCCATTCAGAATTATAATTAGCTTTGCTGGGTATGATATTTTTGGCTGGAACCCCAGTTCTTTTGCTCTTCAATAAATAGTGTTCCAAGACCTGCAGTCCTTTCGTGTCACAACTGCTAGGTCTTGTGTAATTCTAATTGTGGGACCACCATATTTAAACTGCTTTTTTCTTATGGCTCATAATATTTTATGCTTGAGCTATTGGAGGTTTCAGAATTTGACTATAGTATTCCTATGAGTTTTCCCCATAGGATCTCTTTCAGGTGGTGATCTGGAATTTTTTTCTATTTCTACTTTCCCCTCTTCTTCTAATGCTTCAGGACAACTTTCTTTAATCATTTCTTTGTATTATTGTATTGTATTGTATTGTATTATTGTATCTAGATTCTTCTTTTGATGATAGTTTTCAGGTAGTCTGATGATTCTTATGTTTCTTCTTCTTGATGTGTTCTCCAGATCAGTTGTTTTTCTTATAAGATATTTCACTTTCTCTTCTATTTTTTAATACTTTATATTTTATTTTATTATTTTTTGATCTCTTATAATTTTGCTGGCTTCCCCTTGCCCAATTCTGATTTTCAAGGAGTAATTTTCTTCTTTTTGTCTTTAATTTTGTTTTAGACTCAAATGCCAAAACACAAATACCAAGTAGAAAAAAGAAACAAAAAGATATGATGAACTTAAATATTGGAACTTACATGCAAAGAAAGAAAAAAACATGCCATGTACATAGCAGAACATGAGAGAATTCAAAATATGTAACAACAAATTTTCATTTTAAGAAAACCTGCATGATAAATAATACACTTTGGGTTGAGAACTGTCCATCTTTTCTTTGCTTTCCTGTTAGTTTTCCTTTGTTCTCTGCTGTGCACTTTTTAACTTTGTTCCCCCCTCCTCCATCGTCCCTGAGTCATTTTCTTCCTTAAGATTCTGGGCCTCCTTTTCTAATTGGCTAACTTTCTTTTCATAATCTTGTTTTTTCTGGATTGTTCTTATTTTTTATTTTAGTTTTTCCTCAATCTTTCTCATTTGATTTTTAAAATCTTTTTTTAAGTTCCTCTATGAATTCTTTTTGAGCAGGTGACCATTTGATGCTACTTTTTGGGGTAGAAGAGGGTTTCTTTGTTTTGATATTCTCCTACGAAGATGAACCCTCATCTTCTCTATTCTTATATGAACTCTCTAGGATTGGCTTCTTTCTCCTTACTTATGCTTTTTTTTGGTAGTAGTAACCTTTTTAATTACCTCTAGTCTTAGGGTATGGGGGATGGTGCCTCTGGCCCTAGATCTGCAGTTCTCCTCTCTGGTCTGGTACTGGAACCAAAACCTCCAGCCTCCTATAAGTGCAAACACCCAGCAGAATTCCCACCTCACTGCTTCTGCACTTACCAGGTGGGTGCTGGTTTCTTCTTATCTGCTTGTCTCTGCAGCACAGCTGGGTCTGGTGTTCCTTGTTAGCAGAAGTTCCTTTGATCTGCCCAGGCTCAGATGCCCAACATCTCTCACTGTCCCAATGGTAAAAGTTCCTGCGAGTGGGTGGAGGCAGCCTCTCAACCCAGGTAATCCAAGGACTTGTCTCTTGTTGTTTAAGCAGTCTATAGCCTGGAGGGCTATTGTACTCTTCATAGGAGCCAAACCTTGGCCTGGAACTTTTCTTTAGATCTTCTCGGATTGTACCAGGAGGACCCTTGTTCTGCCTCTACTCTTATTTATTTTTAATCACTCCATGTTCACCTATTTCAACTCTTTTGTAGGGGAATATCTTGAGAGCTTGGAATTTTCTGACATACTCTGCCATCTTCCCAGAATCCTCTGCTGGCTCCTTTCTTAGAAGAAATGGCAGATCTAATCTACATTGCTTACAGTGTATTGATTATCAGCTAGTTCCTTCACCTTAAATGTAGAGTTTCTCCAACACTTGCAGTTGCAGAATCTTCATACTTCCAGACTCTGAATGAGTGGCTGAATCTGTGCAATAATCCATTTTACCCTTTAAATGGTAAAAACTACTGTAGTAGATATAATAAATCCCTTATCCTGATGATCAGATACCGATACTGGAAGGAACTAATGCCATTTCTGTTCCCTTCTAGAAACAGATGCACATCTTGAATAACTTGGTCCAGCTGCCCAAAGGAAGAGGAGTGAGGAGGGAAATTGGGGAAGGAGCAATGGGGCTCCTTTGCTCCAGTGACAGGTGCTGAAATAAGTAGGAGTTGTACCTCCTGGGATACTGGAAGAAGAAAGGAGACAGGTGCCAGTGACACCATAAAGAAGCATTAAATTAGAAACAAAGATTCCTTGGGTTGGCAGGAGGAGAAGTTCCCTTATGTTCCTTCACTTAATATCAAATCCTGCTTTGTGAGTTTTGACACTATGAGGATATCACCACTAACTATAAGCATTAATATAGTACTTAAAGGTTTGAAAAGTGATTTGCAAATATTATATCATTTTATCTGCACAGCACCATAGGGTGTAGGTGCTATTATCACCCTCATTTTACAGTTTCCTTATCTGAGACAAAGGTCAAGTGACTTGTCCAGTGTCACACAGCTAGTAAATTTCTAAGGCCAGATTTGAGCTGGTCATCTGGGCAAAGAACAAGCTCCATTTTCAGGAGGAAAACCAAATTACAGAGAATGATGTGCTAAAACTGTTTAGAGGGTGGAGGGTGAAGAAAGCGGAGAGATGCTGAGCGCCACCTATTGGAGGAGAGCCAAACTGCAGAGAATAGAAAGTAGAGTGAGATCTGAGCAGCTGGCTTCAGAGAACAGAGAGACAGGATAAGGGCTGACAGTTCTGCAGAGATATGACCATCACCTGTTGGGAATGAAAGATCTAGCAGAGCATTGAAGGAGGTGGGGACTGACAAGGGACAGAAACTGATGACAGAGTTTGAGAGGCATAGAAGAGATGCTGGAGATAAACTATACCTTAGGGGTACAGTGAAGCTGTGGAATGGATTCAGTCAGCAAGCATTTCTTAAAATGCTATTATGTGCTAACCACTGTGCCACCAGATGCGGATACAGAGAATGGAAAATAGAAACTTCCTGTTCTCAAGGAGTTCATAGTCCAATACAGAATAGAATATAGAAATAACTAAATACTTAAACCAAATATACAATATAAATGAAAGAGTAATCTCAGTAGCAAGGCACTAGCCATGTGGAGTACTGGCAAAGTCCTCCTGAAGAAGATAGGATTTGAATTGAATCTTGAGGGAAGCCAAGAGGTGGAGGTGAGGAGGGAGAGCATATCAGCCGTGGTGGTGAGCCATTGAAAGGGCATGGAGTTGGGAGATGGAGTGAAATTTGTGAGAAACAGTAAAAAGACCAACGTTACTGCATCATAGGATGCATGGAAGGTAGTAAAGGATACGAAGAATGGAAAGGTAGATTGTGAGGGTATTTATTTATTTTTAACCTTTTATACTTTTATCAGTAGTTGTTTCTAAAAAAATCAAAGTAGTTAGCAAATTACTTTAGATTCATCAAGACTATTTTTTTTTACTTAGAGCTTTAACTATGTGTAACATAATACAGAACAAACCAGGGGTGGATTTCTATTACTAGATGTTACCAAATGGATCATTCTAAAGCAGTGTGTCTATTCCTCAAGAATGATGGGGAAAGTAAAACTGAAATAAAATTTGTGAAACAAATTCACCAGCTGGGCTAGTGGATTGTGGGCTCATTCCCCCACCCCATTTGAAAGCACTTGCAAAGAGCTTCTTGTTTCACACTGAATAGTAAAGTGTCAATTGAACAGTTTTCTATTGGAGACTTAAATCCCAGGGAAGGTTGTCAATGGCTGGAGTTAGATGCCCTGCTCCAACAAGATCCAGGATTTAGCCAAGACTTGGGTGTGGGTAACCACAATGGCCGCCTAGAAACTCAGTGGTATTCTTCATGCCTTTAAAAGTTTAGGAACCAGTTACATTAAGTTAGAGTCTAACATGGAGTTTGTTTTTGAGGATAAAAAAGCAAAATCAAACACATACCCTAAAAACTCTTTCCATTTCACTAGATATGGATTTCAGTTCAGCCATCCCAGTTCAGGGATATCTTGGCCAAACAAGTGACATTCAAAGCAGCACTAACAGCCTCAGAGTTTCTTCCCTCCAGAACAACCCTGTATTTCTTGCTCATGGCAAGGGTGAGAACATGTCAACAGTTTGGTTTTGAATGTGTGTGTATATGTGTGTATATGTATATATGTATGTATGTGTGTGTATGTGTGTGTGTGTGTGCGTGTCTATGTACAGTTCCCTAGAAACACCAGGACCAAACTGGGAAGGGCACTTCTCGAAATGTAAGCAAAATTAATTGGATGGGTGAAGTGGGGGCAGAGCTTAGAGGTCCAACATTTCTCTTACTTTACCTCCCTCCTCCCCATTCCCATAAGGATCAAACTCTCACACAAACCCAAGTGTGACAATAATTCTCCATAAGATACAGAAGTGCCCTTTCTGTCTCTTCCCTCCCCACTCCCACTAACAAGAACAACAAACCGAAAATATTCTCTCTTCTTCCTAAGGAGTATGTGAAGCTGCTGGATGGGGGAGGGGATCTCCAAAGGACCAATGAGACTACTTAGGGCCTCCCAAAAAGAGAGATGCTTCATGGCAAGGTGGAGGCAGGGAGCCTGTTCTCAGCTGACCTCTGCTAAAGCCACGAGGTCTTCCAATCCATTGACCTTGTCATTGGTGTGTAATAATAACAATTCCTTAATATCTTTCAGTTCAAAGCCCAGTTCATTGAATTTGCTCATTAACTGAACACATTCTATTGTCTTTTCCTCTGAATGCTGGCACATTTCCAGAACATCTTCGGCCAGAATGAGATGAAAGACCTTTTCACAGAGCTGTCCATGTGCAAATAGTTAATAATTTGCTCTGTATTTTCTCCTTTCTTCCTCATGACTTTCAAGATGAAATCATATCAGTAGCTTATGTTGACCAATGTCTCTGCACATTGCTGTTCACTGGGGGACAATACTTGAAGGTTGGTATACTTGAATTCTACGGCTTTGGGCACTTTATGACATCCTGATATGAAGCATGACTGTCAATATTGCGTTTGGAGGTGATGACTCTTCTGTACACACTGACAAAACAGGCAGAGAAGGAGCTGGGATGGGGGGATAGTGCTGGTGTTTTCTTGACACTTAAAGCTGTAGGTCCCATCCCAAGGTGTCCATTGAGTTCACTAACATTGTTTTGGGAGCAAGACTTTAATGTATTCAAGAAAATGCCATTGAAGAGGCAGGCAATGCTGTGAAAAGTGCTTGCATGTTTTGCTGTCCTCTGCTCACTGTCATGTGAGTCAAGAAGGGAAAAGACTTAAATATTGCGCATAGCTATATAAAGGGGGAGGGACACTTTGGAAGACATTGACATCTTTTTGCAGTCACCTAACAGTAGTAAAGTGATAAAGCCAGTGAGTTTGTGAAGGGGCTTGAAATGCAGCGCAGTCCATTCTAGGGATGCCAAGAATTCCTGGTCTCGTAACACAGACCTAGAGTCTCCTTTGGGCAAGTTATTGTCTAAGATCTGGGCCACAGTAGGCCCACTTGTATCAACAGGAATATTTCTCAGTTCTTTCTCATCAATAATGTTTAATTCTATGTTGGCAAATGGGTCCTCTTCATATTCAAAGTCAATGGGATTGAAGTCTGTCTTTGTATGGGATGGGCTGAGAATCTTCTATGTATTTCATTACTGCTGAAATGGGGCGGGGTGAGAATATTGCACTGTAAGCAGGCGAGCATGGGGTTAATGGGAGGTACCATTATTGTCAGGCAGTGTACCTTGGAGAAACCTATTTTGCTGTCACTCCCTGGGCCACTCTTGGAATTCACTTTGGCTTCCGCTTCAGCTTTTTGCTCAGCTTCTCATTGAGCTCCCTGTGCTTTCTTTATGTCTCCTATGTACTCCTCCTCAAGGAAAAGTCATATTGTGTTTCCCTGACAGCTTGTAAACAATCAGGCAAGGAGAATGCAGTAGGCAGACCAATGATAGGTGGTGTTTTAAATTTGTCTCCTATCTTAAATGGGATATCATCAAAGAAACTGAAAGTCTCTGAGCACAGAGATTTGAAAGGTAACACTGCCCACTGTTGGTCCACCATCCTGGCTCAGTCTCTGCACAACTTATAGCAGCCCCTAGGGAAAGTGAAAGGCAGCACCTCCAGCTCTACACAGGCCATGAAGGTCTTTAAAAGCCAAATGTAGTGTTTTAGATTTGATCCTTAAAGTTATAAGGAACCAATGGAGTTTCTTGAGAATAAAGGTGGCAAGGTCAGATCTGTGTTTTAGACAAATAACATTGGCACTTGAGTAGAGATGGGAGGGGAGTGGGAAGAAACTTGAGGGCATGGGACCAACCAGAAGACTATTGTAATAGTCCAGACATTAGGTGATGAGAGCCTTCACAGAGGTGTTAATCAAGTGAGTATAGAGAAGAGAATGTATATATGAGAGGAGGTGAAGGTGGAAATGACAAGACCTGACAACAGAATAGATAGGTAAGGTGAATGTGAGGAAGAGGTCAAGGGTACCACTAATATTGTTAGCCTGGGTTACTAGGGGGACGATGGTGACCTCAACAATAATAGGTAAGTTGAAAGAAAAAAAGATTATTTTCTTTGGTGGGGGAGGGGGGAGATAATTACTTCTGTTTTGGACATGTTGAATTTGAGATGTCTATGGGACATCCAGTTGAAGATGTCCAAAAGACAGTTAAAATGGGGACTGGAGCTGAGGAGAGAGACTAGGGCTGGATATACAGATTCAGGAATCATCTGCACAGAGATGATAATTGAATCGATGTAGGCTGAAGAGATGACCAAATGCAATCATATAAGGTAAGGGTTGGCAAATTATGGACCGAGGGCCAAATCTAGCCCACATTTTTAATTAATTAACTTTAACATTAATTTTTAAAATATTTTGAGTTCCAAATTCTCCCCTCTTTCCGGTTCCTCTCCCACCCATTGAGAAGCAAAGCATTTTTTTAAATTTAAATTTATTTATTTAACATATTTGGTTTTCAGCATTGATTTTCACAACAGTTTGAATTACAAATTTTCTCCCCATTTCTACCCTACC
Organism: Trichosurus vulpecula; assembly: GCF_011100635.1. Classification (NCBI taxonomy): domain Eukaryota; kingdom Metazoa; phylum Chordata; class Mammalia; order Diprotodontia; family Phalangeridae; genus Trichosurus; species Trichosurus vulpecula. The sequence goes on along the minus strand of NC_050581.1, from coordinate 45,686,185 downwards.
CCCCACTCCAAGATGGCTGATATTCTGGTTGCCCTGTTCCCCAGTCAGCCCTCCCCTCTATCACCCCCCTCCCCTCTCATCCCCTTTTCCCTTCCTTTCTAGTAGGGCAAGATAAATTTCTACGCCCCTTTGCCTGTGTATCTTATTTTTTAGTTGCATGCAAAAACTGTTTTTGTTTTTGAACATCTGATTTTAAAACTTTGGGTTCCAAATTCTCTCCCCTCTTCCCTTCCCACCCACCCTCCCCAAGAAGTCGAGCAATTCAACTTAGGCCACGCATGTATCATTATGTATAACCCTTCCACAATACTCATGTTGTGAAAGGCTAACTACATTTTGCTCCTTCCCAACCCATCCCGCTTTATTGAATTTTCTCCCTTGACTCTGTCCCCTTTCCAAAGTGTTTGTTTTGATTACCTCCACCCCCATCTGCCCTCCCCTCCATCATCCCCCCCCCTTTTATTTTTTTTTATCTTCCTCCCTCTTCTTTCCTGTGGGGTAAGATACCCAACTGAGTATGTATGGTATTCCCCCTCAGGCCAAATATGATGAGAGCAAGGTTCACTCATTCCCCCCTCACCTGCCCTCTCCCCTCCTCCCACAAAACTGCTTCATCTTGCCACCTTTATGTGAGATAATCCACCCCATTCTATCTCTCCCTATCTCTCTCTCTCAGTATGTTGCTCTCTCATCCCTTAATTTCATTTTATTTCTTTTAGATATCTTCCCTTCATCTTCAACTCATCCTGTGTCTGCTCTCCCTCTTTACGTATATATATATGTATATATATATACACATATATATAAAAACACATAAATATATACACATACATACACATACATACATATGCACATAGATATATACATACATACACATTCACATATATATACATAAACATATATATATATATACATATATATATATATGCATATTCCCTTCAACTACCCTAATACTGAGGTCTCATGAATCATACACATCATCTTTCCATGTAGGAATGTAAACAAAACAGTTCAACTTTAGTAAGTCCCTTGCAATTTCCGTTTCTTGATTACCTTTTCATGCTTCTCTTGATTCTTGTGTTTGAAAGTCAAATTTTCTATTCAGCTCTGGTCTTTTCACTGAGAAAGCTTGAAAGTCCTCTATTTTATTGAAAATCCATATTTTACCTTGGAACATGACACTCAATTTTGCTGGGTAGGTGATTCTAGGTTTTAATCCTAGCTCCATTGCCCTCTGGAATATCGCATTCCAAGCCCTTCGATCTCTTAATGTAGAAGCTGCCAGATCTTGGATTATTCTGATTGTGTTTCCACAATACTCAAATTGTTTCTTTCTGGCTGCTTGCAGTATTTTCTCCTTGATCTGGGAGCTCTGGAATTTGGCGACAATATTCCTAGGAGACTTTCTTTTGGGGATCTATTTGAGGAGGCGATCGATGAATTCTTTCAATTTCTATTTTGCCCTGTGGCTCTAGAATATCAGGGCAGTTCTCCTTGATAATTTCTTGAAAGATGGATATCTAGGCTCTTTTTTTAATCATGGCTTTCAGGTAGTCCAATAATTTTTAAATTATCTCTCCTGGATCTATTTTCCAGGTCAGTGGTTTTTCCAAGGAGATATTTCACATTGTCTTCCATTTTTTCATTCCTTTGGTTCTGTTTTATAGTATCCTGATTTCTCATAAAGTCACTAGCTTCCACTTGCTCCAATCTAATTTTTAAAGTAGTATTTTCTTCAGTGGTCTTTTGGACTCTCCTTTTCCATTTGGCTAATTCTGCCTTTCAAGGCATTCTTCTCCTCATTGGCTTTTTGGAGCTCTTTTGCCATTTGAGTTAGTCTGTTTTTTAAGGTGTTGTTTTCTTCAGTGTGTTTTTCAGTATTTTTGGGTCTCCTTTAGCAAGTCATTGACTTGTTTTTCATGGTTTTCTCGCACCCTTCTCAATTCTCTTCACAATTTTTCCTCTACTTCTCTAACTTGCTTTTCCAAATCCTTTTTGAGTTCTTCTATGGCCTGGGGCCAGTTCATGTTTTTCTTGGAGGCTTTTGTTGTAGGCTCTATGACTTTGTTGTCTTATTTAGGCTGTATGTTTTGGTCTTCTTTGTCACCAAAGAAAGAATCCAAAGTCTGAGACGGAATCTGGGCATGTTTTCGCTGCCTGGCCATATTCCCTACCAACTAACTTGACCCTTGAGTTTTTCAGTGGGGTATGATTGCTTGTAGACTAACGAGTTCTATGTTTGGGGGGGAGGTGCCAGCTCTGTCAGACCCGCACTACTCCTTCCCCAAGGACCCCCAGTCCAGACTGGGCTTAGATCTTCAGCAGGCTGTTGCACTCCTGCTCTGATCCGCCACTTAATTCCTCCCACCAGGTGGGCCTGGAGCCGGAAGTAACAACCGCTGTAGCTGCCCCACCTCCGCTGCCCCCGGGGCTGGAAGCCGAACCAGGAACTCCTTCCACTCCCGCAGCTTTTCCCACTAACCTTCTCCTCAGTCTTTGGTGTTTGTGGGTCGAGGGGTCTGGTAACTGCCGCAGCTCACATATTCAGGGCGCTAGGGCCCCCTCCGCCTGGCTTCTGGTCTGGATGGTCCACACTGCTCAGGCTGGGCTCTGCTCCACTCCGTTCCCAGCTCCCAGCTCCCAGCTCCCAGCTCCCAGCTCCGTGTGGAATAGACCTCACCCAGAGACCATCCAGGCTGTCCTGGGCTGGAGCCCTGCTTCCCTCTGCTGTTCTGTGGGTTCTGCCGTTCTAGAATTGGTTCAGAGCCATTTTTTATAGGTTTTTGGAGGGACTCGGGTATGGAGCTCACTCTAGTCCCTGCTTACCAGCCGCCATCTTGGCTCCGCCTCCTGTGAGCAAAGCATTTTTAATAAGTTAATTTATTTATTTTTACTCTTCAACATTCACTTCCATAAGTCTTAAATTTTCTCCTCCTCACTCCCCTGCCACTCCCAAAGACATCATGCAATCCAATATAGGCTCTACGTATACGTTCTTATTAAATATATTTTCACATTAGCCATGTTGTATAGAAGAATTAGAATGAATGGGAATAACCATGAGAAAGAAAAACATAAAACAAAACAAAACAAAAAAAAAGAAAAGAGTTTGCTTCAACCTGCATTCAGATTCCATATTTCTTTTTCTGGATGTGGATGGCATTTTCTAGCATGAGTCTTTTGGAATTGTTTTAGGTCCTTGCATTTCTGAGAAGAGCTAAGTCTATCAAAGTTAATCATCGCAAACTGTGGCTGTTACTGTGTATAATGTTCTCTTGGTTATGCTCACTTCACTCAGCATCAGTTCATCTAAGTCTTTCCAGGTTTTTCTGAAGTCTGCCCGTTCATCGTTTCTTATAGCACAATAGTATTCCATTACATTTATATACCACGACTTGTTCAGCCTAATTGATGGACATCACCTCAATTTCCAGTTCTTTGTCACCACAAAAAAAGAGCTGCTGAAAATATTTTTGTACATGTGGGTCCTTTTCCTGTTTTTATACTCGCTTTGGGAGACAGCCCTAGAAGTGGTATTGCTGGGTCAAGGGTAGAAACCACATTTTAAAAATGTAAAAACCATTTTTAGCTCATGGGCCATACAAAAAAGGGAATGGCCAAAATTTAGTCCATATGCTGTAGTTTGCTGATCCCTGATATAGAGCAGAAAAGAGAAAAGGGACTAGATTATACCCTTAGGGGACATCCAGTTAGTGGCCATGATCTGAATGAAGATTCAGCAAAAGTAGCTAAAGTAAGCCATCAGAAAGGTAGGATGAAAATGAGGAGGGAGGAACCAGGAGAAGGTGATTAGTGTCAAACACAGCAAAGTGATCAAGAAGGACCTGATGAGAAAAGGCCATTAGATTAGGCAATTAACAGATCACTGGTAACTTCAGAGAGAGAAATTTCAGTTGAATAATGCCAGATTGTACAGGCTTTGGAAGTGAGAGGAGAGAAAATGGAGACTTCTATTGGAGACAGTATTTTCAAAGACTTTAGCCAAGAAGAGAAGAAGAGATACATGATGATAGCTAGAAGGGAAAGTTGAATCAAGTTAGGATTTTTCAAGGTTGGAAGAAAAACGGGCATGTTTATAAGCATCAGGGAAAGAACCAATAGAGATAGAAGAATAGCCAAGAGAATTGGGATGAAAGTTGGAGAAATCTGCTAGCGAATGTGGGTTAGGTTAGCATCAAGGAAGCATATCAAGGGGCAAAGAGAAGGGCTAACTATTCATGTGATTTAGGGGTGAAAGAGGAGATAACGAGAGAATATGTATGAGTGATGTGAGATAAGGAAGAGGGAAGAAGAGGGAATTCTTAGCAGTATCAGTTGTTTTGGTGGAATATGAGGTAAAATCCTTAGCTAAGAGAGTAAGAGAGGAAATGCCGTGGAAGGCTGGAGGATAGCGAATGCATTAAGGCTGGAGGATAGCGAATGCATTAGGGAAGTCTAAAAAATTGCCTTGCTGCAGTGAGGGCCCACTTTAGGTTTTGTAACAAATTTGCAATAAATCTGGTTAGCACAATTTCTAGATTTTCTCCAGGTCCCATCAGCATAATTATGAATAGGAGCAGAAGAGACAGATGGTAGAAATAACCCAAGGTTTGGCACAACATCATCTTCAGGAGGAACAGGTAGGCAAGGGAATTTATGCTGAGTCCAACTGATTTGCAAGGGGAAAGAGAGAGGGCGGGGAGGAGAGTATAGCCTGTGCAGGGGAGATAGCTCGGCAAAGAACTGATGCGTGGAGGATTGCCTCAAATGCTGACTTCACATTGGCCATGGATAGATAAGGTGATTTCTCTACTGACTTATTCTCCCTTCCAGATTATATCCAGAACACAGCTAAATTGGTAACAATGGCTGATGTTCATTCTATTGATGTTGACAGGGAGATAATAAATCAAACTGGCCCTACTTAGAAAAACAGACTCCTTGAAGAAAATTGTAATCAAACTTCTTAGTGGCTAGAGCAGGGATAGAAGCTATTCAAGTAAAGTGAGGATTGCTGAGTTAGTGGCAATTCCTTTCCATGCCTTCTTGAAGTCTTCCCTATCTGCCCGCCTCCACTTTCATGTCATTATCAGATGAGTTAGAGTAGAAAACTCTTTTATAAGAAAAAGGCATGAAAATGCCCAAAGGCCATTTCTCTACATTCTTTTTTTTTTAGCTTTAGGGAGTAAAACAATCATTTCTTATTCAAAGAATTTTTTCTTCATATTCTCCTTTGTAGGGTCTAGAAGAGGCAGGATCAAGTCTTTAATGAGGATCTTGGTCCACTTTTAGTCCATGTACTGCTTTTTTTTTTTTTGTAAGGCAATTTTGATTCACATTGCCTAATTAAGGTCTCTGCAATGAGTACTCCATGACCTCTTGCCCACATCTCCTTTAACTCAGACCCTTTGAGGTATAGCCTCTAAATTGGCCACCCAAACCCACCTTTGACTTTGTAAGGTCAGAACCATGGAAACATGGAAATTGACTTCCCAAAGACTAGCTATTGGACTTTACCTGATCTTTGAGTGTTTGTTATTCAGGAGACAAAATAGGCAAGTCTGAAGTGCCTTTGATAAAAGTGTTGGGGTGGGCATTGATCAGAATGAAAGTCCTAGATGATTTAGAAACCTCCTTTTATCTAGTCCCTTCGCTGTCTAGGCCTTCTACCTGAGTTACTGGCAAGAAATCAAAGGGACTGATCCAATTTTCAACTTACCTTCCCTCCCCCTTTCCCCTTTCTCTTTCTCTCTCTTTCTCTGTCTTCCTCTTCTCCCTCTTTCTTTCTCTCTCCTTTTTTCTACCTCCCTCCCTTTCTCTCTTCCTTCCTTCTCTCTCTTTCTCCCTCCCTCTCTCTGTCTCTGTCTGCCTCTCTCTCTTTCTTTTACAGATGAAATCATAGATCAGGCAGATCAGCATGTGCTTTGTAACATATTTTGTATACATATACTCAGTATGCACATATGTGCATTTGTGTGTATATATACACATATATGTATATAATAATTATAATAATACTAACATTTATATAGCACTTTCTGTAACAGGCACTGCATTCAGTACTTTATAATTATTATCTCATTTGAATACATATGCATATATGTGTGTGTTGTAAAGCAGGGGCTGATTTGAATCTGGTCTATTATTTCATACACAGAATATATTTAGAAAGCAAAGATCAAGGGAAGGCAAACTGAAAATGCACCCTTATATGTATGCATATATATGTGTGCATGTGTATGAATATGAATATATGTATACATTTATGTTACAGAACAGGGGCTGATATGATTCTGATCCACAATTTAATCATTAAAATGAAACATTTATGCCATCTCTACAGGGAGCACTCCATGACCTCTTGCCCACAACTTTAAGTCAGACACTTTGAGGTATAACATTTAAATTGGTCATTCAAACCCACCTTTGGCCTTGTAAGGTCGGAACCATGGAGATATGAAAATTGACTTCCGGAAAGCTAGCTATTGGATTTTACCTGATCCTTGGGTATCTGTTATTCAGGAGCCAAAATAGGCAAATCTAAGGTACCTCTAATAAAGGGTTTGGGGTGGGCACTGATGAGAATAAAAGTCATAGACGGTTTAAAAATTCCTTTTTATCTAGTCCACACGCACAAGTATGTATACATATACATATATGTATATATTTGTATCAGTATTCATATCTACATAGACACAGATGTGTTGTGGAGCAGGTGCTGATCTGAACTTGATCTATGGTTTCAGCACTAAAATATAATATGCATGTATGTGTGTATGTAGATGTATGTGTGTACATATGTATGTATATATATGTATGCATATGCACATCAATCATAGATGGGCATGTATACATATAGCCATATACATATACCAGTGTGTATATATATATATGTATATATGTATATATATGTATGTATAGTGTGTCTGTGTGTGTGTCTGTGCAAGTGATTGGTACATTGAAGTGGAGTTTCCTCACTGGCCATGCTTTCATGCTAATTCAATCACATCTAGTCTGTCTAAAGAAGTCTATGCATACACACCTCTACACATACATATAGCCTCTGTATACATGCACACAATACATAGATATCGATATATTTATAAATATATACACACCTCTTATTTGGACTAGACTCGTGAGTTCAGTTACAGAGAACTCCTAGGGAGCTAAGTCTCTCTACCAATGCAGATTGACACTTGCTCTGCATGCAATTTAAGAACACCTAGCTGATCGATGATTTCATCACTATAAGGGTGAGGAAATTTCCTCTGGCAGTGTTCATTAGCAACTATTCTTCCCTTAAGTTCAGTACTTTAAGCAACTCTTTAAGAGTATGTAATTTGCAGAGAAGGTTCTAAACTGAATTAGTAGACAAAGTTTCCTTATCTGGGAGTTTCCTATACCTAAGAAATCAGAGGTCCAATCCCTATCCTTATCTTTGTCCTTACAGTCTCAAAGAGTTTCCTGGTGCACCAAGAAGTTAAGCTACTTACCCAGGGTAACTCTAACACTTAGCACAGTGCCTGGGACATAGAAAGCACGTAATAAATGCTTATTGACTGTTTGAATTATCCAGTAGTATGAGATGCAGACTCGAACCTGGTTCTTTCTCATTTCAAGGCCTTCCCTCAATCAACTCTGCCATTTGACTCTCTGCACCTGCTTGTTAAAGGACATAGGAATAAAGGTGCTATCTGTACCCAGAGAATAGAAGTATGTGTAGAATAATTATACATATAAATGTATATATGTATTATGTATGTATACACATATTATACACACATGTGTATATATACACACATGTATATATATACACACATGTGTATATATACACACATTTATTTGTGTCTAATGGTAGCCATCTCTAGGGTGGGGGGGAGGGAATAAAATTAGAAAAAAAAAGAAAATTTACATGATAACTTTATTGTATATTTGGAAGGAATAGCCAAGTGGTATATGATAGATTTGTAGTTTCATGTGCGATCATCTTTTTATTATATTTTGTTATGGAAATGCTTGTTTTATTCCATAAATTAAAAATAAAATAAATTTTTAAAAAAGAAAAAAAGTATCCTTAGCACTTATGTTTATTCAGATGGATATTTCCTCTGTTGAAAAACATAGCTCTTATGCTAGGTTGTGGGTGGCAAAGGAAAAGGACTATCCAAAACTGGGAATTCATCTAAGTAGGACAGGGTCTAGTATAGAAATTATCAAACTTCTAGGCTTCATGGACGCCTTTGGCAGACTGGTGAGGCCCATGCACTCCTTTGGGAGAATAATGCTTGTTGCCTACATTCACAATTGAAGGAAATACTAAATTTTCAGTTAGAAATTAGTGAAAATAAAAGTATAATTTTTCCCACCCAAGTTTATAGAGCAAATAAAATCCATAGTCTGTGAGCCCCAAATTAACAACCCCTAGTCTAGTAAATATTATAGGATTTAGTATGTGACTGGTTAAGTCTAGGGAGGTCAATTAAGTCAAAGAACAGCAGTCACTTTTGGACAAGACATTTGAAGAGGGGCCAGAATCTAGTAGTTAAGGACTAGTGTTAATTTGTATTATTGAAACTTGATGGGGGGTGGAGCCAAGATGGCAGCTGGAAAGCAGGGACTTGTGTAAGCTCCCCCCACATCCCTCCAAAAACCTATAAAAATGGCTCTGAACAAATTCCAGAATTGCAGAACCCACAAAATAGCAGAGGGAAGCAGGGCTTCAGCCCAGGACAGCTTAGATGGTGTCTGAGTAAGGTGTATCTTGCGCGGAGCTGGGAGCAGAGGGAGCAGAGCCCAGCGTGGGCTGCGCCCAGACCAATCAGGAGCTGGCGGAACAGGCCCTAGCACCCTGAATCAGTGAGCTGTGGCAGTTACCAGACTTCTCGACCCACAAACACCAAAGACAACAGAGAAGAACTGCAGAACCCATGAAATAGCAGAGGGAAGCAGGACTCCAACCCAGGACAGCTTGGATGGTGGCTGAGTAAGGTCTATGACATATGGAGCTGGGAACAGAGAGAGCAGAGCCCAACGTGGGCTGCGCCTGGACCAACCAGACTGGGAGCCAGTGGAACAGGCCCTGGTGCCCCCAATCAGTGAGCTATGGCAGTTACCAGATTTCTCAACCCACAAACACCAAAGACAACAGAGAAGGTTAGTGGGAAAAGCTGCAGGGACATAGAGCAGGAGTTCGCAATCTGGCTACCACCCAGGGACAGCGGGGGAGGTGCAGCTACATAACCACAGCTGCAGTTGCTTCTGGCCCCAGGCCCACCTGGTGGGAGGAATTAAGTGGCAGAACAGAGCAGGAGTGCAGAGCCTGCTTAAGCTCTGAGTCCAGTACGGGTTGACTATTCTTGGGGGAGGAGGAGCACTGGTGTGGCAGAGCTGGCTGTATAGAAATAGCTGCGAAAACAACAGCGCATCCCCTCAAGCTTGGAACAAAGTACTCTTTACAAGCAGTCATAACCCGCCGAAAAACTCAAGGGTCAAGTAAGTTGGCTGGGAACATGGCCAGGCAGCAAAAACGCACTCAAATTCAGTCTCAGACTTTGGAATCTTACTTCGGTGACAAAGAAGACCAAAACACACAGCCAGAAGAAGTCAACAAAGTCAAAGAGCCTACATCAAAAGCCTCCAAGAAAAACATGAACTGGTCTCAGGCCATGGAAGAACTCAAAAACGATTTGGAAAAGCAAGTTAGAGAAGTAGAGGAAAAATTGGGAAGAGAAATGAGAAGGATGTGAGAAAACCATGAAAAAACAAGTCAATGACTTGCTATAGGAGACCCCCCAAAATACTGAAAAAAATACTAAAGAAAACAAAACCTTAAAAAATAGACTAACTCAAATGGCAAAAGTGCTCCAAAAAGCCAATGAGGAGAAGAATTCCTTGAAAGGCAGAATTAGCCAAATGGAAAAGGAGGTCCAAAAGACCACTGCAGAAAATACTACCTTAAAAATTAGATTGGAGCAAGTGAAAGCTAGTGACTTTATGAGAAATCAAGATATTATAGAACAGAACCAAAGGAATGAAAAAGTGGAAGACAATGTGAAATATCTCATTGAAAAAACCACTGACCTGGAAAATAGATCCAGGAGAGATAATTTAACAATTATTGGACTACCTGAAAGCCATGATCAAAAAAAGAGCCTAGATATCATCTTTCAAGAAATTATCAAGGAGAACTGCCCTGAAATTCTAGAGCCACAGGGTAAAATAGAAATTGAAGGAATCTACCAATCACCTCCTGAAAAAGATCCCAAAAAGAAAACTCCTAGGAATATTGTTGCCAAATTCCAGAGCTCCCAGATCAAGTTGAAAATACTGCAAGCAGCCAGAAGGAAACAATTTGAGTACTGTGGGAAAACAATCAGGATAACACAGGATCTAGCAGCTTCTACATTAAGAGGTCGAGGGCTTGGAATACAATATTCTGGAGGTCAATGGAGCTAGGATTAAAACCAAGGATCACCTACCCAGCAAAACTGAGTATCATGCTCCAAGGCAAAATATGGATTTTCAATAAAATAGAGGACTTTCAAGCTTTCTCAGTGAAAAGACCAGAGCTGAATAGAAAATTTGACTTTCAAACACAAGAATCAAGAGAAGCATGGGAAGGTAAACAAGAAAGAAAAATCACAAATGATGTGTATAATTCATGAGACCTCAGTATTAGTGTAGCTGAAGGGAATATACATGTATATGTATGTGTGTGTATATATATATATGTGTGTGTGTGTGTGTGTGTATATATATATGTGCATGTGCATTTATATATAATATATACATATATTATATATTATATATACATATATACATACATACACATACATATATACACATATAATATATTATATACATACATACATACACATACATATATACACATATATACATATACACACATATATACACATACATACATACATACATACATATATAGACAGAGGGCACAGGGTGAGTTGAGTATGAACGGATGATATCTAAAAAAGTAAAATCTAATTAAGGGATGAGAGAGGAATATATTGAGAGAGGGAGAAAGGGAGAGATAGAATGGGGTAAATTATCTCACATAAAAGTGGCCAGAAAAAGCAGTTCTGTCGGAAGAGAAGAGGGGGCAGGTGGGGGGGGGAATGAGTGAATCTTGCTCTCATCAGATTTGGCCTGAGGAGGGTCAAATTGGGTATCTTACACCACTGGAAAGGAGGAAGAAGATAAAAAGGGGGGATGATAGAAAGGAGGGCATATTGGGGAGGAATTAATCAAAACCAACACTTTTGAAAAGGGACAGGGTCAAGGGAGAAAATTGAATAAAGAGAGATAGGTTAGGAAGGAGCAAAATATAGTTAGTCTTTCACAACATGAGTATTGTGGAAGGGTTTTACATAATGATACGCATGTGGTCTATGTTGAATTGCTTGCCTTCTTAGGGAGTGCGAGTGGGGAAGGAAGAGGGGAGAGAATTTGGAACTCAAAGTTTTAGAAATAGGTGTTCAAAAAAAAGTTTTTGCACGCAACTAGGAAATAAAATACACAGGCAATGGGGCATAGAAATTTATCTTGCCCTACAAGAAAGTAAGGAAAAGGGGATGGGGGGTGGAGTGTGGTGACAGAAGGGAGGGCTGACTGGGGAATGGGGCAACCAGAGTGTATGCCGTCTTGGATTGGGCAGGAGGGCAGAGCTGGGGAGAAGACTTGTAATGTGAACTCTTTTGAAGGTCAATGCTGAAAGCTTAATATATTAAATAAATTTTAAAAAAGAAAAAAGAATAAAAAAGGATTAAGAAAGCCTAGGAGGAACTGAATGGTCAGATGACCTGATTTGTCCAATTGAATTATGTTCAAAACAAGTTTCTATAAACTAAAAAAAAAAAGAAGAAGAAACTTGATTCCAAGTTAAGGAGTATTCTCATCCCTATCTAATACTACCTGTTGGGGTTGGGGTGTATGTGGCTCTGGATCTACAAATGTTGATCATAGCCATTTAGAAACATGCAGGTGAATCCTGTACCTGGTTGAGGTAGGTGCAGATATTTGAAGGTTACCACATAGCAATATTTCAAGGTGCATAGAAATTCGGAGGGGCACAAAATGACTCAATTTAGCGGAAATATTGATATAGCGGAATCAGTCAAGTGAGCTAATCATAGGCTCAAAGGTCTGGAGCTAGAATGGATCTTAGAGGCTTTCTTATCCTAACCTCTCATAGTATACATGAGGAAACTGGAATCCATAGAGTGAAATGTCTTGTCCACAGTAAAGCATCAGAGAGAGGCAAGATTAGAACCTGGGTCTCATACCTCCAACGCTTTTTCCCCTGTGCCACTCTTGTCTCAATCTCATTCCTCCAATGTTCTTTTGCTTGTACCACTCTTGGCCATCTATCACTTCTTTCAGGTCACTCACCCTCCCTTTCAGCCATGCATGTAAGGATGTAATGAATTTCACTCGCTGTCTCCTTTGTGCAGCTGAGGTTTCCCTCGTGATTCTGTTCAGTGCAGAATCTTCATTTTATAGGCTGCAATGTATCACAAGTAAGGAGGCTGGCATTTGGGAAATGCCAAGAATTCCCAATAACATAATTCTCTCCCCTCTTTCAGTCTGGCCAGCTAGCAAAGTTAAGACATCATAACCCCAAAGGTCTCCTTGATGAGAACAAGAATGTATTGCTTCATATCTGACCTTGACCATCTCCGTTGCTTCAATATCTCTGCCCCTGGAAACCACCTGAATTATTAGGACTCCTAGGGGTAAATGAAATGAGACTTTGTGGGGTTTTTTGGTACCCTGAGGACCTTATGTGATACAGTCTATCTTGTATTAAGTTGACTCCCTCAGGGACTGCTGGTGTTTTTCTAAACACAGCCTGCACAGTGCCATTCTGACTGCTATCTTTTCTTACTTGATTTTTGACTGCAGCCTGCATTGTTCTGAAAGTGTGAGTTTTAAACAGAATGACTAGTCAGTCATTAATAAACGAAAGTTTGTTTTGTCCATCTCCTCTATTTGTGTCCTTTTCCTTCATTCTCTTCCCTATTAGATACCCGGTAGTCTCTGTTCCCTGGATCTTTCCTGCCACTAAGGAAAACCCATTCCCACTAGTCTAGTAGGAACTTACTCACAGACTTAGAGCTGAATGGGACCTTAGAGGTGAGTTAGTCCAATACTTTCATTTTGCAGATAAGGAAACTGAGGCTGGAGTAGAGAAGTGGTAGGCCCAAGGCTTTTAGAGAGATGATCACAGGGAGAAAGTGATATTTAAACCAAAAGAATAAATTACTAATGGTAAAATTTCAAACATTAATAAAGGAGGTCCTTTTTTTGGTGGGGGGGGGCGGTCTTTGGGGTGTGCTTGACTGAAGGGTGGTGGCAGTGTTGACCTGACTTCCTTAAATTGTAACATAGAAGTAGTCACCTTTCATTTGGTTTCAGGGTGTTACTGTTCTCTCTTAATTGCCATATGATCCAGGTTTCATCATACTCAGTTTCCCCCTCTTTAAAAGGCAGATCATTGTACTTTCACTAGTTATTATTATTTTTATTAACCTATGAAAAAGGCCAGCCCCATGCAAATTCCTTTGCATCAGAGCTGGTGGTGTGGGTGGAGTTGAGAAGAATAATCATAATAACCACTAACATTTATATAAAACTTTAATGTTTGCGAAGCCCTTTATACATATTTTCTCACTTGATGAGAATAATGGTGATGGATTTGCCATTTTAATTGGTGTACTTCCATAGATCTTGCTGCAAGAAACCCAAAGTATTCACCTGTATCATTCTATACATCCTCCTACATTGTACTAGATAGTATCTTGATCAGGAAATCCAAGAAAAAAAGTCACAGTGAGTCATTTTTCCAGTCCAAGTCAGCAAAGGAGACAGCAAAGGGAGACAGAAAGGACTGTGGACACTGGAAACGGGGTCTATCCAGGTATATACACAAGGCATTCTGTGCAACCAGGCAGAAAGAGGTCGCAGATTGAACACATAGGGCAGAGATCTTGTGCAGAGTACAAGGAAAGGTGCCAAATGATAGCACTGTTGTTAACTACTTAGTTCTGGGTCACAGATCCAGAATGAGGAGGGTACTTGAATCTAGGGGTAGCTATCTAGAATGAGAAGTAGTCATGGGCTATGTATTGAACAAAGAGAAACTTCAGAACCAAGCAGGAGCTGAGTAGCTCTCATCCTAGGAGAGGAACAGGGAAAGCTCAAATTCAATAACCCCAAGAAAGCAGCACCATAAGCAGCCCAGACCCTTCTTCTAGAAGTACATAGAGCATAGACCTAACATCAAGTCTGAAATAGGAAGTAGGCTGGGAAATGAGCAAATGAAAAAAGAATCCCACCATAAAATGCTATTATGGTGATAGGGACCCTCAACATAAACCTAGAAGAGAATGACTCCAAGGCATCTACAAGCAAAACCTCAAAGTCAAACACAGTATGGATAACAAATTCAACTAGAATTCCTTGAAGAGAAGAAGCATGAGTTTCAAAAGGAGTTTAAATGTTCTTACAAGTTAAACGAGAGTATTAAATTGTAAAGTAAATGAGAGCCATAGGAGAAAGAATTAGAAAGGGAATTAACAGCTTTCATAAGAAGCACAAAATCCTACCCAAGCAGCTCCCTGAAAATTTGAATGGACCCAATAGAAGCTAATGACTTCAAGAGAGCAAAACAAACAAACAAACAAAAAACTGGCCTAGAAAACATATCAAGGAGGAAAAAAATTTAAGAATGATTGGAATACCTGAATGTTATTATCAAAAAAGGAAATTAGATGTCATATTTCAAGAAATCTTAAAAGAAAACTGATGCGATATCTTAGAATGAGAGGGCAAAGTGGAAATAGAAAGAATCCACCAGTCATTTCCTGACAGAAACCCCAAGATGAAAATTCCCAGGAACATTAGAGTCAAAATCTAGAGTTCTCAGGTCAAAGAAAAAAATACTGCAAGCAACCAGAAAGAAAAAATTCAAGCACTAAGGAGCCACATTCAGGATCACACACAATTTAGCCACCATCACTATAAAGGAGCAGAGAGCCTGTAATATAATATTCCAGAGAGCAAAAGATATAGGCTTAAAGCTAGGACTTACTTTCCTAACAAAACTGTACATAATCATATGGTGGGGGTGGGGTGGGGTAGAATTATGGGTCCTCAATGAAATAGAGGACTTCGGAGCATTACTAATGAAAAAACAGAGCTGTATAGAAACTTTGAAGTTCAAACAGGAATTAAAGGAAACATAGAAAGGTAAACATGAATGAAGAATGATAAAGGATTTAACAAGGATAAACTGTTTACATTTGAATATGGGTAGATGATATATGTGTCTCCTCTGAATCTTTTCATTGTCATTGTTAGACAAAGTCTGGGAAGGGTTCTGTTATGTCTTGATCATCTTAAAAGAAGAATGGAATGCATTGAATGGGGGGAGGGAGAAAAAGAAAGGAAGGTTAGGGAAATTATTTCAAATCTATACAAACAAAAGAAAGGGGTCACTGGGGAGAGGTTGACTTGAATCTCACTCTCATCTGAACTGGTCAAAGGAGGAAAGGATACATATATACACACATACACACAGTTTTTGTATAGAAAATACATTTTCCTGAACAGGGAAAAAGGAAGGAAAGTGGAGAAAAGAAGATGATTTAGAGGGAGGGTAAATTAAGGGTTGGATTAGTCCTAAGCAAAACAAACTTTTTTTTTTTTTTTAAGCTTAAAAGTGTATTTTTTTTTTTAATGCAATTTATTTATTTAACATATTTGGTTTTCAGCATTGATTTTCACAACAGTTTGGATTACAAATTTTCTCCCCATTTCTGCCCTCCCCCCCCACTCCAAGATGGCGTATATTCTGGTTGCCCTGTTCCCCAGTCAGCCCTCCCCTCTATCACCCCCCTCCCCTCTCATCCCCTTTTCCCTTCCTTTCTTGTAGGGCAAGATAAATTTCTACGCCCCATTGCTTGTGTATCTTATTTTTTAGTTGCATACAAAAAGTTTTTTTTGTTTTTGAACATCTGATTTTAAAACTTTGAGTTCCAAATTCCCTTCCCTCTTCCCTTCCCACCCACCCTCCCTAAGAAGTTGAGCAATTCAACCTAGGCCACACATGTATTATTATGTATAACCCTTCCACAATATTCATGTTGTGAAAGGCTAACTACATTTTGCTCCTTCCCAACCCATCCCGCTTTATTGAATTTTCTTCCTTGACCCTGTCCCCTTTCCAAAGTGTTTGTTTTGATTACCTCCACCCCCATCTGCCCTCCACTCCATCATCCCCCTGCCTTTTATTTTTTTTTTTTATCTTCCTCCCTCTTCTTTCCTGTGGGGTAAGATACCCAACTGAGTATGTATGGTATTCCCCCTCAGGCCAAATCTGATGAGAGCAAGGTTCACTCATTCCCCCCTCACCTGCCCACTCCCCTCCTCTCCTAGAACTGCTTCCTCTTGCCACCTTTATGGGAGATAATCCACCCCATTCTATCTCTCCCTATCTCCCTCTCTCAGTAAGTTACTCTCTCATCCCTTAATTTCATTTTATTTCTTTTAGCTATCTTCCCTTCATCCTCAACTCACCCTGTGTCTGCTCTCTCTCTTTTACATATATATATATATATATATATATATATATATATATATATATATACACCTACATACACATACATACATATGTATGGCGGCTGGTAAGCACGGACTAGAGTGAGCTCCGTACCCGAGTCCCTCCAAAAACCTATAAAAATGGCTCTGAACCAATTCTAGAACGGCAGAACCCATAGAACAGCAGAGGGAAGCAGGGCTCCAGCCCAGGACAGCCCGGATAGTCTCTGGGTGAGCTCTATTCCACACGGAGCTAGGAGCTGGGAGCTGGGAGCTGGGAACGGAGTGGAGCAGAGCCCAGCCTGAGCGGCGTGGACGATCCAGTCCAGAAGCCGGGCGGAGGGGGCCCTAGCGCCCTGAATACGTGAGCAGTTACCGGACCCCTCGACCCACAAACACCAAAGACTGCGGAGAAGGTTAGTGGGAAAAGCTGCGGGAGTGGAAGGAGTTCCCGGTTTGGCTTCCAGCCCCGGGGGCAGCGGAGGTGGGGCAGCTACAGCTGTTGTTACTTCCGGCTCCAGGCCCACCTGGTGGGGGGAATTAAGTGGCGGATCACAGCAGGGGTGCACAGCCTGCCGAAGATCTGAGCCCAGTCTGGACTGGGGGTCCTTGGGGAAGGAGGAGTTCGGCTCTGACAGAGCTGGCACCTCCCCCCCAAACGTAGAACATAGAACTCTGTAATCTACAAGCAGTCATACCCCACTGAAAAACTCAAGGGTCAAGTTAGTTGGTTGGGAATATGGCCAGGACGCGAAAACGCGCCCAGATTCAGTCTCAGACTTTGGATTCTTTCTTTGGTGACAAAGAAGACCAAAACATACAGCCTAAAGAAGACAGCAAAGTCATAGAGCCTACAACCAAAGCCTCCAAGAAAAACATGAACTGGTCCCAGACCATAGAAGAACTCAAAAAGGATTTGGAAAAGCAAGTTAGAGAAGTAGAGGAAAAATTGGGAAGAGAAATAAGAAGGATGTGAGAAAACCATGAAAAACAAGTCAATGACTTGCTAAAGGAGACCCAAAAAAATACTGAAAAATACACTGAAGAAAACAACACCTTACAAAATAGACTAACTCAAATGGCAAAAGAGCTCCAAAAAGCCAATGAGGAGAAGAATTCCTTGAAAGGCAGAATTAGCCAAATGGAAAAGGAGATCCAAAAGACCACTGAAGAAAATACTACTTTAAAAATTAGATTGGAGCAAGTGGAAGCTAGTGACTTTATGAGAAATCAGGATATTATAAAACAGAACCAGAGGAATGAAAAAATGGAAGACAATGTGAAATATCTCCTTGGAAAAACCACTGACCTGGAAAATAGATCCAGGAGAGATAATTTAAAAATTATTGGACTACCTGAAAGCCATGATCAAAAAAAGAGCCTAGATACCATCTTTCAGGAAATTATCAAGGAGAACTGCCCTGATATTCTAGAGCCACAGGGCAAAATAGAAATTGAAAGAATCCATCGATCGCCTCCGCAAATAGATCCCAAAAAGAAATCTCCTAGGAATATTGTTGCCAAATTCCAGAGCTCCCAGATCAAGAAGAAAATACTGCAAGCAGCCAGAAAGAAACAATTTGAATATTGTGGAAACCCAATCAGAATTACCCAAGATCTGGCAGCTTCTACATTAAGAGATCGAAGGGCTTGGAATGCGATATTCCGGAGGTCAATGGAGCTAGGATTAAAACCTAGAATCACCTACCCAGCAAAACTAAGTATCATGTTCCAAGGCAAAATATGGACTTTCAATAAAATGGAGGACTTTCAAGCTTTCTCAGTGAAAAGACCAGAACTGAATAGAAAATTTGACTTTCAAACACAAGAATCAAGAGAAGCATGAAAAGGTAATCAAGAAACGGAAATTGCAAGGGACTTACTAAAGTTGAACTGTTTTGTTTACATTCCTACATGGAAAGATGATGAGTATGATTCATGAGACCTCAGTATTAGGGTAGTTGAAGGGAATATGCATATATATATATGCATATATATATGTTTATGTATATATATAAGTGAATGTGTATGTATGCATGTATCTATGTGTATATGTATGTATGTGTATGTATGTGTATATATATATATATGTAAAAGAGAGAGAGCAAAACAAACTTTAACTAAGCATATATAAAAAATATTTACAGCTCTTTTTAAGGTGCAAAGAAGGAGAATCATAGCGGATGCTATGGTGAATTGCTGAACAAGTTGTGGTGTATAATTGAAGTGGTATACTACTGTGCTATAAAAATGATAAAGGGGATGTTTTCAGATAGAGAATGGAACCAGGAGAAAAATTTATGACAACAATATGGCTAAGAAAAACAAATTGGAAGGAATTAGGAACTGATTAGAGTAATGACCAACTTCTAGATGGCTAGACACATACAAACATGTTACTCACCATATATACATATAAACATTCATGTACATGTATGTACATATTTGTGTGTGTATATATATGTCTATCATCTATGTCTTTTGCACATGGAAATTTGTTTTGCTTGACTATACATGTTTGGAACATTGTTTTAGTTTGCTTTCCTTCTCATTTGGGGAGGGGGTGTTAAGGTAGGAAGGCGAGAAGGCAGATTTTTTCTGATTGAAAAACTATAATGAAAATATGAATAGTTAAAACATATCCACACATTTCTCACATGCAAAATGCATGCCTCATTCTACACCCTGAGTTTAACACTGTCTGGGGCTGTGCTACATGCTTCATCATGGTTTCTCTGGAGTCATGGTTGGTCATTGCATTGATCAGATTTAATAAGTCTTTCAAAGTTATTCATTTTTTACAATGTTATTATTGTGTGAATTTTTTCTCCCAACTATTTTTGTGATCTTCTCACCCTGGAATATCCTTCTGCCAGGCTGATCCCCTTCTATTGATGACTTCCTCTTATGCCCTCCATTTTGTGTAGCGGTCAAGGCTGGCCAGTCTTCATTCCCCTCCCATCTCCATTCATGATGGTCAAGACTTTAAAGCCATGCCTCAGCTGCTGTCTTATCCTAGAACTTTCCTCAGTGTCTGGGATATCTAAACCCTAGAACATCCAATCATCCTTATGGCTTTCTCATCCTGGAATATCCCTTCTGCAGGCTGGCCCTTTTCCTATTGGAGAGTCCCTCTATTTTGTGGAGAGGACCACACTGGCCAGCTTTTATTCATTCCTCTTTTGACTGCTCCTGAATCTCTAGACTTCAAAACCATTGCCCATGCACTGGTTATCTTCATTCTCTCTCCCCTTCACTTTCAGCTTCCTTCTGTGTATGGTCTTTTGTCATTAGAACATAAGCTTCTTGAGGAAAGGGATTTTATTTTTTGTTTGTTTGTTTGCATTTGTATCCCCAGTACTTAGAACAGTGCCTGGCACAGAGTAAGAACCTAATAAATGTTTGCTTTCCTCCCTCCCTCCTTCCCTTCCTTCCTTCCTTCCTTCCTTCCTTTCTTCCTTCCTTTCCTTCCTTTTGTAAGGAAGAAAGTACACTGTCTGGCCCTCTTCTTTATCTCATCACCCTCTATCTTGTGTTGTAATTATTTACATACATGTTTGATCCTCCTTAAGGCAGTGTGATACATTGTTCTAGGCTTGGGGTCAGGAAGAACTCACTTTAACTGCTTATTAGTTATATGACTTTGGGCAACTCACTTAAACACTCTGAGTCTCAGTTTCCTCATCTGTAAAATGAAGGGTTTGGACCCAATGACCTCAAAAATGCTTTTCAGCACTAAATCTAGGATATTATGATCTTTAGTAGATTGTAAGGCCCTTGAAGACAAGGACTGTGCCATTTTTGTCTTTGCACCATGGCTTTTTATAGGGTTTTTTGAGGGGAACCACATGTATGATTATATTGGTGTGAGGAAAATCCCTTCACTTATACAGATAAGTGGTTGACCTTTAAGAAGCATTGAGGAAAATAAGAAAAAAAGGAGTCCTACCAAATTCTTTTTATGATACAAATATGGCACTGATACCTAAACTGGGGACAGTCAAAACAGAGAAGAAGATTATAGACCAATTTCCCTAATGAATATAGATGCAAAAATTTAAATAAAATATTAGCAAAAAGATTACAGCAACTTATCACAAAAATAATACACTGTGACCAGGTAGGATTTATTCTAGGAATACAGGGCTGGTTCAATATTAGGAAAACTATCAGCATGATTAATCAAATCAACAACAAAACTAACAGAAATCATATGATTACCTCAATAGATGCAGAAAAAGCTTTGGACAAAATACAACACCCATTCCTATTAAACACAATAGAGAGCATAGGAATAAATGGAGTCTTCCTTAAAATGAAAAGTAGCATCTACCTAAAACCATCAACAAGCATTATATGTAATGGAGATAAGCTAAAAGCATTTCCAATAAGATCGAGGTGAAACAAGGAGGTCCATTATCACCCCTGTTATTCAATATGGTACTAGAAATGTTAGCTTTAGCAATAAGACAAGAAAAAGAAATTGAAGGAATTAGAATAGGCAAATATATTAGGAAGGCAGAATTTATGATTTCAAAGAGAATCTCACATGTGCCTAAAAGGTCCGGAACCGCAGGATATAAGGAATTCTCTAGGCAGAAGGCAGGAGAACTAAAGCATGTATTTACACTCCACAATAACAAGCCCACAAACCAGCATCCCCATTTTGATATTTTCATCAAAAGCTTCCAGGCCCAATAAGTCCGCCTTACAAGGGTAATCAGAAGGCCACAGAGAAGCAAGATGGTATAAGGCAAAATCGTATACATGCTTCCCCTCTACGGTAAGAAGATTACCCACTAGCCTCTAGTCAGCTCTGCTACCGGCAGCTCAGCTTCGGCTGTAGGTGTCTCTGGCTCCAACCGGAAAAGGAAAGGAGGATCTTCAAGCTGTCCTCTCCCCTCTTATAGAGTTTTTAACATCATCAAGCGCCGCCTGAACGAGCAGGGCCGATTGGTTCTTGACTTGGCCCCTCCCCCAGCGTAGACCACGTTAACACAGCCTCCCCTCAGCCAGCGCCATGACTCATCACACAGGAAGCTCTGGTCCTGCCCCGGAAGAGCAAGCCCCAGCGTCCAGGGAAGCTCAACGAGGCGAGCTGAGTCATTCAAAGAAAACAAAGTCCATTCTGGCTACAGCAAAGAAGAAACTAAATTATCACTCTATGCAGATGATATGATGATATACATAGAGAACCCTAGAGAATCAAGTGAAAAACTACTTAAAATAATAAATAAGTTTAGCAAAGTTGCAGGATATAAAATAAGCCCACATAAATTCTCAGCATTTCTATATACTACTAACAAAGCCCAATAACAAGAGATAGAAAGAGAAATTCCATTTAAAGTTACTGTAGACATTATAAAATATTTGGGAGTCTATCTGCCAAAACAAACCCAGCAAACATATGAACACCATTACAAAATACTTTTCACACAAATAAAGTCAGATCTAAATAATTGGAAAAACATCAATTGCTCATGGTTAGGTCAAGCTAATATAATAAAAATGAAAAATTTACCTAAATAAAATTGCTTATTTAGTGCCATACCAATCAAGCTACCAAAAAAATATTTTATAGATCTAGATAGAATAATAACAAAATTCATCTGAAAGAACAAAAGGTCCAGAATATCAAGACAATTAATGAAAAAAAATGCTAGAGAAGGTGGCCTAGCCATACCAGATCTTAAATTATATTATAAAACAGCAATCATCAAAACTATTTGGTACTGGCTAAGAAATAGAGTGATGGATCAGTGGAATAGGGTAGGTACACAAGACACAGTAGTCAATGGCTATAGTAATCTACTGTTTGATAAACCCAAAGACTCCAGCTTCTGGGATAAGAACTCACTATTTGACAAAACCTGCTGGAGAAACCGGGAAATAGTATGGCAGAAACTAGGCATAGAACAACATCTTACACCGCATACCAAAATGAAGTCAAGATGGGTACACTATTTAGATATAAAGGCTGATACTATAAGCAAACTGGGGGAGCAAAGAATAGTTTACCTGTCAGATTTATGGAGAAGGGAAGAATTAATGGTGAAACAAGAGCCAGAGAATGTTATAAAATGCGAAATGGATAATTTTGATTATATTAAATTGAATAAACAAAGCCAATGCAACAAAAATTAGGAAGGAAGCAGAAAATTGGGAAAGAATTTTTACAACCAGTATCTCTGATAAAGGCCTCATTTCTAAAATATACAGAGAACTGTCAAGTTTATAAGAATACAAGTCATTCCCCAATTGATAAATGGTCAAAGAATAGGCAGTTTTCAGAGGAAGAAATTAAAGTTATCTATAGTCATATGAAAAAAAATGCTCCAAATCACTACTGCTTAGAAAAATGCAAATCAGAACAACTCTTAGGTACCACATCACAGCTGTTAGATTGGCTAACATGACAAAATAGGAAAATTATTAATGCTGGAGAAGATATGGGAAAATTGGGACACTAATTCATTGTTGGTGGATCTGTGAGCTGATCCAACCATTCTGGAGAGCAATTTGGAACTACGCCCAAAGGGCTATAAAACTGTCCATACCACTTGACCCAGCAATACCACTTCAAAGGCTATATCCCAAAGAGATCATTAAAATGGGAAAAGGACCCACATGTACAAACATATTTATAGCAGCTCTTTTTTGTGGTGGCAAAGAAATGGAAATTGAGGGGATGCCCAGCAATTGGGGAAAGGTGTGGTATATGAATGTGATGGAATACTATTGTGCTATAAGAAATGATGAGCAGGCAGACTTTAGAAAAACCTGGAAAGATTTATATGAACTGATGATGAGTGAGGGGAGCAGAACCAGGGGAACATTATACACAGTTACAGTTACATTGATGACTGACTTTGCTAGACTTAGCTCTTCTCAGCAATGCAAAGTTCTAAGACAGCTCCAAAAGGCTCATGATGGAAAATGCTATCCACATCCAGAAAATTAGAGATTCTGAATGAACATTGAAGCATACTATTTGCTTTCTCTTTTTTGTTTTGTTTCTTCTTTCTCGTGATCCATTCCATTGGTTATAATTCTTCTTCACAACATGACCAATGTGAAAATATGTTTAATATGAATGTATATGTAGAGCCTGTATCAGATTGCATGCTGTCTTGGGGAAGAGGGAGAGGGAAGGGGAGAAAATTTAAAACTCAAAAAGCTTGTGGAACTGAATGTTGTAAACAAAAAATATTTTTTTTTTAAAAAGAAGCATTGAGAGGACAAATGACTTACCCATAGTCATATGTGTCAGAGGTATATTGCAAGATCCTATCACAAAAGATCCCAAAGCAATCCAGCCTTATCCAGGTGAAATACTCACAAAATGGAAGGCAGTCAGGGAGAATGATAGAAATGGGTCAGGTTCACTGGAGCCCAGTTGGAATTAAGCCCTGTGTAATGATTTACCCTCTCTCAAAACTAGTAAAGTTTGGGGAGTTTTCCCTTATATATGTCAATTGGAACTAGGTTTTGGGGAAGAGAGCAGGAACCTGGACTTGGGAATTGATGTTAGAGAGAAGAAAAAAGACTCTTGGGATGCAAATTGATATTTAAATTCTACATTGTCAGGAAAGGGCTTTGGGGAGATTACCACTGCTCTTACTTTGACAGGATGGCTCAGGAAATTTTGAGTTTGCCTGGAGCTTCTTTGTCAGTGGGCTTGGACAATTCATTTTAGGGAAGCAGTAGGAAGACAAATGACTTAGCCATAATCATGAAACCAGTATGTGTATAAGATGAATATACTGTATACTGTATATACTATACTATATACTTACAGTTTTGTATGTAGTAGGTGCTTAAAAATAATAATTTTCATTATTATTATTTCTGCAAAATGGCTTCTGCAGGAAATAGCCCTTGCAGGGTATAATTTCCATATGCACATGGTGCATAAGGGAATAAAATTCACCAGTCCTTTTATTGTAACCTAGAAGTTGGGAGTTGATAGGAGATCCACATTATCCAAAAATGCCTTACTTATGGGACAGTGGGCATTCAGAGAATGTGGGCTGAATGATATGTCTTAAAGCGGTAATTCATTAAGGGCAGAGAATAAGGTTGGCTGCTTATTGGCACAGGGTTTGAGGAGGGCAGCTATGGGAATTGGGTGTAAGGTGAAAGGAGAGCACATAGCTATCTCTGAGCCAGGTAACCTTTGGTTAAAGGTTAAATGCAAAGTTCATATTTTTTCTATTATATTTTAAATGACAAGCAGCTTCCTGAAGAGCTTATGGGTTCCAAGAATCAGTGCCACCAGGAAAAGCTAATGTGTGCTCATGAGAAGACAAGAGAATGGTATATTTACAAAGGGAAGAAACCAGACAGGTACAGACCTCATGCCCCTAGTGCATTTGTGGAAAGCACTAAGGCAGAGGCAGTCAAGGAACATATCCTGACATTTGATTCATTAAAAAAAATAATTGTAAGAAAAAATTTGAAACTCAGGTGGATCTTGTTAGTGTCAAATAGACTTTTATTGGTTCCAATTTGTTTAGTTCTATTCATTTCCCATCTTATGTTTGGAGTGATCACTGTAGCCTATTAAGAAGAGCCCTCAAAGACCCAAGGTGAAGGGTTAACAGGCTGACATGGCAGTTAGTTGAAACAGATTCTAACTTTAGTTGTATAAGTGGAATGAGAGCACACTGGATTAGAAAGGCAGCATGATTCAGTGCAACCAATAGGATTTGAAATCATAGGAGAATTGATTAAGAGGTGAAAGGGACCTCATAGACCACCTATTCCAAGGAAACTGAAGCCTAGTGACTTTTCCAAGGCAACATAGGTAGCAAGCATCAGAGGCAAGATTTGAACTCAGCTCCTTTGACTTCTGAGCCGATGCCACAGGACTTTGGCTCACATCAAGGATATGCCATTTACTACCTGTGTGAGTTGGGGCAAGTTACTTGAACTCTCTGGGTCTTAGTGTCCTCATCTATAAAATGAGAAAATGGAGTAAACCTCCCTTCTTCCATCCCACCCTCCCCTCCTTCCTTCCTTCCTTCCTTCCTTCCTTCCTTCCTTCCTTCCTTCCTTCCTTCCTTCCTTCCTTCCTTTCTTCCTTCCTTCCTTCCTCCCTCCCTTTCTTCCTTCCTTCCTCCCTCCCTTCCTTCCTTCCGTCCTCTCTCTCTCTCACACACACACAAACACACACACACACACACACACGCCTCACATAACCTTTGTCTTCTTCCCTTAGTCTCAGAGCTTCACAATGTGAAAACTGACAGAACTCAAAGAAATAACTTAAAAATTCATTTAGATTCCAGTACAACCTTTTGGATAACTCCTTTATCTCAATGTGTGGAATTATTGGAAATGAGATTTTGACATGGTTTTGAACAATCTTCTTATATTGTGGAAGAATAAAAACCTACTCCAGGGAGTATCAGTCAGATTTTTCAATTAAAAGTCTTCTGTTCATGGACCTCAGTTCTTCCCTTCAGATTAGGTACAGCTGTTGTACAAAAAATAATAAGGCGACTGTGCCCTTTGACTTCTTCAGAGGATTTGTTTCATGAACAGGTTTTCAAGTAATTGTTTTCTTTCTGACATTGGAGGGTTTAAATGTGAAGCGTGGATATATGAGGGCTCTTACTTCTACGGTGGGAGTTGCAGGAAGGCTAATCACACTGAATACCAGTTATAAGGAAGACATCCTTACCAGCTGGGAAACCTGAAGTTAAGATTTGCTCACATAAATTTTCAACTCCATTCTATCACACTGTCCTAAAGGATAATGTATTCCCCTTTGTTTTGGAGATGAAAAACTGGCTTAGAGAGGATGGTTTGCCCTAAATTATAGAGCTGGCAAAAATAAGTTAAAGCCCATTCCTTCTGACTCCAAATCCAGTGATTTTTCCACCACAGTGCCTACACTTGGGGCAGGGACTGTTTTTTGTCTTTATATCCCTCAGAGTCTAGGACAGAGTAGGTTCTTATCAAATTGTTGAATAGGACTATAACACCCTGCCTAGTTTTTGAGATATGGCAAATCTTATTGCTCTCTTTCCCTAACCAAGGAGAGAGGTGTTTTCAACTGTTTTGAAATTTTTATACCAACCTGACCCATTTTTTTTTTTTTGTGGAGAAGGTAATGGGAAAAAGGGATGGTGGGTAATTCAGGCTCAAGTGAAGAAACTATCTGAGAACAGTTGGTGGCCACAGATTGTTCTTCATAAAGCAGAGAACCAAGGAAGTAGGTTTGCATTGAAGCCAGAAGGATTTATGTTAGATTTGTCTGGATTTTCTTTTAGAAGCAAAGAACCCTTTTGACCCCTGCCTATAACTTGAAAATCATTCTTGTTAAAAATTTAAAAGGAAAAATGTTCTTGGATAGCATATTCGGGCTTATCAAAAAACATCTTGCCAATTTGAACATTATCCTATATGTCAATCATAGATGGATTTAATCAAGGAATTAGAATTAAAATATGCTTAAAATACAAACTAGAAGGAACATATTTTGATTTTTCTTTGATAATTCTGGAGGCCCTTTGAAACTTTTTCTTATCTCAGAGTCATTATTATGGACATCAGGGAATGATGGATAATAGACATTTCTGTAGGGTGGAATGATGTTTCAATGAGAAACACAAAAATCTCAGAGCGGGTCAGTTTGTATCTATTTTGCATATACTTACTCTCACACATGCTGTCTTCTTTGATACAACATGAGTTGCTTTAGGGCAGGCACTGTTTTCATTTTTGTCTTTGTTTACTCTGTGCCTACCACAGCACCTGGAATCTTATACGGGCTTAATAAAGATTGAACAAGATCCCCTTCTATGACATATTCAGCAAGCAGCCTTCCAGGCTCTGAGTGACCACTTCACTTAAGGGAGAAACCACTATCTCCCATGAGAACCTATTCCATTTTGAGATAACTGTAATTTTCAGGACTTTTTTATTAGTTCAAATCTAAATTTTCCTCCTTCAACTTTTACCCAGTATTTCTAATTCTGCTCCCTAGTCCAACCATAATAAGTTTATTCCTACAGGGGAGAGGAGGGTAGAGAAGGCCAAAAAGCATTATTAAGCACCTACTACATGCCAGGCACTAAACACTTTACAAATATTATCTCATTTGATAGACTGTTGTACTTAGGAGTCAGGAAGACCTGAATTCAAATCCTGACTTTGACACTAAATCGTTTAGCCCTGTAAACCCTCTCTCAATTTGAGTTTCCTCATTGTAAAATGGATATAGGGCATCTAGGTGACCAGTCCTGGAGTCAGAGAGCCACATCTTTCTGAGTTCAAATACAGCTTCTGTCATTTATTAGCTGTGTGACCCTAAGAAAGTCACTTAACCCTGTTTGCCTCAGTTTCCTCATCTGTAAAATGAGCTGAAGAAGGAACTGGCAAATAATTCCAATATCTTTGCCAAGGAAACCCCAACTGGGGTCACAGAGAGTCAGACATGACTACAAATGACTGAACAACAACAAAATAGGAATAAAAGTGCAAAATAGGTATACAAGAATAAAAACAACAAAATAGGTATTAAAAATCCTACTTCTTAGGGTTGTTTTGATGATCACCTGAGTTAACAAATTAAAACACTTTGCAAATCTTAAAACACTATATAAATGCTATTATTGTTATTATGTGAAGACAGCTATTTCATCACCTTTAATTCTTAGCCAGTCTAAACGTCCCCAAATCTTTTCACTAACATGGATATAGCATGAACTTGAGTTGAGATTCTTCATCATTCTAACTCTTCTCTCAGTGCTCAAGAGTGTATAATTTTCCTTCTTAAAATGCGATTCCCAGAATTAAGGATAAGTACTCCAAGAGTATGCTAACCCATTCAGAGGACAGCCACAAATGAGAAAACAGATACAAATATTTAAAAAGAATAAAGTACGATACAAGTAACTGTAATAATCCACATTTAATTTAAAAAAATTAAGTTTTGCTAAGTACTTTCCTTACAACAACCCTATAAAATAGGTTGGACAAGTATTATTATCTCAGTTTTACTGATGGAGAAGTAGGTTTTGAGGACCTAAGTCCCTGTGCCCAGGGTCATAGGACTACTGAGTGTTTGAGACAAATTTCGAATTTAGGTCTCCTCATTCCAAATCTAGGAGTATAACTATATTGCTTACGTATACTAGAGATGTAAATTTACTCTCTGAATAATGTGTCTGGTTTAGCACACACTAGCGCATGCAAAGATTTTACATTTTGTTGTCGTTGAGTTGTTTTTTTATTCATGTCTGACTCTTTATTAGCCCATTCTCTCATTTTCAGATGAGATAATTAAGGCTCACAGAGGAAAATTGACTTGTCCAAGGTCACACAAATATTAAGTGTCAGAGCTGGAATTTGAACCCAGGGCTTGCTGACCCCAATTCTACTGTTCTATTCACTCTGCTGAGCCATTTCCTTGCCACCTCTAAGGGTCTAGGATTTGCTTTTGCAAAATCGAGTTGGTGTTTTTATTTGGGTTTTTCTTTTTCTTTTTCTTTGGTAATAACACTCTTCCACTAAATCTCCCAAAATACATTCCCAGAGAGAGTTTGCTGCCCAGGGAAATTATTTTGAAATGAGATTCTTCACACACACACACACACACACACACACACACACACACACACACACACGGATTTTGTATGTTTTCCCACACATTCCCCTTGTCCCTTAGCTGCAAAGACCTGGTGATAATCGTGCTTTGATTGTGAAGTTTATGCTGTTTTCTGAGGAAGAGATCACAATGTCAGCTGAGGAAGGGTTTCAGAGCATTCCCAATAACCCTGCCTTTTCACCAGTTTCATGTGGCTCCAGGAAGTAAAATCTATTAGAATAATATGATATTTCAATAGTAAATTCTCCTAGCTGTTCATCTCCATTGTAACTCTGCAATGGATGATCATGCCCCAGTATGTGAGGCTCATGTTTAGAAGCAGGCACATTCAATACGTCTTAATGCTTTTGATCAAAAGCCGTGTACATAGGAGATAAAGCAGAACACAGAAAACAAAAGGTAAATGGGGAAATGGGTTATTTATTCAGGGAGATGTATTGCATCTTATCTGTTGCATAGAGATAGTCTCAGTTCATGAGTTATTTTGATGTATTTTCAGAACAGTAAAGACTACATAGTCTCAGGGATGCATTTGGGAATTCCAAACTAAATTAAACCTACCAAACAAACTTCAGTTTTTTTCCCCCCATAAATATATTCTTGGGTTCTGATGTTGTTCTTTTAGCATTAATTTTCCAAATAAAATGAGCAAGAGCTGTATACTTAACAATACCTTCTGATTCTCTTGGGTATACTCACACAAGAGGTTGTGGGTCCCTTGCCCTTCATTAGTTGTGAGATTCTATAATGTTAATACAATTTGAAGATCTTCCCCACCCCTTAGTAGGGCTATGTGACCTGCTTTGAACCTGAGTCACATGGAATCCTGAGTCATATGAGCCTGGGTCGTGAAGGTTGTGATGCCCTCTGGCCATGAAGAAAGGTATATATACTCTGAGGTTAGCATTTTGCTTTGGGGCTCACTCATTGGAAGAGTGTTTGTGTGATTTAGCCAGATAAGATTCTGGGTAGTTATTAAGGAGCCTCCTTGCTTTGAAAACTCAGATGTTGATGCTTCTGTCTCTGGTAACTATGTATGTATTGCTTTTGGTCAGACAGTTGGAAGCTCTGTCTATTGGTCTTTGCTGTTTGTATTTGCTCCATTTGTATAATTTCTGCTTGTAAATTTCTGTTTGTATTTTCTCTGAAGTTCAGGGTGCTGACTTTTCGCTGAACTAAGTGAAATATATATACGTATATATGTATATACGTATATATATGTATATATATACGTATATACATATTCGATTAAAGTAAGATTGTTGACCCATTTTAAGTTGCTTTCCTTTAGAAAAGCAGATCAAAGAACCCATGCTAGGAGCCCTCCTGTGTGCTGGTGTTATTGGTCTTATGCCCCCACAGCAGTTGCAAGTAGCATTGTTACAGATGCTGACACCAGATATGAGTTCCAGGGCCATCTCCATTCATCCTGATCTATATCTCACCACTTGACCCAGATGGCTCCAGAGAAGAAAGTGAGGCTGGTGACTTTGCACAGCCCTTCCTCACTTAAATCCAATTCACTTGCAAGTCATGGCATCACCTTCCTGATGTCATGGTCCTCTTTGAGAATAAAGGACAAACAACAGGAATGGGCTCAACTAATTGACCTCCAAGGTCCTTTCCTGTTCTAGAATAGTACGTCTCTATGCAGATCCATAACAAGGGTGAGGCTGATGGGGCTCTACCCCAGGTCACTGAATTTGGAGGATAATGAATTAAGAGTATCCTGTTAGCACTTGCAATTCTTCAACAACATAGAAACAAGAGAGCTCAGCACCTAGTTAGCAAGAATTATTAATTAAAATAGGAAGTTCTTAGATGGCAGGCAGGGCTAAGATGCCTCCTTCCTACCCCATGGCCTCTCCAACAGTAACCCTCAGGCTACATAGAGTCTCTGTCTTGCTCCCTCATCCTCCTGCCACTTGCCATTGGCATGGCTTATGGTACTTTCCCCAGGCAGAAAAAAAAATCTAGTTTCGGCTCTGGTCTTATAATAATTGGATGATGCTAAACAAGTCATCTAACCTCTGGGAAGCAGCTAGATGTCTCAGTAAATAGTGGGCTGGGTCTGGGGTCATGAAGACTTGAGTTCAAATTTGGCCTCAGACCCTGACTAGCTATGTGACCCTGGGAAAATCATTTAACCTTTGTTTGCCTTATTCTACCAGAGAAGGAAATGGGCAAACCACTCCAGTATCTTTGCCAGGAAAACCTTATAGACAGTAAGCTCTACAGGGTCACAAAGTGTCGGATATGACTGAACAACACAGAAAGTCGTCTAACCTCTGGGCCTTATTTTTCTTACCTGAAAAATGAAGGGGTTTCCAACGTGCCTTCAACACTAAACGTTCTATAATTCTATGATTATTTTGGGTCACACTGATCTCTCCTTCTTCTACTTTTAACACTCTTTGTGTACTCTATATCACACATCTAAATATGTGATCAGTTCCTGTCTTTCATTGTTCTCTAGTTGTGTCTGGTACACTAGTAACATCTTCCCAACTATATGTCTAAGTCCTTCACATCAGGAGCTCCGTCACATACATTTTGTTATCCTTCATGGTCCTTAGTGTTGTGCTAAACACACCCATAGCAGACATTAAAAAACCATGTTTTAATATACATCACACCACATTGCTTTTTTAAGAAAACCCTTGGTTTTATAACTCTCAATCAGGAATCTTAAATATTTGTGGATGCTTCCATGATAGCTCAATTTGCCACATAACTGTTATCATGGGCATGTCAACAACTGTTGCCATTTGTGAGAAAAGACTTTGGGTAAATGGAAATCTACAAGTTAGGTCTACAAACGGCAATGAGGTCCTTGGAAACAAGGCATAAATACCCATTAAAGGAAACCTGCATATTCACTCAAAATAGGAGATGATGAGTCTTACATCTTACATCTGCAGATCCTCATTTAGCATAATCACTGTTAATTAGTGTCATCTTTGAAAACAGACATGTAATAAACATATATGAGAAAAAAACATGTGTGGTAGCTGTAGCCTAAATTCAGGCTTATGTTACCAAACGGATGGAGGGAGGGGAAGGAAGGAATACTTACACATGGTACACTTCTGTTGTTAAATGTTTTATTACCTGAGGCTTTCTTAGTTGACTGTAGACATTTCAACCTCTCAAAAATATGTTTGGATTTCATTATGTATGTCAGTAGATGGCCAATCCTTAAAAGCAAAACCCATTTTTTACCTTGTCTTTTTACTCATCACTCCTGGAATAGTTTCTTGTACATACATAATAGGCAGTTACTAAATGCTTCAGTTGTTATGTAAATTGGATTTATTTATTCTTTTAAAATATATTTTATTTTACACCAATTACATGTCAAAATAGTTAAATTTTATTTTAAGTTTTGAGTTTCAAATTCTGTCTCTCCATCTATCCTTCCCTCCCCCCCTCCCTGAAATGGTAAACAATCAGATATAGGTTATACATGTGCAATCATGTAAAATATTTCCGTATTAGTCATTTTGTACAAGGAGACTCAAATTAAAGAAAAAGAATGAAAGGAAGTGAAAAATAGCATGCTTCTGTATTCAAACAGTATTAGTTCTTTCTCTGGAGGCAGATAGTATGTTTCATCATTAGCCCTTTGGGATTTTCTTGGATTGTTGTATTGCTGAGAATAGCTAAATCATTCACAATTCTTCATCATACAGTAGTGCTGCTACTGTGTGCAGTGTTCTCTTGGTTCTGTTCACTTCACTTTGAATCAGTTAATGTAAGTATTTCAGATTTTTCTGAAGCCATCCTGCTCATCATTTCATCTAATACAATGATATCCCATCACAACCATATATCACAGCTTGTTTAGCCATCCCACAATGCATATATCTATTATTAAGGAATATTGTTAGTACCGGCTAACAGTGACTATCTTTTCAACACATCTATGATCAGGACCCTCATTAATGAATTCATTAAGACTCTGTGGTTCTGAGGTCAAGATCTAAGGGTTTGTTTGTTTTTGTTTTGTTTTAAACTCCTGACAGGCAGCTGGGTAAAGCAGTGGTTAGGGTCCTGGGCTAGACTCAGAGAGAACTGAGTTCAAACCCGGCCTCAGGCACTTACTAGCTATGTGACTCTGCATTAGTCACGTAACCTCTGTTGTCTCAGTTTCTTCAACTGTAAAATGGAGATAAGAGGACTCACCTCCCATGATAATTTTGAAGATCAAATGAGATAATATTTGTAATACACTTAGCACAGTGACTAGTGCATAGTAGATTCTTAATAAATACTTGTTTCCTTTGTTCCTGACATAGGACATAACCATACAATATAAGCTTAAGCAGCTAGATCATGCCGTGTTTTTGTGTTTGATCTTATCCCACTATCATAACACTTGGGCTTACCCAGTACGGCACTTTGTCGTTTGTCCTGCCACTGCCCCCTCTTCCAACCAACATCAGAAGCTTTCCAGATCTGGAACTTCAGAGACCCCATTCTGTACCCCAGGGGAGCGAATACACTCAGATTTGGGATATTGCCCTAGGGCTGAGTTCTCCTAATTGGTGGATGAATGAGTGACTACATCTCATCCACTAAATCTAGCAGCATAATGCATAGGACAGTACACCATTATTTCTTTTCCTGTAGCAAAGAAAATGTTTATTTGGTTATTTGGGGTGGGGAGATAGGAAGAATATCTGTGCAAATGTTTACTAGGACACAAGGCCTGCTACCCATGGACAGCTAGTCATTTGTCTTGCTAACATGCTAAACCGAAACCGCTCTCATTCTTCTGTCTCCCTTCTTACCCCCGCCAATAGAGACAACAAAAAAATCACCAGTGGAAAAGAAAATGATGGTCTATTATCCTATGTTTCCATTCACAATGACTGTGACAGTGTAGACCAAAACTCTCTTTTCTAGTCCCCACTCCCTTTTATGTGTATCATGTCCTTATAGTATCTCCTAGAAGTGGCTGTTTTTCTTTTTTTGTCTCTATACCCTCAAGCACCTAGCACAGCGCATGGTGTACAGTCAGTTCTTAATAAATCTTTTATTATTGATTGATTGATAGGGCAAGTCTAATCATTTGACCTACACAACAAAACCAGGCATTACTGTTCACTGCCCATAGCTCCCAGGATCATAGACATAGTCCTTGGACAGGTTCAATACAAGCCAAACTATGCAATAATGGCAAACTCTTGAGAGTATGTAACCATTCATACTGGGTCTTTATCCAGAAAAAAATGTCTTTTTCACTATAGCATTGGCACATTTATTGCCAAAACATTACCGCTTAATGCTTCTCTAATGGGTCACTGAGTGTTGAAATTATTTTCCTTCAAATCCTCTCTGTAACTCAGTATTAACTTTCATGTTTATAGTTTAAGTTCAAAGTTAGGTACACACATACTTTTCTATGCTCACTATCGTGTTTTGTCAGGCTACAACTACCTTATTTGAAATTTGTGTTCACCAAAGTCAATCTGTATCTAAAAGTACCTTTCCATGAAAACCTGGAAATATTATGTGAAATCCCTTTCCTTCCAGATTTTTGCAATTAAATCCTTGATAATTCATTGCTTATCAGTCTGCAGGTAGTGCCAGTGATTGTTGCCGCAGGTAGCAATCACCGTATGCGGTTGCCACAATTATCAGCCCCCTTCACATTGATTGGAATTTATTAATGGGTGTCAGGGAAGTAAGAGATTATTCAAGATTAAATGTAATATTAGAATCTCATCAGTTGAAAATTGTGGCCTTGCTCTTGAAAATGGCCTCTCAGCAGTGAGCTTCTGGTAGAAAATGTATCCATGTTCTTACAGCTTCTCTTTGATAGCATTTAAAGAGCTGCCTAAGAAAGAAGGTATTCTCAGGCTCAGAAGATCACAGAGTCAGAGCTGAGAAGGGCCTTAGGGAGCATTTAGCCCAGAGATTCTGAAACCTTTTTATGTTGTGCCCCCTTTGGCAGTCTCTTGGAGCTCATGAATCCCTATGTTTCTAAATGTGAAAAGTACACAAGATTAAAATACCTAAGAGTACAAAGGAAACCAATTAAATTTAAATAAAGATGCAGCTTTTTTTCCACCCAAGTTCACAGACCCATGGAATTCTGTGGAACCCAGGCTAGGATCTGCTCTTTTGGTCTATCCATTTTCTCAATGGAGAAATGAAAGCCTAGTGACTAAATGACTTGCCTAAAGTCATGCAGGTAGGAAGTAGAATAGCTGGGATTTGAGCTCATGTTCTTAAACGTCAAACCCAGAGCTTTTTGTCGTATTGTATTACTTTGCTCCAATGTCTTGTTTGAATCCAAAACTCTCCCTTTTACGTGAGAGTCCTTTTGCATCAATTCTATGTCTCATGAGCCCCCAAGAAAAAATTTTAGAAAGATTCCTTCTCCCTACATATAAGTAAGTGTGAAATGAATAGATGTCATGAAAGCCATGGTGAAAAAAATTGTATCCGAAAGTTAAGAACTGGAGTCCAGTGCCAACTCTGCCACTAGCTATCTGGGTAACCTTGGACAAGTTGCTTTGCTTCTCAAGTTTCAATTTTCCCTTCTGTAGAAAGAACTGGACGATCTCCAAGTAAATTCTAGGTCTTCCATCCTGTGGGTCTATGATATTGCCAGCTTGCAACATAGGAGTTACTTGAGTAAAACCTATCCCTATAAAAGGAAGATGAAGAAGACAATTGGTGGATCCTGTCTCTTTTGCTCTCATTCTATGTCACTACATCAACTTTTTCCATTTCAAATTCTGTACAGATAAGATTTTTTCCACTAAAATCTTATTTGGTTGCCCCTCATAGTGTGAATGTGGTACTGACTCCTGCTGGAGCACATGCTTTTATAATCTCCACTAGGTTGGAAATACTTTGAGTATAAGATTGGAAGTGTCATCTGAGAATCAGTTTCATCACTAGAAAAGTCAGAGACACTCATCACCAGGTTGGCCAAAGAGTGAAGAATTCTTTGGCCACATCAGCCATCTCAAAACCCATCTACTAGGTTGCATAAAGATGGCAATATGAACTGGTGGAGAGAAGATTCATAACAATGAAATCATAGGTCCATGAAGTATTGAAGAGTAATATTAGAACTCAACAAGACAACCTCAACAGGTTAGTTACCTCCTATAAGTACATAGGATTTCACTAAAGGGTATATTGAAAGTGAAGGCAGCACTTTAGATAGCCTAAGGTACCTCAAATGACACTTTTTAAGCATCTTAGCAGAGTCAGGCAATTCAACTATTGTCTGTTACTGGTTAGTCTCTTGGAGCAGTTCTAGACTCCAGGATGTTAGTCCCTTGCAGGAGTTATTTATGCAGTAATTAGCTCCATCCAGAGCACCACTGTGATAAAGTAAAGGCTTAGTAAATGTTTGCTGAATTGGGTGATACAATGGTTACTTCACAAGCAATCCCTCCCCCCTTGGACCTGAACTATTCAAGCAATTCACTGTCTTTTTCTTCCCAAGTAGGATACTGTGGATTTAGTCAGATGCCCAGGGTTGAATTCTCAGCTCCACTATTTATGGCCTTAGGCATGACACTTGATCTCACTGGGCCTCAATTGTAAAAGCAGAAATTTGGAATAGGTGACTTCTAAAGTCACTTCAAAGCTCTACATTTATGGTGCTATACTATGAATTGAGTTTGCCTAATTCCCTTTAGCAATCTCCATATGTTAAGTGTGAGAGTATTTTCCACTTTCTCCTGTTATACAATTTTAGTGGCATTTATGGAGAGTTGCTCTATCCATGTAAGCTTTCCTTCCCCTGCCTCCTACCCCCAACAGGCATGATTAAGAAATGCTCTTGATTGATGGAAGCATATGTCTGAAACATCACATGCATAGAATAGAAAAAAGTCTTTTGACTCATGCTCCAGATGTTCCAAAGACAGTGCTGTTCGCCATGGGTTCCTCAGCATGGCACCCCAAGGCAGGGAAAGAGCAGGTGATGGCTAAGGAGGAGGCAGTGGCAGTGGTTACTTCACATCATCACCCTTGATGACCAGGTCAGTGTCTCCTTGACCCAAAGGTCAAAGGAACAAGGAAGGCTATCATGAGTTTGTCCTGGAAGATTCAAAGAAACACAGAATATTGGAGCAAGAAGTGACTTCATATACCATACCAGTTTAACACGAATAAGAATCCCTTCTGAAACATTCCCAACAATGGTCATCCAGCCTTTGTCTGGAGACCTTCTGAAAGAAAGAATCCACTGTCTCCTGAGGCAGCCCATTTTATTTATGGATAGTTTTAATTTTCAGGAAAATCTCCTAGCTCAGCACTTAATCCACCACTTTGCACTGTTTCTTTTAGATCATAAT
This sequence comes from Trichosurus vulpecula, assembly GCF_011100635.1. Classification (NCBI taxonomy): domain Eukaryota; kingdom Metazoa; phylum Chordata; class Mammalia; order Diprotodontia; family Phalangeridae; genus Trichosurus; species Trichosurus vulpecula. The sequence goes on along the minus strand of NC_050581.1, from coordinate 45,648,622 downwards.
TCTCCTTAGCCCTGATCTTCTGACCCAATCTTTAATTCCTGATCCACCAGCCTATTACTAGGTCAAAGTACCTTGACCATATTTGCTTTGAATACAGCCTAGATGATGAAATCTAAGGCATGCTGAATTTGTTAATGGGTCACAAGAGAAAAGGTCCGCTAGGTAATAGAAAATTTGAGATTCTCCTCTATCTGACTCCTGGGAAGTGTGTTTTTTTTAACATGTTTGAAAATACTATTTCTTTCTCATCTGAAAGAAAGGAGAGAACTGAAACCTCTTAGGAGATTTAAGAGGTGAGAGGTAGGACAGGACTTTCTCAAGATGGTGAAGGATGAGAGAGAGAAAGACAGAGAGAGAGAGAGAGAGACAGGGAGAGAGAGAGACAAAGAGAGAGACAGAGAAACAGAGAGAGACAGAGAGAGGCAGAGAAGCAGAGAGACAGAGAGAGACAGAGACAGAGAAAGACACACACACACACACACACACACACACAGAGACAGACAGAGAAAGAGAGAAAAGAGACAGAGTTTCTTTTTCCAAATCATCAGGATTTCTGGCTGTTACTGACAAATGATATTATAATTACCCTCAAAGCAGGGAAAAGAACAAACCATGTGAATGAGCAATTGTATATAGGCAAATGGAGTCTTAGTAAGTAGCTTCCCTGAAGGCAGTGGTCCTGAGCAATGTATTATGGAATATGGTGTAAGGTGTTAATCTAAGTAAGTCTAGTTAATGAGTCTAGATTGCTTTCCAGTTTTTCCCAGCAGTTTTTAGTCAAATAAGGCTTTTTCCCCAGGCAATTGATCTTTTCCATTTTATCAAATGCTAGGTTATTGAATTCCATTGTTTCTGATTTTTTCTTGTCCAGTTTGTTCCATTGAATTATCTTTACTTTTTAATCAAGAGATATATACCATGACTATTACAATGGGCTTTCCTGCCTTTTCTCTCTCCCTTCTCCAAACTAGCTATCCTTTAGACGGCTGCCTGAAAAATTCTCTTATGGATACATTTGGTCATGTTACTCCTTTGCTTAAAATTCTTCCATGGCTCCCTATTGCCTACCAAGTAAAGTCCAAACATTTTTGTCTGGCATTGCACTATTTCCACAACGTGCTGTTTTCCTCCTATTAGAGCTTTCTTACTTTTCTAGACTTATTTCATATTACTTCCCTAACATATTATATGCATTAAACTGCCCCCCCACCGAAATGTCCTTTCTTGCTCTCTGAGAGGCAGTGTGATGTTGTATATAGGATACTAGACATGGAGTCAGAAAGACAGGTGGAAATTCTACCTCAAACACCTTCCAGTTTTGTCACCTTGAGTATGTCACTCAACCTTTCTATGCCTCAGTTTCTTCAATTGCAACATAAGGGGGTACAACTTAATGACTTCTAAGTTTCCTTCCAGCCCTAAATCTATGATTTTACTCTATGATCTTTTGTGCATGCTGTTTCCTATGCTTACAGTGTCTTCTTTTCCCCTCTATACCCACTGAATTCCCACACATCTTTTAAAGTCCAGCTCAGTCTTTAGGATGGCAACTCCCCTACGAAGCCTTTTCTGATCCCTACTCTTGGTAATGATTATCTTTTATCTCACGTGGGACTTATTCTGTGCCTCTCCAATACGCTTACCAAATCTTATAGGTATATTTATAATATATAATATACACTTATATTATATCATATTATATTATATAAGATATATTTATAATCCCTCAAATAGTCACCAAGGTCCATGATGACAGGGACCTCATCTTATCTAAATTTTACCTTTTACTCCTACTCCTTAGCATAGCATCCCACATAGAACAGGTGCTTAACAAATGTATATTGAATTGATTAAATCATGTCTTGTTAAACTTTATGTCGTGTTATTTATTGTATTTTTATGCTATACTTTCTGTGACATTATGTATGTCGAAGGGAAACATTCCATCGTTAGCATGACTTAATCGCATTTTGTTATTTCGAAGAGAAGATGATGCTGAGGGAAGGAAGCAGGTATATGTAATTAAGGGGAAGGGAATGGAAGGATTCTTGGGAAACACAGTTCTCTGTCAGAGGAAGGCAGGCTGGAGTCAGGTGCCAGAGTGTTGGATCAGGAGCCAGTAGCTTGAAGACATTAGATACAATTGGACTAGAGCATCAGAAGGAGTCATAGTGGGGCATGCCTCCTTTGTTATTCAGCCCAGAGCTGTTTCTACTTTACTCTGAAAATTCCCCCACATAGTACAAAATTGTACTGACAAACCTAATTGTGATCAACTAATGGCTCATTACCATATTGCTAGAAAAAAAGTTTCCTTCAGCCTGTCTTCATTTGTCTAAACTTTGAGAATCCAGTCCATTTCTCCCCGTGGCCCTGTCCCTGGTCAGCAGACCATCCAGACACAAAATCAGCAAATACTTACTATGTACCCAGCATAGCCGAGAGCTGAGCTGGGGGATTGAGCCATTAGTGGCTTCTTGGAGCAGCTTCTGATTTTTCCTGGAAGCCCAACTCCATTTTAATGATATTTTGAACTATTTTGTCAAGCAAGACCTCGGTTCTCAGCTTTATGACTTCAGAACAGGAGGCTCCTCTCTGTCTGGTTTGACCATTTCCAGAATTTTATAATGAATGATATTAACCCCAAAGAAATAGAATGAATGAATGAAAGAGACATTTATTCATTACTTACTGCAATACAGCATTTATTAAGTGCACTGTTCTAAGTATAGGGGATACAAATGGAAAAGCAAGATACTCTCTATTCTTGAGGAGCTCATACTGTAATCAGGGGAGACAACATATATAGGAGGTTTCAGCTGCAAGACAGATGAAAAAGCCCAGTAGTCCTTGGGGTACAGTGCAAAGCAGATGGTAATGTGTTTTCTTTAATGACATTTTCATTGATAAATCTTTATCTGTTTTTGATGTCAAACCATTTGACAATTCCAAGGACTTTGATGCAAAAGCTCTCTTTTCTGGGTCTAGAGTATTTGTGGTTCCCGAGGAGGAGACACTGTAACACCCTCAGAAGAATTTGGACTTTGCATTTTCATAAGGATGGCTCCCCTGGGAATGATGGCAGTGGAGAGGGCTGAAAACAGAACTGGTGGTTTCCCAATTGGGGGTGGGAGTGCCTGCTATCTCCAGGACTCTTAATCTTACTATCAGTGGCAGTCGGTCAGTGCTTAGTGCTGTTGGCAGCAAAGATGGTTGGCCTCTTCTCAACAGAGATGTTGCCTAGGAGGGCCAGGCTAGAAGCAGGGCCAGTGGTCTGGGTGGAGCTGTTAATTCCTGGGGCTTTGGGGTTGTCTCCATTATGTTCTGAGGAGAAGTAGTGTTGAGGTGGTGGTAATGGGTTAAAGCACCTGGCAATGCAGACTCCTTTTTCTCCCTCAGGGTCCCTTATTTCTTCATGAGGGTTGGCTTGTCTGCCCCAGTGGCAGAAAAATCTATCTATTGGTACTTTATATTATAATGTGGTATAGATACTCTAACATCATGTACCTGTTCTCAGTCTAAGAGAAAGTTTTATTATATGGTGGAGGCTTTCTGTTACTTAAGCAATTTCTCCTCCCTGAAGAATGGACAGTTACAGTCCCCTTTCCTCTTTGTTCAGGCCAACACTCCATTTGGAATCTCAGAATCTCTTGGGGAGAAGGCCTTGATCTTGCAGAAGTATAGATTCCATAATCTTCAGTTCTAAGCTCTTCTCTTTCTCAATATTCTGCACTGATGGTTCTCTTGCCTCCCCAAGGATGAGAGTCTCAGTGATAGCAATGATTTCCATAATCATGTCACCTTAATTGCTGCTGTCACTGCACGTATTGAAATTAATTTTGATTTCTTTTTGTTTCTGCTTAGCTTTTCGAATGTGACTAATGTGATTATTTTGGGACTCAGCTCTAACAGTGTTCCCAGCAATTTTGTGAGCATCTGAAACCTCAGTTTTAGGGGTGGGGCTGCCTGCTGCCCCACACCATTCAACACAAATGGTGAAAATTTCAGGGAAGAGAATCAGCCGTCTTAATGCCATTTCTGTCAACTGGTGCATGAAATGCATGAGCTTTCTGACTGCAAATTCCATTTTCTGTATCTTAATTAAGCCTCTGTGTTGATTGTTGGTTTTATTGTAAGGTCTTCACAATGCCAAATATCCTCAGGATGACTTTAATAATTGGATTTTTGATATGTGCTCTGATTTTGGCCCCACTTGGAATTATCTCCTTTCTTTCCATTAATTCTGATCTTTCCTTCAAGCTACAACTCAGGACTCATCTCCCTTCATGGTCTTTTCCCCCTTAACCTTGAACTCTCTCAATACGTGCATAGTTTGTGCCTTATGAGAAAAAATGTGATGCTACATTGTCATACATTTTTTTCTCTAGTTATCTAGGATAGGGACAGGAAGTGGACCTGTGATTTCATTTGTGGTGTTGTTTGTTCTTTGTTCTTGAAGAGGACCAAAATGACATCTCTTGGTTGGTGTCAATGTATAGTGTGCCCAACTGTGGCTGATCAGACCAGTATGAGCTTGGAAGGCTCTATCACAGGCCAGGCACAAATATAGTTCATAGGAACATTTGGAGTGGAGATGTCTCTAAATTTGCACATCTCACATTTCTTTTGAGCTACTGCAATTCTGCTTTGCTGGTAGAGCACAGCACCTTCTTTGATTCAGGTATGCTGTGCTGGGTGGTCCTCTGCCAGGGTTTCCCATGTCTCATGATGGATAACAAAGTTCTTCAGAGAGACCTTGAGAGTGTCCTCATATCATTCCTTCTCACCTCCATGTGAGCACCTGTATGGGTTCTCTCTAAAGCAGTCTTTTAGACAAATGTTTGTTTGGCATTCCAACCATGTAGCCAGACCATCATAGTTGTGCTCTCTCCAGTAGAGTTTGAATGCTTGGCAGTTCAGGTCAAGAAAGAATTTCTGTGTCTGGTACCTTATCTTGCCAGGTGATCTTCAGAACCTTCCTAAGACAGTTCAAACAGAAATGATTCAACTGAAAATGGCTGAACAACAACAATAAAAAGCCCAGTGAGGTAGAAGAGGTGTTTTCATGGTTATTGTTGAGCCTTTCAGTCATCTCTGACTCTTCATGACCCTATTTGGGCTTTTCTTGGCAAAGATACTCAAGCAGTTTACCATTTCCTTCTCCAGTTCATTTTACAGATGAGGAAGTATCTGAGGCCAGCTTTGAACTCACAAAGATCAATCTGTCTGATTTCAGACCTAGGACTCTATCCACTGCACCACCTAGCTGCCCTCTATAGAAGAGTTATAGTATGATGAGAAAAAAACGTTGGATTTGGAGTCAGGATTATAATTTAAAGTTGCAAGGGAAAATAGAGACCATCAAGTTCAACAACTTTCAAAGAAATATCCCATGAGGAGTAAGGGGATTTGCCTATGGCCACACCTGCAATAAGTATCAGAACCAGTATTTGAACTTAGGTCCTTTTATTTCAACCCTAGCAGTCTTTCTCCTGCACTACTCCTAGTCAGAAGACCCAGGTTCAAATCTTGGTTCTGCCACTTAACATGTGGGAAATCTTGGGCAAATAATCTCTCTGGGCCTCAGTTTCCTCATCTGTAAAATGAGAGTTTTGGACTCAAGGATCTCTAAAGTCCCTTCTGTCTCTAAATCTATGATTCTATAAATCATGTAACCTCCTTCAAATTTCCTCACCTGTAAAATAAAGGGGCCATCTGATGATGTCTAAATTTGCTTCCAGTTCTAAATATATCATTCTATATACTTAGGATCATCAGCCCGGTCTACAGATGAGGAAATAGAAACAAGTAGAGGTTAAGTGATTTGCTTCAGGTCTTGAACACAAACATGGATCCAGCTATTCCTACTCATACTTCAATATTCTTTCCATTACACCATGTGGCCTCCATATATAGTCAATGTAAGTAGATTATGGTTCACAGATGATTAGAGGATCCTAAATCTAAAGCTAGAAAGTCATCTATTCCAACCCCCCTCATTCTGTAGGTGGCAAAATTGAGGCCCAAAGAATTCACACACAGTAAATATCCGAGCTTAATGTTGAATCCAGATTCCATGACACCAAATCCATCCCTCTTCCTATTGTACCATGCTGACTCTGTTGTAGGTCATAGAATGTTCTGACTAGGACATTAGAGGGTACGACTGTGCTTGAAAAGGGGACAGACAATCCCCTCGAAAGTCTGCCTTGTGCCTCCCAACAAGTGGTGCAATGGTGCAATCAGTATATAGTGATTAAGTGGTAAAAAAAGTTATATCCTAGGAGAGGGGTCCAATTGTTATAGATACTTTGAAGTGAAGTCCAGGGCTAAGCAAAAAGACTGAGATAGAGTGGTTGGGCAAAGATGTAGGGTTGGCAGAGGACTATAAAGTGAGGACATGGTTAGAGAACCATTCCTGGAGACAAGTGTACCCCCTGAATATTAGCATCCTGGGGAAAAGTCCCAGTCATTCCATCCTAGTTACACCTCTAAATTTAATCTAATCCTCTCATTTTACAGATAAGAAAACTGAGACTTGAAGAGGAGATATGACTTTCTTAAGGTCAAACAGTTGGCAAAGAGCAGAACTAGGAATAGAAGCCAGATATTTTGACTTCTTGATATAGCATAGAATGGTTTTTGCCTTCTGCTCTTCTATCAGGTTGTTTGTTTTCAAAGTCGGCTTCATAGAGATATGAAGTCTTCCATGATGAAAGAGGCAGCACTTGCAAGGCAGGGAGGGGAAGAGATCTCATTACTGTGAATATCCTGGCTCAGGTTCTAGCTGATCTGCTTTTCTTTGTGCAAGTGGTAAATCACAACAAGATGGAAAACAGGAGTGTGAAAGAGCTGATGAGAAACCTCTGTGGTGGCCCTCCAAATTTTGGAAAAGAAAAGAAAACATGAAGAGAAGTAGAGGAAAAGGGAAAAAAATGAAGCAGTGAAAAGAAGCCATTATACCATGAAGACTTCTGCTAGCCTGACATTAACCATGAAACCTGGGCATAGTGGAAATGGACATGATAGTTAGTAAAGATAATTGCTTCATGATCCGACTCAGTGGGCCAAGAGAACTGACTTCAAACTTGGGATAAATACTGTGAAAGGCATTTAAGACAGTCTTTTGGGGAGCAACTGAAGAAATTTGGGGGAAGATTTCAAGTATTTAATCAATACATTGCTTTGGTCAATTTCAGCCTGAATGCAGATGATTAATGAACATGGGAGCTGTTCAGGGGGAAAAGTAAAAGAAATCCAGTTTTTAAAAATTTTATTTTATAAGAGATGACTTTCTGTGAGGCAAAAAAGGCAGAGATATTTTTAGGAAATGAAAATGATGTAAAAACAAAAGATAGCAGTAGAAATTAAAGAAAAAAATAAATCAAGCATTTGACAATATTTAAGAGCCAAATAATCTGTTACTACTAATGAGCCTCTTACTTTCTTTGGAACTAATGGAAGTGGAGGAAGATAGGATCCTTGGAAGACATAGATCTGAATCCTGGCTCTACTCTTTGCTAAATCTGTGATCTTGGGCGAATTCTTCCTCCATCTGGGTCTTAGTCCTTAGCTGCCTAATGTGTAAAATGAAGGGGTTGGTCTAGATGTCTAAGGTCTTTTCTAGCTCTTACATTTCTGGTCTGATCCTTCCTACTTAGGTGATGGTTGCAAAGGAACTAACCTTTCAGAGGCTTAGTTTCCTTACCTGCAAAATGGAGATAGTAGTACCTCTAGTACTAGGGTTTCTGTGAGGATCATATGAGAAGATGCTTGTAAAGTCAGTGCAAACCTGAAAGACCAATATAAATGTTGCAATATTTCTTATTGTTACCTCTTTATCTCACCATTCTCATCTTATTCAATGGAATTCAGAGGGAAATTATCCTAAAGACAAATCAATCTCTTGCTTGTCTTCTTTTACATTTCAGGTTCTATTGATTATTGCACAGGTGGATCAAATAACTGCTTTTGTAGTTAAACAAATGATTTCAGATGCACTTTCATTGCCTTTGAGCTCACTGAAAGCCTCCTCAATACAACTCCACAAGCAGACAGAATGACAGGCATGAGCTTTACCTCATCCTGTTCCCACATTATTTTGGTCTTTATGTTTTGAAAGCTTTTTTGTTCCATGTTGCTTGGAGATTACAAGTATTTGGTATGGTGTTCTTTAGTTTTTATTGGTCAGGGTAATGTTTGTGTGACTATGTGGGGGCAACACAGCACTCTGCACCATGCAGTACAATTTAATGATTATATCTCAACACATTAGATGACAAAATGCGTAGAGTGCTAGGCTTGGAATCAGAAAGACCTGAGTTCACATCCTTAGGATGATGAGCCCTTCATTTCATTAACTGATACAGGTTTTGGTTAGGGCATCTTCTAGAGCCATTTCATACATTTTACTGTGCCAAAAGTGTATTTTTAGATTAATATTACATAGATGCTAATTGCTCCAAATCTATTTTTATTTTATATTGTTTTAATTATATATTTTATGTTATGTCTATTTTTATCTTATGCTCTTAAGTTTTGATTTCAGGATGCCATTTAGTTTCTTGACATACTGTATATTGCCTCAGTTTTCTCCTTGATAGTCTTATGCTCTGTGTGTCTTGCCTAAAGAAGAACAAGGTATTTGTAAGTATCACCATCATCCATTAGCTGAATTTGAACTCTAAATTCAAACTCAAAGCCTTTGGCTTCTATTCATCTTTGGCACATATTAAGAATTTTATACTTATTGAATCAAGTGTCATTTTTAATATTATTGGATAAAGTTTCCACAAGATGAAGTGGCAGCTTAATGTAGTTTTCAATAGTCTTATAACTTGATATTATTCAAGTTACATCAAATGATTAATCCAATGTTTTGGTATGACTCCTTCTTTAATGTGAACTCCATATTCATTTCCAATCAGGAGTAATGATAATGGATTTAAAGCTTGGCAGAACCATAGTGGGCTTAAACAGTCTCACTAGAAGATGTCATATTTTATATCAATTATTCTTGACATTTTTGTGTTGGTGGCATGTTTTAAATAAAGAACAGTTTTCCATATGGATATTAAATACTGTGGCTTTTCCCACTATGTTTGGGTTTTATATATTTGTGTATGACTAAGTCAGGGGCTAAAGGCTTTGTGATAATAAATAAATGTACCATAAATATTATAGAACTCTTGGGTGGCTTGTTTAATTATCTGTGAGTCTGTAATAAATTGCTCCTTATAGCCCTGTGATTTCTTGGCACATCTTATTTGTTCCTCAGTCAATATATTGTTTTCTTATAAGTGTTTATAGGGTTTTTTTAAATGACACAAGCTGTGAATGTTTTGTATAAAATACAGAAACATATAATTGGCCTACATTTGGAGAGGACTTTGGCTTTCCTACTTTTTGGTAATAAATATATGATAGCATCTGTTAATAAAGAGGAGATCAAGATGCATCGGAAAGGAAGCTGGAAAGGTTCTTTGCTAATAATCATGTACCACTTTGAGCCTTTTAACCTATTTATGCATCTTAAACAGGCTAATTGCTTCCCAGTTTTGCAGAGAAGCTAGAGTTTTAGTTATTCCTTGACATTACTGGTCTATCATCCATTCTATTTGTATATAATTAATTATATCTGTTTTGAGTTTCATTCAACTTATATTGTTGTGGTGTTGGACTTCTTTTGACCATATAAATGGTCTGGAATTTTCCACATCCCCCTTGCCTTGGGGATACGTTTTCTCTAATTTCTTTGCTTCTCAAGCCTCTATAGTATAGTTTTAAATTTATGTTGTTTATTACTTACTTTTTATTTCTTCAAGTAATTTTGACTTCTAACCTTTTGGTTTTGGCTTTAAATTATTGATTAAAGATATTTAGAATCTCTGCTAATTTTTAAAAATATTCTATTCTGGATGTTTTTGTATTGTTGCCATTAAATTGGCTAAATGGTGTTTAAGTTTTCTGCTCTGCTTACCAGCTAGATGTAATGACAATTTAGATTTGAAGATCTTTCTCACCCATTAATAGGCCATGTAACCTGCTTATGTTACAGGAAGCCTAAGTCACATGTGGTGGGAGGAACTTGCTGAAAGGAAAAGGAAAGTGTGTCACCAGAAATGCTGAGAGAGAGCAGTTAGAACTGAGGGAAAGAGCCAGCTGCCTGTGCTGTGAGTGTGTGTGTTGGTGGCAAGGCCCCAGCAGGAAGGTAGAAGGCTAATGAGATGGTGAGGCTTCACACTATGATACTGTTTTAAGTTCCTTACTGTTATGATAAAATGGGCTTATTGGTTTTGAGAGTTGGTTGCTGCTTGGATGGGTTGGACCTATTGGTTATAGGATTTGGTTATCTGGTGTCTGAATAAATGCTTTACTTCTTCTGCCTTCTATGTGGAGAGTCTCTCATATTTTGCAATACAGAGTTACATAGGCATATTCACAGTTATCATCAATGTTGTGTTTATTGCCTTGCTAACACACTAGGTATTGGCATAATCTTCTGACATCTTCTTTTGGGTCTTCCATAGTTTTCTTAAGACATTTCTGCCATGGTGGTATTTAATACTTGTCTTTTGCAGTATAGCAAAGCAGTCCTATCTTTCCTCCTATAGTCTTTGCCATGACAATAGCACTATACTTTATATCATAGCTATTTGGGTATATGTCTTATTAGGTCTACTTGACTATAAGCTGCTTGAGGGCAAGGTCCAGATTATTCATCTCTGCATCCCTCTCAATGCCTAGCACAGTGCCTTGAACTAAATAAATGTTTATATTAACTTTATATATGCTTTGCATTAATCTGTTTATGACAAGGGCTCTTAAACTTACATGAGGAATCCATAATGAGATTTCAGAAGAGTCTACTATGAACTTTGATGAGAAAAAAATTAATCCTAATTTTCACTAATCTCTAACTGAAATTTTGCATTCCCTTCACCTATTTAAAAAATTACTTTGAGAAAGGGTCCGTAGGCTTCACCAGGCTTCAACAGAGGGCTCTATGACAGAAATAGAAAAAGGCAAAGAATCCCAGGTACACAAGCTTGCAGCCTTCTAGTAGGATGTAAGCTCTTTAGGGCAGGGTCTGATTTTTTGGTCTTTATCTTCTAAGGCCTAGCACAGTGCCTTGTGTATAGTAGATAGTGGGGGTTTCATAAACACTTGTGGATTGAATTACATTGAATGATCAGACAAAAACAGAGCTAGAAATGATCAGTTATCATGTTACCTGGCATCTGCAAATGGAGCATCTGGGGCCAGGGCCTGGGTATGGATCATGATATCACCAGTGTTGTGACAGGTTCTGCCATAGAAGAGTCATGGAACTAGATTGATGATCAATATCCCCAGCAGGAAGAGTAGAACATGTTTCTGCTCAGATCAGTGCATCTGCCCCATGTATGCAGAAGAGGCTAACAAACAAGACTGGAGGCTGCTGTACACAGAACCTAAATTGTGCAGATCTTGATAAACCTTTCATTAAGTGCCACAACATGCCGCTTTGGCTTCTGATCTAAATTTCAGGGATCTATGGATGGGTAGGACATGATGGCTGTGGCAAAGCCAAAAACATAGCATTTGCTAAGGGGAGTGCTGCCATTGGAATGCAAGAGATGTCATGGACTTGAATAATTTGTTTTTGGAAAATGAGGAGTTAGTCTCTGATTCCTTAGATATGTGCCATGTTGATGCTCCTAATAGACTGCTTGTATCATGTAACACTCTATGGGTGATATGTCAGGATGAAGAATTCTTAGCAGGGTTGCCGCCAGTCAGAACACACGAAGGCTACCAGGTATCTTAGGACCTTGTCAGCAATTTTTCCTGAGGTCTTTAGGAGAGCTCAGTGCCAAAAGTCTGATGCCAGGCTTAAAATGACAGAATCATTAGTACTGCTGTTAATTTCTCAAGTGAATTGGTAGTCAGCAGGTAAGAGATCCACTTTAAAATATACACAAGATTGACATACATACATAAATAAACATTTAAATCTGATTTGTACATGTTAATATACACATCATTTTGATACATGCATGAGGCTCACTTTAATATATACATAAAGATAACATACATATGTATAAGGAGTGGTTTGCTTTTAAGGGCCACTCCTTTATATGTCAATATATATACAACTCTCATGGTGATTTAGAGAACATATAGAAACATATAGCAACGTAGAGAAACATTACATAATTGTACACATGTATATACACATATACATGCATTAACATGCAGCTAGGTGGCGCAGCAAATAGAATTCTGGGTCCAGAGTCAGGAAGATCTGAGTTCAACTCCAGCCTCAGACACCTGCTGGCTCTGTGACCCTGGGAACATCACTTAACCTCTATTTACCTCAGTTTCCTCATCTGTAAAATAAAGATAATAATGGCACCTACCTCTCAGGGTTGTTGTTAGGATTAGATGAGATTACATACACATTGGCTGTTATCATCATCACCATCACCATCATCACATATCTCCACATATTGCTATATATAAATATATATGCATATGCATTAGCATGTATATTTACATATATGGTATATTACTATGTGTATACCGCATATACATATATGCTGGACACATATGAGACCTAATTAATACCTGCCATCCAGGAGTCAGGGAGACAAGACATGTACAACAGCCAAAACATGAGAGAATAAGATGTTAAAAAGAGACAAGGTAGTATTATATCTCCGTCTTTGTCTCTGTATCCATATCATTCATCTCTGTCTCTGTATCTTTATCTACATCTCTGTCTCTATCTACACACCTTTGCATATATGTATGTATATACATATATGTATACAAACACATATATACATATATATCAGATTTACAAATGTCAATATTATATGGTTAAAGGTCACTTTGGGTCTTGGAATCCTTAGTGTCCTTCAAGGCTCAGCCAAGGTGCTACCTTCTGCATGAGGCCCTTGATTATCTCTTTAGCTACTAGTACCTTGTTCCATTATCTGCTCCCCTCATTACTTTAAATTTACCTTCTGTTCTTTTATTGTATTGTTCCACATATACTATACATGTATATGCACATTTTCTCCTTTGCTAAACTATAAGCTCCTTGAGGACAGGCACTGTTTTTTTTTGTCTTTGTATCATTAGCTCCTAATACAGTGCTTGGCAAATAGTAGGTGTTTAATAAATGCTGGTTATTTGGTTGATTGAACTAGAAATTACAACAGAGTCAGGGGGGCGGAGCCAAGATGGCAGCTGGAAAGCAGGGACTTGCATGAGCTCCCACCCAGGTCCCTCCAAACACCTATAATAATGGCTCTGAACAAATTCTAGAACTGCAGAACCCACAAAATAGCAGAGGGAAGGGCTTCAGCCCAGGAAAGCCTGGATAGTTGTGGGGTAAGGTCTATCGCATGGGGCTGGGGAGCGGAGTGGAACGGAGCCCAGCATGGGCCGCGCGAACCAACCAGACCAGGAGCCAGGGAGAATAGGCCCTAGCACCCTGAATCAGTGTGCTGTGGCAGTTACCAGACTTCTTAACCCACAAACACCAAAGACAACAGAGAAGGTTAGTGGGAAAAGCTTCTGTGGGGACAGAGTGAAAGGAGTTTGCGGTTCAGCCACTGCCCCGGGGCCAGCGGAGGTGGTGCAGCTACAGAGCTACAGCTGCAGTTGCTTCCAGCCCCAGGCCCACACAGTGGGAGGAATTAAGTGGCGGATCTGAGCAGGACTGCAGAGCCAGCTTAGATCTGAGTTGCAGTCCGGGTTGGCAGTTCTTGGGGGAGGAGGAGCACTGGTGTGGCAGAGCTTGCTGTGTACCTCTGAAAACAACAGTGCAGCCCCTCAAGCTTGGGACAAAGTACTCTATACTCTACAAGCAGTCATACCCAGATGAAAAACTCAAGGGTCAAGTAAGTTGGCTGGGAACATGGCCAGGCAGTGAAAACGGACTCAGATTCAGACTCAGATTTTGGAATATTTCTTTGGTGACAAAGAAGACCAAAACATACAGCCAGAAGAAATTGACAAAGTCAAAGCCTACATCAAAAGCCTCCAAGAAAAACATGACCTGGTCTTAGGCCATGGAAGAGCTTGGAAAGGATTTGGAAAAGCAAGTTAGAGAACCAGAGGAAAAATTGGGAAGAGAAATGAGAGTGATGCAAAAAAGCCATGAAAAAAAGTCAATGACTGGCTAAAGGAGACCCAAAAAAATACTGAAGAAAATAACTCCTTAAAAAATAGACTAACTCAAATGACAAAAGAGTTCCAAAAAGCCAATGAGGAGAAGAATGCCTTGAAAGGCAGAATTAGCCAAATGGAAAAGGAGGTCCAAAAGACCTCTGGAGAAAATACTACCTTAAAAATGAGATTGGAGCAAGTAGAAGCTAGTGACTTTATGAGAAATCAAGATATTATAAAACAGAACCAAAGGAATGAAAAAAATGGAAGACAATGTGAAATATCTCATCGAAAAAACCACTGACTTGGAAAATAGATCCAGGAGAGATAATTTAAAAATGATTGGACTACCTGAAAGCCATGATCAAAAAAAGAGCCTAGATATCAACTTTCAAGAAATTATCAAGGAGAACTGCCCTGATATTGTAGAGCCACAGGGTAAAATAGAAATTGAAAGAATCTACCAATCGATTGTTGCCAAATTCCAGAGCTCCCAGATCAAGAAGAAAATACTGCAAGCAGCCAGAAAGAAACAATTTGAGTATTGTGGAAACACAATCAGGATAACACAAGATCAAGCAGCTTCTACATTAAGGGATCAAACGGCTTGGAATATGATATTCTGGAGGTCAATGGAGCTAGGATTAAAACAAGAATCACCCACCCAGGAAAACTGAGTATCATGCTTCAAGGCAAAATATGGATTTTCAATAAAATAGAGGACTTTCAAGCTTTCTCAGTGAAAAGACCAGAGCTGGATAGAAAATTTGACTTTCAAACACAAGAATCAAGAGAAGCACGAAAAGGTAAACAAGAAAGAGAAATCATAAGAGACTTACTAAAGTTGAACTGTTTTGTTTACATTCCTACATGGAAAGATGATGTATATAACACATGAGACCTTAGTACTAGGGTAGCTGAATGGAATATACATATATGGAGAGACAGAGGGCACAGGGTGAGTTGCATTTGAAGGGATGATACCTAACAATATAAAATAAAATTAAGGGATGAGAGACGAACATATTGAGAGAGGGAGAAAGGGAGAGATAGAATGGGGTAAGTTAGCTCACGTAAAAGTGGCAAGAAAAAGCAGTTCATTGGAAGGGAAGAGGGGACAGATGAGGGGGAATGAGTAAATCTTTCTCTCATCAGATTTGACCTGAGAAGGGAATAACATACACGCTCAATTGGGTATCTTACCCCACAGGAAAGAAGGAAGAAGGAGATAAAAAAAGGGGAGAAGATAGAAGGGAGGGCAGATAGGGGGAGGAGGTAATCAAAAACAAACACTTTTGAAAAGGGACAGGGTCAAGGGACAAAATTGAATAAAGGGGGATATTATAGGAAGGAGCAAAATATAGTTAGTTTCACAACATGAGTATTGTGGAAGGGTTTTACATAATGATATGCTTGTGGCCTATGTGGAATTGCTTGCCTTCTTCAGGAGGGTGGGTTGGGAGGGAAGAGGGGAGAAAATCTGGAACTCAAAGTTTTAAAAACAGATGTTCAAAAAAAATCACTTTTGCATGCAACTAGGAAATAAGATATGCAGGCAATGGGGCATAGAAATCTATCTTGCCCTACAAGAAAGTAAGGGAAAAGGGGATGGGGTGGGGAGTGGCATGACAGAAGGGAGGGCTGACTGAGGAATGGGGCAACCAGAATATATGCCATCTTCAGTAGCGGGCAGGGTAGAAATGGGGAGAAAATTTGTAATTCAAACTCTTGTGAAAATCAGTGCTGAAAAATAAAAATATTAAACAAACAAACAAACAAACAAATAAATAAATAAATAAATAAATAAATGGAGATAAAAGTCCTTTTCAGAAAAAAAAGAAATTACAACAGAAATATATTGATTAGTGTCAGAAAACCTGATTCAAATCCTTATTCGACCACTTATCAATAGGTGACATAAAGGAAATCATTCACTTTTTTAGACTTTAGTTTCATCGTCTATAAAATGATATTTGTATTACGTAATTCCCCCAAAGTTTTTGCCAAGATCAGATGAGACAATGTTTGTGAAAATGTCTTGTCAATGGCTATGCCAATGTGATTACTGATACCCTTATGACATAAGATGGCAATTTTCAGTAAAGGAAAAAACAAACATAACAAGAATTTGGAGAAAGGAATAAGGAACACAGGCCAGAATCATAACAATAATTCACTTTTGCACAGTACTTTACGGTTTACAAAATGCTTTCTTCACAGCAATATTTTGAAATAGAATAGATATTAGCATCCATATTTTACACATGAAGAAACTGAGGCAAACTAGCTTGCCCAAGCTCTCAGAACTAGTGAATGAAAGGAACTTGAACCTATATCTTCTGATGCTAAAATCTAAAGGCCATGGAAGTGTGGAGCTGAAGCTTGAAGAGACCTCAAATATCATTGAATCCAGCTCCCTACTTTAAAGATAAGGAAACCTAAATGGAGAGACATCAAATGACTTGCCCAAAGTCGCATGTGCATCAGTAGTGTGGCTTAAACATAGATCTCCTGAATTCAGAGCCAGTGTTTTGTTTTTTCCTTTGCTTTTGTTTTATTTTTGCCTCAGTCACCTTTTTAATGAGATGCCCAGAGGACATGAGACTTGAGCTGGGTCTTGGGGGATGTATAGACTATGAGTTGGTAAAGAAGGCATCCCTTTCAGGGAGATGAGCATGAAATAAGGTAAGTCATGGAAGTGAGCACTGTATGTGTGTCTTCCTGTCTGCCTGACAAAGGATTTGTATTCGAGAGGGAATCCACAGACAATAGGCAACATGTAAACACTTGCTTGCAGTATCATCCGCTGTCTTCTGAGTCAAGAAACACATCCTAATCTGAGCATGTTTTTGTTAGTCAATTTTGAGTGGAACCTGTCTCTGTATCTCACTTTCCTCCTTTGGAAAGTGGAAATAATAATGCTTTTATCTCCTACCTCCCAGGGTGGGTTTGAGGATAAAGTGACACAAATGTATCTCACACAGTGTCACAGAAAATTAGAGTTGGAAAGAAAAGGCCTCCGAGGCCAGATAGTTCAACCTGTACACGAACAAGAATTCACTTACGACAACCATAGTAACTTGGCATCCAGCCTTTGTCTGAAGACCGCACACGAGAGAGAATTCACTTCTTTCCAAGACAGCCCAATGTGCTACTGAATAGCTCTTAATTCACGTTTAGTTTTCTCTTCCATAATACACGAATCTGTCTCTATTCAACTTCAGAGTCTAGCCATTGCTTTTAGTACTGCCTTTATGAGCCTTAGGGTACTATATAAATTACAACTTTTTTTTTTACTATGATAAGAAGCAGCATGGTGTAATACATATAGAGGGACAGACTTATAATCAGAAAACTGAATCTGGGTTCACATCCCACCTTTGACACTTGCTACCTGTGTGACCCTGAATAAAGTCCCTTAACCTTCTGTATGCTTTAGGCAACTCCCTAGGACTTATCTTTTAAGTTAGAGGTTCTTAACCTTTTTTGTGTCATGGACATCCTTATCAGTCTGGTGAAGTCTATGGACCCTTTCTCAGTGTAATATTTTTAGATAATTGACAGAAGTACCAAATTTTAGCTAGACATTCAGTTAAAAAATAAAGATGAAATTATTTTTTCATCCAAATTCATACGTCCACTGAAATTTATCCATGGATCCCTGGACCCCGGGTTAAGAACCTCTATTTTAAGTCATAGCTGGGTCGCCATGCATGTTAGTGGAGTGAGTTTCCACATCAGGAATTCCCTGTGTTGATAAAATCACACATCTTTCACACATTCACATTCTACTATGAAAATTGAAGCTTTATGGGGTAGAGGAAAGAACCCTGGATTTGGAGTCAAAAGGCCTGAGTTTTCACCCCTTTTGTAATACTTATTAGCATAGTGACCTTGGACAAAGCACATCTCCTCTCTGAATTTAAATTTTTCTCATTTGTAAAATAAGGGATTTTTACTAGATGATTTGGAAGGCCCTTCTAACCTCCAACGATCTAGGATACTTATTAGAGGCAGCTGGTGGAGCATTGGATAGAACAACGGACCTCACGTCAGGAGGCCTAAATTCAGACCTGGTGTCACACACTAGCTATGTAACCCTTGGCAAATCACTTTACCTCTATCTACCTCAGTTTCCCCAATTGTAAACTAGGGATGACAATAACAGCCCTTACTTTCCAGGGTTGTTGTGAGAATCAAATAAAATAATATTTTAAAGCATTTAGCATAATTCCTGGCACATAGCAAGGACTTAATAAATCCTTACCCCCTCCCAACCTCCCTCTTTCCCTCCTTCCCTCCTTCCTTCCTTTCTCCTTCCCTTCCTTCCTTCCCTCCTTCCTTCCTTCCTTCCTTCCTTCCTTCCTTCCTTCCTTCCTTCCTTCCTTCCCTCTCTCCTTCCTTCCTCCCCTCCCTCTGTCCCTCCCTCCTTCCTTCCTTCCTTCCTCCCTCCTTCCCTCCCTCCCTCCTTCCTTCCTTCCTTCCATCCATCATTCCTTCCTTCCTTCCTTCCTTCCTTCCTTCCTTCCTTTCTTTTTTCCTCCTTCCTATTAGTGCTATCACTATTAGGGAGTATACCAATGTTGGTCCACTCTGAGCATGCCATTGTCCCAATTACTGCATGAGAAGGCAAGCCCCTCCTTTGAGGGTAGAGAAGTTTTCACTTCCAATTAGGTCCTCTCTACCCACCTAGGGGCAGCTAGGAGGTACAGTGGATAGAGTGCTGGGCCTGGAGTCAGGAAGACCTGAGTTCAAATCTGCTGTCATACAACTGCTAGTTATTAGATCCTGAGCAAGTTACTTAACCCTGTTTGCCTCAGTTTCCTCATCTGTAAAATGAGCTGGAGAAGGAAATAGCAAAACCCTCCAGTATCTTAACCAAGAAAACCCCGAATGGCATCACCGAGAGTGGGACACAACTGAAGAATGACCAAACAACAACCCTCCCTACGGAAAAGGTGGACAAGAATATCACCTAGCAACAATAAAAACACCATCAGGAATTGTGCGGCTGCTAAAACAGCCTCCTTGAGAAGCTAACTCTCATGATCAAAATAAAGCCTTTCATTTCCAAGTGAATAATCACCTACTTCACTTTGCAGCATTCCAACAGACTAAGCCACAAGGATCTCTA
Source organism: Trichosurus vulpecula (assembly GCF_011100635.1). NCBI lineage: Eukaryota > Metazoa > Chordata > Mammalia > Diprotodontia > Phalangeridae > Trichosurus > Trichosurus vulpecula. The sequence goes on along the minus strand of NC_050581.1, from coordinate 45,629,328 downwards.
CTCAAATCAAAAGGACAGACAGGATGATGTCAGTCTCCAAAAGGGAGCTGAAGTTGCTATAAAGTAACTTGCCAAAAACTCCCATTCGACTTCACAATTTGATTTTTAATCCGTACATTGATGAGCTCAGGTCCCAGAGGAAAATGGATTAGTTCTCAATGTCACTGAAAGATTTTCCGAAGGTTCATTTAACCTCAACCCTTTCGGCAAGGAGCCAGCTATTCGTCTTCGGCTAAAAAGTGATTCACCCTATTTAAGCAAAAATGCTAGGAACTTGTGTAAGCCAGCACGCCACTATTTGCTCACAACATGTTCTGGTGCATGTCTGTTTGACTTGAAGGACTCGCCCCTTTTTTCCTACCCAACAAGGAGAATGGGGAGCGGAGGGAGGTGCTTTGTTGTCATAGTGATGCATCACACTCAGCAGTTTAAGCTGCCAAGGAGAATGAAGTACATACCTTTGTTTTTTTTCCTCTTCTTTCTTGGTGGCAGCATGGGTGGAGAGATGAGTGGTTTGAAAAGTATAATTTGGAGTTTTTGTCACTTGGGGATCTTCAATGCCTGCTTCCTTTACAAAGGGAAATTGATCTCCGGCCTCTTAACCAGCAAAGAGGACTTAGTGGATTGTTAATAAATGTGGATTGTAGATCTTGAACTTCTGTGTCATGAGTCAAACAATCACAGGATGTCAGAGCTCTGAGAAACCTCAGAGACCATCCAATCAATCAATCAATCAATCAATCGATCAAAGTATTTATTATTGTAACAGTGACTACTCTGATCCTTGCTGCCTGTGGGTCATTTATGTTATATTTCAGTCAGGCACTCACTCAATAAACCTTTATTAAGTGCCTACCATGTGTCAGGCACTGTGCTAAGTGCTAGGGATATAAAGAAATAGAAATGACAGTTCTGCCCTCAAAGATGTCACCGTCTAAAGAGGGAAGACAATTCAGGAAAAAGATGCTGAAATGGGGAGGGGAGAAAGGAAGTATGGAGCGCGGGGGCATGATGAAGGCCAGTAGTCCAGCTGTTTAGGAAATGATGAGATGGCTCTGGAAGGAACTTCCTCCTATCCACCCTCCACCCTCTCTACTCCTTTCCCAGGGTGCTGCAGTGCCCTTAAGGAGGGTTAGAGGCATCTAACCTGTCTGCCACTGGCTGCATCCCCCATTGATTATATTCCCTCAATTTTAGGGGGTACCCTTCATTCCACTTCACTTTTCAACTTAACAGTAGGATTAGCTTTTACAAAGGAATATGTTCTTCAAAAGGAATATCTTGCTTCAAAAGCAAGAAAAAAACATAGACATCACCCCAACACTTTGGAGCATAACTCCTTTCTTATCTCATATTCTGAGAAGGGGAAGGGGATTGGGTTCACAGTCTAACAGTTTCTATATAGCACAGATGCACCAAGCTCCAAGTCCAAAGCCTCCAGTGTGGCCACTCTGACTTCTTATGACTTCCTGTTGGTCTGGCCACACATCTGGCCCGAAATCTTGACTCCAAGATTTTCGTTGTTGCTGTTCAGTTATTTTCAGTAGAGTCCAACTCTTTGTTTCTTGGCAAAGATACTAGAGTGGTTGGCTGTTTCTTTTTTCTAGCTCATTTTACAGATGAGGAAACTAAGGCAAACAGAATTAAGTGACTTGCCCAGGGTCACACAGATAGTAAGTGTCTGAGACTGGATTTGAACTCAGGTCTTCCTGACTCCAGGCCCAGTACTCTATGCACTGCACCACCTAGCTGCCCCCTAATTCTGGGGCCACAGGGCAAAAGAGAGAGCAGAGGTTCAGAAGGTAGCCCTCTCCCTTCACCCGCTCAATTCATGGTGCCCATACTGTGGGTGAACTTGGACCTTCCCCTTTTCTGGACACCTTGGGAGAAAGGACATTGGTGTGGAGAGTACTTCCAATGTATGAATTCAAGAGCTGAAAAAAGCTTCTGGGATGTTTCTGGAACATGGTGGGGAAAGTCTAGAATGTCTCACAGAGAGGAAGGAAGAAGGTATTAATTGCAGTTTTACATCTGCTGCCTCATTATGTCCTCACAACAATCCTATCAGGTAAATGCTATTATCATCCATATTTTACAGATGAGGAAACTGAGGCACAGAGAGGTTAAGTGATTTTCCCAGTGTATCTACTAAGTGATTGTGGCAGGATTTGAACTCAGGACTTCCTGATTCCAAATCTAGCACTCTATCCCACTGTGTGTGTGTGTGGGGAAAGGTCACCTCTTTTAAGAATCTCCCATAACCTCCTGGATTTCTCCACAAATAGATATGAATCTATTCTGTAAATCTGATGTATGCCTTGGCCAAGGATCTGTGAATACTCCTCCATAAGGTAATCAATCAACATATATTGAACCCTTACTATGCCCTGTACTAGTTTCTGTGGGGGATACAGTGATGCATTAGATACAGCCCCTGCCCCCGAGAAGCTTAAATACATCCATGAGTCCTGACTTTGGGGATATAATTCACTATTTGGCATGAGAAAGAAGCACCTTGAATATGAAAAATGCTAAGTGATAGAATTTTTTTCCTGCCAACCACATGATCAGTGATGAAATTATAGGTTAATAAAAGATTTCAATTTTTTTTTGGAAATGTCCTCAGAAATTCATTTAACGCGTCTCGATATCAAACTAGAAATATTTCCACTTTGTTTCATTGCTTTTTATGATTAGAGGGAGTTTTGATTCCTCAGGCCATAGATAAATTTGATGTTCTACCTCAAGACAGACAGGAGAACCGGTTGATAATACAATTAGGGATTTGGGTAGGAAAAGCTGCAAAAAGGGAGAGCTGGCTCGCGGGTACTAACACTTCAGCTAGTTAAACCTCCGTGATCTATTTCCTTGCCTAGCAAACCTTTTTTTTAAATGACATTTTCTTTCCAAAAAGTCAGTCGAAGCTGTTTGATTGGCAATTCTGCTTTACTACCTGGGACACAAATTCTGAGGTCACCAGAGGAAATAACTACCTACAAAAAGCAATTTCCCCCTCGCCTCCAAAATGACAAATGACATTCAGAAGGCAACTGAGGCGCAGACTGCAGGGGTGATGGGTATTCTCTGGTGCTGTTCTTATCCACTCTAGGTGGGCCAGAGGTATGTTGGGAAAAACTTAACAATTGGACTCTTTGAGGAAAATATGTATGTGCAGCCTTTTTAAATTTTAATCTGCATTGTTCACATTTTCTCCATCACTTTCTTGTCTATGTGATCAACAAAACAATAGAGCAAACCTCGATTTGTAGCAATTGTGGATTTCTGAAGTATAAAAGCTCACGCCGATAATTTAACAATCGGGGCAAGCTGCTTACACCTGCCTCCGACATACCCTAGCACATATCCATGGAGTAACAAAGCAGTGTTCCCAGGGAAGGGGCTGGCATTGGCCAATGCTAGGCATGTTAGAAGGGAACGACTGGGGCACAGTGATGAAGTATCACGAGGGTAAAGATGAGCTCCTAGAAGTGAAAATATTTGAAAGGTATGAGATAAATGGTTATTGTTGAGGATGATAATAATCATTGGATCATAGATTGAGAACTGGAAGGGACCTATATAGACCATCAGATCTAGTTCCTTTGTTTTACAGACAGAGAAACTAAAACACAAAGAGGTTAAGTGATTTGCAGATGGTCATACGGCAAGTAAAAATCTGAGGCAGTATTTGAACCAAGGTCTTCTGGATTCTAAGTCCAATGCCCCAGCTAGTTATGCTATGCTAGATAAGTTGGCTTATTTATGCTGTGCTATGCTATCCCCTCATATCCCAACCTATCCTATCCCCTTCTATCCCATCCTATTCTATCCCATCCCATCCCATCCTATCTCATCCTATCCCCTCCTATCCCAATCTATTCTACCCCATCCTATCCCATCTCATCCTATCCTATACTATCCAATCCCCTTCTATCCTAACCTCTCCTATCCCATCCTCTTCTATCCCATGCTATCCTATCTGATGTTATCCTATGCTATCCTATATTATCTTATCCTATCCTATCCAAGCCTTTACTATACTATACCATACTTATACTATACTATGATATTAGAGAGGCAGTGGGGCAAATATACCAACTTCAGAGCCAAGAAGACCTAGGTTTAAGTCCCACATCTGACACATTTGTGGTTGTTGCTGTAGTTGTTTGGTTGTTTCAGTTGTGTCCGACCCTCCATGACACCATTTGGGGTTTTCTTGGCAAAGATGCTAGAAAGGTTTGACATTTCCTTCTGCAGGTTATTTTACAGACAAGGAAACTGAGGCAAACAGGGTTAAGTGACTTGCCCAGGGTCACACAGCTAGTAGTAGTTCACACAGCAGTCTGAGGCTGGATTTGAACTCCCAGAGGTGAGGCTTCCAGACTCCAGGACTGGTACTCTTTACTATGTCGCCACCTAGCACTCCATCTGACACATAACTGGCTATGTCACCCTGGGGTATTCATCTACCCTTGCAGTGCTACAGACAACTTTTAAAACTATAAATAAGTATTAGAAATGGGGCCAACTTTCATTGTTAGAAGGATTCTCCTCATCCAGACATTCCCAAAAGCAATGAAATCACTGGTACGGTCCCTATCTGAAGGTATCATCTCTTTTGTCTCAGGTTACTCAGGGATTCAGTGATGAAGATTAGGGATCAGTGCTGGGGGGAGAGAGAGATGTCCATCCTTCAGTTAAATGTTAATAAATATTTATTTAAATTTTTTCATTTTTGTTATTAACATGACAAACGTGAGCAATTTTTATACAAAGAACAGAAAAAGAGAATTGTATGTGAAGCTGTGAGCCTTTTCCATATAGCTTGTTTTTTTAAGTATGTATTAAATTTACCACAGTAGCTCCAACATTGCTCTGCTTGCTTGTTTCCCCTTCTAGACTTCTACTTCAACAAATATTTATTGAGATCCTACTGTATGTTAGTTTCATTCTTTTTTTCATGTTTATTTTATTTTTAATTTATGGAATTAAACAAGCATTTCTATAACATAATAAAAAAGATTATTGCACATGAAATTGCGAATGTGTTATATACAACTTGTATTCCTTTTAAATATATAATAGTTATATAAATTTCTTTTTTCTTCCCTCCTTCCCACTCTAGAGATGGCTACCATCAGACCCAAATAGGCATATATATGTGTGTGTGTGTGTATGTGTATGTATACATATATGCATGTGTATATACATATACATGCATATACATACATATATGGAAAATTATTCTATACATACTTCTATTTGTCAGGTCTTTATCTAGATGCAGATAGAGTCTTCATATGTCCTTTGTAGTTAATTTGGGTATTTATACTAGTCAAAATTACTTTTTCACTCGAAGTCGTTCTTAAAACAATATTGCTGTTACTGCATACAACATTCTCTTGGTTCTGCTCATTTCGCTCTTCATTATTTCGTGCAAGTCTTTCCATGTTTTTCTAAGATCACTGAGCTCATCGTTTCTTACAGCACAGTAGTATTCCATCACAATCATATACCACAACTTGTTCAACTGTTCCCCAAATGATGGGCATTCCTGCAATTTCCACTTCTTTGCCACCACAAAGAGAGCTGCCTTAAACATTTTTATTTATTCTTAATCATCACTGAGAGGGCTACAAAGATAGATGACATGGTTCTTGCCTTCAAAAAACTTATAGTCTAATCAGAGGAAAGAAACTGACCCACAAGGAACAATTAGAGACCTGTTGCTAACCTGTGGAACCAAGCCCAAGTGCAACAGGAGAGTTGAGGCTGGATGTGGGTTGTCAGAGTAAGCCAGGGAAAAAAAGGTCAGCTTTGTGAGCCTTTTTCTCTTAGTCTGATGCATTTAGAGGCAGAAGAGGCTTTAGAGGTCATTTAGGCCCCCACCTCTTCCAGCTGAGAAAAATGACTCCCAAAGAGGTTATGTATCAGTTGGTTAGTGGCAAAGCCTGGCATCCTTTGCCCCCCAATCAAGTTCTCTTTCCACTTCATGAGGCTGCCTTTCTTTCTCAATATTTGCTGATGAAGAGGTATCTGAATGAAGTCAGGCACTCAGGACCTTTCTTTCCCATCTCAAACTCTTGACTCTTCATGTGCCTCCCAGGTGGGCTATTGAGGAATCGACAGAAGCCAAATTTTCCCACTTGCCAACACCCCCAGGTCTGAGTCAGCCAAACCATCCCTGAAAAATTAAAAGACAGTCAGCTCAGCCCTAAATGATTCATGTAACCCATCATCAATATTTATAGGCCACATCAGGAAGAGGAATACACTTGAAGTTCATTCATTTGTAACCCACACATGTCTGTAAGAGTGTATCAGGCACTTGAACTCCGGGTCATATTTATTTACATATTATTTTGCTTGGCTTGAACTTCAGATGAACTGCCACCTGTTGAAGACATAAGCCTGAAGCCAAGTTCTGATGGCCCAGCTGTGGAGAGGTAGAAGACCTGGATGAGAGCCTGTGGCCTTCTTTTTCACTGAGCGCTCTTCTATGTTATTTTTCAAATGTTTCTAGCTGCAGCTGTCACTTTATGAACAATCTTTTCCCCTAAGAGTTTTTTTTTGAGGAGGGGAGGTAAATTTGGTGCCACTGAGAATCACCCTATTGAGTTCATCTAACAGCTCAAACTGCTGAGATGCTATCATCCATTCCTTACTCTTTCCTCCTACTTCTCTTGATATGAGTGTCTTGACCTTCCCTTTCTTTTACCGACTCCATGTGCTATACTTTCATATTTTCCACTCAGCCATCGAACTGATCTTCCTAAAATGTAGGTCTGATGGTATCACTGTTCCCCCCATTCAATCATCTCCAATGGCCCCCTAATGCCTCCAGGATCAAATATAAAATCTTCTGTTTGCTTTAAACCCCTACACAACCTGGCCCCCTTCATACCTTTCCCATCTTCTTATGCCTCATTCCCTGCCGTGTACTCTGTGATCCAGTGACACTGGCCTCCTTTTTCTTCCTCAGAAGAAACATTTCATCTTCTGACTCTGAGTGTTTTCACTGGCTGCCTCCCGTGCTTGGATCTCTCTCTTCGTCTCTCTCTCCTTCTTTCCTGGCTTCCTTCAAGTCTCAGTTAAAGACATCTTCTGTGAGAAGCATTTCCTGGTTCTCCTTAATCTAAGTGCCTTCCCTATATGATTATTTCCAATTTATCCTGCATGATACAGCTTGCCCTATTATAATCATTATGTAATATTATAAGTATAATTATTTGCATTTTTTCTCTCCCATTAGACTGTGAGTTCCTTGAGAACAGGGACTGTCTTTAGCATTTCTTTGTAGATCCAGCACTTACCATCATGCCTGGCACATAGTAGGTGCTTAGTAAATGCTAGTTGACTGACATCCCTTTCACATTTCAACCACTTGGGGAAGCCGTGAAACTATAGCCATCTTTGGTTATACACTCAACTTCTCCTTTGCCATTTGTTTTCTGTCTTCTTATTCTAGGGGAGGGACACTATATCTGGGGTTTCACTGGTTTAGAGAATTCTCAGGTGAGGAAATTTGCTCTACCAATGCACACTGGCACCTTTTTACAACTTACCTTCCTTGAGAATTGCCTGGAGACTGAAAACTTAAGAATTGCACAGGGGTTATGTTAGATGTGGGACCAAGGTCCTTCTGGCTTCAAGACTAGCTCTCTATCCACCATACTTCATTTCTGCTGTTCTTATTCTTGGAGTTATAATCTGTAATACAGGCAGAGGAAGTTTTTGTCTTTCATAGACAGCTTTTTAGCAGTTTTAGTTTGCCCCCAGTTTGGTGGAGCTACTGCTCATTGGTGAAAACTCGAGGATAGAGGCCTTTGGGGAGACCTTGTTCCTTGATGCAAGGTCGTGTTGGGTAGGTAAGAAGGGTAGCAGCCAGATGTGAGACAGAAAAGGCAGCATGGACTGGAAGAAAGATATAGTGGCCTCATGGAGAGAGCACAGGAGGCACCGACTTGGACGAAGGATATGGCAGCTTTCTGGAGCAGCAATTGAGCTGTGGGGAGTAGACATTGGTGGGGCCTTTGGGGATCCAGGAGGGGATGCATGATGCAGTCTGGTGATGGTAGGATGATTTGGGAGCTGTGGCAACAGGTTTCCGCAGATGTCTGTCCCTGAGGCTTCAGCGCTTTCTTCAGCCTGCCCTGCTGAGACTACAGGAGAAAATTAAAAAAGAAAAACAAGCTCAAGGCAGATGCCTTTGGACCCTGAGCTTCCCTACTGGTGAATGACATAATATTTGTTAAGTGTGTAATACAGTGTCTGGCACAAAGTAGGTGCTTAATAAATGTTTGTTCCCTTCCCACGAGTGCCAAGAGTTAAATGGGCTTCAATGTGTCTATCTCCCCAGAGAGAGGGGTCAACCTGGACAGGGAAATTGAATACAAGGAGATTTTCCTTAATTAAATACCTTTTATTTTTAGATTCATGGGCCTGGCATAGACATATGTTTATGGAGAGTTGGGTTGTGGTTTTAAACAGTTGATTACCCAAAACTACACACTCAGAAGTAATACAGGGTCTCCAGAAGTGAGGTGGGGACCCACTGGGAAAGAAGGTTACAATATTACATTTCATTTCTTCAAAAAAATCCATGATTGTGTTGGTGTAGGCATTCACTTCACCAATGAAGATTGCAACCCCTTTGAAACTTTTCAGTGGTTATTAGGGCCAAAGAAAGAAAGCAATAAGCATTTATGAAGCATGTTTTGACTTCCAAATTTTCTCCCCCTTCCTCTCCTCCTCCCTCCCCTCCAAGACAGTATGTAATCCAATATAGGTTCTACATATGCCTTCGCATTAAACTTATTTACACAATAGCCAAGTTGTAAGGAAGAATTTTAACCAATGGAATGAATCATGAGAAAGAAGAAACAAAATCAAAAAAAAAGAAGGGAAAAAAATTTAAAAGAGAGTGCCAATAGTTTGCCTCAATCTGCATTCAGACTCTGCAATTTTTTCTCTGCATGTTGATAGCTTTTTCCATCATGCGTCTTTTGGAGCTGTCTTTGAACCTTGTATGGCTGAGAATATGCAAGTCTATCAAGGTTAGTTATCAGAGATACCATGTGTCTGTAATCGTGTATAATGTTCTCCTGGTTCTGCTCCCCTCACTCAGCATCAGATCGTGTAAGTCTTTCCAGTTATTATGAAGTCCATCTGCTCTTCATTTCTTATAGCACAATAGTATGCCATTACATTCATATACCACAACTTGTTTAGCCATTCCCCAATTGATAGGCATCCCCTTGATTTCCAATTCTTTGCCACCACAAAAAGAGGTGCTATAAATATTTTTGTGCCTATGGGTCCATTTCCCACTTGTGTGATCTCTTTGGATTACAGCCCTAGAAGTCATATTTGTTCCTTTCTTTAACAAGGTTTACAAAAACTTTGTTTTACTCACCCAGCTGTGGCCTCCCATAAATCACTCTTTTGTCTGGCCCTTCTCAGTATATGCCCTTCTTTCTAGTCACAGTCAGAGGCTTGAAGTAACCGTAGATGTCGTTTAGGTCAGCTTCCTCTGTTTTCAGAAGAGGAAACTGAAACCTAGAGGTATATACACTTATCCGTCTCATATTGTGACTTTCCCCATTGCTGCTTGGATATGTTGCGGGTTGGTATAAGAAATTAAATGGGAATTTTGGAGAGTTTTGCCAAAACTGCAGACAACACTTAGAGGCCAGCAGAGGACACAGAGCCTATGACCAAAATAACCAAAAATTAAAAATAAGATACTGTAAACACTGCATAAAAGAAAAAGGAGGGGCACTTCGGGGGTGGAGCCAAGATGGCAGCTGGAAAGCAGGGTCTTGCGTGAACTCCCCACCACATCCCTCCAAAAACCTATAAAAAATGGCTCTGAACAAATTCTAGAACTGCAGAACCAACAAAATAGCAGAGGGAAGCAGGAATCCAGCCCAGGACAGCCTGGATGGTTGCTGAATGAGGTCTATCATGCATGGAGTGGAGGGGAGCACAGCTCAGCATGGGAGGCAGCAGGACCAGCCAGACCAGGAGCCAGGCAGAACAGGCCCTAGCACCCTGAATCAGTGAGCTGTGGAAGTTACCAGACTTCTCAACCCACAAACACCAAAGACAACAGAGAAGGTTAGTGAGAAAAGCTGCAGGGGACAGAGTTCGCAGTTCAGCCACCACTCCAGGAGCAACAGGAGAGGTGCAGCTACAGAACTACTGCTGCAGTTACTTCCGGCCCCAGGCCCACATGGTGGGAGGAATTAAGTGGCGGATCAGAGCAGAAGTGAAGAGCCTACTGAAGATTTGTGTCAGGTCCAGGTTGGTGGTTCTTGAGGAAGGAGGAGTGCTGGGGTGGCAGAGCTGGCTATATAGAAATAGCTCTGAAATCAACGGCGCGTCCCATCAAGCTTGGAACAAAGTACTCTTTGCTCTACAAGCAGTCATACCCCGACGAAAAACTCAAGGGTCAAGTAAGTTGGCTGGGAACATGGCCAGGCAGCAAAAACGCACTCAGATTCAGTCTCAGACTTTGGAATCTGTCTTTGGTGGCAAAGAAGACCAAAACATACAGCCTGAAGAAGTCAACAAAGTGCAAGAGCCTACACCAAAAGCCTCCAAGAAAAACATGAACTGGTCTCAGAGCATGGAAGAGCTCAAAAAGGAGTTGGAAAAGCAAGTTAGAGAAGTAGAGGAAAAATTGGGACGAGAAATGAGAATGATGCAAGAAAACCATGAAAAACAAGTCAATGACTTGCTAAAGGAGACCCAAAAAAATACTGAAAAAAATATTGAAGAAAACAACACTTTAAAAAATAGACTAACTCAAATGGCAAAAGAGCTCCAAAAAGCCAATGAGGAGAAGTATGCCTTGAAAGGCAGAATTAGCCAAATGGAAAAGGAGGTCCAAAAGACCACTGAAGAAAATACTACCTTAAAAATGAGATTGGAGCAAGTGGAAGCTAATGACTTGATGAGAAATCAAGATATTATAAAACAGAACCAAAGGAATGAAAAAATGGAAGACAATGTGAAATATCTCATTGGAAAAAACCAGTGACCTGGAAAATAGATCCAGGAGAGATAATTTAACAATTATTGGACTACCTGAAAGCCTTGATCAAAAAAAGAGCCTAGATATCATCTTTCAAGAAATTACCAAGTAGAACTGCCCTGATATTCTAGAGCCAGAGGGTAAAATAGAAATTGAAAGAATCCACAGATCGCCTCCTCAAATAGATTCCAAAAAGAAAACTCCTAGGAACATTGTCACCAAATTCCAGAGCTCCCAGATCAAGGAGAAAATACTGCAAGCAGCCAGAAAGAAACAATTTGAATATTGTGGAAAAACAATCAGGATAACACAGGATCTGGCAGCTTCCACATTAAGGGACCAACGGGCTTGGAATACGATATTCCGGAGGTCAATGGAGCTAGGATTAAAACAAAGAATCACCTACCCAGCAAAACTGAGTATCATGCTCCAAGGCAAAATATGGATTTTCAATAAAATAGAGGACTTTCAAGCTTTCTCAGTGAAAAGACCAGAGCTGAATAGAAAATTTGACTTTCAAACACAGCAATCAAGAGAAGCATGAAAAGGTAAAGAAGAAGGAGAAATCGTAAGGGACTTACTAAAGTTGAACTGTTTTGTTTACATTCCTACATAGAAAGATGATGTGTATGATTCATGAGACCTCAATATCATAGTAGCTGAAAGGAATAAGCATATATATATATATATGTATGTATATATATGTGTGTGTGTGTGTATACATATATATACATATGTGTGTGTCTATGTATGTATATATGTAGGTGTATATATATATACACATATATATATATATACACACAAACACACAAAGGGCACAGGGTGAGTTGAATATGAAGGGATGATATCTAAAAAAAAATCAATTTAAGGGGTAAGAGAGGAATATATTGAGAGAGGGTGAAAGGGAGAGATAGAATGGGGTAAATTATCTCGCATAAAAGTGGCATGAAAAAGTGGTTCTGTAGGAAGGGAAGAGGGAGCAGGTGAGGGGGAATGAGTAAATCTTGCTTTCATTGGATATGACCTGAGGAGGGAATACCATACACACTCAATTGGGTATCTTTCCCCATGGGAAAGAAGGAGGAAGAAGATAAAAAAGGGGGGATGATAGAAGGGAGGGCAGACAGGGGGAGGAGGTAATCAAAAGCAAACACTTTCAAAAAGGGACAGGGTCAAGGGAGAAAATTAAATAATGGGGGATAGGTTAGGAAGGAGCAAAACATAGTTAATCTTTCACAACATGAGTACTGTGGAAGGATTTTACATAATGATATGCATGTGGCCTATGTTGAATTGCTTGCCTTCTTAGGGAGGGTGGGTGGGGAGGGAAGAGGGGAGAGAATTTGGAACTCAAAGTTTTAAAAACAGATATTCAAAAACAACAAAAAAAAAGTTTTTGCATGCAACTAAAAAATAAGATACACAGGCAATGGGGCGTAGAAATTTATCTTGCCCTACAAGAAAGGAAGGGAAAAGGGGATGAGAGGGGAGGAGGTGATAGAGGGGAGGGCTGACTGGGGAACAGGGCAACCAGAATATACGCCATCTTGGAGTGGGGGGGAGGGTAGAAATGGGGAAAAAATTTGTAATTCAAACTTTTGTGAAAATCAATGCTGAAAACTAAATATATTAAATAAATTAAAAAAAAAAAGAAAAAGGAAAAATTCAGAATTCTTCTCTGGTACTAAGGGAGGGCCAAAAACTGTAGGTGGATTTTTCAGATCAAGGGGTGCCGTCCCTCTAACCCCTGCAATATGGAAGGGATAATAGTAGTAAATAGTGTGGCATGGTGAAAACTGTTAAATTTGGAGTTAGAAAACTTCCCCTCCTTATCATCATCATGCAATGATACTGGTCTTCTTGCTGTTCCTTCACAAAGCACCCCATTTTCCAACTCATGTTTCCCCATGCTTAGGATTCTCTTCTTCCTCATCTCTGCCTCCAGTCTTCCTTGACTTCCTTCAAATTTCAGCTAGCATCTCATCTTCTGCAAAAATATTTTCCTTTCCCCCTTAATCTTAGAGTAAAATTTCTTCTGAGACTACCCCAAATTTATCCTGCTTATACCTTGTTTATATATAATTGTTGTCTCCTTCATTGGACTGTGCGCTCCTTGAAAGCAGGGGCTGTTTGTATCTGGCACACAGTAGGCACTTCATAAGTGCTTACTGATTGACTGAATACCTGTGTGACAGTGTACAAGTTATCCAGCTTTTGTGGAAGATGAGAGGGAAGCTCTAAGGTCCCTTCCAAATCTTAAACCATAACACTGGGGCAGGCTGCGGTCTATGATTACATCACAAATCTAGTAAGTGTCTGAGGTCACATTTGAACTCAGATCTTTCTGACTCCAGGCCCAGTTTTCTAGTCACTGTGTCATTTAGCTGCCCATACATACACATATATAACTATATAATGTATATATACATATATCTGTGTATATACATACATACATACTATATATATATATATACATATATATATGGAGAGAGAAAGAGATAGAAAAAGAAAGATAGAGAGAGAGAGAGAGAGAGATATGAAGATATATGTATGTCTATTTATCCTTTTTAGCCTAACTCAGATACCACTACCTAGTCTAGGAAGCCTTCCCTGATCTCTAAGAGTGATAGACCTACCCCTCAGACCTCACTCACACAGCACTTTGAGAAGTAACTCTCTAATGTACTTATTTTTTTAATGGTAGATAGATAGATAGAGATGGTTCTATCTCTAGATAGATCTCCAGGGCTGGGGAACCTGTGGCCTTCAGGCCACATGTGGCCTTCTAGGTCTTTGGGTGTGGCTTTTTGACTAAGTCCAAGTTTTACAGAACAAATCCTTTTATTAAGAGGATTTGTTCTGTGATGTTTGGATTTAGTCAAGTGGCTGCACTTGAGGACCTAGAGGGACACATGTGGCCTTGAGGCTGCAGATTCCACAACCCTGACTGATTTTATACCCATTCATATCTTTCTATAGAGATATCTGTAGATGGATTTATCTATATCTATCTCTAGAGTTAAAGTGTGGTCTGAGGGGGAGGTTTGCTACATCAGGGAAGGCCTCCTAGAGGAAGTGGTATTTTGGTTGGGCTTAAAAGGATGAGTAGAAATACAATAGGGGGAGAAAAAACATTCCAAGCCTAGGAGATAGCCTTAGCAAAGGTACAGACTATGAGAGTACACTGTATGTTTTGTATGTTTGGGGGGCATGATATGGTGCATGAGATGACAGGAAAGATAGGTCTGTGGGAGGCCTTGAATGCCCAGAAATTAGAAATTTACTTGGGAGACAATAGGGAGTCATTGGGTATTTTTCAGCAGAGGAGTGACTCCACCAGATATATGCATAATAAAGAATAGTCTGGCAGAGGGATAAAATATCAATCAGAGGAGACTTCTCTCTGTGAAGGTGGTGAGAAAGGAAGCTGTTGCAATAGCCCACATGGGTGGGAGGATACTCCTGGCACAGGGAATTGACTAAGAAAAGGTACAGATGTGGGAGAGTTCTGAGTGATTTCAGGAGTGGGGTGTATGTGGAGGATTCAGAGAGTGATTTAGCTAAAGGGTTGGAATGAAGATAAGGCAAAAAATGTAAGGAGTGTCCGCTTGTGTGAGGCCTTGAATGCCAAATATTCGACCCCATTTGACCCCAGTCTCACCACTGTGCAAGCCCTAGTAGTGTCACTGATGTCATTTAAACTTGATAGATCTGAGTTCTGTTGGTCAGCCGTGGCATAGTGGAAAGAACACCAGAAGGAGGGAGACCTGGGTTCTAATCCTATCTCATGCACCTATCAGCTATGTGACCCTGGCCCAGTTGCCTAACCCCCCTGGACCTCAGTTCATCAGTAAGATGAAGGGTTGCACTGGATGACCTTCAGACAGTTATAGGGTAGTAGACAACATGCTGGGTTTGAAGTCAGACGACCTGAGTTCAAATCCCCACTCTACCACTTACTACGTGTGACCTTGGGAAAGTCATTGCATTCTGGGCTTTGTTCTCTTCATTTATAAAATGAGTGGGCTGAACTAGATCTCTGAGCCCTCTTCAGATTCTATGGGCCTATGATCTCTAAGCTTTTTGACTTTACATCCATGGTCCTACAAAACCATCTCTGTCCTTTTGTTAGCTTATTCTTTAAAGCCTTTGTCTGTGGGCATTTTCACGGCCACCCTCCATGTCTGGAAGATTCTCCCTCCTCATCTCTTACTTGGCTTCTGTGGCTTCCTTCAGGTACCAACTAAAATCCCACCTTCTCTAGGAAGCCTTTCCTGACCTCTTTTAATTCCAGCACCTACTCTCCCTTAATTATTTCCTATTTAGCCCGTCTATAGCTCGTTTGTACGCAGTTGTTTGCTTGTTGTCTCCTGCATTAGATCATGAGCTCCTTGAGGGCAGGGACTGTCTTTGGCCATTTTTTTATACTCTCAGTGCTTAGCACAGTGCCTGGCACATAGTGTGTGCCTCACAAATGCTTATTGACTGACTGTCTTGAGGATATTCAGACTGAGAGACACCTAAAGGAGTTTGACTTTGCTGGGAACTCTAGATTATTTGGGCCATTGGACTCCAGCAGATGATCACAGGACTTTTGCATAGGAAGGCTTTCCCTGAAAAAGAGGATGTTTCTGAAGATTGTGACAGATGCTTTCTTGAATTACATCACAACACCAACCTTTTCCTTTGGTCAGATGGATATAAAATCTTTAGATCAAATGGGGTCCAAATTTCCTGCAAAAAACAAACATCCTTTCAGCAAAGGGGTGTGTGGATATTCTCTTGAGAGCACTCTCCCTATAGGGCATGAACAGGGCTCTACTTTAATTAAGTTCCATATATAAAGAAGACCCAGTACTGTCCATCCAGTAAATGGTCTGAGGGGATATGGTGTGTGTGTGTGTGTGTGTGTGTGCAGGTGTGGGGTGTTGGGAAGAGCTCCCATATACAGCATCAATGCATCCCCACCCCCTTCCTTCCAGTCTAATCTACAGAGCTGGCATATTGGAAATTTCAAACAAAACCCTGTTTCATGATCAACACAGGCAGCCAGAGGCAATGGCGAGCCTTTTTTCAGCTAGACAATTGATTATTTACCCATCTGCTCCTCAGGATGGAGCCCACCTACCGAGAACCCAAAACACATTATTCTGCAAGAGGAAGCTGTTTGGGCTTCCTGTTGGGTCTCTCCATCTCTTATCTAGGCCTCTGTTCCGCCTCTGTGTTATGTTGGAATGAGAGGTTCCATTTCTCTGGGAGGTGAACAAAAACAGCCACATGACCCCTGGTTCTGACTTCATATGTGCCTGCAGATTTTGTGGATGGATAGTTAATGATCATCATCATCCGTAGCAGCAGCAGCAGCAGCATTTATATAGTGCTTTAAGGTTTGCAAAGTATTTTATTTGTTACCTCATTTGATGTTCATAACAACAGTTGGGGGTAAGGGCTATTTTTATCCCCATTCCATAGATGGGGATAAAACTGAGGTACAGAGAAGTTAAGTGATTCACCTAGGGTCACACAGCTAGTAAGTTTGTGCGGAAATATTTGAACTCAAACCTTCTTGATTACAAGGCTAGCACTCTATCCACTCTGCCACTTCATTGTCTCCAGATTTTTCACTGTTGGTTAGTTGTTTCAGTCATGTCTGACTCTTTGTAACCCTATTTGGGGTTTTCTGGGCAAAGATACTAGAGCAGTTTGTCATTTCCTTCTCTGGCTCATTTTATAGATGAGAAAACTGAGGCAAACAGGGTTAAGTGACTTGCCCAGGGACATACAACTAGTAAACGTCTGAGGCCAGATTTGAAGTCAAGGCTTCCTGACTCTAGGCCTGGTGCTCTATCCACTGCACTGTCTAGCTGCTTGCCTCTAGCTGATTCAATATCAGCAATTTGGTAGAGTGGGTCTAGCCCGGGTCAGATTCTATTCAATTTTGTCTTGACAAAAGACACAGGCTAAGGTCACCATCAGGGAAAAACAGCTAATACATTTATGTCAAAGGGCTCTGTTCACATTTTTATTGTCAAAATTAATCACATGTATAAGTTAATCTGTCATGATTAAGGTTATTTATGGCCACGAGAAGTAAGAATAATACCTTTCTTCATGTCAACCCTGTGGATATGTATCTGTGTATCAGTAAATTGAGGCCTGGAGAGGTTCAGTGATTTCTCATGGTCATACAGCTAGGAAGTGGCATATCTGAGATCTGAACTCAGGTCTTTGACACTATTCACTTTTGTCTAGAATTTCATGTGTTTTTATTTCACAGCAATAAGTTCAGTCCAGCCAACACTTTCATATTCTGACACTTCTAACCAATGGAGTCTCAATTAAAGCAAGCGATTTTTCTTAATAACACACATCAACAGATCCTTCATTCAAGTTTGTGCTCATTGCCCTTTCTTGCTGGAGACATTAACCATGATTAAGTCTTTAGCCGTGACACATCCCATCCATAATACCCTAGAGGTATCCTGGCCTTTGGTGAGATTATAATTAGTGTAGACTTTAAGAGAGTAAACAAAATGGAAATAAACAAAAATCTCCAACCGCAAAATACACGGAATAAACTCTGAAATCATCAAAATCCAAACTTAATATGAAAAGTAGACAGAACGCAGCCACAGCCTGTGGTGATTTGGAGTATCAGTATCATGTCCCATTAAAATGGATTAAGTGAAATGAGGGTCAAGATTGGTAGATATGGATTGTCACATTTTAGGGGCAACATCAATGAATTGGAGCATGTCTAAAGAATGGTAACCAAGATGGCAATAGGATTGGAACATACCATATAAGAAATGGTGGAATGAATAAGGGATGTTTACCCTGGAGAAGAGAAAACTTAATAAAGACATAATAACTGTCTTCAAGTCTTTAAAAGGTTATCACAGAAACAACAACCAGGGAAACGAATAGAGGCTGCAGGGAAGAAGATTAAGTCATTGTAGCATAATGTAGCCTCTGGAATCTGAAGACCTGGATTCTAATCCTACCTCTCTGATGCTGACTGCTCTTGTGACCCTGGATAAGTTATCGAACTTGAACCTTGAATCTCCCTACCTATAAAATTAGAGGGTTGCACTAGATTACCTCTGAGGTCTCTTTCAGCTCCAAATCTATGATTTCCCATGATTCTGCCACTGTTATTAATTATTTTCTAATTATTACAGTTATTCAAAAGATGGCTTAAGGGAAGTCATCAAGTAGAGCCAGAACTTGGTAAGGGGATTCCTATTAAATACAAGTACAATTATATGGTCCCTGAGGTCACTTCCAAGCCTGGAATCCTATGTTTCTGTGATGTGAAGGGACAGTTGACAGGTGGGGGAGTGGTTTTCAGGCCACGGTATCAAAAACAGGGAGAAACCAAGTGATGGGCAAGGTCTGAGTCACGGGTTCTGATTTGGAACTTTAGCCAATAGATGAGGTAAGGAAGTCAAAATACCAAAAGCTAAAATGGGAACATAAATGTAGATGGTCAAAATATGCCAGAAAGAGAGAGAAAAAACAAAGTAGGATCTAGGATAGGTATCAAAATCCAAAAAATTGTGGACTGTGGCAGGAGTTTAAATTTATTACTAGTGGCAATTTGTTATGCTTGGGGAGTGCTACATTGAATACCTCATTATGGTGAACGTTTACAGAAAGATCTCTAGATTTCTCTTGATGTGGTGGCAAGTCTGGATTCTTGAAGGCCAAAACAATGATGACCAAAATCTGACAGCTCCTAACAAGCAAAGAATGCTTTGAATACAATACAAGTTAGTGACATACTATTATCCAAGGACCAGCCTTCCCGAGGATACATCACCAAAAGGTTGGCCATTAGGTAATAAATTGTTCACTGGTGATGCCATCAGTTCCCATTTATTCAATTGTCATCCTATACTGATGTTTCTTAAACCTATGTATCTAATTCTAACTTCTCTGCTGACTTCCAGACTTCAATATCCAACTACCTATTAGACGTCTTGAACTAGATGCTCTATAGGAATCTTAAACTCTACATGTCCAAAGCAGAACTCATTTCCTCCCACCACTAAACCCTCTCTGGTTCTAAACTTTCCCATTACAGTCAATTGTACCATCATCCTCTCAGTCCTCCAAGGTGTCATTCTCCACTCCTCACTCTCTATCAACATCCTCCCCCATATCCAGTCCGTTGCCAAGGCTTCTCTATTTTACCTTTGCAGTGTTGCTTGAATAATCTCCTTCTCTCCTCTGATACTGCTGCCACTCTGGCGCAAGTCCTCATCATCTCACATCTGGCTCCACCTAAGGCTGGTCTGCCTGCCACATGTCTCTCTTCACTCTAGGGCATGCTCTACACAGCTGTTAAAGTGATCTTCATAAACTGGATGTGTGACTATGTTGCTTAATAAACTCCAGTGACTCCCCCTGACTTCCATGACCAAATATAAAATAATTGGTTTGGCCTTCAAAGCCCTTCATAACCCCTTCCTCCCTTGTCCCCACCACTGCCTTTCCAATCTTCTCACACTTTACACTCCTCCCTCCAAGTACTCTTTGATCCAATGAAACTGAACCTCCTTGCCTTTCCTTGCAGAAGACACTCTTTGATATTCTGGGCATTTAAACTGCCTATTCCCCATGCCTAGGATGTGCTCTCTCTCTGCCTTCTGGCTTCCCTGACTTCCTTCAAGTCCCAGCTAAAAGTTCTCCTTCTATAGCAAGGCTTTCCAATCTCTCTTAATTCTAGTGCCTTCCTTTTGTTATCTCCAATCTGGCCTGTGTATATCTTATTTGTTCTTATTTGTATATAGTTGTTTGCATGTTATCTCTACCATTAGACTGCTCAGATAGCATATCTTTTGCCTTTTGTTGTATCTGCAACTTAGCACAGTGCCTTATTGACTGACTGACAGTCAAACTGACAATTGTTATTCACTGCCTGGCAGTGACCTGTGAAACAGATAAAAATTCAAAAAGGTCTTCAGTCCTAAGCAGACCCCATCTGCTTCTGTACAACCAGTGGCAGAATGATGGTAAAGATTACAAAGAGGATGAAGAATCACACAATTCTCAGGCCATCCACAAACATTCATATAATTGTTGGAACTCAATTTGTAATCTTTGTCCAATGTCCAACAAAGTGATATTCTCCTGGAGGAATTAAACTACATCCATATTGACATTCCGACCACAAATTAAGCCACAAAACAAAGTATTTGGAGCTAATTTGCAGAAAAGATGGCTTAAAGATTTTCAGAGTTGGTTTATTATGAATCCGTGGGCAACAAGGACCATCTTTTCAGGGAATGCTAAGTCCTCTTGCTTTGAAGTTCTTTTTAAAAAAAATTATTTTATTTTAAGTTATAAAATAAAACAATCATTTCAATAACATAGTAGAATAAAAATATGATTAAACATAGAACTGAAAATCTATTATTTACAACTTACTATTCCTTTTAAACATACAATCAAGTTACCATGTAACTTTTTTTTTCCCCTCTCTCCTCCCTCCCACTCCAGCTTTGGCTACCATCAGACACAAATATGTGTATATACGTAAAATCATTCTATACATAGTTCTATTTATCAGTTCTTTCTCTGGATGCAGATAGAATCTTCTTTCATAGGTCCTTTGTAGTTAATTTGGGCATTTATAACAGTTGAAATGACTTAGTGCACAAAGTTATTCTTAAAACAATATTACTGTTATTGTATACAACAATCTCTTGGTTCTGTTCATTTCAATCTTCATTATTTTGTGCAAGTATATCCATGTTTTTATAAAATCAATGAACTCATCATTTCTTATAGTACAGTAGTAGTCCACCACAATCATATACCAACTTGTTCAGCCACTCCCCAATTGATGGGCATCCCCACAATTTATAGCTTTCTTGCCACCACAAAGAGAGCTGCTATAACTATTTTAGAACATATAGGTTCTTTTTCTTTTCCCTTAATAAGTCTTTGGAAAATAGACCTAGGAGTGATATTGCTTTGTTAAAAGGAATAGGCAGTTTAATAACTCTTTGGGTATAATTCCAGTTTGCTTTCCAAAATTGTGGGATCAGTTCACAGTTCCACTAACAGGGAATTAGTATCGCAACTTTCCCCTCCAACATTTGTCACCTTCCCTTTCAATCATTTTAGCCAATCTGGTAGGTGTAAAATGATACCTCCAGGTTGTTTTAATTTTCATTTCTCCAATCAATAATGATTTAGAGCATTTTTATATGACTATAAATTGTTTTGATATCTTCATCAGAAAACAGCCTGTTCATATGCTCTGACCATTTATCAATTGGGGAATAACTCATATTCTTATTGATTTGACAAAGTTCTTTATATATTTGAGATATGAGACTTTTAATCTGAAAATTCGTCTATAAAATTCCCCCCCTGCCCAATTTTTGGCTTTCCTTTTTACCTTGGCTACATTTATTTCATCTGTACAAAAGATTTTTAATTTAATATAATTGAAATTACCCATTTTACACCTCACACTGCTCTTTATCTCTTGTTTATTAATAAATTTTTTTTCTTTACATAAATCTGATAGGTAATATGTTCCATGTTCTTCAAATTTTCATGTAATCTCTCTCTTTATATCTAGGTCACATGTCTATTTTGACTTTATCTTGGTAAATGGTATAAGGTATCAATCTATGCCCAGTTTCTGCCAGAATGCTTTCCAGTTTTCCCAACATATTTTTTTTTACCAAATAATGAATTCTTATCCTAAAGTCTTATCTTTACCCTTGTTAAAAACAAGGTTATTATATTTGTGTGTTGCAGTAAATTGTATATCTACTATGATCAACTGATCTACCTTCCTATTTCTTAATTAGTATCAGATAGTTTTGATAACTGCTGCTTTATAACATAGTTTAAGATCTGATATGGCTAAACCTCCTTCCTTTACATTTTTAAAATTAGTTCCTTTGATATTCTTGACTTTTTGTTCTTCCAAATGAATTTTGCTATTTTTCTAATTCAGCAAAATAGTTTTTTGGTAATTTAATTGGGATGGCATTGAATTAAGATGGAATTGAATTAGTTGAGATAAAATTGTCATTTTTATTATATTGGCCCTGCCTACCCATGAACAATCAGTATTTCTCCAATTATTTAAATCTGATTTTATTTGTATGAAAAGTTCATTTTTTCGTAATTGTGTTCATATACTTGTTGGGTTTGTTTTGGCAGGTGTACTTTCTGGCGTTTTATACTATCTAGAGTTGTTTTAAATGGGCATCTCTCATTATCTCTTCTTGCAAGCTTATGTTTGTGATATATAGGAATTGTAGTTCTTATGGTAAGTATAAACAAGCAGATCATCATGAATATAATTTCAGCCTATAAACCAACATCTGTTGCAGAGATTGAATATCCCTGAAGAGCATGACAAAGTTCTGCAAAGTCAGAGTATACTTGGA
The DNA here is from genome assembly GCF_011100635.1 of Trichosurus vulpecula. NCBI lineage: Eukaryota > Metazoa > Chordata > Mammalia > Diprotodontia > Phalangeridae > Trichosurus > Trichosurus vulpecula. The sequence goes on along the minus strand of NC_050581.1, from coordinate 45,606,870 downwards.
TACTTAGTGATTTCAGTGCAAAAGTGGGTATGGGGGAAATAACGGAAACTGGGGTTGATAGCTTTTTCCAATATTGTTAGCAGGATAATCATTAGTAACTGCGATGGGTTGACTTTGAGGTAATAACAACTGATTAAAGCGATCTGAGAGAAGCTCTCCAGTATGTCTTCCATATAGCTAACAGCCACTTGTGACCAAGTCTGTCAAAAGGTACAGAATATTTGCCAGGCTGAGCTGTTCAAAAGACCAGTTATGAGTTTATAAAGACTGTCCACGAACTCAACTTTATCCTGGTCACTTAGCACTCCTAGGACATTTGAAACAAGATTAAAGATGAAACTTTGCTAATAAATGATGTCAGAACCAAGGCTTGTCCTTTATTTAAATATGAGGGCAATTCAGACTAACATTGTTCTCTTTTGGAGACAGATCGCTGTCTAAGAACACTGCTATTGATTCATTGATTCATAGTGCTCTATCCACTGTGCGATCTAGCTGCCCCCATATATTTTTCAATAAATCCTCTTTTATTTTGCCAGTTATTCATTGGTCTCTGCTTTTGCTTTTTAGTGTGGTGGTAACACCACATGATCATTTGTCAAGAGAATCTTTGTGATGATGATGATGATGATAAAGAAGAAGAAGAAGATGGTGGTGATGATGATGATGAAGTCAGCTAGGTGGTGCATTGGATAGGATACTGGGCCTAGAATCAGCAAGACTCATCTTCGCGAGTTCAAATCTGGCCTCGGACACTTAGTAGCTGTGGACTCTGGGCAAATCATTTAACTTTCATCTGTCTCAGCTGAGGATCAAAGGAGATAGTACTTATAAAACCCTTAGCATTGTGTCTGGCACATAGTAGGTACTTAATAAATACTCATTTTCCTCCCTCCTTTGCTTTATTAAGAGTGAGAGATACCATATTTGAGGCTAGGTCTTTAGTGTTACATTTTCTGCTGCTGAGTCAAATGCTTTTTTGGAATAAACAAAAAATGCATACAATAGGATCTTATATTCTGTATTTCTGTGTTGTGAGACTGTCTCAGGTGTGTAACTGATATGATCTGTTGCTGAATATTTTAATTTTTAATCAAAATTACCCTTAGTGTAGTGCAGGGTGGGGAACCCATGGTTGCCAGGCCACATGTGGCCTTACAGGTCCTTGGGTTGCAGCCTTTTGACTGAGTCCAGGTTTTACAGAACAAACCCTTTTATTAAGGGGATTTGTTCTGTGAGGTTTAGATTCAGTTAAAGGGCCACATTTGAGGACCTGGAGGGCCACATGCAGCACAGGTTTCCCCCACTCTGGTCTAGGTTGAGCTATATTGCCAATTCTTACTTGAGAGGACTTGTTGAATTTTCAGTGTGAGCGCCGATGTCTCTGAAATCAGGGAATTCTACAAATTGGGGCATGATTTTCTTTTTGTTGATTGTCTAGACTTGGGAAAGTGATGGAAAGAATGCTAATAATGCAGTTAAATTTATAAGTTTGTTATGTTTACGTTCCCCTGCCTGGAGAACTGGTTGTTAAACATTTACCAGTATATCCCTGACTTCATTTCATGCACAACTAATTCTCATTAAGATTCTGTAAAGATGACGAAGTAGTCTTAAAAGTCAGTTTGTCAATTAGCATTTATTAAATTCCTATAATGTGCCAAGCATATAGGTCAACTTTTGTCTTCTTGTATGCAATGAGCACGTCAGTATGAAGAACTGTACTGGATTTTGCACCTAACCTTTCTTCTGGCAGGCTACTTTTGCTTTAGACATTCCTTTCCTCCTCCTTGCCAACCTGGCCCTGCCATTTTCTGGAAATTGCCAAGTCTAATGCTTGTATAATTGGCCCTCCCATAGCTAATCCCTGATATCTTCCTGCATTCAACTTCAGGCATAGGGAACAAACCAGCTCCACCTAAGGGAGAAACTTCTCCCTTCTCTGTCAACTTTAAACTCAGCTATTGCCTGTGTCATCAAGACACACTGTTTGTATTACTTAACTGGTTCTGATTTGAGGTGTGTCCACAAGACATCCTGGTTGCATCTGTTTTTTGTTGCCCCTATCTCTTTGTTCCCTCCCCTTGTTATTTCCTTAGGTGAAATGTACCATAATAATGTCCTGTTGCTTTGAGAATTAGCTGCTCTGCCTGATGCTTTTGTGAAATTTCCTTTAAGTGTCAAAATGGCTATAGTGGGATTGGGACAGAAATTTGTACCAAAAATGGGATAAAGTTCACAGAATATAAGGTATATTCTACTATGTTCCCCTCCCCCCCCCACCATAGCCATTATGCTGCAGACATCTCTTGCTCTCTCTCTCTCTCTCTCTCTCTCTCTCACTCCTGTATTCTTTCCTTTTCCTTTCACATTTGTGTGATGGGTCACCAAGGTAAAGAAGAACGTGGGATAGGGGTTTTGCATGAGGCAAGGATCATTTTTATGGTTCCTTAGTTGATGTGGGACTCCCTAAATTGATCATATTGACAATGGTCCAGAATGAATGCCATGATGGTTGTAAAGATTATGGATTAAACTAATGCTTATTGCCAGTTTTTAGAAAATCTGAGGACACAGAGTGAGGCCTCTAGGTGGGTAGCACAGATGTGGAGGGTTATTTGAGATCCTGACTTTTCGCCTTCTTCACATTCTTTGGTTCAGTGGTCTTATGCAATTCCTTCAGCGACTTCTTTGTGAAATAAATCCCTGAGTGTCTTAAATTATGTAGCATCTAGCATAGATTTCTTCTATATATCTACATCCTATTTATATCTGTATCTGTATGTCTATATCAACATCAATGTCTGTAGCTATATCGATATCACTATCTAGACACCAATAGCTATAGCTATAGTCATGTCTAGTCACTCTTCTTGCTTGACTTTAAGTGCCATGTTACCTTCTCACATAGTCCATAGAGTACTGAGGTGGTAGAACTCAAATGTGCTTGTTCCTTTTCATCCCTGGCAAACAATGCAAAACTCTGAATAGATGCATGGACTGGGCACAAAGAATATTGGAATAGAAGTTGTATTGATCAATCCCAACCTCCCAAATTCTGTTCTACCTCCAAATCCCAAGATTTTTCTGTATCTGCTTTCTTTTTTTGGGCTGCCTCAGATAAGTCTGAAGCTTTTACCTCTGGGGCAGGAAAGTCTATATACCTTTCTTTCTTTTAAATCTTTACTTTAAAAAAATAAACAGTGTTAATCATTGGCTCTGAATCTCCGGACAGAGAGCACTCTGATAAAACATCTCAGGGCTTGATCTCTCTTTTTCTGTCTCTGTCTGTTTCTCTCTGTCATTCTCTCTTTTCTGGGGATGTTTCCTCCTCAATTGCCTCCTCCCGATAAGGATGCTTAGACTAACATTCACAAGTAATTTGTGATCCACACTGGCCCTCCTTGTTCCTTGCATAAGACATTCCATTTCCATACTTTCCATACTCTGTACATTTTACTGGCTATTGACATCCTATATCTGGAATTCTCTCCCTCATTCCCCCCTCCTGACTCTCCTGGCTTCTTTCAATTCTTAGCTAAAAAGTCCATCTTCTATAGAGATCCTTTCTCATCCTCCTTAATTCTAATGTCACTCTTCTGCTGATCAGCCCAATTTATCGGGTATATATGTTATTTGTGTATATTTGTTTGCATGTTGGTTTTTCCATTAGACTGTGAGCTTCTTTGAAAGCATGATTGCCTTTTGCCTTTTCTGTATTCCTACTGCTTAACAGAGCTGCCATCATGTAACAGATGCCTAATAAATGTTTATTTGCCTTTGCCTACTGGCCATTGAGGAGGAAACATCACCAGAAAACAACAAACAAAGGGTAAGGAAAGAGACAGAGACAAAGAGAGGGAGAGAGGGAGGGATGGAGAGAGAGAGAGAGAGAGGAGGGAGGAGGGAGAGAGAGAGAGAGAGAATCTACCACTGAGGTGTTTTTCCTCTGGACAGATGCTCAAGGCTTAAGAGAAAACAAAAAAAAAGAGAGAAATAGGGAGAATTACAGATCATTTGATGCAACAGAGTAGAAGAGTGTTTTCTTTTTTATTGGAAAACTCATCTAGGTAATAAACCAATGCAGGGGTGAGGGGTGCAGAACAGGAAATACAAGTAGCCAAATCACTCTTTTCATCATCTGTCACCATCATTCCTACATTAATATTCCAATTCAGTTAAAAATACATTAAATACCTATTATTTGCAAGGCATTATGCTAGACAGAGTACAAAGACAAAATGAAAAACAGTTCTTACCCTCAAGAAGCTTACATTCTACTGGGAGGATAGAACATGTAAGCAGATAAATATATTGATGATAATTTGAGGAGGAGGAGGAGGAAGAAAACACCAATAACCAAAGAAATTAGGGAAGAATTCCCACAGGAGGTGGCACATAAATTGACCATTGAAGGAAGCTACAGATTTCAAGAAGTAGAAGGGAGGAGGAAGTTATTCCAGTCATGGGCCGTGAAAGATGAAATGAGTGAGGAAACAAAGGTTAGGGGTTCCAAGAACATTAATTTATTAAGCAATGCATGCCAATTGCCCAACAAATTGGGAGCAAACTTTCTCAGCTTTGGCACTTTACCCCAAATATAGATGGAAATTAATTTTTTATAAATTAAAAACAATCAAATAAGACCAATTAATTAAAAGAAAACAATTAAAACGGATACAAAACTAGGTAATCTGATTTCTAATTGGAAGAAAGATTAGGGACTTTCCAGGTTGGGGGGGGGGAGAGTGAATAGGTATAACTCCCTGAATTCAGAAAAGGACTTGTCCCACTTCCCTCTCCAAGTATCTGTACATGGGAACAATAACAGATTGAACAGTATGGGGCCAGTTTTCAGATAAGACATAAGTTTCTTGAGATATATAAATGTGAGAAAATTCTTTGCATCAATCTTCAGATCTGGCTGGGTTTCTGGTCATCACAACCTAGGTTCTTACTTAAGAGTCTCTAAGCAACAGGTAGAGGTAGTCCAGCTTCTCAGCCATGCAGGGCTAGGTTCAAATAATGCAACAAAATCCTCTCAAATTCCCACAATTGAATAAAATTTCTTCACAGGAAGAGAAGGGACTGGACCCATAATTGAATAGAAAGGGAACTGAGACATTTCCAGAATTGGGTCGAAAGATAAATTGAGTATGGTCCATTCAATTCCCACTACCACTTGCTGTTCTAATCCTCTCAATTCCCTCAGTGATGAGGACCTAAAGCAGACTGGTGGCTATGTGACTAGGAAGATAGAGATGGTGTGTAGGTCGGTTTTATGAGACTTGGCAACCAAGTGGATATGGCAGGGATTGGGGGAGGCATAGAAAGAAAGAGAAGAATCAAAGATGGTCCTGAGGTTGCAAACCCACTGATGTTATATGGCAATCATGAAGAACCACAATCAGAAGTATCAGAATTATAATTAATACCAAGGGTAATTGTGAGATGTTAGTGGGTGTGAGTAAGCATGTTACCAATGATGACTTGCATGGGAAAACTGATACAAAAGACCTCAAGGACTTTGTATATCCAGGAAAAAGGTAAATTCCTTATATAGTAAGAAAATGAGATAATAGAATTACTTGTCTAATTGTGGCACCAGTGCCTAGAAAAACTAAGCAGTGGATGGGCTCAAGTATATTAGGTGGGTCCTTGAGAGAATTTATGGAAAGATAAAGATGAGCATCTCATAGGATAAAATAGGTTGCCTTTTATACCAATGGAAGTTTTGCCCACATTGGTGAAATCATCGATACATTAAAATAGACTTTGAATGCAAACATGAGAGCTGCATTTCCTTTATCTTCTTAAAGGGACAACATTGTAAGATGCTGGGCATCATGCGTTAGTAAGTAAATAGTAGTAGTAAGAAGTAGATTGATCTCCTAGACCATGGCTTAAACAACTGAGATAAAGTGGATGGGGTTGATCCATCTTCCTTGTCCCAACTTCTTTTTCCCTTAAAAGTCATCCTTGACTTTCACCTATATAGAAATATCCGAGTGAGGGGAATGGTGATAGAACCCTATGGTGACAGAATTGAATATATTTGTTCTTACTCTGATAGGCTTATAAGCTTTAGAAGATGAACTATTGAAGTTTAGGATGAAGAGATCAAAGCAGCTCAGAAAGTAAGGTACTCATAATGTGTAAGAACATGGGGATTATAGAAGGCAGGCAAGACGCTCCATTTTGGGCAGTGTTCCAAGTTCTTGTGGCGTATGTTTAATATATAAGACAAGGGTCATTCTTAATTGCTTCTAGAATAAAGACCAGTGTTTATTTGCTGAGTGTCTTCTTTTTTGACTAATTAACTTTAAAAAAGCTATACAGCCAGTAGTTTTTGACCCTCCAAAGGCAATTAGACTGAAATATTTTTATACCCCTAGCTTCTCCTGCCAAAGGAATGGCTATAAAGAGCAATTGGTGTGTAAATAGCTCTCTGCCTCTAGCTAATCGTTTTGGCTTCAGTTGTTTCTAGTTGTGATTGTGACAGCTTACATTACACCATTCACAATCCCTATGTCTTGCAGGAATAATAGTTGGCAAAGTGTAAAACCCTGAAGTCTTTGGGAAGTGAGAGAATAAAGCATTTTAAAAGCACCTACTATGTGCCAGATATTATGTTAAGCGCTTTACAAATATTACCTCTTTTGAGATAACTGGGGAGGTAGTTACTATAATAACCTCCATTTTACAGTTAGGGAAAGTGAGGCAAATAGAGTTAAATGGGTTCCACAGCTAGTAAGTTCCTGAGGCTAGTTTACATTCTAGTGCTCATAACTCTACGACATGTCCCCTGTTTCTTGTTCATCTTTCATTCTCAAAGAGGGCCAATGACATCAGAAGGGTGATGTCTTGACTTGTAAGTGAATTGGATTTAAGTGAGCCACAGCAGTGCAGAGCCAGTGGCAAGCCCAGTGGCAAGACATAGATCAGGATGATAGGAGATGACCCAGATGCAGTGGGAGACTTTGGTCTTTTTAAGTTAACGTCTTTCCCAGGTCTCCTCTATCCCCTGTACCACCTAGACGGAGATTATTTTTCTACTAATGTAGCTTAGGGTCATACTAGCCTTTCCGTTGTTATATCACAGTGTCGGCTCATGTCAAATCTACTCGGCTCCTAGATCTTATTCACATGAACAGTTTTATAGATATATTATACGCATTTTTGTGCATACAGAGAATCAAAGCTAGAAGGGACCTTAGAGGTCATTTGGTCTGACTCCCCTTCATTTTACAGTTGAGGAAACTGAGACCTAGAGAGGTTAAATGACTTGCTCAAGGTCACACAGGTAGCTGGCACCAGAGATAGGTGAACTCATGTCTATTGATTCTAACCAGTGCTTTTTCTACTGCACCACAATTTTCTCCACCCTGTTCTCCTGAAATTTATTATCTTTTGAACTAGAAGTCAGGATGTTATGTTTATTTTTATTAAATTATGTCTTGTTAACTTCATCTCCCTGTTCATCCCTAAATACCCCAACAATTCTCCATGGCACCCACTTTAGAGGGGCAGGGTATTTGTTTGTGCAATTTTAGTAGATCTGAAGACTGAAGATAGTAGAGTCCCTTGCTAGGGAAGACACAGCTGGCCCCATGCCCAGTTTACCTCATTAAATCTCTGCCCCACCCTCTAAGATGTTGAAATAACTTCCCGACCTTCTGTAGATAGGTTCTTAAATCCAGCATAGATTTACTTAATCTGCTTCCAGCTCTCTTTAATTTGGGCGCCAGTTTACTCTGTTCCTTCATACCATAATTCTTATTGTGTTCTGCCAAAGACCAATTGAGACCATGTCCTTTAAAGTCCCAATTGCCAAAGGACTCTGGTAATTATCTGACCACCCAGCCTGGTCCTAGACTTCATGTCTGGCCACCACCAGCTGGTGGTGAAGGAAATGGAAGGTTGAATTCATACAATTGAAATAAAAGATGATTGTAATTTGCGTCTCCACACCTGCCCCTGTAACTTGTGGCCACCTGGGGAGTTATCTATCCCACCTTATCCTTTTCAGACTCCTGGAAAATGGGTGAGTAGGATTGTCTTCTGAAGTATATAACTTGGGGGAAATTTTTCACATAGCTGAGATTCTCCTAAGATGTTCCTTGGCCCAAGTCTCATTCCGCTGGTCAAGATGACGACCAGCTGCATTGTGGGAACTGGTGAACTGATGGACAACTTGGAGCTTAGATAGAGATTCAGGAGAAAAGCAAAACCTCAATCATATCAGAAAGAAACAACAGGGGCAGCTAGGTGGTGCAGTGAGTAGAGCACCAGCCCTGGAGTCAGGAGGACCTGAGTTCAAATATGGCCTCAGACACTTGACACACTTACTAGCTGTGTGACCTTGGGCAGGTTACTTAACCCCAATTGCCCTGCCTTCCCCTCTCCAAAAAAAATACAAACAAAAGAAACAACAAAAAGGAAGTCCAGAGGCAGGGGATAAGGGAGGGAATGAAGGGCGAAAGAGGAGGAGCAAGAGAAGTTGACTCATATCTTTAAAAAGGAAAATGAGATTATTGCCAATAAGCTAAAGCAGGCAAGAATTAATGCGAGAATTAATTCCTATTTTGAAGAATGTTTATACAGGAAGATTTCATGATCTAGAGCCCATGGGCCAAGATTAACAGTTAGATCTGGGTTAATGTTGACTAACACTTATATAGTGTTCTAATACTTGCAAAGTGTTTTATGTTTATCATCTAATTTGACTCATGACACCACTGTAAGTTGGCACTGTAGGCACCATTATTCCCATTTCATAGATGAGAAAGCTGAGGCTTTGAGAGAAGGAGAGTGACTTAAGCACGGGGCTACTGACTAAAGCTAGTGTTCCAGAATTTATCAAGGGCTGTTTTTCCAAGAATGGGAGATAAGAAGTTAAAATTAGTCTTAGAGATAGAAGCTATGGCCCCGTACACCATGCTTATTCAGCTAATAAACATCAGAGATGGAATTACAAGTCTTCCTGACTTCAACTGAATAGACACTATAACTTTGGGTCTCAAAATGTGATCTGGGATCTCCTGTAGGCCTTTCAGACCCTTTCAGGGGGGTTGTAAGGTCAAGAGCAGTTATAATAACACTAAGGCATTTTAATTTTTAATACCAGAAGTATTTTTTTGGTAAGATAGTAAGGGTTAAGTGACTTGCCTAGGGTCACACAACTAGTAAGTGTCAAGTGTCTGAGGCTGAACTTGAACTCAAGTCCTCTGACTCCAGGGCAAGTGCTCTATCTACTGTGCCTCCTAGCTGCCCCTAATACTGTAAGTATTGATAGAGATAACCTACATAAACAAAAACTCTTTGGGGGAGCCTCAATTTTGAAGAGTGTAAAGGGATCCTGAAGGGCACAGTGGATAGATCTCTGGGTCTGGAGTCAGGAAGCCCTGAGTTCAGATATGACCTCAGACACTTGCTAGCTGTGTAACCCTGGGCAAGTCACTTAACTCTGTTTTCCTCACTTTTCTCATCTGCAAAAGGAGCTTGAGAAGGAAATGGGAAACCACTCCAATATCTTTGCCAGGAAATCAAATGAAATAATGGTCGTGTAAGGGTGTTGAAAAATTAGAGAGCCCTAGGCAAATTCAGCCCTAAGTAGTATCCAGCTGGGCCTACTCCTATTCAATGCTTTGTTGTTTGTCCTTTGTTTTTGAAGAGGACCAGAACATCAGGGAAAAGATGACTCACAGTTGACTCTGCCTTCACTGAATGCCTGCATTTTGGGCCTTCCTAGCTCAGAGTGAATGTCAATGGTAACTGTTTCTCTTTGGAACAGCAACCCAGAGGGTCTTCCCCTCCCAGCTTGATTTTTCCCCCTTTTTGCTAATTAAAGGGGTTATCCCTTGACTCACTTCTTAAAGAGTCCTATTCACTGAATGGGCCTTACCTCACCCTAAGTGAGTACATGAAAAGGCCTTAGCCTACAAGGGCCAGGGTCTCCCACAGCATCCTGGATCATCTCCAGTCATCCTGATGAATATCAGGCCACTGGACCCAGATGGCTCTGGAGGAGAAAGTGAGGCTGGTGACCTTGCACAGCCCTCCCTCACTCAAATCAAAGTCAACTGCGAGTCATGTCATCATTTTTCCTGATGTCATGGTCCTCTTCGGAAATGAAGGACAAACACAACCTGTGAGTAGACTGAGCTGCCTGAAAGGGAGTAACTTAGCTCATCCTCTCCCTCTCCCTCTTCCTCTCCCTCTCCTCTCCAAAGGAAGGTAAATTTAGATTTTTAAAATTTTGATGGCCAGAAGCTGCCCACTTAACTTGGGGTTTAACTGGCTAGATTCCTTCCTTCCTTCCTTCCTTCCTTCCTTCCTTCCTTCCGTCCTTCCTTCCTTCCTTCCACTAGACCTTAGACCCACTACCCTCTGAAGCTCATGAACAGGTCTCTGCCCAAGCTCCACTTAATTCAATCCTTTAAATGAAAGATGTGGAGACAGTGAAGGAAAATGAAGGACTGAATCAACAAGACTTAAGGAAAAGATGAAGGTGGTTTGGCCTAGATGCTTTCCCATCCATGTCTAAATGGCTCAGGTTTGTATCCATTTCCTCTGTGAACAAAGGGCTTTCTGCCTTTGATAGAGAATCTTTCCCCAAATAATGCGTTGCCTTCTCAAGTTCTTCCCCTGAGTTTCTTAAGATGTGGCTCAGTGGTTTCCTTGCATCTGAGGGAATGCTAATCAGTAACAACACTCATAAATATAAGGTGCTCTTAGGTGCTCTTGAGATTTAGAGGTATGGCAGTCAGAACTCTTAATTACATAATCTTAATGAGAGCACTGACTACCAAGTACTTGGCGGGATACTAGAAGATTGTTATTAATAAGTGCTTTGATGGAGCCATAAAGAATAATGAGTTTTATATGACTGTAACTACTGCAAATCACAAGGCTTTGTTGTCTGGAGACCTATGAGCACCAGAGAATCAGAGAGAATCAGAGCAAGACTTCTGAAGTATAGAAAGTAGAAAGGCTGAGGTGGATTAAAAAAATAATATCCAGAAAGCTAAGAGGGTGTTGAGGGATCTTAAAGTCCAATTCCCACTGACATAATTTTAAAGAAAAGGAAATTGAGACCTAGATAGGGAAAGTAACTTTTGCATGGTCACATAGTTGACTAGTGTCAGAATTAAGACTGGAGCACAGGGCTATGGACTCTGTCCAGTGTTCCAGGATTTATTATTAAGAGCTCTTTCTCTAAGAACAGGTTACAAGAAGTTTACCTTAGACATATAACCAGTAGCCCAGCAACCCAAGTTTTGGTCTTACATGGAATAGATTCAACTTAGGACTGGTCTTTCAAATCATAACTATTTTTGCTATCATCTAGATTTCTCTCTAGGTATCTCAAAATATGGCTCATGGTTAGTTTTCTTCTGATATGGGTATTAGGGCCTCTGGCTTCTATGTTGACATCTTTATTTCACTGCTCAAAAAAAGCAGAAAACACAATGGAGTCTGACTAGCCTATGGACAAAGACAAGTTCTCCTCCCCCTCTGGTGAATCCATCCTTCTATCCAGAGACCTATAGTTACAGTTCAGATTCATAGAGCCATCCTTTGGTTTGGACTTTCCTCAAAAGGTAAACAAACTTGGGATTGCCGGATAGCCACTCCCCCTCCAACATCCCAGTGAGGTCTGTTTATGCTCCAGAGGTATATACAGTCTCCAACCTTACTGTATTACCTTTAGGATTTGGATTTCTCCACACAGAAATGAAATTCAGTTTTCTAGAAATACAACTATCTTCCCATTGGACTTACATTGTAGTGGAGGAAAGTGAAGTCAATTTCTTTCTCCTTCATATTTTGGCTTACTCTCTTGCTATCCAGGAAGTCACTCTTCTTTTCCTTGTGGACTAGATCTCTTGAGCTCTCTAGGAATAAACTTGACATTATTCAGAAGATCCCCTTTCCTAAGAGACCAGGATTTAGGAGCTTTCATTATTTGGTCACATGGTTCTCTTCTCCTGGGGCCACATGCAACTGTACTGAGTCTCTGACACTTCCATGATTGGGTCAAGGACTTCTTACAACTCAACCACTACTCCTAGATGCTGACATCATTTGGGCCTAGGGCTTCAGCAATGCCTCTCCATGGCTTGGTCCAGGTACTCAGAATGTGGGAACTTATCCCACCTCTTGAGACACAGGGGTAAGTACATGGATCATTAGGCATGGATCAAAAGGCTTTTTAAAAATTTTTATTTATATTTTTATTATATATCAGGCTACTGTGTTAAGTGCATCTGTATCTACATATACATACACACATATGTGTGTGTGTATATATACACATAGAGAGATCAGCTAATGGAGTCTGACTAGCCTATGGACAAATATATAATATATATACAAATATAATATCAAAGAGGAAGGCAAGAGCAGCTAATGGCTCTGGGAAAGACTCTGATAGAATGTGGAGTTTGAACTGAGTCTAGAAGGAAACCATGGAAACTGAGAAGTAGAGGTGAGGGAGCAGAGTATTTAAGGCATGGGAGACAGTCAATGCATAGAAACAGGAGATGGAATTTGGTGTTTGAGGAGCTGAAAGTAAGCCATTGTAGCTGGACTGCAATTCATGGATGGAAATAAAAGGGCCAGCTTATCAAAAGTCAAATAAAGGAGTTTATATTTGATCTTGAAGGTGATAGGAAGGCACTGGAGCTTACTGAATGGGAGAGGGGTGAACTTTTTTTTAATATTTTGGTTTTTTCCAATTACATGTAAAAACTATTTTAACATTTATTTTTTGAAGTGTTGAATTCCAAATTATCTCCCTATGTCCTTCTCTTTCACCCTTCCCTAAGGTGGCAAGGAATATGATATAAGTTATACCTAGTGTACTTTCCAGGGATGTACACATTGATAATGGTGTTGACTGATGCATTGCCAGAGCTAGCTCAGTGTTTGGGAGGCTCTGGAGGAAAGTATGGGAGAGAAGTGGTATTAGACTGACTACCAAACTGAACGTCTACAGAGCCTTTGTGCTGACCTCATTGTTGTATGCCTGTGAAACCTGGACCGTCTACCAGCACCATGCCAATAAACTGAATCTCTTCCATATGAATTGTCTTAGGAAGATTCTGAAGATCACCTGGCAGGATAAGGCACCAGACGCTGAGGTCTGTACTTGAACTAAACTGCCAAGCATTCAAATTCTGCTTCAGAGAGGGCAAATGTGTGCTGGCCAACTTGTGTGAATGCAAAAAAACCTATTTTATGGAGAACTCACACAGGGCAAGTGCTCACATGATGGTCAGGAGAAGCTATACAAGGATACCCTCAAGGTCTCTCTCAAGAAATTTAAAACTGATTGTGTGACATGGGAGACACTGGCACAGGACCACTCAACATGGCATTGCCACATCAGAGAAGGCACTATGCTCTATGAGCAAAGCAGAATTGAAATGGCTCAAAGGAAATGCAGGGTGTGCAAATTTGGAGTATCCACTTCAAATGTTCACACAGACTATTTGTGCCCAACCTACGGTAGAGCATTTCAAGCTTGTATTGTTCTGATCAGCCATAGCAGGACACACTTAAACATGATTCTAGCATAGTGATGTCATTTTGGTCCTCTTTGAGAACGAAGGACAACCAACACGTGGTATCATGCAAAAATATTTCCATCATAGTCATATTGTGACAGAAAACACAGACAAAAAAGAGAGAGAAAAAGTAAAAATTAGTATGCTTCTATCTGCATTCAGACTCTATAGGCATACTAATTTTTACTTTTTCTCTCTCTTTTTTGTCTGTGTTTTCTTTCACAATATGACTATGATGGACGTGTTGGTTGTCCTTTGCTCACTTTACTTTGCATTAGTTCATGTAAATGTCTCCCAGTTTTTCTGAATCCATTTTGCTCATCATTTCTTATAGCCTCATAGTATTCCATCACAATCAACTTGTTCAGTCATCCCCAAATGATGGGGATCCCCACAATTTCTATTTCTTTGCCACAAAAAAGAGCTGTGAAAATTTTTTGTATATTTGGCCCTTTTCCTTTTCCTTTTTTTGTGTGGATCTATTTGGGATAGAAACCTAGAAGTGGTATTGCTGGGTCAAAGGGTTATACACAGTTTTATAATCCTGGGCATAATTCCAGATTGCTTTCCAGAATTTCTGGATCAGTTCAGAACTCCACCAACAGTGCATTAGTGTTACAATTTTCCCACACCGTCTCCAACATCCATCATTTTCCTTTCTATCATATTAGCCAATCTGATAGATGTGAGGTGGTACCTCAGAGTTGTTTTTATGTATATTTCTCTAATCAACAATAATTTAGAGCATGTTTTCACATGATTATAGGTAGCTTTGATTTCTTCATCTGAAAACTGCCTGTTCATATTCTTTGATCCTTTATTAATTGGGGAATGACTTGTGTTTTTATAAATTTGCCTCAGTTCTCTATATAGTTGAGAAATGAGGCCTTTGTCAGAGAAACTTGTGTAAAATTCCCCCCCCTACCCAATTTCCTGCTTTCCTTCTAATCTTGGCTACATTGATTTTGTTGGTGAAAAAACTTTTTAATTTAATGTAATCAATATCATGCATTTTATATCTTGTAAAGCTCTCTTTCTCTTGCTCAGTCCTAAATTCTTCCTTTATCCATAGATCTGACAGGTAAACTATTCCATGTTCCCCTAATTTCCTTATTTCTAAGCCATATGCCCATTTTGAATTTATCTTGTATATGTGTACATTAGAAAAATCACCTTGGCACCTGAATGGAGGTAGGATGAAAGTGGGGATAGACTTTAGGCAGGAATAGCAAGTATAAGGCCATTTCAGCAGCCCAGGCAAGAGGTGATGAGGGCCTGAATTAAGATTGTGACTTTGTGGATAGAGAGAAGACAATGTGCTTCTGCATCAAGGCTGCCATCATCGGTTCCTGCGAATCAAGGGGAAGTGGAGAAAGGCTCTCTACATGTAGCGGTTTCCTCATCCTAACAGTGGTGACCCAGTTCTGCTCTTTTACCTTTGCTCCATTTCAGTCTGTGCTCTGCTCACAGGGTCTATTTGAAAAAATAAAGGAAGGACAACTCTGTAATTAAAATTCCCTTTTTATAGGCCCAGTCCACCAATGTCTTGTCCAATCAATTAATCACCAATCTCTGAGTTTTAAGGAAATTGACTCAAACCCTTTGAAACATACCTTGATCAATTGCCTTCACATAGGAAATGTGTAGACCCAGGAAGTTGTCCTATGTTTTCAGTGTTATTATGATAGCCTAAGAAGATATAGGTAAAGGTCTTATATAGATCTTAGAAAACAGCAGCTTAAATTAAATTAAACTAAATCTGGAGAAGGTGTATTGGAAGACAAACCCTATTCAGGTCAGCCATGTACAATGACATTGACTTTAGTCACCTCAATTGTCAAAATGCTTATACTTCTGCAAAAAAGGACACTTCAAGGAAAATAAAAAAAAGAATTGTTAGATTTTAAAGCTAGGAATATTTTTACCTATACTGCAAAGAATTTCGAGGATATGTTGGTCATGTTGGCAACCTGATTCATCTCTCTCTTTTGGAGTTCTAAATTGTCAAGGATAAAGCTGTGGTACTAATCATGATTAAAGATCTTCCCTGCCCATTTAATAGGCCTCAGGTGGGGCTAGTTAAGGGAAGCTTGATTAGGGGAGGCTTGTTTGTAGGAAGGCCCACACCATTTTGGTGGTTAGGTGCTGACCTCCAGGTTCACACCCTTTTGCTAAGTAGGTGCTAAGCCCCAGGAACACACCCTTTTTCTGATTAGGTGTGAAGCCCTCTGGCCCTATATATACACTGAGGGTAGCCATTAAGCTCAGAATTCAGCCCAAGAAGAGGCGACAGAAAGACAGAGAGAGAACTGGAAGGGATGGGGAAAAGGACTACAGAGACACAGAGACAGGGAGACAGAAAGACAGAAAGACAGAAAGACAGAGAGAACTGCAAGGGCTTTCAGAACTGCAAGCTCTCAGAACATCGAGAGGAAAGGACACAGGCAAGCAGACAGTTACGATTTGTGAGTGAGTGTTTACGGGAAGGCCCTAGCAGAGGGAAAGTTCACAGGATGGCTTGGCTCTTTGTGTGATATTGCATTTTAATTTCCTTGCTGTTACATTGAAGTTGACTTACTGGTTTGGGGATACAATTGTTGCTATGCTGAATTGGAATTACTGGTTTTGGGATTTGATTCTTTGGTGTCTGAATGAATGCTTTACTTCATCTGCCTTCTATATAGCGAGTCTCTCATATTTTCCAAACTATATAGGCACATTCATGGTCACCATCGATACTGTGAATCTTGCCTTACTGATACAAAAACCTGTACTTTGGGAATGGATTCTAGAAAAAGAAGGAGACACATTGGAAGAGAATCTAGGTGATTTTCAACCATTTGAACGTGAATGTGCTTTAGAATATACTCCCATGGTACATTGTTTGAAGAAATCTGACATATTCTCCTTTGTAACTTTGAATGGAGGAGGCCTGTTAAAAAAGGTACAGAGAGAATATCTGATGGGGAAAAACCCACTTGGGATCTCTTTATTACCTTCCCAAATAGGAAATGGTCGAATGATGAAATGAAAATACAGACAAGTTTAACACACCAAAAAGGAAAAATATAAAAGAAGGAATATTCTTTCAGAAAAAATTTACTTTGAATTCTTGAAGCATCTTTAAGAGAAACTGCCTTTTTAACAAGACTTTGATAAGACTGGAAATAGGGGAAAGCTAGGAAAATAGGGAAGATCTCTAAGGGACCCATTCTTCCATCTTTCTTGACCAGAAAAATTCCCTTTATCCTTAGATATAACTTTAGAGATTATTGTAGATCATAAACAACTGAGAGATTGATTCTCAAGATATCTGAAAGAGAGAGAATACCACATGCTTGGAAACATCACAGGAACCTATTACTACCAAAAAAGGTGACCAAGAAAATATCAATAATTATAGCTCCATATGGTTACTTTCTCATCTCTAAAAATGTTTCTGAGAATAATTCACCGATGTATGGAAGGCATCTTCGATGAAGGTATGAGAAGGGAACAAGCAGGTTTTTATGAATTACATTCTACAACAGACCATAGCTTTACAGTTACACAATTACTAAAAAGTGTAGAACATACAAGATCCCAATTGTTTAGTATTTTTTTTTTACCACAAAAGCACTTGTTTCTGTAAAATGAGGCTTTAAATGGTCTCCTTCATCAAGGTGTCTCCCATTATTGTACAAGCTTGAATCTTGTTAAAAGAAAAATAAGCATCTAATTATTGATATCAAATGAAGTACCAAAGTTAATTTACACTTATTGCTAAACCAATCAAATTATCAAAGAGATACTTTGTAACCTGATAAAATTATAACAAAATTCATTCGGGAAAACAAAAGATTTAGATTATCAAGGGAAATGATGAAAAGAGGTAGGGATGAGGGAAAAATAGCACTTCTAGATCTCAAATTATATCTCAAGCTATGTTATAAAGTAGCAGTCATCAAAACCATCTAGTATTGGTTTAAAAAGAGAGGTAGATCAATGGAAAAATGAGATAGGGGAAAATCAGAAACAATGGAACTCAACAACCCAGTATTCATTAAAACAGAAAACATAAATTACCTAAGAAAGAGCTCTCTATTTGATAAACACTAAGGAAAAAAGTGGAAGGCAGTTTGACAGAAAGTAGGCTTAGACTGATATCTTATACCATATTTCATAAATGGCAACATGACCTTAATATTCAATATCATACTATACAAAAATTATAAGAGAAACAAATTATGTACCTGTTACAGATATGAATAAGAGATATATTTCTAACCAAACAAGGGAAAGAGGTAATTATAAAGGATAAAATAGACAACTTTTATTACCTAAAACTGAAAAGCTGCTGCACAGGCAAAATTAATACACTTAGGATATGCGAAGCTGTAGAATGGAGAAAAATTCTTTCTATCAAATTTCTCTGATAAGGGTTTCGTATCCAAGAAGCAATTAATATATCTGTCTGTCTGTCTATCTATCTATCTATCTGTTTGACTGTATCTGTCTGTTTATCCCTCTGCCACAAATAGCTATTCTCTAGTAGATAAGTCATTAAAGGATATAAACAGACTTCTCAAAAGAATTGCAAAGTATTAACAACCATATGAAAAAAAAAAACTCCGCATAACTAGTAATAAGAAAGATACACATCAGAACAACCCTGAGGTATCATCTCATGCTCTGCAATTGGCAAAGATGACAAAAAATGATGACAGTAAATATTGGAAAGGTTGTGGGAAAATAGGCACACTTATACATTGTTGGTAGAGCTATGCATTGGTAGAATCATCTTGGAAAACAATTTGAAATTATGCAATTAAAGTAATTAAAATCTCTTTACCCTTTGAATAAGAGATTCTATTACTGAGCTGACACCACAAGTATTCCTGATACCACAAGGAAGCCTTTGTTATGAAGAAAGTTTCCATATGCACCAAAATATTTCAAGCAGCCCTTTTTGTGATAGCAAACAACTGGAAACAAAATAGAAGCCATAGTTTGGGGAATGGCTACACAAATTGTAGTACAGGAATATAATGGAATATTCCTGTGCTTTAAGAAATTATGAATGTGATGAATACAGAGAGCAGTGCTCTATATGTAGAGTGATAAAGAGTGAAGGAAGTAGAGTCAAGAAAACAATATACATGTTGACTACAACAGTATAAATGGAAAGAACAGCCACACACAAAAAAATTACAAGTGAATGTTGCAAAATTATAAAAAATGAGCATGACTTTAAAGAAGAAGTATGATTTTATCTCCCTTTGAATCTCCCTTCATAGAATTGGGAGGTTCATTAATGTTGCTCAGTGAAAAGGTTTTTGGATTTTTCAATATATTGATCATTTGTTCCAATTTTTTCTGTTTTTTTTTTGTCTTTAAAAATACTATTTGTTACATGTGGTGGAGCCACAGGTGAGAGTCGAGTGCCAGGCAGATACTAAAGGTGGGTGCACAGCCCTGAAAAGGCTCAGCAAACCCTCACGCCAGAGGTGCTAGTCCTTCTTGCATACCTTGCACCCTGGTCCGTCTCATAAGAAAAAGTTGTTGGAATGGGAGATACAAGCATTGAAAAAAGATAATTTGGTGGGTGGGAGCAAGATTAATAGGTGTGTTCAAGGATTTCAGGTATTTCAAGTTCTTATCATGAGAGGGATGAATTAGTATTGTTCTGCCTCATCCTAGAGAAAGCTCTTTGAGCTAGAAACAAAGTGTGAGTGACACAGAGAGATAGATTTTAGCTCGATGCATTGAGTTTCTAACAATTAGCACTCCTCAAAAGTGAGATTGGTTTCACTGGTTTCACAGCTGGTCGGGAGGTAGTAAGTTTCCTCTCACTGGAGATCTTCAAGTGGAGTTTTAATGACCACTTGTTGGAAATGACATTGGGGGAATTCCTGTTTGGAATATATTACAAATTATTAATTCTGCGAATCTAGGCTAAATTACTGGGTTGCTATGGAGGTCAACTAAGAGAATGTATTTGACCTATAGTTACACAACATTACATTATCCTCTATTCTCAAATCCCTTGGCCCCTTGTATTATCATTACTCATAAGTGACAAACCCTAATGCTGGATTACTACCACTATCTGTTTCCTTTGCTTCTACCTACAAGGCACTGAATCACGTTGCAGGAAGTCTCCAAATAGTGCTGACATAGCAAATTTATGTTTTCTAATCTCTCCTGGATCCTGGTTGTAGCATAGTCCTTTCCCTCAGAGATGTGGGTATAGAGAGTTGGTGGATAAAAAAGAATGTTTACGTATAGGTGTGTACATATTTACTCTGTATTCTACAATTTTCTTTTTTTTTAAAAAATCATTATTTATTTATTTAAAATTTTTAGTTTTCAGCATTAATTTTCACAAAACTTTCAATTACAAATTTTCTCCCCATTTCTACCCTCTCCCCCCACTCCAAGACAGCATGTATTTTGATTGCCCTTTTCCCCAGTCAACCCTTACTTCCGTCATCCCACTCCCCAGATCCCCTTTTCCCTTACTTTCTTGTAGGGCAAGATAGATTTTTATGCCCCATTGTCTATCTTATTTCCTAGTTACATGCAAAAACTTTTTTTTAACATTTGCTTTTAAAACGTTGAGTTCCAAATTCTTTCCCCTCTTCACTCCCCAACCACCCTCCCTAAGACAAGCAATTCAACATAGACCACATGTGTATCATGATGAAAACCCTTCCACAACAGTCATGTTGTGAAAGACTAAACATATTTTGCTCCTTCCTATCCTATCCCTCTTTATTCAATTTTCTCCCTTGACCCTGTCCCTTTATGAAAGTATTTGCTTTTGATTACCTCCTGCCTCATCTGCCTTCCCTTCTATCACCCCCCCCCCACTTTTTGTCTCCTTCCTCCTTCTTTCCTGTGGGATAGGATACCCAACTGAGTGTCTTTGGTATTCCCTCCTCAGGTCAAATCTGATGAGAGCAAGATTCACTCATTCCCCCTCACTTACCCCTCTTCCCTTACTATTTCTTGCCACTTTTATGTGAGAAAATTTACCCCATTCTATCTCTCACTTTTGCCCTTTCTCACTATATTCCTCTCTCATCCCTTAATTTGATTTTATTTTTTTAGATATCATCCCTTCATATTCAACTCACCCTGTGCCCTCTGTGTGTATATATATATATATATATGTATGTATGTATATGTATGTATATGTATATTCCCTTCAGCTACCCTAAGACTGAGGTCTCACAAGTTATATACATCATCTTTCCATGTAGGAATGTAAACAAAACAGTTCAACTTTAGTAAGTCCCTTATGATTTCTCTTTTTTGATTGCCTTTTCATGCTTCTCTTGATTCTTGTGTCTGAAAGTCAAATTTTCTGTTCAGCTCTGGTTTTTTCACTGAGAAAGCTTGAAAGTCCTCTATTTTGTTGAAAATCCATATTTTGCCTTGCAGCATGATACTCAGTTTTGCTGGGTAGGTGATTCTTGGTTTGAATCCTAGCTCCATTGACCTCTGGAATATTGTATTCCACACCCTTAGATCCCTTAATGTAGAAGCTGCTAGATCTTGTGTTATTCTAATTGTGTTTCCACAGTACTCAAATTGTTTCTTTCTGGCTGCTTGCAGTATTTTCTCCTTGATCTGGGAGCTCTGGAATTTAGCAACAATTTTCCTAGGAGTTTTCTTTTTGGGATCTTTTTTAGGAGGTGATTGGTGGATTCTTTCAATTTCTATTTTACCTTCTGCTTCTAGAATATCAGGGCAGTTCTCCTTGATAATTTCTTGAAAGATGATATCTAGGCTCTTTTTTTGATCATGGCTTTCAGGTAGTCCAATCATTTTTAAATTATCTCCTCCTTGATCTATTTTCCAGGTCAGTGGTTTTTCCAATGAGATATTTCACATTGTCTTCCATTTTTTCATTCCTTTGTTTCTGTTTTATAATATCTTGATTTCTCATCAAGTCACTAGCTTCTACTTGCTCCAGTCTGATTTTTAAGGTAGTATTTTATTCAGTGGTCTTTTGGACCTCCTTTTCCATTTGGCTAATTCTACCTTTCAAGGCATTCTTCTCCTCATTGGCTTTTTGGAGCTCTTTTGCCATTTGAGTTAGTCTATTTTTTTAAGGAGTTATTTTCTTCAGCATTTTTTGGGGTCTCTTTTAGGAAGTCATTGACTTTTTTTTCATGGCTTTTTTGCATCACTCTCATTTCTCTTCCCAGTTTTTCCTCTATGTCTCTAACTTGCTTTTCCAAATCGTTTTTGAGCTCTTCCATGGCCTGAGACCAGTTCATGTTTTTCTTGGAGGCTTTTGATGTAGGCTCTTTGACTTTGTTGACTTCTTCTGGCTGTATGTTTTGGTCTTCTTTGTCACCAAAGAAAGATTCCAAAGTCCAAGTTTGAATCTGAGTCTGTTTTTGCTGCCAGACCATGTTCCCAGGCAACTACTTGACCCTTGAATTTTTCATCAAGGTATGACTGCTTGTACAGTAAAGAGTACTTTGTCTGAAGCTTGAGGGGTTGCGCTGTTGTTTTCAGAGCTTTTTCTACACAGCAAGCTCTGCCACACCAGTGCTCCTCCTCCCCCAAGAACAGCCAACCCAGGCTGTGACTCAGATCTTAAACAGGCTGTGCACTCCTGCTCTGATCCGCCATTTAATTCCTTCCACCAGGTGAGCCTGGGGCTGGAAACAACTGCCGCTCTAGTTCTGTCCTCAGAGCTGCAGCACCTCTGCCACCACCGGCCTTTCACTCTGTCCCCTGCAGCTTTTTCCCACTAACCTTCTCTGTTGTCTTTGGTTTTTGTGGGTTGAGAAGTCTGGTAACTGCCACAGCTCAATGATTCAGGGCACTACGTCCTGTTCTGCCCTGCTCCTGGTCTGGTTGGTCCCAGTGCAGCCCATGCTAGGCTCTGCTCTCCTCCACTCTGCTCCCAGCTCCGTGGGATAGACCTTACCCAGCAACCATCCAGTCTGTCCTGGGCTGGAGCCCTGCTTCTCTCTGCTATTCCATGGGTTCTGTAGTTCTAGAATTTGTTCAGAGCCATTTTCATAAGTGTCCGGAGGGACCTGGGAGGAGCTCATGCCCGTCCCTCCTTTCCAGCTGCCATCTTGGCTCCCCCCTCCCCCCCAATTCTCTAATTTTCTAGGGGATTTATGATAGTATGAAGAATTCTTTTCCAAGAGAGAAGATACATAGTTAAGATACTAAGTGTGAGCTGCTTTGGCTCTCCCTTCTTGTTCTTCTGAGCCAAGAGGGGATGATAAGAAACAAGGAAAGCAAGTGTACATGAGACTTGGTGATATTGCAAAGCCTGCATGGTGGTGGGGAAAGATATGATTGAATAGACCAACAAGAGAAGACTGGAGCAGAGAGAGGTTTGGGGAAAAGCATCAAACTGGGAATGGTGAAACTGCTTTTCTCTACACTGCTTTCATGAAATAATTCTTGGAGAAATTACTTTCCATTTATTTGTCTTTCCACTTTCTTTTCAGTTTCTCCTCTGACGACTGTTAAGAAAAAGTAATGAGGTGGGGATGTAGAGTAGGGGAGAGATCCACACCTACTTCTCCAAGCTGCAAGTTATAACTCAACATAATTTACTTTGTTTAAAGCTTATTTATGTTGTTATGCTATTTGAAATTTCTATTAAGGAAATGACATTAACTATGATTTGTGTCCAAGCCAATAATAAGTGTGCAGTTTAAGATTGATAGAGAGGAAGCTAATGTATAAAGCAGAGAAGATTTTTCACTAGTTCAGGCTGAGATGTGGGCAATCCATTTAGAGACTGATTTTCTGCAACTTTAGTCACTTTTGAGCGATTCATATCCCAGATTGCTTTTGAACCCAGAGAGAGAGTTAATCAGGAAATGAGCCAGTAGGAGTTAGAGAAGGAAGTTGGACCTATATGCTCTGACAGAGTGACTCCACAAACATCTCCCTTTTCTCTCTAATCTTTAAACTTCCTTCTTTCCTTCCTCCCTTCCTTCCTTCCTTCCTTCCTTCCTTCCTTCCTTCCTTCCTTCCTTCCTTCCTTCCTTCCTTCCTTTCTTCCTTCCTTCCTTCCTTTCTTCCTTCCTTCCTCCCTCCCTCCCTCCTTTCTTTCTTTCTTTCTTTCTTTCTTTCTTTCTTTCTTTCTCTCTCTCCCTCCCTTCTTTCTTTCTTTCTTTTTTTCTTTCTTTCTTTCTTTCTTTCTTTCTTTCTTTCTTTCTTTCTTTCTTTCTCTCTCTCCCTCCCTTCTTTCTTTCTTTCTTTTTTTTTCTGTCTTTCTGTGTTTCTTTCTTTCTTTCTTTTTTCTTTCTTTCTTCTCTCTCTCTCTCTCTCTCTCTCTCTCTCTCTCTCTCTCTCTCTCTCTCTCCCCCTCCTTTCTTTCTTTCTTTCTTTCTTTCTTTCTTTCTTTCTTTCTTTCTTTCGGTCTTTCTTTCTTCCTTCCTTCCTTCCTTTCTTTTAAGAAAAAGTGCCACCTTTTACATTCAGGACACATTATAACCATTTTGAACTAATTGTGGTGTATGATGTAAGATATTTTTCTAAATCAAATTCATGCCAACCTACTTTCTAGTTTTCTTAGCAATTGTTGTAGAAAAATGAATCCTTCCCCCAAGTAATTTATATTCTAGGATTCATTAAACACAAGACTAACATTTCTTGCTTAACTACTCTGTGGAAATGATCTTCTTTTCTGTTTTTTAACTAGCAACAGTTTTGATAACTACTCTTAAATAATATAGTTGGAGGTCTGTTAATACTATGCCCCTTTCTTTTGTACTTTTTCTCATTATTTTCCTTTAGATTCCAGACCTTTTGTTCTTCCAAATGAATTTTCTTATTCTTTTGTCTAGTTCCAAAAAGTATAGTCTTTGTAATTTGATTGGCAGAGCAATAAATCTATAGCACAAAGGCAACACTTGGTTAGTATATAAACTCATTTGTAAAATCTTATGAAGGCGGATGATGGATGGTTATGAGCAATATTGTCTCATAAAGCAAAGAGATGCAGTAAAGGCTAATGCCAGTATAAAGAAATCTTGGCAAGATATCAAAAAAAGCAAAATCATTATATAAAGGAATAAACATTTATTAAGTGCCTACTAAGTGTTTTATAAGTGCTAAGTGTTTTATGAATATTATTTCATTTCATCATATATATAAACCTACATATGTTCATAACCAATATATACATACATATTACACACATATATGTATAATCACACATATACAACAGTGAGGAAATATATATACACACATGTATGTATATGTTGGCTTTATATGTATGTGTTATGTGTGCATGTATACATATGATTAAATGATCTGCTATTTATAAAACAGCACAGTATACACATATATAAACACATACATACATATAACCAATGAAAGACTGTGAAGACCAGGAGTATAAGTTGTCATCAAAGAATTAAATGATAGAAAGATGTTGTGACAAATATAGTTGATGACAAGTATACAGCTAGAGTGCTCCACTGTAATGCATGTGATGTGGAGAGAAAGCGTTTAAGTCCTCCACTCTGTTGGATGATCTCCTATAACAAACTTAAGGAAGGTATGGAGAAAGGCTGGGCAGGCATGGATTGGCTGTGATCTGCAACATTGGAAGGAACATCCAAATCAATGATATGGTGAATCTATCTGAATATTAGTGAGTACCAAATCTACAAATTAATTTAGGTGGTATACTTATTTTTCTTATATTGCCATGATTCAAACAGAAAATTTTCTGACTTTCATTCTAAGGAGTATTTGGTAGTTGTGTTCTTGCGTGTATCTTGGTGTCTTAGCTCCCTGACATTTTACACATTTTTGTAGTTATTTTTATTGTAATTTTAAAAAAATCCCCCTCCCCCTCGTATCTGTTAGTACTTCATAGAAATGCTGCTGATGAATGTTGTGGTATTTTGTTTCATTGCTGAAGCTATTATTAGTTTTCATTAGGTTTTTTCTTTTTGCTGATTCTCTATTTTCTAAATATAGCATCATGTCACTGGTAAATAAGACATCTTCACATCCTCTTTGCTGTTGTTACACATTCAACATATTTAGAACAATGTCACATAATAGTGGAGAGAAGATATACTTGCTTTATCCCTATTTAAACATAAATGAGTGTTTCATCTTGTCAAATGACTTTTCTGAATTTATTGAAATAATTTGGTTTTTATGTTATCTTTATTGTTCATATGATTATGTTAATTATTTTCCTAAAGTTGATCCATCCTTGCATTTCTGATGAGAAATCAACTTGGTCACAGTGAATTGCATATACATGGAGTATGTTGTGGGTATATATGTATGTACATACATACTATACTATATGTATACATTCTATATTGCTGTAGTTTCTTGTGATGATTTTATTGATAATTTTTGCAGTACTATTCATTCATGATACTGAAATATAGTTTCCTCCCCTTTGCTTTGTTCTATTTTGCGTATCAAGAACATTTTTCTTAAAAAAGTAGTTTCATGGAGTGTCTCCTGTCTTTATTCTTGATAATTTTTTTGTATCTTAGATATTATTTGATCTTTAAATGTTTGATAGAAATGACTTATAAATCCATTTGGCCCAGGTTATTTTTCCTTTGGTAATTCATGTATGGCTTGTTTGCATTCTTTTTCTTTTTTTTTCTTTTTTTCTCTTTCTTTTTTTCTTCCTTCCCCCCCTTTCCTCCCTCTCTCCCTCCCTCCTTTCCTTCCTTCCTTCCTTCCCTTCTCTCTTGAGATTTGGTATATATATGTGTGTGTATATATATATATATGTATGTATATATATATATATATAGTATGTATATATATATATACACACACATACATATGTGTGTGTGTCTATATTTCTTATTTCATTAGCTTGGTTATTTTACATTTTTGTACATACTCAAATTTCACTCGGAGTCTCAGTTCCCCGCCCCAGCACATAATTGTATATAGTAGCATCTGATAATTCTTTTTATTACCTCTTTGCTTATTTTGAATTCACCTTGTTCATTTTTATTTTGGTGATTTGATTTTCTCCCTTTTTAATTAGGTAGACTAATGTTTTATCACACTTTTTTCCTTTAAAATCAGTTTTTAGCTTTGTTTAAGACCTCTATACTCTTTCCATATTTGTTTTGTCTATTTCTCTAATTTTCGAGATTTCTCCTTTTATTCTTAATTCAATACTGCTGGGCCTCTCTATTTTCCATATTTTAAAAAATATATTTTCCTTTTATTGACACTTTCTAAGATCCCTTCTAGCTCTAAATCTATGATCCTATGATACTTTTTGTTTCATTGATATTAATTTTAAAAGCCCATTTCTAAGAAAAGTTATTTTCTTTATATCCCCTTTCTTACTCTTTGCCACTTCTAAGAATCTCTAAAATCTATTTCTAGGAATACAAATTCTTCACAGAAGCAGTAGGGCACAGTGGGAATCATTCCTGTGTGTTCTTGTCTTTTCCTTCATTGCTTATCTATTTAATGTCATGCCACTTTGCCTTTGAACGTAAGAACTATCCTCTCTCCAAGTAACTTTCTTCAGTCCCCAAGCTAGCCTTGCAAACCAGAGCTGAGAAAGGTTTCCACAGGACATACCTGAGAGGAGTCCTTCTAGAAGCCTTGACATTTTGTTCTCTTCTCTACCCCTGTCTGACTCCTACTGGCTTCCCTGTTTCCTCCTCTTCTGTGTTAATTTAAAGCAATGGTGCATTTCTTCCCTTGTCCACTTTCTTGTCCTCTAGACTAGATATTCTTCCCCAGTTATCCTCTTTCTTTTTTCTGTTCTCAAGGCTGGCTAATTTGTTTCATGGACCTTAATTTGCCCTGGCAAATGGGCTATCCACTGGGAAAATACAAAGGGGTTAAATGCAGAAGTCACTTACCTAAAAATTATCGTATCCATGAAGGTCAGGGGCTGTGCTTGGTTAACAAAAGCTGGGGGAATAAAGGTTGCTCTGTGACTAAGTTTCCACTCACACTAGGGGAAAAGACTCCTTCCTTCAAAATGTTATTGGGGTTAACTCCAAAATCGGGATGCCTAAATTACAACAGACACAGTAGCCCCAAGGGAGGACCTAGTGCCAGTGGTGTTTAACTCAAATAGAAATCGGGCCACTAAACACTACGTAAGGGTCTCTGCTGGCTACATATTGACCTAGAAAACCATATATTAACACTGCCTCTTGTTTCATTGTATTTTTATTTATTTTGTTAATTATTTCCCAATTACATTTTAATTTGGTTCTGGCCAAATTCAAGAGTGTTGCTAGCTCCCAACTGAAGCTTGCTGGTATTGTGTTTGACACCTCTGGTGTAAGATATGGGAATGGGGTGAGAGAGGGATTAGAGTTGTGGGAATGCCCAGGGGACTAGGCTGGTGATAATAACTAACATTTCTATGGTGCCTACTACGTGCTAGGCACTGATCTTTACAAATATCATCTCATTTGATCCTCACAACAATCCTAGGAGGTAGTTGCTATTCCTATCTCCATTTTACAAATTAGGAAACTGAGGTAAACAGAAGTTGAGTGATTTGCCCAGGCTCACAAAGCTAAGTATTTGAGGTCAGATTTGAATGCAGGTCTTTGTGACTTTGAGTCCATTGCTCCATACTCTGTCACCTAGCTGCTGATGATTTCGCCTTTAGTTATTTTACACTGGATGGTTAGCTAGGTGGTGTAGTGGGCAGAGCACTGGACCTAGAGAGTCAGGAAGACTCATCTTTCTGAGTTCAAATCTAGCCTCGGACACTTACTAGCTGTGTGACCCTGGACAAGTCACTTAACCCTGTTTGCTTCAGTTTCCTCGTCTGTAAAATGAGCTGGAGGAGGAAATGGCAACCACTCCAGTATCTTTGCCAAGTAAACCCCAAATGGGGTCATGAAGAGTTGGACACAGCTCAACAACACGTTTTACCCTATGATAATTACATTATGGAAATTTCTTTCATTTATATTCTAAGTGGCAAAGTGGGAAAATTGCTGGGTCTGGGGTAAGTAGGAAACCTGAGTCCAAATCATATCTCAGATACTTACTCACTGTGTGACTCTGACTAAGGCACTTGTCCTCTCTAAGTCTTAAGCTTCCTCATTATTCCTATTATTGGAGACAATAGTGGCATCTACGTTACAGGATGGTTTTATAAGGATCAAATGAAATTTTATATATATATATATATATATATATAAAATATATGTATATATATTATACATATATATGTATATATATTATATATACACATATATACATATCACTTTGCAAACCTTTAAATTTTATGTAAATTCTAGGACTATTATCAGAATTATTAATGAGTTTTCTAAATTTGAGAGCTTAGTTTTTATGAGTATTATTGTTGCTATGGGGGAGAGTGTCCCAGAGCACCTCTCACTCTGCCATTTTCCCAGAGATTTCTCTGTAATAAAAAGAGGTTTTAGGCACAAATCCCTCCCATAGATTTTTATTTTTCCAAATTCTATCATGCCAGAAAAAGAACCCTACACAAGGACCACCGTGAAGGAAATGTTTGCTGTTGAGTGGCAACCAGAAGGAGGTAAGCAATGGCAGCTCCAGAGACGATGTTAGGTGACATGATATTACCCAAAAGGCTTCTGGGAGTTTCTGAGAGAGATTGGTACCATGTGCTCTACAGCTGAAAAGAGCAAACATTTTTTCCTCTTTAATTATTGCGCTGGATCGTGAAATTAAACACAGCAGGTAGGAAGATCCTGCACAGATTTCTAAAGCTATCGCATGCTCTGGTTAATTGTGTCAGCCTGGAGAGGCCGATTAGCATAATTAATCTAACCCTGTGATTACCCTGAGGACAGAGATGTTCCTGGATGCACAGGTGGGATGTGGTGAATGAGTCCCTGAGTGGCAAATATGAATAGGAGAGTATGATAGAAGTAGTACTGGAGACTTTAGGGTGAGAGAGAGCAACAGAGATTCTGAAAGGGGAGGGATGTAGGAAAAAGCCTGGAAAATTTGCAACTATAATCTAACAAGGACAGGACAAACAATTTAGCACCCAATTATTTATGACCAATTTTGGCTCAATTTTGGACAAGCTCTAAGGGATCGGTTGGGAGAATTACTGGGCAGGCTCTTTTTTGGAACCAAAGAACTGAGTATATAGCTTATAAACCAACCAACAGTGAAGAGCTTGGTCTTTTCTATGAATTATCACCTCTAGATCAAAGAGTGATATGGTTATTTATAAATAATAAAATGTGTTGTTCAGTTTCCCTGTAGTTTGGAGGTGTGCAGTCCAGATACTTTGAAAAGGCACTTCCCAGTCTATCCCTGAGGAAAATGAGACAGGCCAGGGTGTAACATTGGTATACTCCTCCCTCTCACCCCCTCCCAGTTTGTGAATTTGTGAGTCATAGCTGTTATATCATATAATTTGTGAATCATAGCTGTTATATTATAAAATATAAAGTTCAGTTTCCACACAGATGAAGCCATAGGGCTCCTCCCACAGGGGACTTGACAATTAAAGGTTGCTGACATAGGGTGAAATAAGCTTCTGAACAGATGGAGCCATAGGGCCCCTCCAAACTTGTGACAGCTCAAGGGTTGCTGAGATAAGAAAAAGACCCTAAAAAAAGAACTTGACCCCTCAGAAATGCATGGAAAGTGGGGGGAGGGGAGCACTCAGAATCCATGGTCAGCAACAATTTAGCAACTGTTTAATAACTGAATGGGCATATAGGAAATGATCTAACTGGGGAGGATCAGGACTAATCCTGATCCAGAGGGGAGGGGTTACTACTAGCCTGATCTAGAAGGGAGGGGTGGCACTAATCCCACAAAAGTTCATTTCTGCTTTTGTACGGGCACACTTTTCCTTTCTGAGGACTTGTGCCCATTTCTCGAGAACCGAAAGGGGAAACCCTTCAACCTCCTGCATAAAACGCTTGAGACTCCAACTTCAGAATTGAGTCTGGGGTCTTCTTTATAACATAGCCTAGGGCCCAGAGGGGCCTTTTCTCATTCTCTCTTCTAAGTCTATCCTCAGGTTTATGTCTCATCCCCTAACTCTTGCCTTCATTGCCTGGTTGGAAATAGGCAACTTCAGTTAAAGAAATTGGGAATAACTATATTCAAGTTTCTCAAACTATAGTGTTCTGGAGCCAGCTTGAACTGGTTCTCTAGAATCAATTGGTAAAATGTTCCTTCTGAGCATTCACACCTTGGAAATCTGCAAATGCTACAAATCAGGGCTTGATTCATTATTTTGCTGATTGTCTAGATGGAAGAAAGTGATAGAGAATATGTTAACAATTCAAATTAAATTTAAAAGTGTGTCCCCTACATTTTTTTTAAAAGGAGAGCATGTTGTTAAACATTTAACCGTACGCCATGGTCCAATAGCCATTTTTCCCTCAAATATAAAATGAGGGGATTGAAATATCAGATGGTCTTGGAGGGTTCTTCCAGTTTTAAAACTCTTATGACCCCTAGGCACTATGCTAGATGTCAGGAATGCAAAGACAAAAAGAAACAATCCTTGCTCTCAAGGAACTTACATTCTAGGGAAAAGTACATTAGCAAATAAGTACAAAATATATACAGATAATGCAAAGCAATTTCAGGAAGGAAGAAGTGCTAATAACTGAGGGAATCAGGAAAAGTCTACTGGACTGACATCTGTGGAAGCATTTTGAAGCCAGCCTCTTGCTTCTTCTTTTAGAAAGACATACATACAAACATACATACATACAAATACATGTAAATATATGTATATGTACATATATACCCATAATATTCTAAAATTTTATATTAATAGAATAATAGGTTACATACATTATATATAATATATACTATAATGATACTGTAGTATTATAAGGCATTTGAAGTTACCTTAGTCTTTTAGGAATATGTGGAAAAGGTTAAAAATGAAAGTGAAGATGGGGGAAAATGAATTAATTTTGGTAAGTAAAATTTTCCAAATCTGTTAATCAGATTACCAATCTGTCCTGTTATAATTGCTTATCCTTATACCTGAAGAGAATGACTAAGAGAAAGAACAAGAATCCTGGATTGCTTCACTTAATGGAAATAACCCTTGAGTTCACTTTTTATCAGCTGAAAAACTTAACATGAGTGGTTAAAACAGGACTGAATGGTTTTAGGAAATTTTTTTTCCAAACGTGTGCCAAAAGTTAAGTGACTATTGCTCTGTTTGATGGAGTAGAATGTTAACTGAACTCTTATCTGGGAGGCATGATGAATGGAGCAGTGGACTTGGAGTTAGGGAGACCTGAGTCTGAACCCTGCCTCAGAAGTTTACTAGCTGTGTCATTCCGGGCAACTCACTTAATCTCTGTCTGCCTGAATTTACTCATCTGTAGAATGGGGATAATCATACCTGCCTCCTGGAGCCGTTGTGAGAATGAAATGAGGTAATACTAGTAAAAGTGTTTTTACAAACCTTAAAGTGCTATATAAATTCTATTATTATTGTCACTTAACTTTTGTCTAACTCAGTTCCCTTATATGTAAAATGGAGATAATTGCACCAAGTGCCAGGCTCGATGTGAATATCAAATTTTATAAATATATATATACATATTATATATGTATATACAATGTATGCATATATACACATGCATACATATATGTATATATACATACACATATAAACATGTATATATGTATCACTTTGCAAAACTTACAATGTTAGAAAATGCATGCGTTGTTACTGTTACAATTATCATTGCTCTGAGCTCCATAACTATCTTTTATCATGTTGTGAAATTTCCTTGCTCAGGAATACTATAAATTATAACCTCCTAAATGGCTTGTTGGAGTTTCAGAGTCATAGAGTAGTTCTTTCCATCTTGGGCTCTCTCTTTCTTTAAGCAGAAATGTTTAGATTGCAATAATCTGAATTGATAAAAATTATTTCTGGCACATTTGTGCCTAAAACACAGAATGTAGACATTTCTTCCACATGCGTGAGCTGTGCTTTCAAGACAGCTAGGAATTCTTTGAGGTAGAGGAAAAGAGGGAGTGCATTCCAGGCTTGGAGGGCAACACATTCAAAGACACAGAGGTAGGAGGTGGTATGTTGTATATGGGGAAACCTGTCCAGTTTATCTGGAATGGAGGGTATATGAAGAGAAGTAATCAATCATTAAGTTTTTATTAATTACATGCAATGTGCCAGACACAATGCTAGGCACTAGGGATATAAATACAAAAGTGAAATCTGCTCTCAAGGCTATTACTTTCTATTGAGTAAGACAACATCTAGATAGATGGGTATATACAAAGTACACACAAGGATACTGGTGCTGCTGGATGACTGATAAAAACTTCATGTAGAAAGAGGCATTTGAACTGAATCTTGAAGGAAGCTCAGGATTTTAAGGGGCAGAGGAGAGAAGGAAATGCCCTTCTTGACCAATGCAAAAGCATAGGGATAAGGAGTAGAGTATCATGTGTGAGGAACAATTCAATAAGCATTTATTAAACACCTACTGTGCTCCATACACTATCAGTTCCTGCTCTCCAGCACATATTCTAGTGAAAGAGGCAACATGCAAAGAACTGTGTACAAACAAGACTTACACAGGAAAGTTGGAGATAATCTCAGGGGAAAACCCTGGCATTAACAGGCACCAAGAGAGGCTTCACCCAGAAGGTGGGATTTTAGCTAAGACTTGAAAGGAAGTGAGGGAAGCCAGGAGGCAGAGATGAGGATGGCAAGAATTACAGGCATGAGAAAGACAGTGAAAATGAAAGGTTAGAGGAGGGGATATCTTGATCAAAGACTGACAAAGAGCCTTTGTTTTCTAATATTTTATTTTTTGAATTCCATGTAAAAACATTTTTTTCATTCATTTTTAAAAATTTTGAGCTCCAAATTCCCACCCACCTTGAGAAGGCAAGAAAACTGACATAGGTGATTCTCGTGCAGTCATGTAAAACATATTTCCATATTAGTCATTTTGTGAAAGAAAACATGGACCAAAAATAAAATAAAGTGAAAAAGTGTGCTTCAATCTGCATTCACGTTCCTTCAATTCTTTCTCTGGAAGAATATAGCATTTTTCTTCATAAATCCTTTGGAATTGTCTTAGATCATTGTGTTTCTAAGAAAAGCTAAGTCATTCACAGTTTATCATCGTACAATATTGCTGTTAGTTTACAATGTTCTCCAGGTTCTACTTACTTCACCTTGTATCAGTTTATGCAAATTTCTTCCAGTTTTTCTGAAATCCTCCTCCTCATCCTTTCCTATAACACAATAGTATTCCATATACCACAGCTTGTTCAGTCATTATCCAATTGATGGACATCCCCTCACTTTCCAATTCTTTGCCACTACAAGAAGAGCCACTATAAAATGTTTTGTTGTACATATAGGTCCTTTTTCGTTTTTCAAAAAAAACTCTTTGGGATACAGAGCTAGTAGCAATATTGCTGGGTCAAAGGGTATATGGACAATTTTATAGCCCTTTGGGGCTGATTGGATCTATTACTAACTCCACTAACAATGCATTAGTATTCCAATTTTCTCAAATCCTCTCCAACATCTGTCATTGTTCTTTTCTGTCATAATTAGACAACCTGATAGGTGTGAGATGATACCTCAGAATTGTTTTAATTTGCATTTATCTAATCAATAGCTTATTTAAAGCATTTTTCATATAACTATTAGAAAACTTTGATTGCTTTACCTGAAAACTGCCTGTTCATGAGCTTTGACCATATATCATTTGTGTGATGACTTATATTCTTAAAATTTTGACTCAGTTCTCTACATATTTGAGAAATAAGGCTTTTATCAGAGAAACTTGTGTAAATTCCTCCCCTCTCCCCTCCTTTTTAAAAAAAAACATTGCTTCATTGGTTTTGTTTGTATAAAACCCTTTAAATTTATTGTAATTGAAATTATCCATTTTGTATCCTGTAATTCTCTCTCTCTCTCTCTCTCTCTCTCTCTCTCTCTCTCTCTCTCTCTCGTTTGTTCATAAATTCTTCCTTTATCCATAGATCCGACAGGTAAATTATTCCATGTTCTAATTGCTTGTGGTATCACCCTTTATGTCTAAATCATGCAATCCATTCTGCTGTTTCTGTTTTGGGGTGAGGTAATTCCATTTATATTCACAATTGTGATTACTAACTGTGTATTTCCCCCCACCAAATCCCCCCATTTATCCTACTCTCTCTCCTTTTACCCTGTTCATCCTCAAAAATGTTTTGCTTCTGACTACTACTTTCCCCAATCCTCCCTACCTTTTATCAGCCCTCTCCTTCTTTAATCTATTTTCCTTCCTTTACTATAGGGTAAGATCAATTTCTATACCCAAATGAGTGTGTATGTTATTCCCTCTTTGATCTAATTCCAATGAGAATAAAGTTCAAGTGTTCCCCCACCTACACTATCTTCCTCTTCACAATGAGAGCTCTTTCATACCTCTTTTATGTGAGATAATTTACCCCATTCTACTTCTTCCTTTGTTCTCCCAGTGCTTTCCTCTTTCTCACCCTTTAGTTCTATTTTTTAGATCTCATCCCACAATATTCAACTCATACCTATGCCTTCTGTCTATGTACCATCCTAATGGGCCTAATAATAAAGTTCTTAGAAGTTAGGAGTATCATCTTCCCATATAGGAATGTCAACAGTTTAACCTTATTAAATCCCCTATGGTTTCTCTTTCCTGTTTACCTTTTTATGCTTCTCTTGAGTCATATTTGAAAGTCAAATTTTCTCCTCAGCTCTGGCCTTTTCATCAGGAATGCTTGAAAGTCCTCTATTTCTTCAGGCATTTCTGATGTTAAAACCAGAGTGGGATGGAAAATCTGACTTTCAAGTACAAGACTCAAGAGAAGCATAAAAATGTAAACATAAAAGAGAAATTGTAAGGGATTCAATAAGGTGAAACTGTTTACATCCCTACCTGGGAGGATGATACTTGTAAGGCCTAAGAACTGCATCATTATTGGTGCAGCTAGAAAAAGTGTAGATATAGATATGGACAGAGGACATGGATATGGATAAGTGTTGATTATAATAGGATAATAGCTAAAAAAAATTAAGGGTTAAGAAAGAAGAATGCACTAGGAGAAGGGTAAAGAGAAAAGTAGAATGGGGTAAATTATCTCACATAAAAGAGGCCTGAAAGAGCTTTTTACAGTGGAGGAGAAGATGAGGAAAGTGGGGGTTTGTGCTTGAACCTTACTCTCATCAAAATTGACTCAAAGAGAGAATAACATACACACTCAATTGGATATAGAAATCTGTCTTACTCTATAGGAAAGCAGGAGGATAAAATAATCAAAGCTATCTATAGTCATGTGAAAAAATCCTCTAAACCACTATTGATTAGAGAAATGTACATTAAAAGCAACTCAGAGGTACCACCCCACACCTATAAGATTAGCTAAAATGATTGATATTGAAGGACAGATGGGCGAATTGAGACACTGATGTACTATTTGGTGGAACTGCAAACTGATTCAACCATTCTTGAGAGTAATTTGAAATTATGCCTAACTCTTTGACCTAGCAATACCACTACTAGGTCTGCATCCCAAAGAGATAAAAAAGGGAAGAGGACTTATATATGTGAAAATATTTATAGCACCTCTTTTCGTGGTGGCAAAGAATTGAAAATTGAGGAGATGCCCATCAATTTGGGAACTGCTGAACAAGTTGCCTTTTATGATTGTGATAGAATACTATTGTACCATAAAATATGACAAGCGCGATGCTCTCAGAAAAACCTGGAAAGATTTACATGAACTGATACAAAGTGAAGTGAGCAGAACCAGAAAAAGATACACAGTAAAAGTGTACAATACACTGACCAACTATGAAGCTATTCCAAGAAACACAAAGGTTCAAGACAATTCTGAAGGACTTATGATGAAAAATGCTATCCATCTGCAAAGAAAGAACTGATGGAATATGAACGCAGATTGAAACATACTTTTTCACTTTATTTTCCTTGATTTTTTGTCTGTTTCCTTTCTTTTGCATGACATGGAAAGATGTTTTGCATGACAGCACCTGTATGACATCAAATTGCTTGTCTTTTCAATGAAGAAGGAAGGGAAGGAGGGATTGAGAAAATTTGGAACTCAGAATTTTGGAAAACAAATGTTAAAGATTGTTTTTTTATGTGTAATTAGGAAAAATAAAAGAAAAAGAAAAAACCTCCTCTATTTCATTGAATATCCACTTTTTTCCCCTGAAGGATTATACTCACTTTTGATGTATTTGCCTTCCAGAATATTACATTCTAAGGCTTCTGATCCTTTAAGGCAGAAGCTACTAATTCTTTTCTTATCCTGACTATGACTCCACAGTATTTGAATTGTTTCTTTCTGGCTGCTTGCAATATTTACTTCTTGACCTGGGAACTTTGGAATTTTGCTATAATATTCCTTGGAGTTTTCATTTTGGAATCTCTTTGAGGAGATGATGTTGATTCTTTCACATTTTATTTTACCCTCTGTTTCTAGAACATCAGGACAACTTTCCTTGATAATTTCTTGAAATCTTGCGCTAGGCTTTTTTTTATCATGGCTTTCAGGTAGTCCAACACTACTTAAATTATCTCTCCTTGATCTATTTTCCTGGTCAGTTATTTTTCCAGTGAGATATTTAACATTTTACTATTTTCTCATTTTTTAAAATTTTGATTGTTTGTTGATATCTCATGGAGTCATTAGCTTCTACTTGCCCAATTCTACTTTTTAAGGAGGTCTTCTCTTCATTGGATTTTTGTGCCTCTTTTATGCTTTTGGCCTATTTTGTTTTTAAAGGTGTTATTTTGTTTAGTGTTTTTGTACCTTTTTTACCAATCTGTTGACTTTTTTCATGATTTTCTTGCCTTATTTTCATTTCTTTCCCCAATTTTTCCTCTACCTTTCTGATTTGATTTTTAAAATCCTCTTTGAGCTCTTCCAGGAATTTTTTTGGGGGAGGGGGCCTGAGATCAATTCACAGTTTTCTTTTTGGCTTTGCATGTAGCTGTTTTGATATTGTTGTCTACTTCTGAGTTTGTTTTGCTCAATCTTCCATAGTAATTTTCTATGGTTAGGTTCTTTTTATTGTTGTTGTTTGCTAATTTTTACAAGCTATTTCTTGACTTTTAACTTCATGTTAAATTTGGGTTCTGCTCCCAGGGTGGAGGGGACGCTGTCCCAAGATACAAGTTTTTCATGCTGCTGTTTCCAGAGCTAGTTTGGGGTGGGGGTGGGGGAGTCTGTAAGTTTTTAGTTTTGCCATTATGGTGTGATCTAAGGAGAAGTGTGGTAATTTCTTTCTTGGCCTATACTCTGGCCTGTGAGTGACTAAAAACACTCTTTTCCACCCTAGAAATGTGACCAGAATTCCTGCTTCTGCTAGTGCTCTTCCTCACTCTGGAACTGCGACCCAGAACCACAATGTGACAGAGTCCCATTCCCAATGCCAGAAAAGGGTCCCCTGTAATCTCCTTTTAACCAGTTATCTGACCCCCTTACCTTCTGTAGGCTGAGAGCTCCAGAAGTTGCTGCTGCTGATTTAGTCACCCACAAGGCCTGCTGCTGGCTTGCTGGGGGTGCGGCCTGCATGGCACTTCACTCTATTCTCACCTCAGTGAAATGGATTTTTTCTGCCAAATTTCTAAGTTGTCTTACCTGGAAAAGAGTTTCAACCCGTCCTTTTGTTGATTCCACACTCCAGAATTCATTTTGACACATTATTTTAATGTTGTTTGGAGGAGAATTTGGTAGAACTCAATCAAGTACCTGCTTTAACTCTTCCATTTTGGCTCTGCCCTCTTCTGATCGAGGAATCTTATGTCACTAGACCATAGTGGAAAGGTTAATGGAGAGGCAAGTTATGAAGGGCTTTAAAAGCCAAAGCAGAGGATATTATATTTGATCTTAGAGGTGACAGGGAGCCCCTGGAATTTAATTAATAGGAGGATGAAAACTCTGAAAACAATGCTCTGAAAACAGTAGCATGAAAAACCTGGATCTTGGGACAGTGGCCCTCTACCCTGGGAGCAGAACCCAACTTTAACATAAAGTTAAAAGTCAAGAAAGAACCTGTAAAAATTAGCAAACAACAACAATAAAAAAGAACCTAACCATAGAAAATTACTATGGTGGCAGAGGAGATCAAAACAAACTCAGAAGAAGACAACAATATCAAAAAAAGCTACATGCAAAGCCAAAAGAAAATTGTGAATGGGTTTCAGCCCCCCCCCCCAAATTCCCTGAAGAGCTCAAATATGCTTTTAGAAGATTACTTTGACAGCTGAATGGAAGATGCACCACAATGTGAAGAGACTTGAAGCATGGAGGTCAACCAGAAGGCTATTGCAATAGTCCACATTTGAGATGACAAGACCTGCATCAGTTTCGGCAACGTCAGAGGAGAAAAGGTGGTGTATACAAAAGATGTCATGAAGATAGAATTAGCAAGACTTATCAGTTGATTGTATAAGGGAGGTAATAGTGAGGAGTTAAAGATGACGCCTAGGATGGGAGCCTGGGTCATAGCAGAATGGTAGTAGGGAAATAAGAAAAGGGAGGGTTTGGGGGAAAAGATATTAAGTTCGGTTTTAGACATGTTGATTTGAGGTATCTACAGAAAATCTGATTTTAGATGTCTAATAGGCAGTTGGAGATACACAACTGGAGGTCAGGAAAGAGGTTATAAGAGTCATCTGCATAGAGATAGTAATTTAATCCATGGGAGCTAATGAGATCACCAAGTGAAACAGTATAAAAGGCAGAAAAGAAAAAAGTCCAGGATAGAGACTTGGAGGAGACTCATAGTTAGTGGATACAACCTGAATGAAATCCAAGAAAGAAGATAGAGGAGTGGTTGGATAGGTCAAAAGAGAACTAGAAGAGAACAGAGTCATGAAAATCTAGTGAGAAAGTATCATGGAGAAGACAATGATCAACAGTGTCAGCTAACTTTTCACCATTCAAGATGATGGGGCCTCCTCACCTTGGAAGTTTACTTCACCTCTGGATTTCTCACCGTCAAGGTATATTCTGCCCCTGTGGCCCCTTCATCTGATTGATTGGTTCCTCTAAAATCTTCCATTTTAAAGAAAGTACCCAGATTACATGTCTTCATTCATCTCAGGTTCCACTCCTGACTCTGTATTTTGTCTTTGCCCCACCTGGACATCCTTCTCCCATGCTTTTCAGCTTCCTTTTAATATATTGTTTCCCCTTCCCCCTCTCCCTTTAGAATGCAAACTCCTTGAGACCAGGAACATTCTGTATGTATTTGTATTCCCAGCTCAGAGTGCCTACCACATAATAAGCACTTAATAAATGCTTAGTGACTTGTCTTATTGACTTATCTATCAATCAGTTAATGAACATTTATTAATCACTTACTGTATTCTAGTCAATTTGCCTTCCATTGGCAGAGTCCTGTATTAGGCACTAAGCAATATACAAAGTTTAAAGGACATGCCTTCATGGGACTTAACATCTAGTAGTAATGTTAAGACCAAAATACATAAGTATAATGCAAACATTATATGTTAAGTATTTTAGAAAGCTGTAAGACAAAATACTATGTGAGGTTCTAGGCAGCTAATCATTACTGATAGGAAGAATGCAGGAAGGCTTCATGGAGATGACATTTAAGATGAGCCTTCTTGAAGGAAGAGTGGGATTTCCAATGATAGATGTGCTGAGAGATGGCATTCCAGGTAGAGGGATGAGCAAAACCATAGAGGTAGGAAAGTTTAGGTTTTTTTAGGGAATAGTGAGTAATGTATTTGGTTTGAGCATGGGGAGGACTTGGAACCAGAGCATGGAGGGTCATAAATGCTAAGTAATGACTTAATGGGAGTATTTATCCATTTGCGAACTAACTATGGTTGGCATCCTAATGATTTGATGTTCAGTCTCCACTCACTGAATTTTATAATGGTCTGTGGGACTGTGGCTCAGCAGCTTTTCCTTGAATTTTGACTTCTTCAGAGAGGTGGCTGGAGATGGATTGATTTGGTCTCCAGCTTTCAACTTTACAGTAATGGTACTACGTTTTTCCCTCAATTTTAAAAATCCTCTTGGAATACAAGAACATCTTTTACAAATGAGATCTCATTGCAAGATTGATATGTTGCAGTATTAGATGAGAAGGGGAATAAAACCTCATCCATTTAAAATCTCATGTGGGTCTGGGGAGAATAAAACTCCCACTGGCTAACAGAGGATGTAATACTGATTTTGCTGTGATATTAGATGCTGTTAAGATTTCCCAGTCTTTGGAAAGAAGATGAAACGCTTTTATCTCAAGAACAGCATAGAGTGAAATGGGTGAATTTCAAAAACATTTACATATGTCATTTATGGGCCACTCTCCCTGACTTATTTTTATTATTTATTTGGTGAATTCTCTTGGTGAAGCCAACAGCAACATGCTATTAGGATGCAGATTAGATAGAAAGCATGAGTGTGGGGAGGAAATAGAGGATACTGGGAGATTCTAGTTAGAAGTGAAAGAAATGAACCTAAATCTCTGTATCTCTTTCCCATTTAAGGTTAATGGGGGCTCAGTTCTCTTATAATTAGAATTATGGATTTTAGAGTTGGAAAAGACCCAAGAGGCCATTGAGTCTGCCCCCTTCATTTTACAGATGTGAAAACTGAGGCACAGATTAAGTGACAAAGAAATACATAGCTAATGAGTTTCTTAAGCAAGATTTGAACTCAGGTCTTCCTGACTTTAAGCCTTGCCCTCTATACACTGTGCCACCTCAATCGAATTGTTCTTCTTCTAGTTCAATTCAATTCAATTTATCATGCATTAAATATCAACTATGTACAAGACAATGTGCTAGGTTTTAGGGTACATAAAAAGACAATAAATTATGGAGTTTCTGCCCTGAAGAAACTTAAAATCCTTCATTACACACATGTAACAACAATTCTACTTGCCACTACTGTGGCTGTGCAAGACCAACAGCACCAGCACACAGGAGGGCTGTTAGCACAGGTTCTTTGATCTGCTTTTCTACAGAAAGCAACTTTAAGGGGTTAACAATCTTACTTTAATTAAACATACATATATCATTCACTTAGTTCAGGGGGGAAAGTCAGCACCCTGAAATTCAGAGAAAATACCAACAGAAATTACAAGCAGAAATTATATAAACAGATCCAAATAACACAAATCAGCATACAGGTTTCTAGCTGTCTGTCCAAGACATTACATTTATAGTTACCAGGGAGAGAAACACCAGCATCTGGGTTTTTCAAAGCCAGTGGCTTCCCAGGACTACCCAGAGACTTGTCTGATCAAATCGTACAACACTCTTCCAGTGAGTGAGCCCCAAGCAAAATGCTAACCTCAGAGTACATATATACTTCTTCAGTGTCAGAGGGCATCACAACCATGTGACTCAAACCCATGTGACCTAGGCCTTCTTGTGACTTAAGCAGGTCATCAAAGACTCCTGATTCTATCAAAAACCCTTGATTCAAACAAAGGCAAGACTCAAAGGCACTTGATTGCCTTAGTGCTGAGAAGCACTTCAAAAAAAAGACAACAAAAAGTTCCACTTTACTTGCCATTATAACACAACAGGTCAAAACTATGAGAAAAGTTCTTTTACTTGTATCTTTCCATACTTTCTTCCACAAAGACTCCTTTTGTAGCATCCATGTATCCATTGAAGCTATAACGTCAAAGAAAGAAGAGATGTCAGAGGCCATCTTGTCTAGCTTTTTCATTTTGGAAATGAGGAAACTGAAACCCAGAAAAGTATAGTGAGTCATCCAATATCATGATGATAGCTAGTGGTAGAGCTGGGATTAAAACTCAGGTCCTCCGACTTCAAATCTGGTTGGCCATGCTGTGTGTGAGTGTGTGTGCATGTGTGTGTCTTAAACGATCCTTTCTACACCATCGAAACTTATCTATGCCTGACTTATTATTTTATAATTTATTTTCATTAATTAATCCGATATTTATATAGACCTTTATGGGAGAGAGCACAGTGAATAGAAAGCTAGCCTTGGACTCTTGGTTAAGAGGACCTTGGTTAAAATCTTACTTCTGACACGTACTAGCTATATGGCTCCATACAAACCACTTAACCTTTCATTGCCATAGGGAACTTTCTAAATATGGAGCAAGAGTCCCTGTGAGGATCAGGCCATTTCCAGACAATTCCATTCAACCCCTGGAACCACTAGAGTAAGCCCATGGGATCTCTTCCTGCCTTTCTCATTCCCCTTCATATGTTGTCATCACCAATTACGTTGTAAGCTTCTTGAGGGCAAGAACTGTTCTGCTTCATCGTATTTGTATCCTCAGTATTTAGCACAATGCATATCACGTATTAAGGACTAAATAAATACTTTTTTCGTCCATTCATTTGTGGAGGATATGTCTTCATGGAGAGTTCCCTACAAAATGGTATGACAGATCTCCAATATATAGATTAGCTGAATTACCTTGGGAAAGTCCCTTAACCTCTCTGAGGCTCAAATTCTCATTTTAAAAATAAGTATAATCGAAAAGTATAATATTTACTTCATAGGCTTGTCATATGGATTAAATAAGATTAATGTATGGACAGCGCTTATATACATATACATATATACATATATATATATATAGATGTAATAATAAAAACACCTAGCTTTTAAATAGTATTCTAAGGTTTACAAAGTACTTTATAAAGATTTCATCTGACCCCCACAACAACCCTGGGAGGTAAATGCTATTATTAGGAAACTGAGGCAAATAGAGTTTGAATGACTTTATCAGGATCAAGTACATAGTAAGTACCTGAGAGCAGATTTGTACTCAAGTCTTTTTAACCCCAGGTCCAGCACTACATCCATTGTGCCTAGTTGTTTGTATACACACACATACACACACATATAA
Source organism: Trichosurus vulpecula (assembly GCF_011100635.1). Lineage (NCBI taxonomy): Eukaryota > Metazoa > Chordata > Mammalia > Diprotodontia > Phalangeridae > Trichosurus > Trichosurus vulpecula. The sequence goes on along the minus strand of NC_050581.1, from coordinate 45,563,442 downwards.
AATGTATACATATATTATATGTATATCTAGTTGTATATATGACTAAATAGACTTTCTCTCTCTCTCTCAACACACACACACACACACCTCAGAGATATTGTGGGTTTGGTTACGGACCACCTCAGTAAAGTGAATATCACAATGAAGCTGGTCACGTGGATTTTTTGGTTTGCTAATATATACAAAAGTTATGTTTATGTTATACTATAGATTGTAAGCTGTGCAACAGTATTACGTCTAAAAATGTACATACTTTAATTAAAAATACTTAATTGCTACAAAACGCTAACCATCATCTGAGCTTTCAATGAGTCATACATAACCTTTTTACCAGTGGAGGGTCTTGCCTTGATATTGATGGCTGCTAACTGATCAGGGTGGTGGTTGCTGAAGGTTGAGTTAACTGTGGCATTTTAAAAAAAATAAGTAACAATGACGTTTGCTACATCCATTGACTCTTCCTTACACTTGAACACTTAGAGACCATTGTGGGGTTGTTAATTGGCCTAATTTTAATATTCAGGGACAGCTAAGTGGCATAGTAGACAAAGCATTGGGTCCAGAATAAGGAAGACCTGAGTTCAAATGTGACCTCAGACAGTTACTAGCTGTGTTACTAGCTGGGAGGGCAAATCACTTAACCTTGTTTGCTTCAGTTTCTTCATCTGTAACATGAGCTGGAGGAGGAAATGGCAGACCACTCCAGTATCTTTGCCAAGAAAACCCCAAATGGGGTCATGAAGAGTCAGACGTAACTGAATGAACTGAACAACAATTTCAGTTTGTCTTCAGGGAATAGGGAGGTCTAAGGAGAAGGAGAGAGATGGGAGAACGCCTAGTCTTTGGAGCAGTCAGAGCACGTACAACATTTATCGATTAAGTTTGTAGCTTTAAATGGGCACAGTTTTTGGAGCCCCTAAATAATTACTATCCTAATATTAAAGATCACTGATTAGAGATCACCATAATAGATATAATAATAATAATGAAAAAGTTTGAAATATTGCAAAGATTATCAAAATGTGACACAGAGATACAATGTGGACACTGATAGACTTATTCGAAACGAGGTTGCCGTAGACCTTCAATTTGTAAAAAATGCAATACCTGTAAAACACAATAAAGTGGAGTGCAATCAAATGAGGTATACCTCTCTCTCTCTCTCTCTCTCTCTCTCTTTATCTATCTATCGTTCTGTCTCTATCCGTCTATATATACACACATGTATACATACATACAGATAGATAGATGGATAGAGATAGATATATAGATATATAGATAGATAGACAGACAGACAGACAGATAGATAGATCAAGTTTGATATCCTTTCTGCAGGAAACTTCTCATGAAGATATTTCCTCTGTCAGTGCATGAATGATAAAACATTTATTTAATTGTTTATTATGTAATAGGCACTGTGGTAAGTACTAGGGTTACAACACTAATATATATATGTATGTATATATATATATATACATACATACATACACACACACACACACACATATATATATATACATACACATACGTTCATGCACATTTACAGGTATATAATATATAATACACACACATATATGCTTGCAGAGAGAGATTTAAAGTTTGAAGACTATGCTATATACCATATCATGTATGTCTCACAGCTTTATGAAGTAGATATAATACGTATTATTATTACTGCCCTTTTGTAGGTGAGGAGGCTAAGTGACTTGACCATGGTCACACAAGGAATAAATGTCCTAATAAAAACTATTAGTGTTTCAGGTATAGGTGGCTGTCCAGTGGGAGAAATATTGCCTTCTAAGACCACACACTCTGCCTATAAGTAAGGCCAGCCCTACTGAAGACAATGCATCCTTCAACAAGTTATCCCTTATGGCTCATAGAGGGGCAAGGGAGAGAAACCTACCATGAAACAGTGGAGTAATTAGATCAAAGTCCATATTAACAAGATCCAGTAATCCCTGGGAATCCAGGGCACAGATTCAGGAGCGTTTTTAACTTAACAGCTTTGTCGAGTCTCATCTTGGGGACGTGACAGGCCAATCGATTTTTACCAGTTGATTAGTCACTGCCCATTTCCTTACCTATCAACAGCCCTGTCCACGAGAGTGTGGAAAAAAAATTCACCCAGCTGGGAAGTTCCTTGAAGAATGCATTTCTTCCAGGGCTGGTGACAAACCAATGAATGACCCCTTTATTGACTTGCTAAAAGTAGATTTTGTTTAAAAATTCTTTGCAGGGAAAAGGTGGTTGGACCACACTCAGGGTTTCCACTTTAACTTTGGCTGATGAATTGATTCTCCTGTTTTTCCAACACACTGGCTGAAATCATTGCTTCTGAATGCAAACATGGTCTCAAAGACAGAAAACATACCCTCCAGAAAAGGAAATTGATAGTGCCTGTAGGCAATTTATTAAACCTAGTAAATAATAATTATTGATATATCATACCTTAATGATTTTAAAATGCTTTCCATATGAAGGATCATAGACATTAGGGTTCACTGAGTCCAACCCACTCATTTTACAAATGAGGAAACTGAGGCACAAAGAAGTTAAATAGTCCAAGGTAATACAGATTAACCAATGGCAGAGAAAGGATAAGAACCCAGATCTTCCAACAACAAATTCAGCACTCTTTCCATCGCACCACACTATTTCTCTGCAATTTATCATTTGACTCACACCACAGCCTTATGCTGTAGGTCATACAGATATTATTGGGAGTTCGCAGATGAGGAAGCTGTGGCTCAGAGAGGTTAATGATCTGTCTGTAGCCAAACAGCTAATAAGTGTCACAGATGGTATTTGTAACTAGACTCTACTGACCTCTAAAACCTACACCCCATCCTCAACATCCTCCCTCCCATAAATTCTGATATGAATTGACCAAGCTCAGCAGATGTCAGAAAGACTGAGAATAATCTACTTATTGTCTGAAAAGATTGGAAATGGAAAATCATTCTGAAAAAATAGAATTTGGAACCTGGAAAATGCAGGCCTCACCACTGATAAGTAACATGATTATTAAAGCATCCTTACTCACAAGGTAACTTTTACTCACAAAGTGTCTTAAAACAGAAATTCAAACCTGTACTGGTTTTTGTGTATTCTATTGGATGAATGGCAGGTTGGAAAATAGACAATGGCATAGATACTTCTTTTTCTTGTAGTTTTGTTTATTTATTTAATATTTTTAGTTTTCAGCATTGATTTCCACAAGAGATTGAATTACAAATTTTCTCCCCATTTCTACCCTCCCCCCACTCCAAGATGGCATATATTCTGGTTGCCCCATTCCACAGTCAGCCCTCCCTTCTGTCACTCCACTCCCCCCCATCCCCTTTTCCCTTACTTTCTTGTAGGGCAAGATAGATTTCTATGCCCCATTGCCTGTATATCTTATTTCCTAGTTGCATGCAAAAACTTTTTTTTAACATCTGCTTTTAAAATTTGAGTTCCAAATACTCTCTCCTCTTCCCTCCCCACACTCCCTAAGAAGGCAAGCAATTCAACATAGGCCACATGTGTGTCATTATGTAAAACCCTTCCACAATACTCATGTTGTGAAAGACTAACTATATTTCACTCCTTCCTATCCTATCCCCCTTTATGCAATTTTCTCCCTTGACCCTGTCCCTTTTTGAAAGTGTTTGCTTTTGATTACCTCCTCCCCCACCTGCCCTTCCTTCTATCATCCCCCCTTTTTTATCTCCTTCCTCCTTCTTTCTTGTGGGGTAAGATACCCAATTGAGTGTGTATGTTATTCTCTCCTCAGGTCAAATCTGATGAGAGCAATATTCCCTCATGCCCCCTCTTCCCTTTCTACAGAACTGCTTTTTCTTGACACTTTTAAGTGAGATAATTTACCCCATTCTATCTCTCTCTTTCTCCCTCTGTCAATATATTTCTCTCTCTTCCCTTAATTTGATTTTAGTAAACAAAACAGTTCAACTTTAGTAAGTCCCTTATGATTGCTCTTTCTTGATTACCTTTTCATGCTTCTCTTGATTCTTGTGTTTGAAAGTCAAATTTTCTGTTCATCTCTGGCATTTTCACTGAGAAAGCTTGAAAGTCCTCTATTTTATTGAAAATCTATATTTTGCCTTGGATACTCAGTTTTCCTGGGTAAGTGATTCTTGGTTTTAATCCTAGCTCCACTGAACTCCGCAATATCATATTCCCAGCCCTTAGATCCCTTAATGTAGAAGCTGCTTGATCTTGTATTATCCTGATTGTGTTTCCACAATACTCAAATTGTTTCTTTCTGGCTGCTTGCAATGTTTTCTCCTTGATCTGGGAGCTCTCGAATTTGGCAACAATATTCCTAGGAGTTTTCTTTTTGGGATCTTTTTGAGGAGGCCATCGGTAGATTCGTTCAATTTCTATTTTACCCTCTGGTTCTAGAATATCAGGGAAGTTCTCCTTGATAATTTCTTGAAAGATGATATCTAGGCTCTTTTTTTGATCGTGGCTTTCAGGTAGTCTAATCATTTTTAAATTTTCTGTCCTGGATCTATTTTCTAGGTCAGTGGTTTTTCTGATGCAATAGTTCACATTGTCTTCCATTATTTTTTTCATTCCTTTGGTTCTGTTATATAATATCTTGATTTCTCATCAAGTCACTAGCTTCCACTTGCTCCAATCTAATTTTTAAGGTAGTATTTTCTTCAGTGGTCTTTTGAACCTCCTTTTCCATTTGGCTAATTCTGCCTTTCAAAGCATTCTTCTCCTCATTGGCTTTTTGGAACTCTTTTGCCATTTGAGTTAGTCTATTTCTAGAGGTGTTATTTTCTTCAGTATTTTTTTGGTCTCCTTTAGCAAATCATTGACTTGTTTTTCATGGTTTTCTCACATCACTCTCATTTCTGTTCCCATTTTTCCTCTACTTCTCTAACTTGTTTTTCCAAATCCATTTTGAGCTCTTCCATGGCCTGAGACCAGTTCATGTTTTTCTTGGAGGCTTTTGATGTAGGCTCTTTGACTTTGTTGACTCCTTCTGACTGTATGCTTTGGTCTTCTTTGTCACCAAAGAACGATTCCAAAGTCTGAGTCTGAATCTCAGTCCATTTTCACTGCCTGTTAATGTTCCCAGCGAACTACTTGACCCTTGAGCTTTTTGTCTGGATATGACTGCTTGTAGAGTAGAGAGTACTTTGCCCCAAGCTTGAGGGGCTATGTTGTTGTTTTCAGAGGTACACAGCAAGCTCTGCCACACCAGTGCTACTCCTCCCCCAAGAACCGCCAACCCGGACCGTAACTCAGATCTAAGCTGGCTCTGCACTCCTTTTCTGATCCGCCACTTAATTCCTCCCACCAGGTGGGCCTGTGACTGGAAGCAACTGCAGCCGTAGCTGTGTAAGCAGCCTCAGAACTGCACCACTTCCACCACCCCTGGGGCAGTGGCCTACCGCAAACTCCTTTCTCTCTGTCTCTGCAGTTTTTCCCACTAACCTTCTCTGTTGCCTTTGGTGTTTGTGGGTTGAGAGGTCTGGTAACTGCAATAGCTCACTGATTCAGGGAGCTAGGGCCTGTTCTGCCCAGCTCCCAGGTCTGGTTGGTCCAGGCACAGCCCACACTGGGCTCTGCTTAGCTCTGCTCCCAGCTCTGTGGGATAGACCTTACCCAGTGACCATCCAGGCTGTCCTGGGCTAGAGCCCTGCTTCCCTCTGCTATTTTATGGGTTCTGCAGTTCTGGAATTTTTATAGGTGTTTGGAGGGTCCTGGGGGAGAGCTTTAGGAAAGTCCCTGCTTTCCAGCTGCCATCTTGGCTCTACCCCTCTTCGGCACTGATACTTCTATAAGAAGCAGAAGCATAGAGAGTAATTTGAACAAGAGCAGTAGTAATAATTAATAACAATACTATAAAGATGTATTTACAAATGACATGCTGGTCTAGATATAGACATGACAGTCCTCCAGTTGTTCCCACTGGATAGACACCCTTGCTTTTAAACAAACTCTAATTCACTTATACCTTAGCATAATCTTTTATTTTTATGTTAAGCTCTACATTGGTGCCCTGTCTTGTAGGAGCTGTTTACAGCAACACAAAACGAGATTTCTCTATCCATAGCTTTGGTTCTCTGAGGGAGTGGGGCCAAGAGAAACTATAAGATCTTTTAAACTGTTTCCCTGATTGGCCCTGCCCCATTCTAAATACTCTTGCATCTTCTTCCGTCAGCACTTAAGGGAGTCACAAGAGGTGGAAGGGAGAGCCAACTCTCTGGCTCTGTCTCAAAGGTGGCAGAAGGCAAGGAAGCAAGCTTATCCTCCAGCTGGCTCCATAGTACCTGGCTTTTCCCACACCACTGGATAGAAAGGGCAAGGCCTTATGATGGAACTCTGAAGCCTGAGCATTCTAATTTATCTTTCACCCTCTGCTGCGTTGTGGCTAGAAAACTCCCCACCTATCACTCTGTCTTTCCTTGTGCTTTGTAATTGAGGGATACCTCAGAGGAAATGGTGTCTAACTTCTGCATCCAATTCTCTCATCTTCATCCTCTTCAACTCTTCTTCCATGTTGCACTCTAACTCTTCCCACCCCACCACTGTGCCCTTAGAAAATTTCTATTCCACAATGTTTAAATTTCCAATTGCACAACAAATACATTTCCCTTCATTCTGGACCTCTTCCTTTCACCTTTCTTCCATCTTTGCACTCACAGAAACTTAGCAGTTGATACTGTATCCCTAGTCATCCTGTTCAATATTGACTGTACTTTCTCCCATTTACCTGATCACAATGGTGCTGGAGGGGGAGTTGGAATATCTCTTGCTACCAACTGCCAGTTCCAGACTCTCCCTTTGCTACCTTTACTCAGCAACTTCTCTTCCTTTGAAGATCACTCTATTACATTTTCCCCACACACAATTCAGATGATGGTGATTATGGTCTATTAATACCCTGTTGATTTTCCTTATTTTCTCAGAAGTTAACTACCTAGCTCATCATTGTCTTCTCCTACCCAACTCTTGCCTTTATAATACAGGACTTCAAAATTCATGTAAGTGTTCCTTCAGACACGCTAAACTTCCATTTCTTCAATTTCGTCAAATATCTGAGCCACTTCTTCATTCTGTATCAGTCAAGCACGGGAATGGTCAACACTCTGGGTCTTACCATTACCCACAAGCATTATACTTTCACAGTAAAAAACTTTGCCAATCTCTGACCTTAACCTACCTATGCCTCACCCTTTCTAAACCTATTCTCCATCTGCATTGTGATCTCATCCCTATACCCCTCAACACTTTCTCAGGGCTTTATCCCTGCCATGATTTCATTTTCCTGCCTTTTCAATCTTAACTCTATAGCTAACCAGTTAAAATCCACAGTCCTCTTTTGTCATTTCCCCTCCTCTTTCACTCCTCCCAACAACAAATATCATTTGGACTATTCCTACTATCATCTGCCTCCTCTGCTTTTACTAATGTGCCACTGAATGGAGCTGAAGAAAGTCACAAAACCAAACTGGGTACATTACAAATTTATGTAATTTAACCTCAACTGGACCCTCACTGCCACAAGGCAATCCTTTTATTCTTAACTAATTTGTTCCTTATGACATTTCCTACAGAAGCAATTTCAAACCTCCTCTTCTCCCCTCAAATGCTTCATACCTCTTCTCCCATCCTCTTACCTAATGATCATCCTTTTTCACTTTGCCAGGAAACTGAAACCAGTGGACATGAATTCCCTTTTCTCCCCTTCTTTATAAATCTTAAAATATCTTGACATCATGTGCCACTCTTTCCTTGTTACCTCCAGTTTCTAATAATGAGCTAGCCTTTCTCCTTGCCAAGAACAATGCTTCTACATTGATCCCATTCCCTTCCATTTTCTTCAGAACATTCCTCTTTCTAATATTCATTTCTCCTTTTTAAATTGATACCTTCCCTTCTTCTTTCAAATATGTCCATCTTTTCCATACTTAAAAAATCGATAGATTCTAACATTCCTGCTAAGCATTATTTTACATCTCTCCTTTCCTTTCTCAGTTAAACTCCTTTCAAAAACACTGGCTATACTCATTGACTCTACTTCTTCTCTTCTCACTCACTTCTCAACCTTTTGCAGCCTAGTTTCCAATCTTATCACTGAATTGAAACTGATCTTTCCAAGGTTACAAACGATATTTTAATTGCCCAGATCTCACAGTCTTTTCTTACTTCTCAACCTTCTTGACCTCTCTCCTTCATTTGACCCTGTTAACCACATTCTTTTCTTTTATAGTCTCTCTTCTCTGGGTTTCCTTGACATTGCTTTCCTGGTTCTTTTCCTACCTGTGTGACATGGGTCTTTCCAGGTCTCCTTTGCTGATTGATGATTTCATTACAGTTACTGACTTGGTGTTCCTCAAGGCTCTGTCCAGGGTCCTTTTCTCTTCTCTCTTTATACTCTCTCACTTGGTGACCTCCATCAGCCTCTTTGGGTTTAATTGTCATATCAGTGCAGATAATTTCTGTCTCACATCATCAATTGCCTCCTGGACATTCAAACTAGATTCTGCAAAGAGAATTTTAATTCAGCCCATCTAAAAATAGAAATCATCACCATTCTTTCTAAACCCAATCTTTTACCAAACTTCCCTATTTCTGTCAAAGGTTCTGCTATTCTTCCAGTCTACCAGGCTTATAAACTCAGTGCTAGCCCTGATTCCCCACTCTCCATTACCTAACATATCCAACTAATTGCTAAATCTAGATGTTTTTACTGTCACTCCTCTCAAATCTAATCCCGCTATTTGCACTGCCATCATCTTACTGTTGAACCTCATCACCTCTTGCCTAGACTATTGCAATGGGTTCAAAATTTCATCATCAAAACAACCAACATTGTTCCCCAAATTTCCTCTATTGCTTCAATAATTAAGAATTATTTCACTTTCTATATGAGTGATATGTGAAATATTCTATTTGTTGCAAATATTTTTTTCTGGTTTGTCCTTTTATATTTAGCACATTGATCCATTTGGAATTCACCATGGTATCTGGTATAAGATATAATCATTGACATTTACACATTACTTTTAAGATTCCATGCCGTCTTGGGGAGGGAGGGGGAGGGAGGGGAGAAAATCTGGATCTCAAAATTATGTAGAACCGTGTGTTGTAAACTAAAAATAAAAAAAAATGAGATAATATTTGTAAAGTGCTTAACACACTATATAAGTGCTAGCTATTGTCATTTTTTTGCATTCTTTCTTGATGGCTACTCCACACATAGGATGGTTTCATTCTTTGTATTTTAATTACCAGCACCTAGCACATAAATGTTTAATAAATATACATCAAATGATACTAATAGATCATAGATTTACTACTAGAAGGGACCTTAGAGGACATCTAGACCAACCTTCTCATTTGACAGATGAGGAAACTTGAGACCCATAAAGCTCAAGGCACTTACTCAAACTCACATAGGCAGTGACAGAGCTAATGTGCTTTCTTTCTTACCCTATCGCTTTTATGCTTTACTAAGAAGCATATATGACTATATAACAGAAAATGCTGGACTTGGGGTTGAGACTGAATTGGAATGCTGGCTCTGATACTAGCCTTATGAATGTGGCCAAGTCACTTTGATTTTCTGTTGCTTATCTGTAACATCATGATAATAATACTTGTGTAACAAGGGATTGTTCAATGAGCGTAGTTCCTGGAAGCACACCCAGAGTACTGCTGATACAATTCTTTATGTGAAAGAGTCTGGGAGCTCTGCTTTTTGGAGAATCATTATGACAAGTAATGTGTTTTGGAGAGACTTTGGAGCATGCATAGCCATTCCATAAGCACTTTTCAGCTTAATCCTTTGTCTCTCTGGGATAAATCTCTTCTCATGGTTTGACTTTGCTGAAAGAATCCAGCAAAATGATATTACTATTACATATGAAACTGCAAATCTGTTATGTACAACTTAATATTCCTTCTAAATACATACTAAAGTTACTGTGTAACTTTCTCTTTTTCCCTTTTTATCTTCCCTTCCCCTGCCCTAGAGATGGCTACCATTAGACACAAATATGTATGTATATATGTAAAATCATTCTATATATACTTGTATTTATCAGTCCTTTCTCTGGATGCAGATAGCATCTTCTTTCAAAGGTCCTTTGTAGTTAATTTAGGTATTTATATTAGTCAAAATGACTTGGTTGCTCAAAGTTGTTCTTAAAACAATATTGCTGTTATTATATACAACATTCTCTTGGTTCTACTCTTTTTACTGTTCATTATTTCTTGCAAATCTATCCATGTTTTTCTAAGATCATTGAGCTTATCATTTCTTATAGCACAGTAGTATTCCATCACAATCATATACCACAACTTGTTCAACCATTGCCCAGTTGATGGGCATCCCCACAATTTCCAGTTCTTTGACACCACAAAGAGAGCCACTATAGATATTTTAGAACATATAGGTTCTTTTCCTTTTTCTCTAATCATCTTTGGAAGTAGACCTAGAAGTGGGGGAAAGGCCTCAGGTCCTCTCTCCCTCTAAGGCCAACATGTGGCCTTGTGAAAATGGGCTTCTGTTCTTAGCTTTAGGTTTTGTTTTTCTCCCTTTAGGTGAAGGAGATTCATCTAGAAGCTATAACCTTGTGAGTATCAGAAGGTCAGACATTTCTGGGATTCAGGACTCCAGCTCTCAAGTCCATGTTGGCTTTTGCAGCCAGGCAATTAATTCCCCCAGTGAATAGAGAAGAGCCTTTGGGATCTAGCCCAGCACTAGCTGAGACAAAGACTCACAGCAATGACATACTTGGACTTGAAATTGGTGGGATCAATGCTATGTAGAAATTACTGTCTGAACCCACTCTCCCAAGAGACTGTGTAGAATAGGAGAAAGTATGTCCCCAAAGTGTTGGTGGGATAGATTTCTAAGTATGTTCTTGTTGTATCTTAGAAGAAAATATCCCTATGCAAAAGTAAATTGATGTTAATTGGCTGAATAGAGCTGGAGCACTGACTACTATCTGGCACTTAACAGAGGGGGAGAAACAAACCTGGAATCAGGCTCAAGCCAATAGCAATAAAGAAGAGACATCCCAGCCTCTCAGACTTACCCTTAGGCCTCTGGAGAAGCTATGTAGCAGACTAGCTCTAGGTTAGGGATCCCAGAGAGTACTGACTATAATGTATTCTTACACTAACCTCACAGTGTTGTTGTGAGGAAAGACCTTTGAAAAGCTATGTTCATGAGAGTTATCGATATTATTTTATCTGGTATTACAAGATCACATGTGGATACTTTGGTTAGCATTATATTGAACCTACAAATGAACTCTTCATACTTAATTTTGCAAGGCACAGACAAGAAAAATCACTCTAGCTGTTTCTGTTTTTTATGCCACCAAAGTTTTCTAGTTTTCCTTGTAAGGATCTCAGCTTTTCCTCAGAAGGTTAGCCATATGTTTAATTTTTTCCAATCCCTACTGTAAATATGATCTTTTCCCATTATTTCTTCTAGCTATTTATTACTGTTAATATAATCTTGTTGGAACAAAATTGATTGGGGGAGGGGATAGAAGGACTTTAATTAAAATCTTGCCACATTGCTGAATTATTTTTACAAATTTTATTATATATTTATTGAGTTCCTTGTAGTATCCACATATACCTTTCACTTGCAAATTGCTTTATTTTAGAAGCAGCAAGGTGGTGCAAATAGGACACCTGGCCTAAAGTCAGGAATATCAGCCTTCCTGAGTTCAAATCTGGCTTCAGACACTTACTAGCCATGTGACCCTGGACATGTCCCTATTTGCCTCTGTTTCCTCATCTGTAAAATTAACTGAGAAAAGAAATGGCAATCCACTCCAGCATCTTTGCCAAGAAAACCGCAAATGGTGTCACGAAGAGTCGGACGTGATTGAAATGACTAAACAACAAAAATATAACATAGAATTTAGCACATTGTAGATGATTAGTAAATCCTTGCTAATCAATTGTTTAAATAGTATTTTCAATACTATATGCAATAAAAGTCGTGACAACTGGCATCCTTGATTTATTCCTGATTTTAACAGAAATATCCCTTAATACTCTATTGAAAGTAATATTGACTCTCAGTTTTAAGTAGGCATTCATTATTACTTTGAGAATGATTCTTTCTATTCGTGTTCGTTTCTTGTTTTTAATTATGACCAGATATTGAATTTTACTAAATGATTTTCTATTATTTATTGATAATAAATGATTTTTCATTATTTTCCCCATTAATATGATGAATGATATCAATCTTTTTTCCTTGTATTAAATCATCCTTGCTTTCATAGCATCATAGAATCTTAGGAGCTGCAAGATTCCCTCAGAAGTCCAACTCATATTTGATCAGGAATCTTCTCTTCAACATGTCTGAAAAGTTGTAGATCTCCAGTGATGGGAGATCACTACCTCTAGGGGCAGCCCAGTCCACTTTGGGACAGCTCTAATTGCTAGAATAAGTCAAGCCAAAATCTTTGCTCCCAACACCCCCCCCAACTTCTACCTGATGATTCTAATTCTGCCCTTTGGGACCTAGGATAACAAGTTTAATCCCACTTAACAAACCTTCAAATACTTTCAGATATTTTCTCTCTTTTCCTGGATAAATATCCAAAATTTCCTTTCTGAGTGAAACTTTCCTTACTAAAGGAAAGTATTTCTTTTGAAACACTTTTGAAATATTCTATTTATCAAATTTTAATAGATCTTTTGTATCAATTTTCTTGAATGTTAATGTCACAGTTTGGAATGAAGACCATGTTTGTCTCATAAAAGATAAAGTAATACATTATTGTTTCCTACATTACGGGTGATAAGCGATAAACCTCCTGGTTTGCTGGACAGGAGAACTTCCCATGGAGCTGCATACATGTGCTTTGGCTAAATGGAATCTATGTTCTGGCCTGTAGTTAAAGGACATACTTGTTCAATGGCTCCTGGTTGGTAATGTACATATCTGTGGCTTGGTGGCTGTGCCAAAGATGATTGGCGACTGAACCAGGAATAAGTATCGCCCACTTTCTGGACTATTAATAATAATTAGAGATTTCTATTCTCTTTTAATATTATATTTTTGTTGGGACTCAGCCAATACCAGCTGATCTTTAGATTTCAAGAAAAAGAAAAAGAGGGTTTTTCTTTGTTTTCCTCCCCTTCCTCAATAATGACAACAAGATGAACATAGCAATGACAGCATGTACTTGTGTAGATGAGGCTAAAAAAGGCCTTAAAGTTTCTGCTTGCCTCTCTTTGCTTTATATTTCTTCCCCTGAGCACAGGTCAATAAATAACCATCTCAACAAGTCAATACTTCTGGCCTTGAGAACTGACTCGTGTGTTTGACGGGTGAGTTTAGGTGCTGACTGCCCCAAGAGAGGTTCTTCCTGTAAGTCAACCCTTATTTCAGGAGAAGAGGAGTAAGATAATTCATGGATGCCTGGCTGGCCAGATGACGTGAGCCTTATGTTGTTGCTCAGACAGTGAAGGTATTTATTGAATGTGAAATACTTATTCCGCAGTCCTACAAGTCTTCTGCCAATCTTTACAGCTCTATGGAAAATAATGAAAGTGATGTGTTACTGTTTCATATTTTAACAGTCATTGCATGCTTATTGAATTTTGGATGTTAAGAATTTATTTTATCGTAAAGGAAATAAATAGCTGTCTTATAACTCATATTTACTTCTTTGTACATTGATTAACTTTTCCGAAAGGCACATGTTAATCCTTGCAATCCTAGATATGAGCAATATTTAAAATTCGTTTTTGTAGATTTTCCCTATTGCAAGCAGAGGTGCAAGTTATAGTATGATATCGAGCCTGAACCTCCTTTCTTTGGGCTTTGGCTCCCCTAGGACAGGACCTGGCCTGATTCAGTCCAGAGTGCAACCCTGTATGAAGAACAGTACCCCCTGGGTCATGAGTGACATCTATGTTCAACAACAATTTGTCTAACATAGAGATGACTTGTTTTTCAAAGAAATTCTTCGGGGGGGGGGGGTGGAGGCAAGATGGCAGCTGGAAAGCAGGGACTTGCCTAGGGTTCACCCCCAGGACCCTCTAAAAACCCATAAAAAATGTCTCTGCATAAATTCTAGAACTGCAGAACCCATGAAATAGCAGAGTGAAGCAGGGCTCCAAGCCAGGACAGACTGGGTGGTCACTGGGTAAGGTCTATCCCACAGAGCTGGGAGCAGAACTGAGCAGAACTCAGCAGGGGTTCCCCCAGAACAACTAGGCCAGGAGCCAGGTGGAACAGGCCCTAACACATTGGATCAGTGAGCTGTGGCAGTTGCCAGACTTCTCAACCCACAAACACCAAAGACAACAGAGAAGGTTAGTGGGAAAAACTGCAGGGACAGAGTGAAAGGAGTTCTCAGTTTGGCCACCACCCCAGAGGGGAACAGAGGTTATTCAGCTACAGAACTACAGCTGCAGTTGCTTCCAGCCCCAGGCCCCCCTGGTGGGAGGAATTAAATGCTGCATCCAAGCAGGAGGGCAGAGCCTGCTGAGATCTGAGTCGTGGTCCAGGTTGGTTGTTCTTGGGGGAGGAGGAGCACTGGTGTGGCAGAGCTTGCCGTGTAGAAAAAGCTCTGAAAGCAACCACACAGTCCCTCAAGCTTGGGACAAAGTACTCTCCACTCTACAAGCACTCATACACTGACAAAAAAACTCAAAGGTCAAGCAGTTGGCTGGGAACATTAACAGGCAGTGAAAATGGGCTCAGATTTAGACTCAGACTTTGGAATCTTTCTTTAGTGACAAAGAAGACCAAAACATACAGCCAGAAGAAGTCAACAAAGTCAAAGAGCCTACATCAAAAGCCTCCAAGAAAAACATGAACTGGTCTCAGGCCATGGAAGAGCTCAAAAAGGATTTGGAAAAACAAGTTAGAGAAGTAGACAAAAAATTGGGAAGAGAAAAGAGAGTGATGTGAGAAAACCATGAAAAACAAGTCAATGACTTGCTAAAGGGGACCCCCAAAAATACTGAAGAAAATAACACCTTAAAAAAATATATTAACTCAAATGGCAAAAGAGCTCCAAAAAGCCAATGAGGAGAAGAATGCCTTGAAAGGCAAAATTAGCCAAATGGAAAAGGAAGTCCAAAATACCACTGAAGAAAATAATGCCCCTTAAAAATTAGATTGGAGCAAGTGAAAGCTAGTAACTTTATGAGAAATCAAGATATTATAAAACTTAACCAAAGGAATGAAAAAGTGGAAGACAATGTGAAATATCTCATTGGAAAAACCACTGACCTGGAAAATAGATCCAGGAGAGATAATTTAAAAATGATTGGACTACCTGAAAGCCATGATCAAAAAAAGAGCCTAGGGGGCGGAGCCAAGATGGCCGCATGAAGGCAGCGTCTTACCGGAGCTCTCTCACAAGGTCTGTCAGATTCCTATAAAAAAGTGAATTTGAGCAGATTTGAGAGAGTCAGAAACCGCGAGCAGTCTGCATGGGGCAAATTTCCGAGCCGGGAGAGTCTGAAAGGCCGGAGGCACGAACCTGTAGGCTCGGAGAGTGCTCGGTGTGGAGCCGTTCCAGACCAAGGCGGAAGCAGCTGGCTGGGAAATCCACGTGGGAGACGGGCTGGGAGAAAGCTGGGTGCCTGAAACTGGTGGAGATCCCCAGGCCTCCCAACACAGGACGGCAGTCTGTGGAAGCGACGAGAGGCAGTGCAACGCCACTGGCCGTTAAATACCGTCTCCAGAAGTTTGCAGCCCAAACGTATTAAACGCGGCTTCTTGAACTTCCGGGGAGTTTAATGGCCAGGTAAACAGCTCTAATCCCTCCCCTCCCCACTCAGAGAATCCCTCAGGAAAAAAAAAAAGAACGCTGGAACCGGGCAGAAAGTAGTGGGGCTTCAGTGGTCAAATAGTAGTAGTTCATCAGTCCCAGAGGGGCAGAGTTGGCAGGGGTCAATGCCAGGAGTCCAGACGTAATCTTGCTCCCCCAGGGGAAGTGCCAGACATCAGCTCAAACAACAAACAACTGAGACCATTGCTGAAAAGCAAGTGCTGAAGAGCACCCACAGGGAGTGAGACGCCAAGGAGCCAGACCCCTCCCCCACACCTCAGGAAACTGAAGGTTATAATTCTAGACTCACAACCCCTAGAATAAGAAAGCTGAGACAGAAAGCCCTGAGGCCCACAGATAGAAATTCATTGTAAAGCCAGCAAAAGGCAAACCAACATGAAGAAGAACACAAAAAAAAACCGAGGACAATAGATTCTTTTTATGGAGATAGGCAGGATCAAAATACAAATATGGAAGAGGGAACTAATGATACTGTAGATACATCAGATACCTCAAAAGGTAATATGAACTGGTCTAAAGTGCAAAAAGCACTGCTGGAAGAGCTAAAGGAGGATTTTAAAAACCAAATTAGGGAGCTAAAAGAAAATATGGAAAAAATCGAAAAAAGGGAAAAAAAATCCACTGATAAAATCAAGTCCCTAAAGAATAAGATTGGTGAAATGGCTACGGAGATTCAGAATCTAGAGAGAGAAAAGGACACCCTGAGAGGCAAAATCAACCAACTGGAAAAGGAGACTCAAAAGCAAAATTTAAACACTAACTCATTAAAAATTAGACTTGAGCTTGTGGAAGCTAATGAATCTATGAGGCACCAAGAAGTAATAAAACAAAACGTAAAGAATGAAAAAATAGAAAAAAATGTGAAATATCTGATTGGCAAAACAACTGACCTGGAAAATAGATCCAGGAGAGACAATTTGAGAGTTATTGGTCTACCGGAAATCCACGATGAAAAAAGGAGCCTTGATGGTACCTTCGAAGAAATTATCAAAGACAACTGCCCAGAGGTCCTAGAACCAGAGGGCAAAATAGTCATTGAAAGAATTCACCGATCACCCCCTGAAAGAGATCCCAAACTGAAAACACCAAGAAATATTATAGCCAAATTTCAGAGCTATAAACTCAAGGAGAAAATACTGCAAGCAGCCAAAAAGAAGCAATTCAAATATTGTGGAACTACAGTCAGGATCACACAGGATCTCTCAGCTTCCACCTTAAAAGACAGGAGAAATTGGAATATGATATTCCGAAGGGCGAAGGAGCTGGGACTACAACCAAGGATCAACTACCCAGCAAAACTAAGCATAATTTTCCAGGCAAGGCAATGGACATTCAATGAAATAAGGGAATTCCAGACCTTCCTGATGAAAAGGCCAGAACTCAATGGAAAATTTGATCTCCAAATACAAACCTCAAGAGAGACATAAAAAGGTAACCAGGGGGAAAAACCCCACAAACCTTATTAACCAATAAGGGCAGGTTGTTTACATCTTTATGTGGGATTATATCATCTTATGTATGTTTTATATATACATACATATATGTCAGTCTTGAGAATGGTACAGCTATTATGACAATTGAAAGGGATATACATAGGTTGTGAATGCCTGTATAAAATAACTGAGATAAGGAAGGACATTATATCCTGCTAAAAGGCACCATAAACAATGAAGCAATATCATTGCTTAACATATATGCACCAAGTGGTAAGGCATACAAATTCTTAGAGGAGAGGTTAAGGGAGTTACAGGAAGAAATATACAGGAAACTGTAATATTGGGAGACCTCAACCTCCCCCTTTCTGAACTTGATAAATCTAACCTCAAAATAAATAAGAAAAAAGTTAAGGAGGTAAACAGAATTTTAGAAAAGGCACATATGATAGACCTCTGGAGAAACCTGAATGGGGATAGAAAGGAATATACTTTCTTCTCAAAAGTACATGGCACATACTCAAAAATTGACCATGTACTAGGGCATAAAAACCTCACAATCCAGTGCAGAAAAGCAGAAGTAGTCAATGCATCCTTTTCAGATCATGATGCAATAAGAATCATTTTTAATAAAGTACCATGGAAAAATAAGCTAAAAACTAATTGGAAACTAAATAATTTAATTCTAAAGAATGAGTGGGCCAAAGAACAAATCAGAGAAACAATTAATAATTTCATTCAAGAGAATGACAATAATGAAATAACATACCAAAACTTATGGGATGCAGCAAAAGCAGTTCTTAGGGGAAGTTTTATATCCCTAAAGGCCTACATGAATAAAATAGGGAAAGAGGAGATCAATGATCTGGGCATACAGCTGAAAAAGCTAGAAAAAGAGCAAATTGAAAACCCCCAATTAAATACCAAATTAGAAATACTGAAAATCAAAGGAGAGATTAATAAAATTGAAACCAAGAAACCTATTGAATTAATAAATAAAACAAAGAGCTGGTTTTCTGAAAATATCAATAAAATTGATAAACTTTTGGCCAATTTGATTAAAAAAAAGAACGAAGAAAATCAAATTGCCAGTATCAAAAATGAAAAGGGTGAGGTCACCTCTAATGAAGAGGAAATCAAAACAATAATTAGGAATTATTTCGCCCAACTGTATGCCCATAAATTTGACAACCTTAGAGATATGGATGAATATCTACAAAAACATAAACTGCCCAGGCTAACAGAGAAGGAAGTGAAATTTCTTAATAACCCCATATCAGAAAAAGAAAGTGAGCATGCCATCAATGAACTTCCTAGGAAAAAATCTCCAGGGCCAGATGGTTTTACATGTGAATTCTATCAAACATTTAAAGAACAACTAATTCCAATACTTTGTAGACTATTTGGGAAAATAAGTGAAGAAGGAGTCCTACCAAATTCTTTTTATGACACAAATATGGTACTAATACCCAAACCAGGTAGAGTCAAAACAGAGAAAAAAAATTATAGACCAATTTCTCTAATGAATATTGATGCAAAAATTTTAAATAAAATATGAGCAAAAAGATTGCAGCAACTCATCATAAGAATAATACACTATGACCAGGTAGGATTTATTCCAGGAATGCAAGGCTGGTTCAATATTAGGAAAACTATTAGTATAATTGACCATATCAACAAGAAAACTAGCAGAAACCATATGATCATCTCAATAGATGCAGAAAAAGCCTTTGACAAAGTACAACACTCATTCCTATTAAAAACACTAGAAAGCATAGGAATAAGCAGAACCTTCCTCAAAATTATAAATAGCATCTACCTAAAACCATCGACAAGCATTATTTGTAATGGGGATAAACTAGACACATTCCCAATAAGATCAGGGGTGAAACAAGGATGTCCATTATCACCCCTATTATTCAATTTGGTACTAGAAACATTAGCTGTAGCAATAAGAGAAGAAAAAGAAATTTACAGAATTAGAATAGGAAAAGAAGAAACTAAATTATCACTTTTTGCAGATGATATAATGATTTATCTAGAGAATCCTAGAGAATCAAGTAAAAAACTACTTGAAATAATAAACAACTTTAGCAAAGTTGCAGGATATAAAATAAACCCACATAAATCCTCAGCATTCCTATACATTACTGACAAAGTCCAACAGCAAGAGATAGAAAGAGAAATTCCATTCAAAGTTACTGAAGGCACTATAAAATATTTGGGAGTCTATTTGCCAAGACAAACCCAGGGCCTATATGAACATAACTATGAAACACTTTTCACGCGAATAAAATCAGATCTAAATAAATGGAAAAATATCAGTTGCTCATGGTTAGGCCGAGCTAATATAATAAAAATGACAATTTTACCTAAATTAATCTATCTATTCAGTGCCATACCAATCGAACTACCAAAAAATTTTTTTACTGAGCTAGACAAAATAATAACAAAATTCATTTGGAAAAACAAGAGGTCTAGAGTACCTAGGGTATTAAGGAAAAGACATGCTAGAGAAGGTGGCCTAGCCACACCAGATATTAAACTGTACTACACAGCAGCAGTTATCAAAACTGCCTGGTACTGGTTAAGAAACAGGGGTGTGGATCAGTGGAATAGGATAGGTACACAAGTAGGAGAAATCAACAAGTTTGGCAATCTACTCTTTGATAAACCCAAAGAGGCCAGTTTCTGGGCTAAGAATTCACTATTTCACAAAAACTGTTGGGAAAATTGGAAAATGGTAGGGCAAAAACTGGGCATAGACCAATATCTTGCGCCATATACCAAAATAAAGTCAAAATGGGTTCATGATTTAGGAGAAAAAGCTGATACTATAAGTAATTTGGGAAAGCAAGGAATAGTTTACTTATCAGATTTATGGAAAAGTAAAGAATTGATGACCCAACAAGAGATAGAGAGCATTACAAAATGCAAAATGGATAATTTTGATTATGTCAAATTGAAATGTTTTTGTACCAAAAAAGCCAATGCAACAGGAATTAGGAGGGAAGCAGAAAATTGGGAGAAAATCTTTGCAACTAGTATCTCTGATAAAGGCCTCATTTCTAAAATATACAGGGAACTGAGCCGAATATATAGGAATACAAGTCATTCCCCAATTGAGAAATGGTCAAAGGATATGAACAGGCAGTTTTCAGAGGAAGAAATTAAAGCTATCTATAGGCATATGAAAAAATGCTCTGGATCACTACTGATCAGAGAAATGCAAATCAAAACAACTCTTAGATACCACATCTCTCCTGTCAGATTGGCTAAAATAACAAAACAGGAAAATGATAAATGCTGGAAAGGATGTGGGGAAATTGGAACATTGTTGCATTGCTGGTGGAGTTGTGAGCTGATCCAGCCATTTTGGAGAGCAGTTTGGAACTATGCCCAAAGGGCTATAGAAATGTTCATACCCTTTGACCCAGCAATACCACTTCTAGGGTTGTATCCCAAAGAAATCACACAAGCGGGAAAAGGACCCATATGTACAAGGATATTTATAGCAGCTCTTTTTGTGGTAGCCAAGAATTGGAAATCAAAGGGATGCCCATCAATTGGGGAATGGCTAAACAAGCTGTGGTATATGAAGGTGATGGAATACTATGGTGCCATAAGAAATGGGGATGATGCAGACTTTGTAACAACCTGGAAAAACCTACACAACATAATGCTGAGTGAGCAGAGCAGAGCCAGGAGAACGTTGTGCACAGCCACAGATATATGGATTCTGTGAGGACCAACCCTGACATACTGCGCTCTTCTCAGCAACCTAAGGGGCAAGGACAACTCCAGGGGACTCATGATGGAGAATGCTATCTTCATCCAGAGAAAGAACTGTGAAGTTTTAACACAGATCGAGGTGCACTACAAAAAAAAAAAAAACTTGGGAAGACTTATATGAACTGATACAAAGTAGAGTAAGCAGATATAGGATATCATTATACACAATAACAGAAATATTTATAATAATGATTACCTATGAAATACTTAGCTTCCTTGATCAATATAATGATCCAAGACAATTTAGAAGGACTAACTGGTATCCATCTCCAGAGAGAAAACTAATAAACCCTTAGTACAAATCGGAAAAAAAAAGAGCCTAGATATCATCTTTCAAGAAATTATCAAGGAAAACTGCCCTGATATTCTAGAGCCAGAGGGTAAAATAGAAATTGAAAGAATCTACCAATTGCCTCCTCAAAAAGATCCCAAAAAGAAAACTCATAGGAATATTGTTGCCAAATTCCGGAGCTCCCAGATCAAGGAGAAAATACTGCAAGCAGCCAGAAAGAAACAATTTGAATATTGTGGAAACACAGAATAATGCAAGATCTAGTAGTTTCTACATTAAGGGATCTAAGGGCTTAGAATATGATATTCTGGAGGTCAATGGAGCTAGGATTAAGACCAAGAATCATCTACCCAGCGAAACTGAGTATCATGCTCCAAGGCAAAATATGGATTTTCGATAAAATAGAGGACTTTCAAGCTTTCTCAGTGAAAAGACGAGAGCTGAATAGAAAATGTGACTTTCAAACACAAGAATCAAGAGAAGCATGAAAAAGTAAACAAGAAAGAGAAATCCCAAGGGACTTACTAAAGTTGAACTGTTTTGTTTACATTCCTACATGGAAAGATGATGTGTATAATAATGAGACCTCAGTATTAGGGTAGCTGAAGGGAATACACACACACACACACATATTATATATATATATATATATATATATATATATATATATATATATATATATATATATATATATATATATATATATATATATATATATATATATATATACACACACATATACATATACATATACATAGACTTATACTTATACACATACATACATATACATATACATAGTATGTGTGTATATCTATATCTATATATCTATATATATCTATATCTATATATATCTATATATATATCTATATCTATATATCTATATATATGTGTATATATATATACATATATATCTATATATATGTGTACATATATATATATATATATATATATATATATATATATATATATATATATATATATATACATATATATAGCCAGAGGACACAGGGTGAGTTGAATGTGAAGGGATGATACCTAAAAAATTAAATCAAATTAAGGGATGAGAGAGGAATATATTGAGAGAGGGAGAAAGGGAGAGTTAGAATGGGGTAAATTATCTCACATAAAAGTGGCAAGAAAAAGCAGTTCTGTTGGAATGGAAGAGGGGGCAAGTGAGGGGGAATGAGTGAATCGTGCTCTCATCAGATTTGACCTGATGAGGGAATAACATACACACTCAATTGGCTATCTTACCCCACAGGAATGAAGGAGGAAGGAGATTAAAAAAAGGGGTGATGATAGAAGGGAGGGCAGATGCGGGAGGAGGTAATCAAAAGCAAACACTTTTGAAAAGGGACAGGGTCAAGGGACAAAACTGAATAAAGGGGGATAGGATAGGAAGGGGCAAAATATAGTTTGTCTTTCACAATATGAGCATCGTGGAAGTGTTTTATATAATGATATGCATGTGGCCTATGTTCAATTGCTTGCCTTCTTAGGGAGGGTGGTTGTAGAGGGAAGAGGAGAGAGAATTTGGAACTCAAAGTTTTAAAAGCAAGTGTTAAAAAAAGTTTTTACATGCAACTAGGAAATAAGATATACAGGCAATGGGGCATAAAAATCTATCTTGCCCTACAAGAAAGTAAGGGAAATGGGGATGGGGGGAAGTGGGGTGACAGAAGGGAGGGCTGACTGGGGATCAGGTCAATCAGAATATATTCCATCTTGGAGTGCGGGGAGTGTAGATGTGGGGAGAAAATTTGCAATTCAAACTCTTCTGAAAATCAATGCTGAAAAGTAAAAATATTAAATAAAAAAAGAAATTCTTCTGTAAACACACAGCCCAGGAATTTCTGAGGATTTGGAGTTGGAAAGACAGAATAAAATAATATTTATTATTTTCATTATTTCTTTTCCAAAACTGGTTATTGGAATCACCTATTTCATATTGACATGTTTAGTATTTTTAAAATAATCATCCATTTTAATTTAGATTCCCTAACTTGCCAGTATATAACTATGCCTAATATTCTCTGATCATTTAAAAACTTCTTTTCTTCTGATTGCCATGCCTCATTTAGTTTTGATGATTTGAGTTTCTTTTCCTTTTACAAATGATTGTACTGCTGGTTTATCAATTTCATTGATCTTTTCAAAAACCAATTTAGTCTAATTTATTTTCTAATTCTTTTTTTTTCACTTTCTATTTTATTTCATTTCTCTGTCTCATCTTGATTATTTTCTCCTTCTAGCTCTGCTTTGCTTTGTTCTTTTCCTAAAACCTTCAAGCGTGAGCTTTATTCATCATATTTCTCTTTTTTTCCTCTAGTTAATAGGAACTACACACTATGAATTTTCCTCTGAGAGAAATATTGGCTGCAATCCAGCAGTTTTGAGATGCAGTGTTTCTATGTCCATTGTCATTTAAACACTGTTTTGTTTTCTGTATTTCCCTTTGACTCAACTGTTATTTCATTGATTATTTTTAAAAATTTGTATGTAGTTGGGTACCTTTTAATTTTATTTTAGTAACTGACTTCTGCACTAAATTCCTACTTGGATATGTTATTGTAGTATGGAAGTGACTCAGGCCCTGAAAAGTTAAAACAGAGCACACATTCCAGCCCCTGCCAAGTTGGAAGGATTTCAAGTAGGGGCCGAGGGACTGACTGTAGGATTGTTGTTCCAGGACCAACCGGTCCAGGTTCAGAGAGGCTCATCACCAGAGCTTTGGCCACCAGGTGATAAATTATTTTATTGCATAGCATAAATAGGAATTCTGGTATTTAGAACAAATTCAGCTAAGCTGCAATGTAAGAGATGGGGCAGAAGGGAAAGGTGAGAAATCTAGGGAATGACCACTCATGAATGAGGTTGTCTAGAGACAGATGTCATGGGAGCTGGAGGGAGGGGTGTTGAGGAAGTGGGAGGCCAGGGTGTTTGAAGGAGGCAGAGTTTGGGGTGGACACCATGAACCAGGTACTTAACTGGTTGTGATGAGAAAGGGCATCCTGTAGGTCCACCTATAGCAGCCCAAGGATCTGGGGAAGATGGAATGAACTCAGAGGAGAGGTTGTAGATGAGTGATGGCAGCTGAGGAAGAGTTTGAAAGTGGCAGTGAAGGAAAAAGGAGTATGCTGATCCATCCTCTTGGCTTTATGACAGAGTATGGGAGAAAAGGAGCATCTAGACTTGGAGAAGGTGCCAAGATGTGTGATGCCTACAGCAGAAAGCAAGGTTTTAGAGAGTAACAGGAAATGGAAGAAATCTGGGAAGAAGAAATCTAGGAGAATAGATTTAGAACTAAAAGAGACTTTAGGTGTCCCCTAGTCCAACCCCATTATTTGAGAGATAAGGAAATTGAGGTAAAATGACTTGCTCAAATTATGCATAATGTAATTGGCAGAGTCAGCATTTTAACTCAGGTCCCACAACTCTAAATCCAGAAATATTTCTAACACAGCAAAATTGAAGAGGGTTCCTAAAGAAAGTCCAAAGAGAATAGTGACTGTGAGAAGCTAGGACTGAATGTAGTAGGAGAGGTAAAGGGCAGCTGAGGCAGTTGACATGACCAACAGCAAACTGCTTTAGCCCCTAATTCCTCACAAATCCTGAGTACCACATGGCAGTGATCTCCAAGGGATTCCTGGTGGTGCTGGGAGGGGTGTATAGTGGGTTCTACCTTCTTAAGAATGCACCCTAGGAAAAAGTTAGAAAGACTATAGGATCTTAGTGGAATTGGAGAGACGGTAGCATCCTGGGTTGAATGAGGAAGGAGGCATGTCAGGGCTTGGTATGAAGGTAAGCATGAAGAAACATGGGAAGGGAGAGAAAAGAATTGTACCCCAAACCCTGTCCCCTACCAGGATGTCAGCATCTGAGATAGAGCACTGGCCATCTCTTGCTAGTTCTGCCTCTGGACCACAGAAGATAGGCGTTGAGATCAATATCAGTAAATAGAGTATCCACACCAATGAAATCATAGTTCTTTTGAGTGTTTACTTCTAATTTTGTTCCATTGTGGGTTATGTAAAATGACTACCTTTTTATATTTATTGACAGCGTCTCTATGGCCAAACATGGGGTCAACTAGAACTTAATACTTAAAAACCAAAACGAAAACAAACGGAATTGTGTGTGTATGTATGTTGTATTTTGTTTTTCCCATCTAGTCCTTTATTTAGGCCTACAAATTTCTTTAAGTTACATATCATCATTCACTGCTATGATTTCTTTACTGTTTTTCTGCTTTCTTGATTTGTCTTTTCTGATCTATGCAATTGAGATCACTTACATATATCAGATTTCCATATGTTGTCTCTTGGGGTGCTGTTAGCTTTTGTTTACAGGTATTTGATTGCTATGTTATTTGGGGGCTGGCGAGTTACAGGCCACTGGACCTAGTTGGCTCAGGAGGAGAAAGTGAGGCTGGTGACCTTGCACAGCTCTCCCTCATTCAAATTAAAGTCAACTGCAAGTTTTGTCATCATTTACCTGATGTCATGGTCCTCTTCAAGAACAAAGGACAAACACAACCTGTGAGTAACCTCTGCCTCTGCCCCTGCCTCTGCCTCTGCTTCCTCTCCATGCTCCATTTTGATGGCTGAAGGCTGCCTCTGTAACTTTGGGTTTGCTGGCCTGATTTCTTTCAGAAACCAAGCCTTAAACCCAACTCACTCTCACTCTGCAGCTCATAAATTGGACAATAGGTCCCTGCCCTCCTAGCACAGAGCAAATGTAAATACCAAATAGTAACTGTTTCTCTTTTGGCCGGGAACCCTGAGAGTCTTCCTCTCTTAGTTTGATTGGATTTTTTTTAGTTTTGACTAAAGGATCCATCCTTTGATTAGCTTCTTAAAGAGGCCTATTCACTGAATGGTTGTTACCTCACTCAAAGTGAGAACCTGAAAAGACTTTAGCCTGAAAGGGCCAGGATCTCTCAGTGCATCCTGAGCCATCTCCAGTCATCCCGATGAATATCAGGCCACTGGACCCTGATGGCTCTGGAGGAGAAAATGAGGCTGGGGACCTTGCACAGCTCTCTCTCACTCAAATTAAAGTCAACTGCAAGTCATGTCATCATTTACCTGATGTCACGGTCCTCTTCGAGAACAAAGGATAAACATAACAATAACGTATTTGGGGGAAGAAAGCTAAAATGTCATATTTTCCTTATGCATTGTGCATTTCAGCATTATATAATGTTCTTGTTTAACTCAATACAGTTTGACGTGAATTATGTTTTATCTAAAGCTCTTCTCATATTGCTTCCAACCACTAAAACCAGCCTTGATTTGGCCCTTGCCTACTTCATTGCTGTCACCTGACGAGGGGAGGGAGGCAGCCTGAGAGAGCCCTCATGGCCATCCCCAACCACCTTCACCCTAACATGATAATTAAAACCTTGGAGCTATATAAGCCTACGAGCTTGCTATTGCCTCTGCCCTTTGGTTCCCGAATTCTTATCACATGCTCCCTTCATTCCAATGAATCAGAAGTACCACCTGCCCAAGTAAAAATCCATTTCTTAGGGCAGTTAGGTGGCACAGTGAATAGACAACTGGCCCTGGAGTCAGGAGGACCTGAATTCAAATCTGGCCTCAGACACTTGACACACTTACTAGCTGTGTGACCTTGGGCAAGTCACTTAACCCCAATTGCCCTGCCTTCTCCCCTCAATAAAATCTATTTCTCCTGCTACTTCTGTCTACTTTCTCATTCCTATTTAGTTAAACCCTGCTTCTCCCAGTCCCTGTCTTCCCCTTCTTATTTCCCTCTGCAACTCACTCTTTTGTTAAACTCCATTTCATTTGAGAGTTCTTCCTCTCACATTATTTCTAGTTTCATGAATTCACTGAAATTGACTTCTCCCAAAGACACCTCACCCCTTGCTACCTTCTACAATTGCTAGCTATTCCTTTCTGGGGGTTTGGGGGTGGGGGTGGAGAGCCTGAAAATTGGGCCACAGGAGCTATCATTATTCTTTTTTTTCTCACTGACACCTCCAGGCCTTCCCTCTATCACAACCTACCAAGGATTTCACCTCCTTCCATTCTTTCAAACTCAGTTCCAACTATGTAACTCCCCTATTCCATCAACATCAATGGTTTCTTAATGCCTCTAGAATAAACCATAAACTCTTCTGCATAGCTTTTAAAGTCCTTCATAACCTGGTTCCAACTTTCCTTTCCAGGCCCATTTGACATTACTCTCCTTCCTTCACTCTATGGTCCAGCCAAACTGGCCTTCTCTTTGTTCTTCATACGTGATACTCCATCTCTCCTTTTGTGCCTTTGCACTGGCTATCCCCCAAGCCTGGAATGCATTCCGTTCTTACCTATTTCTTATAGAGTCTCTTTATTCTTTTAAGATTCAACTTAGGCACCATCTTCTTCATGAAGCCTTTCCTATTCCCTCAATTTCTAGGTCTCTCCTTCCCAAACTACATTTTAATTAGCTTTTATATTTATGCTGTATATATTTTTATATGTACATATTGCCTCCCCCACTAGAAGGTTAGAACCTTTTGAGTAGGGATCGTTTCTTTCTTTTTATTATTGTATCCTGGGAGCTTAGTGCAATGTTTGGAACATATTAGGTGCTTAATAAATACCTCTTAATTGAAGTTAGAGATCCTTCAAACATCTGGCCTTTTGGATGTTCATTCTTACTAACATCATGATCTCAAGCCAGTATCTACTCTTCCTTACTCATCTATTTTTGTGGGCACAAGGCTAAGGTAGCAGGGTCCCACCTTATACATTTGCATTGTCCTAAACTGTTCCAAACACTCCCTTGGCTTCCATGACACTGCTCTTTTCTGTCTCTTCTCCTTCCAATATGACCACTTCTGCACCTGGGGCTTCCTCACTCTGGAACATCCTTCTTAACCTGGAACATCCCTCTGTAAAGTCAGCCTCCTTCTCTCATTGCTGAGTTCCCCCTGGAATCTCAGTTTTGTGAAGGGACCCAGGCTGGCCTTTATTCTTCTCCAGGTTCAACTCCCACCTTTTTATGTACTTCAGAATCATGCTTTTGTGCCAGGTACTCAGCCCCACTCCCACCCCTTTATCTCTGTTTTGTGTATTATCTTCCCCCATTAGAGTATAACCTTCTTGAGGCCAGTCAGTCTTTCCTTTTTTTTTTGCTTATATTCATATCCTTAGTGCTTACTACAGTGACAGGTACATAATAAGTGCTTAATAAATGTTTGTTTTCATCCTTCCTTTCTCCCTCCCCCCCTCCCTTCCTCTCTTTCTTTCTTCCTTCCTCCCTTCCTTCCTTCCTTCCTTTACTGCTCTCTCTTCTCAACTGATTTCCATTGAAGGTAATATCATCGTCTTAGTCACCTACACTTTGAACTTCTGACTTTTCCTCTCTCATCCTGCCAACATCACTTATGTCCTCTCTCAAAAAAGACAGGAGGAAATTTTCTCCTCTCCAAGTTTTCATGCTAATTCTGCTTTGAGACTTGTTGTCAAGTAATTATTCTCTCTACCAATGGAAAAGTCTTAGGCTTGAATCCTGGGTTCAAGAAGTGGCATATGAGTTGGATCATGAAATTTCTGTCAGTCTTCCTTTCATGGCATTTCTTACCTGCATCTGCTTCTTTCCATTTCCAACCTAGTTGAGAGCGTTAGGCAACACTCACAGAGCTCTTAAGTAGACTACGGCAATAGCCTTTATGTGAGTGTAGTGGATAAAAAACTGTATAAGCCACAAAGCCACAAAGACCCAAGTTCATATCCTGACTCATATATACTGCCTGTGTAACTCTTAGCAACTCACTTAACGTTTCATTGTTCTAGGACATTCTCTATAGGTTGTAGGGAAAGTGTCAACCTGTACTTGTAACGAGATTTTCCTCATTTGGGAGTTCCCTATGCCAATGAAATCACAAGCCTGGTCCTTATTCCAGAGATGCTTTTGTTCATATTACAGGCAATTAATTGTAGAGTTGACCCACAGAGTTTCCTCTGCCAGCCAAGTGAGTTCTAATTACAAGCAACTTCCAAATGGTGTGTATATATACAGTAGCATAGAAAGAAGAAGTAAAACAAAGACCTTTAGGTCACAAGCTGTTACTAAGCAGAAGAAAACAATATTCCATATAAAGAGAGATATCAACCAGGTATGCAGTTCTCAGAGGTGATTCTATAGCATCTTACACCATTTTAACATTGATAAAAGGAGCAGTGGCGATGAAATATGAAATGCTTGTTAAGCAGCTGGAATATACAGGGAATCTAGTGTACATCCTTTCAAATAATATCCTTAAAACAGTAAATTTTCATCTCAATCATTTAAAGGGGCCAAGGTAAGTTTTTAGGCTTCTACAACTCTTAATTGGACTTTCGGTCTCTCCTAAATCCAATCTATCCTTCACACAGCTGCAAAAAACAAAACAAAACAAAACAAAACAAAAAACCAAAAACCAAAAACCAAAAAAAAAACTGTGTCCTTCCTATGACACAGATCTGACCATGCTACTCCTCTACTCAAAAACTTCCATCTCTCCTTATTGCCTATAGGCCTGGGGTTTTTTAAGGTCCTTCACAATCTGGCTCTGACAGGCCCTTCCAGATATTTCACCTTGATATGCTCTTCACCTATAATAGTATTTTTACTCAAAAGTATTATTTTTCCTTACAGGAAAGGTGAATTACAAGTTGTTTCTTGAATTTGCCATGTCACCTTCTGCCTCTTTATTCCTGCGCTCTGTCCCTTGTACTCATGCCTGTAATGACCTCCTTCCTCACCTCTGCTTTGCAGAATCCTTTTCTTTCAAGGCTCAGCTTAGTTGTTTCTTCTTTCCTGATGCCTCTGTTGATTCCTTTCTCTGGGCCTCCTTGCTGACACATGAACAAAATACTCCATTTGCCAACTGGGAATTTTCCCTGGATGTCCCCCACGATGGAAATGCTCTCCCTCCTCATCTCCTCCTTCAGCCTTCCCTGAATTCCTTCAAGTCTCAGATAATATCCCACCTGTAGGGACATTATCCCAATCCCTCTTAATTCTAGTATCTTCCCTCTGTTGATCATTTCCAATTTACATAGTATAGATTTATGCTTTATGCTCGCTTATACATGGCCATTTGCATGTTGTCTTCCTCATTAGAATGTAAGCTCCTTGAGGGCAGGGCCTGTCATTTACATTTTGTTGTAACTTCAGCACTTAGCATAGTGTGCCTGGCATATAGCAGGCACTTAATAAATGTTTATTGATTAATAATTTTCCCACCCCCCCCATTCTAATTTTGTCTGGCTCTCCCTTTTGCTCTTATCATATCTTGGGTGTTTGTACTTTTGTTTTTTGCTTTTGTTTTTGGTCCAGATCTATGATTTCATTGTTGAGGGCACTCTTGGTAAAGAAATTCCTCGTCACAGATTGGCAACTTTTTTGCAAAGTGAATATTATCTGGGGGCATTTAGCTTGAATAAATCTTCCTGAATCCAAGACTGGCTTTTAATCTTACACTATGCTACCTCATCACATCCTATTTAGTATGTAATTTCTTCTTAGCCCTCTGGTAGACCTCTAGGAGCCTAGAATTCTGCTCATAGGGAGCTTGCCTGAGATTCATTTAGTCTTTTATTCAAAAAATCCAAAATGAGCTCACTTTTTGTGTAAAATACTTTTAAGTTGTTTTGGGGGTTAAAAAGATATTTTAGAGCCACATCCAGTGGGTAAGTGAATAGTGCTGCTTCTCTGACCTGGTGTTTTCCCACCTTCTTGAAGTAGGGTCAGGAGTTTAATTTCTTCTGGGACTGCACCTTTGTGGCCATGAGTTAACAAGTTGACAAGCAACCTCTATCACTCTCTACTGTATTCTTAGAAGGCACTATGTAAGGCAAACATATGAATAAAAGTCAACCTGGCTTATCAAGAAGATGGCTGTAACTAAAAATTCTAGCACTTGGCTGGTGTCAAAATTGGGGGAAGGGGTGGAGACAAAAGCCCTGATGCTACTGCTGGGGAAGTTGGCATACACCATCACGGCTACTATAACAACATTACTAGCAGCTGCTATGGGGGCAGAAGGCCAATAACACCAGTACACAGGAGAGCTGCTAGCACAAGTTCTTTGATCTGCTTTTCTAAGGAAAGTGACTTCAAGGGGTTAACAATCTCACTTTAATCAAACATACATATTTCATTCACTTAGTTCAGGGGGAAAAGTCAGCACCCTCAACTTCAGAGCAAATACAAACAGAAATTACAAACAGAGAAAATATCAACAGACAGGCTTCTAGTTGTCTGGCCAAAGCTATACATACATAGTTACCAGACAGAGAAGCACCAACATCTGGGTTTTTCAAAGCTGGAGGGTGGGGGTGGTTTCCAATGGCTATCCAGAGTCTTGTCTGGTCAAATCACACTACATTCTTCCAGTGAGTGAGCTCCAAGCAAAATGCGAACCTCAGAGTATATATACCGTTTTTCAGGTCCTGAGGGCTTCACACCTCTTGAAGGCTTAACACCTCTTACGATTTAACTATCAAAAGGATGTGAGCATTCCTACAAACAAAGGCAAGACTCAATCAAAGGCACTTGATTGCCTTAGTGCTGAGAAGAACTCCAAAAGAAAAAAATAGTAAAAAAGAACCTCACTTTGCTTGCCCTTACAGTTACTGATGTCAGCTCTAGATTCTAGACAATCTATGCATCATGGGTTCCCATTATTAGCAGTGTGATATAGGCAATATACCTCAGTGGGGATACAGCCTTACTTAGCAAATGCAAGAATATGGCAGTGGAGGGACACTGGGGTGTCGGTAGGGGAAGGTGGCTGCCTGGGGCTGGCAAAATACCCTGATGTTCAGAAGATCTTGCTATGTTAGAAACATGACCCCCTGAATGTCAGATCCCTGGGGTTTATCAGGTCCCCAGTTATCCCATACTAGTTACAGTGCTGGTGAATGGCATGCATCCAGAAAGATCAAATCCCTAGAATTCCTGCCTCAGGGTCTCTCCTTTCATCTCTGCCAGTTATGAGTCCTCACAGAGTCCATGCTCAGAATTCTAGCCCAGACTAACTGAGCTTACTTACTTTCATAGAAATGCAGATAGGCACCATGGACTCCTAATGCAAACTGAAATTTCACATTTTCACATATAGCAAGATAAAAAGGACTTGAAGTTGGCTGAGAGGCAGTGTATTTTTCCGTTGCACCTGGCATGTTTTTCTCTCAGAAACAAACTGTTTTTCCCCTATCCATGAGGCTGAAATTATAAACAAAGTCCCAAAGCTTTCCACACATCCCAGCACAGCAGGACTGAACCTACCTCCTTACATCTAACAGAACCTTCAAGATAACCAAATTCTAGGCTCAGTCAACTCCCAGTGATCTCCTGCAGCAGGAGAATTTCACATTGTACTTGACAAGGAGCTGAGCTGGGTTAGCCTAGAAGCACCAATGCTGTTCGTTCTTTTGTCATTTTGTATTCACTGAAGGCAGAAAGTGGTAATTGAGAGTGCAACATGCTGCCTTGACTGTAAAAAAAAAAAAAAACTCCATGCAGAGTTAATAAGGAATCAGACACTCAGCCTCATGTGTTTGGATCTTAACACATGAAGGCATTTAGTAAAGGGTTGAATGAACATAAGTATCAATTTCCTCATGCATATTACTACTATTCAGCTGGGGTCATGCTAGCTGCTCATAACGGTAATGGGATGTTTGGTTCACTTTGTTCATCTACCAAATACGTATTCATTGTCATTTCCTTCCTGCTCTGTCTTATAATCCTCAACAAAGGAAAAACTCTGTGAGTCCCACTGAAATTAAGCACGATTTTAGTCATACAAAAAAGATAACTTTTGTTCTATGCACAAATGCCAGGTAGTTTAGTGGTAGCAAAATCCTGAATGGAAAGATTCCTGGTCTACTGGCCTATGACTCTTGAGTCCTGGGTTTGGGTCCTGTTCATGGCTTTGAGAAAGTAAGCCACTTTCCTTTGGTAGGCCTCAACTTCCCCATCTTCTTTTCTTTTTCAGTCATCCATCCATTCATTTATTTATTTAAATTTTATTTACTTATTTTTGTTACATTTTGAGTTCTGAACTGCTTCCCTCCCTCCTTCCTAACTCCACACAAGGGAAGACCAACATCTAATATATACTTTTGTATATCATTCTTTCTCTGGAGGTGGATAGCATCCTCCTTCATAGGTCCTTTGTAGTTGATTTGAATATTCATCTTTCTGAGAATAGCTTAGTCATTTACATTTACTCTCTGAACAATATTGTTGTCACTGTATACAACATTCTTTTGGTTCTGCTCATTTTACTCTGCATTTTTTCATGTAAGTCCATGTTTTTCTAAAAACCAACCTACTTATTATTTCTTACAGTGTAATAGTATTCCATCATGATCATATACCACAACTTATTCAGCTATTCCTCAATTGATGGACATCCCTTCAATTTCCAGTTCTTTGCCACCACAAAAAGAGCTGCCAAAAATATTTTAGAACATATAGGCTCTTTGCCTTTTTCCAGATCACCTTGGGAAACAGACCTAATAGTGGCATTTCTGGGTCAAAGGGTATACACAATTTTATAACCCTTTGGGCATAATTCCAAATTGTATTCCAAAATGGTTGGATTGGTCCACAGTTCCACCAACAGTGTATTAGTGTCCCAATTTTTATACATCCCCTCTAACATTTATTATTTTCTCCTTCTATCATTTTAGCCAATCTGATAGGTGTAAGATGATATCTCAAAGTCATTTTAATTTGCATTCCTCTGGTCAATAATGATTTAGGGTATTTTTTCATGGGACTATATACAGCTTTGATTTCTTCTTCTAAAACTGCCCATTTCTGTCCTTTGACCAATTTTCAATTGGAGAATGACTCATATTCTTATAAATTTGACTCAGTTATCTATATATTTAAGATATGAGGCCTTTATCTGGGAAAGTCTATACAATTTTCCCCCAAATTTTCTGCTTTCTTTCTAATCTTGGATAAATTGGTTTTATTTGCACCAAATCTGTTAATTTAATGTAATCAAAAGTATCCATTTTACATTTCATAATGTTCTCTATTTCCTATGATTTTATGCATCTTTAGTCTTAATGAGAAATTCTTCTCCAATCCATAAATCTCATAGATAATGTGTTCCATGTTCTTCTAATTTGCTTATGATATTTCCCTTCATGTCTAGGTCATGAATCCATCGTAACCTTATCTTGGAAAATGGTATAAGGTATATAATAATTTTGGTGTAAGATAACTTGGAACTTACAATTAAATTTTGAAAAAACTCTATTAGATTTTTTTGGATTGTTGTTAGAGTCAAGTGAGAAAATGTAAACTATTTTCTGCTTTCCAGTTTTCTCAACAATTTCTCAACAAATAGTGAATTCTTCTACCAAAAGCTTAAATCTTTACATTCATCGAACATAAGGTTACTATAGTCATTTGCTACTCTGCACCGTATATCCCCTGTATTCCACTGATCTATCTTTTTATTTCTTAGCCAGTACCAGATAGTTTTGATAATTACTATCTTATAATACAGTTGAAAATCTGGTACTGCTACACAGCCTTCCTTTACATTTTTTTTCTATTAATTCCTTTGATATTCTTGACTTTTTTATTCTTCCAAATGAATTTTGTTACTATTTTTTCTAGCCTGATAAAATAATTTTTTGGTAATTTGAAGGGGAAAGCAGAGTATGAAATGGAAAGATAGTACTGTGGAAAGAATAAACATGAACTTGGACAGACTTTGAGAGATAGGAAAGGAATGATAGAAGGGTCTGATGAGCTGTGGTCCATGGGGTCATGAAGAGTCAGACTGAATGACTGAACAACCACAAAATTTGATTGGGATGGCATTAGATGAGTAGATAAGTTTAGGTGGGATTATTATTTTTATTATATTGGCACAGCCACCCATGAAAAATTAATATTTCTTCCATTATTTAAATCTGACTTAATTTGAATAAAAAGTGTTATATAGTTACATATATAGTTCCTGGGTTCAGCTTGGCAGGTATAGTCCCAGGTATTTTATATTGTGTGAAGGTATTTTAAATGAAATATCTCTTACTATCTCTTCTTGTAGGACATTGTTGATGGTGTGTAAGAAATACTGATGATTTATCTGAATTTATTTTATATCCTGCTACTTTGTTAAAATTACTAATTATTTCAATTAACTTTTTAGTCAAATCTCTAGGATTTTCTAAATATAATATCATATTGTCTGCGAAAGAGACGGTTTATTACCTTACTGCGTGTTCTGATTCCTTCAATTTATTTTTCTTCTCTTATTGCTTTTACTAGTATTTCTAGTACAATATTGAAAAATATTTCTGATAATGGGCATCCTTGTTTCAATCCTGATCTTATTGGGAAGGCTTCTAGCTCATCCCCATTACAGGTAATACTTACTGATGGTTTCAGGTAGATGCTTATCATTTTAATGAAAAATCCATTTATATCTATGCTTTCAAATGTTTTTAATAGGAATGAGTATTGTATGTTGTTAAAAATCTTTTCTGCATATATTTATATACTTGTATGATTTTTGTTACTATTGTTATAGATAATGATGATGATGTACTTACATAGCACATTAAAGTTTGCCAAGATTTTTACATGTTTTCTCATTTGACTCTAGCAATAATCCAAAAAAAAGCTAATAGAGTTTTTCAAAATTTAATTGTAAGTTCCAAATTCTCTCCCTCTTCGCTCCTCCTTTTCCATCCTTGGGATGGGAGAAGGCAAGAAAAACAAAAGCCATTACATATATGTATAGTCATGCAAGACAATTTTCCATATTAGTCATGTCCAAAAAAATAAAAGAAAGAGATAGGGAAAGGAAGAAAGGAAGGAAGGAAGGAAGGAGGGAGGGAGAGAGGGAGGAAGGAAGAAAGGAAGGAAGGAAGGGAGGGAGGGAGAGAGGGAGAGAGGGAGGAAGGAAGAAAGGAAGGAAGGAAGGGAGGGAGGGAGAGAGGGAGGGAGGAAGGAAGGAACAAAAGAGAACATGCTTCAATGTGCCCTCCGAGTCCATCAGCTCACTAACTGGAGATAGATCACGTTTCATCATTAGTCCTTTGGAAATGTGGTTGGCCATTATGCTGATTAGTTACTAAGTCTTTCAAAGTTAACTACCTTTACAATATGGCTGTTACTTTATAATTTGTCCTCCTGGTTTTACTCACTTTACTTCACATTAGTTCATTTAAGTCTTTCCAGATTTTTCTGAGACCATCCCCTTCATTTCTTACAGCACAACAATATTCTGTTGCATTCCTAATGTCATAACTTCCTAATACCATTCCTCAATTGTTGGGCATCTCCTCAGTTTCCAGTTCTTTGCCCCCACAAAAAGAATTAGTATAAATACTTTTGTGTGTGTGTGTATAAAATATATATGTATATGTATGTGTATATATGTGTGTATATGTGTATATATATGTATATATGTGTGTGTGTATATATATATGGGATATATATGGGATGAAGAACCCCATTTTAGCACATAGTTAAAAGTCAAGAAATAGGCTAGAAAATGAATAAACAACAGAAAACATTCTGATTATTGTGACAAGGAAAATTAAAACATATTCAGAAGAAGACAACAAAGTCAGAATTCCTGCATCCAAAGCCTCCCCACAAAAATGTGAATTGGTCTCAGGCCGGGGAAGAACTCAAAAAGGATTTTAAAAATCAAGTAAGAGAGGTAAAGGAAAAAAATAGAAAGAGAAATGAGAGTGATGCAAAAAAAATCATGAAAAAAGTCAAGAGACTGGTTAAGGAGGCACAAAAAATACTGAAGAAAATAATGCCTTAAAAAACAGAATAGGTCAAATGGTAAAAGAGGCACAAAAATACAGTGAAGGGAAAAATGGCTTGAAAAGTAGAATTGGCCAAATGGGAAAAGATATACAAAAATTTCAATGAAGAGAAGAACTCCTTAAAAAGTAGAGTTGGCTAAATGGAAAAGGAGGTACAAAAGCTCACTGAAGAAAGTAATTCCTTACAAGTTATAATTTGGCAAGTGGAAGCTAATGACCTTGTGAGACATCAAGAAACAAGCAACAAAATCAAAAGAATGAAAAAAATAGAAAGAAATGTGAAGTAACTCATTGGAAAAACAACTGATCTGGAAAATAGATCCAGAAGAGGTAATTTAAGAATGATTGGACTACCTGAAAGTCATGATCAAAAAAAATCCTAGACATTGTCTTTCAAGACATTATCAAGGAAAACTGCCCTGATATTCTAGAAGCAAAGGGTAAAATAGAAATTGAAAGAATCCACTGATCACCTCGTGAAAGAGATCCCAAAATGAAAATTCCCAGAATATCATAGTCAAATTCCAGACCTCCCAGATTAAGGAGAAAATATCAAGCTGCCAAAAAGAAACAATTGAAATATTGTGGATCCAGGGTCAGGATAACACAAGATGTAGCAGCTTCTACATGGAAAGATCAGAGGGCTTGGAATATGATATTCCAGGGAGCTAAAAAGCTAGGATTACAACCAAGAAAAACCTAACCAGCAAAACAGTATAATCTTCAGAGGAAAATATGGGCTTTCAGTGAAATAGAGGATTTTCAAGCATTCCTGATGAAAAGACCAGAGCTGAATAGAAAGTTTAACTTTCACATATATAATCCAAAAGAAGTGTAAGAAGGTAAACACGAAAGAGAAATCATAAGGAATTTGATAAGGTTAAATTGTTTATTTTCCTATATGGGAAAATGATATTTATAACTCCTAAAAACTTTCTTATTATTAGGGCGGTTTGAAGGAGTATATATAAAAAGGAAAGCAGGAGTGAGAGTTGAATGTGATGGATGGATGATTATCTAAAAATATAAAATTGAGAGACGAGAAAGAAGAATGCACTTCGAGAAGGGGGAAGGGAGAGGTAGAATGGGATAAATTATCTTACATAAAAGAGACCTGAAAAAGATTTTACAGTGGAGGGAGAAATGGGGGGAAGCAGGGAGGAGAGCACATGAACCTTCCTCTCATCAGAATTGGCTTAAAGAGGGAGTAATATACACACTTAGTTCGGTAAAGAAATCTATCTTACCCTACAAGAAAGTAAGAAGCAAAGGGGATAAGAGAAGGAGGTGAGGAGCTAATAAAAGGGAGGGCAGTTTAGGGGAGGTAAAAGTCAGAAGCAAAACACTTTTGAGAATGGACAAGGCAAGAGGAGAGAGAGAGAGAGAGAGAGAGAGAGAGAGAGAGAGAGAGAGAGAGAGAGAGAGAGGACAAACAGAGGGAAAACAGGATGGAGGGAAATACATAGTTGGTAATCATAACCATGAAAAAAAGTTTTACAGTGAATTTCTCTGATTAAAGACTTCATTTCTCTAACATATAAAAAACTGAGTTAAATTTATAGAAATAAGAGCTATTCCTCAGTTGATGGATGATCAAAGGATAGGAATAGGAGGTTTTCAGACAAAGTAATCAAAGATATCTATAGTCATGTAAAATGCTCTAAATCACTATTGGTGAAAGAAATGAAAACTAAAATAACTCTGAACTCATGCCTGTCAGATTGGTTAATAGGACAGAAAAGGAAAATGGCAAATGTTGGAGGAGATGTGGGAAAATTACAACACTGATGTACTATTAGTAAAGTTGTGTACTGATTCAACCATTTTGGAGAGCAATTTGGAATTATGCCCAAAGGTCTATAAAACCATGCATACCCTTTGACCAAGCAATACCACTGTTGGGTCTGTATCCCAAAGAAATAAAAAAAAGCAAAAGGACCTATGCGTATATATGATTGTGGTAGATTACTGTTGTGCTTTAGGAAATGATTAGTAGGGAGGGAGGAGGAGAAAATTTAAAACTCAAAACCTTATGTAAGTGAATGCTGAAAATTAAAAACAAATAATTGAAAAAAAAAAGAAATGAGCAGGATTCTCTCAGAAAACATGGAAAGACTTACACGAACTGATGCAAAGTGAGATGAGCAGAACCAGGAGAACATTGTACACAATAACAGTCATATTGTATGATGATCTACTATGAATAACTTAGGTATTCTCAGCAATACAATGTTTCAAGACAATTCTGTAGGACTTTTGATGAAAGTTGCTGTCCATCGCCAAAGAAAGAACTGGCAGATCCTGAATGTAGATTAAAGATACTTTTTCCTCTACTTTTGTTATTTTTCTTGTTTTTTAGGTTTGTGTTTTCTTTCACAGAATGACTTACATGGAAATGTGCTTTGTAGGAGTACACATGAATAAACCTATGTCAAATTAATTGCCTTCTTAATGAGGGATAGAATTTGGAGCTCAAAATTTGAAATAAAAAGAATGCTAAAATTGTTTTTACATGTAATTAGGAAAAATAAAGTATTAAATAAGACTGAAAATGACTGAACAACAACAGTGAATTTCTACTGGTTGGTTTATAGTAGAGTACACGCTGGATGAGGGCTCATGAGTGACAGTACTAAAACCCCTAAACTCTCAGAATAATCTTTAGATTCCTGAGGGTTGCAAAAGTCATCATTATCAATAGTCATCACTATCTGCCAGTGTTTCTGAGAGTGGGTAGAGTGATCTCAGAGTAGGTATTACACATTCAACAAACATGTGTCGAGTACCTGCTATGTGTGCTATGCCTTACTAGTTGCTAGGGTAGTTACAG
The DNA here is from genome assembly GCF_011100635.1 of Trichosurus vulpecula. Classification (NCBI taxonomy): domain Eukaryota; kingdom Metazoa; phylum Chordata; class Mammalia; order Diprotodontia; family Phalangeridae; genus Trichosurus; species Trichosurus vulpecula. The sequence goes on along the minus strand of NC_050581.1, from coordinate 45,523,459 downwards.
AAACAAAATAAATACTCCCTGAACTCAAGGGACTGTCATTCCTTGAAGTCATCCCTACTATTGTCTAGAAGGGATGATAAGGCTCATAGGTCATCAATAAATCAATTAACAAGCATTCACTGTAGGCTTATTCTATGCCAGGCACTCTACCAAGTACTGGGAATATAAGGAAAAGGCCATAGGTAAATTGTTTTAACCCACGTTAGAATATGAGTGTGTAACAGAACAAATTTAAATAGCCTTCTAGAAGTTTTTAAAGATTTATAGGCCAAGAGGGAGTATGTGTAGATGTTAGAGTGGGGGATTCCTTCACAGATCTTTTATTCCAAATGACTTTTGTGGTCACTTCCAACCTTCCAATTCTGTGATCCTTTGATTTTGTGATGGTTCTATACACATTATCCAGGACACCTGTTTGGAAAAGATCAGACCCTAATCTGACCCTTTCCACTAGCCCAGAATGAAATGAAAAACAAATCCATTTAGTCATCTACTCTTATCTGTTTTTAACTTCTAGGTGGCAGGTGGAGGGAGTTAAAGGCTAAACCTTTGACCAGGAGAGCTTCCGATCTGATGTGTGGCTTGGAGGAGCTTTTGTTTTCAAATGCAGTTACCTTTCTTCCTTTGGGAAACTGCATTATTTAGCTCTATTGTTCCACTGAGGAACACTAACCCACTGGTTCTAATTTACAAATGGGAAAGCCAGCTCATTATTGCAGTGGTCAGACAATAGGCTCTCTGGCCACTAAGAACAAAAGAATGTCAGATATAATGACTGGAATAAGTAATGAAGCTCAATTTTAAGCTCTTTCTTGCATTTCTATGAGAAAGCATCTATAATTAGGCTGGCAAAAATGATTTGCAGTTATTTAATTCATGTTATTTCATGCAAGATCATTAATGGTATTCAGTAGTATTTTTATTACCCCTGAGCTCTTTAACAGCTCAAAGTAACAATGGGGTTTTACTTATCTTCAGGAAGCCAGCCCCATTCTTCAGATGAAGGAAAAATGGCCCTAACCCCAGGTTGCCATAGACACTGGAAGAGACCTGTCACCGTGATGCCACAGCACACCTATTTCCCAGTGACTTTCAGAATTAGAGGTATTGGGGAATCAAAGGTGTACAGCTGGCCTGGCTGAACAAAAGCTACCTTCAGCTCTTCCCGACAATGTATCAGATGGGCTCCACCCTGAGAAACTAGGGAATAGTGCTGAACTTGAAAACCATGCCTGATTCTTGGAATGTCCTAGGATAGTTGTTTCTGTCCTTTATTCTTGAAGAGGACTGTGACATTAAGAAGGTGATGCCATGACTTATAAGTGAATTGGATTTAAGTGAAGGAGGGTACAAAGGTACCAGCCTCACTTTCTCAGGCCTGCCCCTAATACCATCGGTCACAGTCTCTTTTGACCTTGTATCAACTGCATTGTAAACCCTAGCAGCATCAGTGTTGGCAGCAAAAGCAGGAGCATACCTCTAGAACCCTGGGTTCTAGCTCTGATACTGGGAAATCCACATTGTACCAAGATGTAGGACACAACATAAACTCTGAACCTGCTTTCTCCTTTTGCTCTTTCCAGTGTTTTCTCCCCAAATTCTCTGTGAAAACTCTTCCCAGCAGTCTTAGTTCCAATGTATCACAGGCTGAGGGATTCTCCATTGCTATGGAGTCTCCATGGCAATACTAGCTTATACATATTTCAGAGAGTTATAAAGGAGATAAAAGCCATGGTCCCTACCTTCGGCATGTTTATAATAGAAAGTAATTTGTAAGACTAGCACGTGCAAGAGGAATCAGACCTGTCCTGTTGAACTCCAGAAGACAGAACTAAGAATAATGGCAGAGTAGTTTAGTTGTAGACCATCTGTATGGTACAATGGCCAGAACACTGGCTCTGGAATCAGACCTGGGTTTGAATTCCACCAGGTTGTTGTTGTTGTTGTGTTTGTCCTTCATTTTTGAAGAGGACCATGACATCAGGGAAATGATGACATGACTTGCAGTTGACTTTGATTTGAGGGAGGGCAGTGACAAGTTTCCAGCCTCACTTTCTCTTTCAGGGCCATCTAAGTACAGTGGCCAGATATTCATCAGGATGACTGGAGATGGCCCAGGATGCAATGGGCCCTTTTAGGCTAAGGCCAAAATCCTACCTCTAACTTTTACAATCTATCTTTAGGCAAGTCACTTAACTTTGCTGACCTTCAGGGTGTGGACTAGCTGGCTTCTGAGGTACCTTCCAGCTTTAAGTCTGTGATCCTATCATCATATGTCAGCATGGTCAAAGAAAAACTTCTAAACAATTGGAGCACTTCCAAAGAGGAAGGGGCCACTTTCTTTGGTTTCCCAGCTACTAGACTTCAAACAGATGATTAAAAACATACCTCTCAGAGATGATGTAAATGGGATTTCTATTCCAATACAAGTTGAAATCAGTGACTTTTGACATCCTTTCCAAGGGAAATTCTATGATGCTTTTGTGGAGAAGATGTTATGTGCAAGAACTTTGCTTATTTACAAAAACAACAAAGCATAAGGTATAATTTTTAAAATGTGGTGCAAATGATGAATTTGTGTGTATGTGCGTGCGTGCGTGCGTGCGTGCGTGTGTGTGTGTGTGTATGTGTGTGTGTGCGTGCGTGTTTAGGGAAGGGTAGAAAGGGGAAAACCAAAGGAATCTAAAGGCAACAGGCACATAAGATTGAGTTGTGTCCGTAAAGATCATGGGAGAAAGATGGGTGGAGGAACTCTGGAAAGGCAAAGAGAAAAAAGGGAACCTAAAAAAGTTTTGATAAAAGCTCAGAAAAATACTTTAATCAACCTCTGGGTATTTTACAATGCTTCATCCTGGCAGAAAATACTGATTTATTTCTTTTCTCTCACTCTGTACTTAGAAATCTTGATCAGGTGACCTCAGGAATCACATTGGGCTCTACATCTGGACCATTCAGTGAATAATTGTCAGTATGGGCCATGGCAGGGAATAGGAGGATGCCCTTTTGTCCTGCCCAGGAGCAGGGACAGAGATGCCCATTACATAATTTCTTTATGTAGAATACAATCTGTTCTGCATGAATTACACACATCCAAAAGGAAGAGGTTGACAGCCCCAATTCCTAAAGTGGCAAAATATCAGAGGGAGCTTTTGTTAGGACCAGTCCAGCATGTGAGTTGATAATTATGGTATAAAACACAATGGAGAGGCATAATGATAGGACCAAATGCAAATATTAAGGTCAGACTATTTAAGGGTCTTGAAGGCATATTCTGCTATTTACAATTACACTTCCATTTCCAGGTAATCTTGACTTTCGAATAGGAATCAAAGACCCTTGCATTTGTTGTATTTTTTTTGCTTTTTTTAAAAAAAAATTAATATCTTTAGTCTTCAGAATTGATTTTCACAAGAGTTTGAATTACAAATTTTCTCCCCATTTCTACCCTTCCCCCCACTTCAAGATGGCATATATTCTGGTTGCCCTGTTCCCCAGTCAGCCCTTCCTTCTGTCACCCCACACCCTTCCCATCCCCTTTTCCCTTTCTTTCTTGTAGGGCAAGATAAATTTCTATGCCCCATTGCCTGTGTATCTTATTTTCTAGTTGCATGCAAATTTTTTTTTTGTTTTGGAACATCTGTTTTTAAAACTTTGAGTTCCAAATTCTCTCCCCTCTTCCCTTCCCACCCACCCTCCCTAAGAAGTCAAGCAATTCAACATAGGCCACATGCGTATCATTATGTATAACCCTTCCACAATACTCATGTTGTGAAAGACTAACTATATTTTGCTCCTTCCTAACTTATCCCCCTTTATTGAATTTTCTCCCCTGACCCTGTCCCCTTTCAAAAGTGTTTGTTTTTGATTACCTCCACCCCCATCTTCCCTCCCTTCTGTCATCCCCCCTTTTTATCTTCTTCTTCCTCCTTTTTTTCCTGTGGGGTAAGTTACCCAACTGAGTATGTATGGTATTCCCTCCTCAGGTCAAATCTGATGAGAACAAGATTCACTCATTCCCCCTCACCTGACTTCTCTTCCCTTCCTACAGAACTGCTTTTTCTTGCCACTTTTATGTGAGATAGTTTACCCCATTCTATCTCTCCCTGTCTCCCTCTCTCAATGTATTCCTCTCTCCTCCCTTAATTTTATTTCCTTTAGATATCTTCCCTTCATCTTCACCTCACCCTGTGCCCTCTCTCTCTTCATATATATTTATATATACATATATATATAATGTATATATATACACACATACATATATATATACATACACACTCATATATACATACATATATATATACAAACATATATATATATATATATATATATGTGTATGTGTGTGTGAATATTCCCTTCAGCTACCCTAATACTGCGGTCTCATGAATCGTACACATCATCTTTCCATGGAGGAATGTAAACAAAACAGTTCAACTTTAGTAAGTCCCTTGCAGATTCTTTTTCTTGATTACCTTTTCATGCTTCTCTTGATTCTTGTGTTTGAAAGTCAAATTTTCTATTCAGCTCTGGTCTTTTCACTGAGAAAGCTTGAAAGAGCTCTATTTTATTGAAAGTCCATATTTGGGGGGGGGGGGCAGAGCCAAGATGGCAGCTGGAAAGCAGGCACTAGTGTGAGCTCCCCGCCAAGTCCCTCCAAAAACCTATTAAAATGGCTCTGAACAAATTCTAGAATTGCAGAACCCACAAAATAGCAGAGGGAAGCAGGGCTCCAGCCCAGGACAGCCTGGATGGTTTCTGGGTAAGGTCTATCCCACACGGAGCTGGGAGCTGGGAGAGGAGTGGAGTGGAACAGAACCCAGTGTGAGGGACCAACCAGACCAGAAGCCAGACAGAGTGTGCCCTAGCACCCTGAATCAGTGAGCTGCAGCAGTTACCAGACTTCTCAACCCACAAACACCAAAGACAACAGAGAAGGATAGTGGGAAAAGCTGCGGGAGTGGAAGGAGTTCAAGGTTCGGCCACCACGCCTGGGGCGGCGGAGGTGGGGCAGCTACAGCTGCAGTTGCTTCTGGCCCCAGGCCCACCTTGTGGGAGGAATTAAGTGGCGGATCAGAGCAGGAGTGCACAGCCTGCTGAAGATCTAAGCCCAGTCTGGGTTGGGGGTTCTTGGGGAAGGAGGAGTGCTGGTGTGGAAGACCTGGCACCTCACCTCCAAACGTGGAACATAGAACTCTGTAGTCTACAAGCAGTCATACCCCGCTGAAAAACTCAAGGCTCAAGTTAGTTGGTTGGGAATATGGCCAGGCAGTGAAAACACACCCAGATTCAGTCTCAGACTTTGCATTCTTTCTTGGGTGACAAAGAAGACCAAAACATACAGCCTAAAGAAGTCAACAAAGTGCAAGAGCCTACACCAAAAGCCTCCAAGAAAAACATGAACTGGTCCCAGGCCATGGAAGAGCTCAAAAAGGATTTGAAAAAAGAAGTTAGAGAAGTAGAGGAAAAATTGGGAAGAGAAATGAGAAGGATACAAGAAAACCATGAAAAACAAGTCAATGACTTGCTAAAGGAGCCCCAAAAATTACTGAAAAATTCACTGAAGAAAACAACACCTTAAAAAATTGACTAACTCAAATGGCAAAAGAGCTCCAAAAAGTCAATGAGGAGAAGAATGCCTTGAAAGGCAGAATTAGCCAAATGGAAAAGGAGGTCCAACGGACCACTGAAGAAAATACTATCTTAAAAATTAGATTGGAGCAGGTGGAAGCTAGTGACTTGATGAGAAATCAAGATATTATAAAACAGAACCAAAGGAATGAAAAAATGGAAGACAATGTGAAATATCTCCTTGGAAAAACCACTGACCTGGAAAATAGATCCAGGAGAGATAATTTAAAAATTATTGGACTACCTGAAAGCCATGATCAAAAAAAGAGCCTAGATATCATCTTTCAAGAAATTATCAAGGAGAACTGCCCTGATATTCTAGAGCCACAGGGCAAAATAGAAATTGAAAGAATCCATCGATCGCCTCCTCAAATAGATCACAAAAAGAACTCTCCTAGGAATATTGTTGTCAAATTCCAGAGCTCCCAGTTCAAGGAGAAAATATTGCAAGCAGCCAGAAAGAAACAATTTGAGTATTGTGGAAATACAATCAGAATAACCAAAGATCTGGCAGCTTCTACATTAAGAGATCGGAGGGCTTGGAATACGATATTCTGGAGGTCAATGGAGCTGGGATTAAAACCAAGAATCACCTACTCAGCAAAAGTGAGTATCATGCTCCAAGACAAAATATGGATTTTCAATAAAATAAAGGACTTTCAAGCTTTCTCAGTGAAAAGACGAGAGCTGAATAGAAAATTTGACTTTCAAACACAAGAATCAAGAGAAGCATGAAAAGGTAACCGAGAAAAAGAACAAGAAAAAGAAATTGCAAGGGACTTACTAAAGTTGAACTGTTTTGTTTACATTCCTCAATGGAATGATGATGTGTATGATTCATGAGACCTCAGTATTAGGGTAACTGAAGGGAATATGCATATATATATATATATATATATATATATATATATATATATATATATATATATGTATATAAGTGAATGTGTATGTATGTATGTGTGTGTGTGTGTATATATATATATACATATATATGTATATACATATATACATATATATATATATGTAGAGAGAGAGACAGAGAGACAGAGTCAGAGAGAGACAGAGAGAGAGAGGGCACAGGGGGAGGTGAAGTTGAAGGGAAGATATCTAAAAGAAATAAAATCAAATTAAGGGATGAGAGAAGAATATATTGAGAGACCGAGATAGGGAGAGATAGAATGGGGTAAATTATCTCGCATAAAGGTGGCAAGAGGAAGCAGTTCTGTGGGAGGAGGGGAGAGGGCAGGTGAGGGGGGAATGAGTGAATCTTGTTCTCATCAGATTTGGCCTGAGGAGGGAATACCATACATACTCAATTGGGTATCTTACCCCACAGGAAAGAAGAGGGAAGAATATAAAAAGGGGGGTGGATGATGGAGGAGAGGACAGATGGGGGTGGAGGTAATCAAAAACAAACACTTTGGAAAGGGGACAGGGTCAAGGGAGAAAATTCAATAAAGGGGGATGGGTTGGGAAGGAGCAAAATATAGTTAGTCTTTCACAACATGAGTATTGTGGAAGGGTTATACATAATGGTACACACGTGGCCTATGTTGAATTGCTTGACTTCTTAGGGAGGGTGGGTGGGAAGGGAAGAGGGAGAGAATTTGGAACTCAAACTTTTAAAAACAGATGTTCAAAAACAAAAAAAAAGTTTTTGCATGCAACTGGAAAATAAGATACACAGGCAATGGGGCATAGAAATTTATCTTGCCCTACAATGAAGGAAGGGAAAAGGGGGTTGGAGGGGAGTGGGGTGACAGAAGGGAGGGCTGACTGGGGAACAGGGCAACCAGAATATATGCCATCTTGGAGCGGGGGTGGGGAGGGTAGAAATGGGCAGAAAATGTGTAATTCAAACTCTTGTGAAAATCAATGCTGAAAACTAAATATGTTAAATAAATAAATTACAAAAAATAATTAAAAAAACAATGAAAAAAAAAGTCCATATTTTGCCTTGGAGCATGATACTCAGTTTTGCTGGGTAGGTGATTCTAGGTTTTAATCCTAGCTCCATTGACCTCCAGAATACTGTATTCCAAACCCTTCGATCTCTTAATGTAGAAGCTGCCAGATCTTGGATTATTCTGATTATGTTTCCACAGTACTCAAATTGTTTCTTTCTGGCTGCTTGCAATATTTTCTCCTTGAACTGGGAGCTCTGGAATTTGACAACAATATTCCTAGGAGATTTCTTTTTGGGATCTATTTGAGGAGGCGATCGATGGATTCTTTCAATTTCTATTTTGCCCTGTGGCCCTAGAATATCAGGGCAGTTCTCCTTGATAATTTCTTGAAAGATGATATCTAGGCTCTTTTTTTGATCATGGCTTTCAGGTAGTCCAATAATTTTTAAATTATCTCTCCTGGATCTATTTTCCAGGTCAGTGGTTTTTCCAAGGAGATATTTCACATTGTCTTCCATTTTTTCATTTCTTTGGTTCTGTTTTATAATATCTTGATTTCTCATCAAGTCACTAGCTTCCACTTGCTCCAATCTAATTTTTAAAGTAGTATTTTCTTCAGTGGTCTTTTGGACCTCCTTTTCCATTTGGCTAATTCTGCCTTTCAAGGCATTCTTCTCCTCATTGACTTTTTGGAGCTCTTTTGCCATTTGAGTTAGTCTATTTTTTAAGGTGTTGTTTTCTTCAGTGTATTTTTCAGTATTTTTTTGGGTCTCCTTTAGCAAGTCATTGACTTGTTTTTCATGGTTTTCTCGCATCCTTCTCATTTCTCTTCCCAATTTTTCCTCTACTTCTCTAACTTGCTTTTCCAAATCCTTTTTGAGCTCTTCCATGGCCTGGGACCAGTTCATGTTTTTCTTGGAGGCTTTTGGTGTAGGCTCTTGCACTTTGTTGACTTCTTTAGGCTGTATGTTTTGGTCTTCTTTGTCACCCAAGAAAGAATGCAAAGTCTGAGACTGAATCTGGGTGTGTTTTCGCTGCCTGGCCATATTCCCAACCAACTAACTTGACCCTTGAGTTTTTCAGCAGGGTATGACTGCTTGTAGACTAAAGAATTCTATGTACCACGCTTGGGGGGTGAGCCAGGTCTTCCACACTGGCACTCCTCCTTCCTCAAGAACCCCCAACCTGGACTGGGCTTAGATCTTCAGCAGGCTGTTCACTCCTGCTCTGATCTGCCACTTAATTCCTCCCACCAGGTGTGCCTGGGGCCCGAAGCAACTGCAGCTGTAATTCTGTAGCTGCCCCACCTCTGGTGCCCCCCGGGCAGTAGCCGAACCTTGAACTCCTTCCACTCCTGCAGCTTTTCCCACTAACCTTCTCTGTTGTCTTTGGTGTTTGTGGGTTGAGAAGTCTGGTAACTGCTGCAGCTCACTGATTCAGGGTGCTAGGGCACGCTCCTCCTGGCTCCTGGTCTGGTTAGTCCATGTCGCTCACACTGGGCTCTGCTCGGCTCCGCTGTGCTCTGCTCCCAGCTCCATGCGGGATAGACCTCACCCAGAGACCATCCAGGCTGTCCTGGGCTGGAGCCCTGCTTCCCTCTGCTATTTTGTGGGTTCTGCAATTCTAGAATTTGTTAAGAGCCATTTTTTATAGGTTTTTGGAGGGACTTTGAGGGGAGTTCACGCTAGTCCCTGCTCTTCAGCTGCCATCTTGGCTCCGCCCCCCATTTGTTGTAGTTTTAAGTGACATTTCCAGACATGCTTCCAAACTCAATAATACTTTTTTCCTGACAGTAACAAGAATATTCTTTAAATATGGACAGTGTCAACAACTTCACATAGTTTTTTTTTTTAAATCAAGTTAGATGCTTAATGAGGTAAAAGAATAATTTGTATACCGGAATATGTAGAAATGTAGATAGTTATTTGACACAAGGAAAGAGTCACAAATGTTTAAAAGGTCTCTTCAGATCTTTTTTTTTTGTGGTCCTAACATAACTGAACTGTTTCTGCTAGATAAGTTGCTCAACTGGGCTCCCTGGTTTATTGCTCACAAGGACTGATAAGTATCAGGAGCTCTTTTCTTTGCTGCCTGGGGTCCTCTCCTTGAAGTTGATTTCAGCCTTGAGTAACTGGCTCTTTGAATCCATGAATGTGTTTTCTCCCTCAACTGTACCTACAGTTCTCTCAAACTTGCTTTCTAGCTGCCTGATGGGGTGTGTCCTAAGCAAATAGCACCTTTGAGAGACATTTGGGCCAATAGGAGTTGAGAAGAAAAAAATCTCCTCCTCTTCCTCTCCTTCCCTTCCAATCCCCACTGAGAGTGAAAATGGCTTCTTCTCATTCTAACTCTCTCTTCAATTTACCTGATCTACAAAACTTTCTGATTTGGCCATGTAAAAGCCCTAGGTGTGGCCATTTTACTGTTGCTTGTCCAATGTCCAGGCACCCTTTAAATCCATCAGAGAAAGTTGTTCAGAACTCATAAAGAGATCACATTCTGTTAACACCTTACCACATACCACCTCGTCTGTGATCCCATCCTATGACGACGGGATGAATGATCCTGTGATCAATTGAGCTGGGTGTGAGGTATAATCAAATCCCTCACTTTTCTCCCCACTGTTACATTTCTGTAAGTAATAATTGATCCATGCTATTTGTGTGTAGAGGTACCCTACCCTTTCACTTGCTTCACAAGTACAGAAATATTCTCCCCAAATTTTTGTGGGATCGAGCAGATACATTTCCATTCTAAAATATGATTGGACCTTCTTTATCCAAAACTGTGGTCCTTGAAGAGTCACTGGTTAAGGGAGGCAGCTTTCTGTGCATTTAATGAGACTGGATTCCCCATGTTCCACCCTGATTCCTTCCACTGGCAGAGCTTCCAATGTAGATAAGCATTGTACCACTCTCTAGTGAAGAAGTTGGGGCTGAGATACACCCTCATATCCTAGTAAGTAGGCATATAACTAGAAGGATGTGACATGGTTTGAATGGAAATAATAGGTAAGGTTCTTGGAATATTTTTCTCTTTGTCTTACTCTCCAATTATTGTATTTTTGTTTCTGGAACTTACCTCTGGGAGCTACTCTCTTTTCCTTTCTGTTCCAGTGTCCCAGCAGAGAGTGGCAGCATTTTCTTTGGGTTCCAGACCTGTCACAAGGCCAGAGTGTGGTCCAATGTTGCTCTGTCCTAAAGCAGCTCCAACCTGTAGTTGAGCTGAGTAGACAAGACCTAGCCTGACAGGCTTCTTTCTCCCTGTGTTTCTGTCTATTTCTCCATCTCTGACTGCCTCTTTATCTCTGTCTGTCTCTGTCTCTCTCTTAGGTGTTGAGAGGTTGACTTAGCCTTTTGTTCAGAGAGTTCTTTCTGTGCTTTGGAAATAGATTAATCTACTATAATCTTCTTTATAGATATAACTGGGTGTTGTGTATTTTTAAGAATTATTATTAAAAATTCTACTGTCATTATATAGGAGTCATTTTTGATAGATCTCTATACTCCTTAGTCAATCAATAAACATTTATTAAGCACAAGGCACTGTGCTAAGCACTGGGGGTACAAAGAAAGGTAAAAAGTATCTGCTCTCAGGGAGCTCAAAGTATAGTGGAGACAACATGCAAAGAACTATGTACGTACAAGATACAGACAAGATGAAATTGAAATAACAGAATGAAGGTGTTGAGGTTTGGGCCCACCCAGGGATGTAAAAAACTGTTGAGGTTTTCTCTCTGCCCACTGAGGGTCAAAACCTGTGGTTTCATGATGTGTTGTGGTAGAAAGGTCTCAAAGAATTAATTGTCAGACAACTTCTAATTCAAGTATTGGCATTTATTGAGATTGATATCTCTCATGAAGAGGGCTAAATTCCAAGAGGAACCAGCAGCTTCAGAGAAAGCAAGATGGATTTTTATAAGGTAAAGATGCAATTATATTAACAGAAATTTACATGGAATACAGGAATATGATTAATATTAAAAATGTAGAGGAGTTTGTTGAGGGATTAGGTAATGCAGGAGGGGTCCTAGCCTCTGCTAGGACCTGCGGAACTGCATAGGCTCTATCATAGGGCAGGCCCCTTCTACGGTCAAGCATTCTGGTCATGCTGCCCTCCAATTGGCTAGCTATTGTGGTCCTGTCTGGTCAAGATAGATAGGTATTGTGGTCCTGTCTTGGCCTAAATGGATGACGTGACTGTGATTGAACACACCTATTTAAATATGTGGTCTGGGGGCAGTAGCTGGGTAGAGTCAGTGGCTGGGTTTCCATCACACGGACATGCCTGCTGTTTCTCTGGGAACTAAGAGCTCAGGGACATACCTGTTGTTCTAGTGATCAGTGAGGCATATATGAAGTTAGGACATGGGTAGGTAGGTACAGTGGGCCTATAACGAAGTTAGAATATTGGGGCTGGGGGCCGCTCTATTAGGACTCCATCAGAGGACACTGGAATTAAAAGAAATAAGGAAAGACTTATGGTAGAAGGTGAGATTTTGTCTGAAACTTGAAGGAAGCAAGGAGGCAGAGAAGAACAGGGAAAGCATTCTGGGCATGGGGTAGAGCCAGAGGAAATGCCCAGATTTGGGAAATGAAGTATCTTGTCAAAGGAACTGCAAGAATACCAGAGCGGGGGGAGGGAGGTGGTGGTGGTGGTAAAGTATAAGAAGAATGGAAAGGTGAGGGAGGGCAGGCTATAAAGAGCCTTGAATGCCAAACAGAGCACTTTATATATTATCCTGGAGGTGATAGGAAACCATCAAACTTTATAGAGGACCTGAATTTTAGGAAGATCATTTTGACATCTAATGGATAATAAACGGGAGTGACTTTTGACATGGATACTTAGGAGGAAGCTATTCCAATAGAACAGGCATGAGAAGATAAGGAAAGGCCTGTGCCAGGGTGATAGTTAGAAATTAGAAAGATGAGAAGGGTTAGGGGGAAAGATTACTAGGATAAGAATTCTTTTGTAGTCTCTTAGCTATCAGTTCCCATTAAATTCTTTCCTGTGCACAATTATTTCACATTTAGTTTTGCAGATGTGTTCTGACTAAGGCCTGAAAGAACTCAAGAACACTGGCCTTTGACATGTTTGGGCCACTTAATACAGGGTTGGATGGGGTAGGAAAAGTTGGCTATCCACAGCAACTTCTGAAGCTCACTCAGGTTCCTAGGGCTTTAATCTGCTCTTAGAGACCACTTTAGAGCACATAGAAACCTATTTAAAAGGGGGAATTCACAGAAGGCTAGAATGAGATAAGCTTTACCATCATACAAAACAGATTTAGGGATAGAATGGACTCTAGAGGTCAGCTAGCCCTATCTCCTAAGGGAAAAGAGGTTTGCTCCAGGTCACACGGTGGCCCACCCGGGATTTGAAGCCAGGTCCTCTGGGGATGAATGCATCCTCATGACCAACGAAGTTATGCGTAGAGAGGTTGGTCACTGGTGCACAGCAGTGCAAGAAAGGGTTAACTTTGGTGACAATGCAACTGGCTTTTGGAAAGGCTTTTTTCCAAACTTTTTGAGTTGTGGATATATCTGGGCCTTTGTCCTGAGTCAGTTCAAAGGACCTCTACCTGCAACAGCAAAGAGTCCTGGGAAGGGAGTCCTGCCTGCCATATTGTGTACCTTCCGACTGCTTAGAGGCAGAGATCTTCACAGCCACATTCCCTTCAGAGAAGGAAGCAAATAATGTCCCAACCAGCAAGGACACACTTCCCATATTTATCAGCCTCAACCTTATAAATCCATGTTGCCAATAAGGTGCTCCACTTTTATTGAAATTCTAATTTCCCCCAGGGCATGCTAATTTGCAGTGACTAAATTGCTGAGATAATTCAGAGATAATGAGTGTAAATCTCCTCTAAGGTGCCATGGAGAGGTTTGCAGCATGGCCAGGGAGAGACATTGGACATTCAGAAACTGTGCCAGAGGACCAAAAGGACTGAAGGTTTTCTTCAAACTAGAGGGAGACCATGTGTCTACCATCCATCCATCCACCAGGATGGTAAAATCCAGAAAGGCACACCTCTAGCATGTTGGCCACTGGGTGATGAATTGTTTCTGTCTCAGAACCTCATAAATAACAGGGACAACTGGCATTTGCATCACTATGCAAATGAATGAATGAAACATTTATTAGGCACTTGATTTGACATTGAGATAAATTCTGAGGATACAAATAGAAAAGCAAGACAGCCCCTGTCTTCAAGGAGCTCACATCCTTCTCCTGGGAATTTTAAAAAATATTTGATAACTGTATTTAAATGTAACTGATTTACTTTCTATTCCTATGTATTCTATCTTACGCTTTTAAAAATAGTATTCTGAGAAGGGGTTTCTAGACTTCACTGGACTGCCAAAGGGGTCTATGACACAAAAAGAGGTAATAATGGGAGGCAACACCTGTAAGAAGTTTCAGATGTAAATCAAAGAGATAAACATCATGGTCCTTAGGGTGCAGTGGTACTTATGAGATAGAAAAGAGTGCTTGAGGCAGATGCAGCAAGCAGGACATGAGACTGGAGATAAGACCACGATGTGATCAGCCAGAAAAATAATCAAAGAAGACAATGACCTTCACCTCTTTTCTGACAAAGATTTCTCCTGCCTAGTGACTGAGTGGGGAAATGAATCAGATACAAGTAGTGCCCTAGGGGTTAAAAATAATATTAGGGGTTGCTTTTCTAATACTTTGTGAAGCCCCTAGTTTATTCTATAACCTGGAGGCACCCTAAAGTTCTTTCCCTCTCATCTTGAACCTGTACCAAAAGAATTGCTTTTGTCTCCCTTATCCTGTGTTCCCTAGGTCCTTTAATTTTTAAACCGTATCCTCCTGTCCTATCCTTAAATCCTTAAACCATAAAGAATTCCCTTTGTCACCCTCATCCTATGTCATCCTGTCCGTCTTTAATCTTTAACCTCCATAAAAACCTCTAAAACTACATCATCATTCTGAAACCTCCATATAAGCATTACTCCCCCAAATATCTGAGTCTCACTTAGCTTTCTCACTAAGGCGGCCCATGATGCTTTTTTCACGTAAAATAAAAAGCTCCCATGGGCTAAAAGAGAAGAGCTAAGTGAATTCTTTCACACCTGAACCAGCTCTCCCAACTCCAAACCTCAACAGTACTGCATCAGATGGTAAGGAATCTTCTTTATTGTCATTTCCACGAATAAAACCATCTCTGCTGTTGACTAATTCGACAGTATCAAGAACTTTGGTTGTAAGAAGCTTCTTTTCTTTGTTTTTGGTGGCTAACAGATGCTGAGGAGGCTGGGGTTGTGACTCTTCAAGAAGTAGTTGCTGGGTTATGTCTCACCAAGAGTTGTTTGCCCGGATGACAGTTGTAGGGTCCAGACTGGTAGCAGGGTTAGTGGTCTGGGGGACACTGCTATTCCCTGTGGTCAAGTGTTTACTTACCTGATAGTAACAATTGTTGGATGGTTGTTGGTGGCTACACAGATGGGGAAGTGCCCTTTTTCATAAGGGTCGCTGTCATTATTAATGGCTGGGGTTTACTGGATATAGGACTGCTGGTGTGAGGGCATTAAAATTCCCAGGACTCTTGGACTCTGAATCCTTGGCTATAGTAGTTCTAGGGAAGGTGATAGTCAATGTAATGGTAGTAGTAATTTTACCTGCCTGGCGTATGCTACTTCCTGTCTAGCCTTCAGTTGGTGAAGAGCTTCACATTCATTTTCTCATTTCAGACCATCTGCTAAGGAGATGATCACAGAATTACAGACTGTGGGATCATAGAACTGATGGGACCTTGGAGGTTGCCTAACCTCATCATTTTACAGGTGAGGGAACTGAGGCACAGGGAAGTTAAATGATTTGCTCAAGTTCATACAGAAAGGATTTCTTTGGAAGTGTTGTGATAGTAGTCCCTTATTGAATTGGTGGGATTTCAGGCCTTAGAAGGTCCCCATGGCAAAGGTCCAATAAATAATGAAGTCTATCAGCATTAGTCTAGAATTAGGTACATCTTGTCCTCATCATCTAAAAGGAGGCATCACAGAGAGAAGCCAAAGTGTAAAAAAGCATCACAATCAAAGTCTGGGTCAGCTCAAGGGTGATTAATGAAAATTATACAGGGTTGGTAGGAGGAGTTATAGAATCACAGTATTATACATTTAGAGCCAGGAGAGACTTTAAAGGTTATCCAATCTAACCCTTCATTTTACAGATGAGGAAACAGGCCCAAAGGCTTCCCAAGGTCATGGAGTTAATAACTGACCGGCATAGAAGTAATAGATGCATACTAGAAAGGACATTGGAATGGACATGAAAAAACCTGGCTTCAAATCCCAGCTGTGATACCTTCTATCTGTATTATTTAACTTCACAGAGTCCAAGTTCCCCATCCATAGGATTGTTTGCCATGGGGAAGAGCTTTGTAAACTTGAATTTGTTTAATTTGTTAAATTTAATTTGGGCCCTAGTTTTATGGATTTTCTCTTTATCAGAAAAAGCAATTTATACCTTTTAAAATATACAGTGTACCACACCATTATGGGCAAATTTTGAACTTTATTCATATAATTTCTCCATCATATACAAATACAGGGAAGCAAATAAACAGTGCAGATGTGTGATAGATATGCTTACCAACTGTTTTCACTGCTAACTGACCTGAGTCCTTCTGAGCCATGATAAACCTCCTACCTCCTTTATTATCTGAAAAGGGCCTTAACCTTTTTACCTCAGGAATTGTGTGTTGTTCTCCAAAACCAAGGTAAACTGCTTAAAAATCTCAGATGAGTGATGATTGACAGGTGTTCTTGAATGGAATAATTTTCCATTACCCTTCTCATTATCCTCACCTTTTGAAAAATGATTCATTCTTCCTTCCTCCTCTCACAAACTCAGTATTCCCTTTGGTAAATGCAATTAAGTAAATTGAGGTTTTGGTGGGTAATTGGTGGGAAACCAATTGACTTCCACCCTCTTCCCTACCAGTTGGAATGATCACAGATTATAAATGATCACATAAGAGATGTAATGAGGTATGAATCTTTTAACAAAACATAATGACAGTGCAAAGACTCAGTAATATTCTGCTATTCCTTTATGAATGTAAGATTTCACCTGGTCATTAATCAGGTGAAGACTGACCATGGCCATAGAGGTCATCTATTCCAACCCTCCTCATTTTAAAGACTGAGCTGACCAGTTCTGGAATTCAGTTCAGGAAGAAGGCAGAAGTTGAAAAAGAGTCCAACTCCTGAGAGGGAATGCCCCCACTGGCTATGACATTTTGTAATGGAATTACCCACCCAGCTGATATGATGAATTCAGGTAGAGCAGCAGGAGGACTCCAAGAGGAGAGAAAGAATATTGTGGCCCTGAATTACTGGAGGTATGTGTTGACATGGGAACATATGTTCTCCAGATGTGTGACTCTCTACCATCGTGGTCTAAATGTGTGTCCACTGTTTTCATAGACGATGTCGATATTAGTGGAAGAGTGTTCCCCAGGGTTATGGGGAAAATGTTTTGTAGCTATCGTTCTTAGCATTTCCATATTAGTCTTTGCTTTGGGTCAATTGTGTCAAATGAAGAACAATCTGGTAGAAGGAAAGCAAAAAGCAGTGTTAAAAAATGATCTTTATACAAGAAAAGTATGTTGACCTTGAGCACGGGGTGCATAGTGTCAATTTAAGTATCAAAAGTCTCTCAGAGAATGCAATGAGTCCAACAAGCTGAACACCACAACATAAGAAATATTACAAGAAAACTGACTGGCAACCAAACTGTGCATACCCTTTGATCCAACTATACTGTTACTAGGTCTATATTCTGAAGAGATCACAAAAAGGAGAAAAGAACCTACATATACAAAAATATTTATAGCAGCTCTCATTTGTTTGCAAAGAATTGCAAATTGAAGGTATGTCCATCAATTAGGAAATGACTGAACAAGTTGTGGTATGTGAATGTAATGAAATGGCTATTGTGCTATAAAAAATGATGAGCAGGAGGATTTCAGAAAAACTTGAAAAGGCTTACATAAACTGATGCAAAGTGAAATGAGCTGAACCAGGAGAACATTGTACACAGTATCAGCAATATTGTACAATGAGCAATTATGAGTGATTTAACTGTTCTCTGCAGTACAATGATCTAAGATAATTCCAAAGGATTCATTATGGAAATGCTATCCACATCCAGAGAGGAAGAACTGATGAAATCTGAATAGATTGAAGCATACTCTTTTCTTTGTTTATTTCCTTCTTTCCTCTTTGTTTGTTTGTTTTTCTTTCTTTCTTCCTTCTTCCCTCCCTTCCTTCCTTCTTTCCTTCCTTCCTTCCTTCCTTCCTCCCTCCCTTCCGTCCTCCCTCCCTCTCTTCCTTCCTTCCTCCCTCTCTTCCTTCCTTCCTTTCTTCCTTCCTTCCTTTCTTTTTTCCTGTGGTTCTTTTCTTTCCCCCATTTCTTCTTTCACAACATGACTAATATGGCTATATGCTTTATGTAATTGCACATATATAACCTATATCAAATTGCTTACCATCTTATGAAGGGGGTGGTGAGGGAGGGAAGGGAGTAATTTGGAACTCAAAAAATTTTTTAAATGAGTGTTAAAAATTGTCTTCACATGTAACTGGAAAAAATAAGATACTATTAAAACTAAAAATAAGAAAACTGCACAGAACTTTAGAAGGTAAAAACATAAAATGCAGAATGAAAGAATCCATACATTGCCTTAAAGAAAAAACAAAACAAAAAAACCCCGGTGGTGTAAACTTCGAGTTGCAAGGTGGTTAAATTGAATAATTCCAATAGTAAACAACAGATTCTTCAAGCAATCAAGAGAATAACTTTCAAGAATAAGAGAAATTTGAATAACAACAGTATTTTGCACCCAGCAGAAACCATGTAAGAGAATGGAATATTGTTTTTCAAAAAGCACAGGAGCCCAAAAACAATAAGAAAAAAAAAGCAGGGGCAGCCACAGTGGCACAGTGGATAGAACAGCCGGCGCTGGAGTCAGGAGGATCTGAGTTCAAATTTGACCTCAGACACTTATCAGTTGTGTGAATCTAGGCAAGTCACTTAACTCCAATTGCCTTTAAAAAAAGAATAAGAAAAAGCAAAGGAGCTCAAGATACAATTCAAAAATGACATACCTTGCAAACTTGATCCTAAAAATCAATGAAATGAGATGAATATATCATTTGAGGCACTCAACATTCCTACAAAAAAAATCTTGATCAGATTGTCCAATTTTCAAACACCTCAAACAAGAGAAAGGTAAACAAATACAACTACCAAGGAAAACATAAATAACAAAACTAAATCACCATATATCTATAGACTATTAAAAGGAAAAAAAAAACTGGAAAGGTAAGGACATTTTTTTTTAAAAAAGAAACAACAATAGAGGGAATGTTGGAAAACTGAGGCTCAAGAGCTGAAGTGAATTACCTGAAGTCATATAGGTGACAAATGATAGAAGTGAGATTTGCACCCAGGTCCCATAACTCTAAGTCCAGCTCTCTAAGGCAAGAATGCCTCCTTCACAAGAAAAATGTCTCCCCCCATCTGCTTCATGTCTTTTCCAGTATCACTCCCCACTCTAGATGTCCAATTCTTCCCCTCTGGGGAAATTCCCCCACTCTATTGCTCTACGCAGAACCATACTCCTTGGGTCTTCCTTTCTTGGGAACTTCCTTTCTCCCTTCTCCCATTAAGCTATAACCATCCTGTTTCCTAAAGATGGCTATGTAAGGTTCCTTGATAGACTTTTGGGATTGATTTGGGCACATGGTACTTTGTGTTCCCCTTCAATCACACCATGTTGGCAGTTACCTACTCAACCAATACATCAGGCCAGTCCTGTGGACAGCCCTCTAATTATATTCCCCCAAGTGCATACACAGATATCGCTGGTTGGCAGCATTCCCTGGCTCTCTCAAATTCCTAAGTGGCTTTTATTTCTTCCTTTAAGATCACCACCTGGTAATCAAGCAGTTCTCTGCTCATGCCAGACATCAGCCCACGATCCGACTTATAATTTTTTTTTCTCATCCTTTTCCTTTCCTGTCACTCTACGAATTAGCAGGTACTGTTGTGTTTACACACAACAACTGTGAATAATTCTGCAACAGTCTCACATGACCCAGGGCAAGGAAGCAGTAGCAGCCTTTCTTTATATGCGGGCTACAGCTGGCGGATTTTGACCCTCCTCTTTCTTCTTAATCTTGAATTCCCTGCCTTATTCTCTTTTATTCTGTTTTTTATATTGCCCCTCCTCCTCCCCACCAAGAAAACATTTCCAATTTTCAACTGGAATCAGTTTGGGACTAAGAAAAGCAGACTGGTCCAGATGAGGGACATCAACCAAATAAAAATGAACTCGAATGTTACTGACATGTGCAACACCTGGATCCCAGGTCTTTTGTTTCAGTATTTACCCATTCATTGGTTTTTAGTCACTCTACCAGCCTGCACCTGTTTCTTGCCTTCCTGACACACACAAAACTGTTCTATCTTTGCTACAATGACTGTAACTTTACATGTCCCCTTTTCATGGTCAAAACAAAAGTATAACCTATGACCCTAGGCTCTGCCGAAGGGGCAGATCTCCTTGCTCTGGATAGAGGGTGAAGGGCAAAGATCATGGAACAGAGACCTGATATTTCTCAAAGTTTTTTCAAGGACCCATTTCTTGAAACTGTATAACCCATCTGCCCCTCTCTGCAGGGGTGAAGATTCTGATGACAATGTTAAGAAGTGTGATATAGTGGGAGGCACGCTAGGACTTGGAGTCAGGAGACTTGCTTCTGACACTCTTTCAATTGTGTCACACACAGACAAGCCACTCAGTGCCCCTAAGCCTCAGCTTACTCATCTGTTAAACGGGGGCACCTTGTGGGACTCTTTGTGAGAGAAACATTTTGTGAACCTGAAAACACTATAGAAATATGAGTTCTTATTTACACAGTCCTTTCTAAAAGCCAGTGTGGTATTGAGGACATAGAACTGACCTTAGTTTCAGGATGACCAGGGGGTCAAGCCTTGCCTCTGTGATGTAATAACTTTATAATCCTGACCAAGTCATTTAACCCTGTTATTGTCCCAGGAGACTCTCTAAGCCTCTAAGATGCTGATCATAATTAGTAGGAGTTTACTTACTGGAAGTTTTCTATTCCAATTACATTATAGGTCTGCCTTCTCACTCCTCCCAAGAAAAGTACTTTGTATATTTCAAAGCACTTTCATATTTATTATATCATTTGATCCTCACAACAAGCACTTAATATAGTGGTTGGCACATAGTAGGCATCTAATACAAGTTTATTGACTGCTTGACAACCCCTTTGAGATTGTTTCCTTTTTTAAAGCTGAAAATTATTTAACAGAATAAAATAAGCATTTCCATAACATAGGATAATAAAAAGATGACAGTACATGAAACTGCAAATCTATAATGTACAACTGACTATTCCTTTTAAATATGTAATAAACCTGTCATGTAAATTTCTTTTTTTTCCTTCCCTTCCCCCTAACCCTACCCTAGACATGGCTACCAGTAGACATAAGTTGGTATATATATGTAAAATTATTCTATTCTTACTTCTACTTACCAGTTCTTTCTCTGGATGCAGATAGCAGCTCTCTTCATATGTCCTTTATTTTTAATTTGAGTATTTATAATAATCAAAATGACTTAATGGCTCAGAGTCATTCTTTAAACAATATTCTGTCACAGTATACAATCTTCTCTTTTAAGTAGGGTAACAATTCCATTTTTCAGATGAGATAATAGAAACCCAGAGAAATGAAGTGACTTGTTGAACGTCATACAGTCCATCGATGGCAAAGCTAGGAGCAGACCCAGGTTTGCTGACTCCTAGTGCTGTCATTCTATTAGACTGTGACCTCTGTGCTCTGTTTCACTGAGAGGAACATAAGATCACAGAATCATAGATTTAGAACTGGAAAATCATCTAGCCCAACCCCTTTCTTTTACAGGTAAAGAAACTAACTGAAAAGTTAAGTAAATTGGCCAAAGTTGTTTGGTCATACGGGTGTTCAATGCTCCCTAGTCTCCTATTTGTCTTCTGGGTAGTTAGGGAAGGGACAATTTGTAACCATGACTCAAATGTAGCCTAGAAAACGGCCGATACATGATTATTCATATCAATTGGATTTCTCTTTTAAACTAGGTAAGAACATATTGCCAAAAATATTGATCCCTACCGTATCTTCACAGAATCTAGTTATTCCTTTGCTTCCTATTTTCCTGCCATGGAAAGAAGGTGACACATAGGAAGACATAATAGCAGCAAATGTCACCTCTCCTCTTCTCTCCCTGCCACCCTGCAACTGTTCCTATAAACCATAAGGTCACCTCTTTCTCTATCTAGTGAAAAGCACTTTAATGTGTGAATGGTGCCCCTGGAGCTCTGATGAGAAAATGTAACATGCAACTTTGGAAACCTTTATCTCTCCTTCCACTCATTATCTGAAGATTCAAAAATGGTCAGGTGACCTCTGAAAAATCCAGGAAGCAAACATGGACAGGGATCAGGAAGGGATCGCCAGGGATGTTGCCCTAAGCAGCTTCATTTTTGGTGGTGGTCCTGAGAGTGAACTGGTAAGCAACATCCATTTAGAAAGGAGAGAAGCAAGCACGGGAATTAACTCCTCAGCCTGTTCTTAAAATCTCCTGTAAGCTTTCCCAACCTTACCAATCTTATCACACTTGTTCTCTCTGTGTGGGTCAGAGACCACAACTCACATTAAAAATAGACAGAGACTGTTCTTGAGAAAAGGCAAAAAGGAATTTATTGCTTTCTCATGAGAAATGACACACCTCAGTGTGGTCCAAGATGATGCTAGCATGTGTATGTGTGTTGCATACAGTTCAAAGCAAGTTATATAGACCCTAATGCAGATTTCCCCACCCCCCTCCCCAATGGCTCCTCTTCCCATCGACTGGGTTTGGAGCTCACATTCTAAACGCGGGATCTTTTCCCAGCAACAGAGAACAAAGAACAGAAAGTCAGGCGTGAGACTGGTATTCGGCAAAAAGGGAGTAACAGCTAGCTAAACAGGACCTTGCAGGTGTCTGTCTACTGATGTGATTTCTTATCTCTACTTTCTCAGCAAAGCAGTTTCTAAAAATACAGGAGGGGTGCAGGGTGGGGGGTGGATGGTAGGAGAGGTAAGACCTTTTCCCATGCTGAGGGGACGCTTCACTATTTCAGTATTCCACTCATCTCCATAAACCATACTGATTCTACCTCTGTTTTTAACTCATGATACTTAGCACACCTGGGATGACTTTTGCCCCCTTCTCTACCTGCTTAATTCTAGCCATTCTTGCAGATTCCATTCAAGTCTGGCCTTTCCTGACCACTCCAGCCCATGCTGATCTCACCCTACTCATAATTGCTTGGTGGCAGAGTAGATAGAGTGCTGGCTCTTGGGAAGACCAAATGAGTTAACTATGTAAAGTGCTTTGCAAACTTTAAAGCATTATATAAATGCTAGCTTGTATTAGCATTTACATTTCTCTCTCTCTGTACTTTGGGATTTAGCATGCTAGGGAACATCATTTGATGGGATGAGCAACTGGACCTGGAGTCAGGAAGACCTGAGTTCAAAGTCAAACTCAGACAACGCTAGCCGTGTGACACTTAACCTATTTGCCTCAGTTTCCTCAGCTGAAAAATGGAGATTCAATCACACCTACCTCAAAGGGTTGTTTTGAAGATCAAATGAGATATTCTTAAAGCATTTATCATAGTGACTGCCACAAAGTAGGCATGATATGAATGCTAATTTTATTATTATTAGACTCTGGAGATAGCACCTCTTTCTTTTAAATGATATTATAAAATTTACAACCACATATTTACTCTCACAATTCTAGTCTAACAAGGGTTTATTAAATGATGACTGCATGTAAGGCAGGCAGTTAGGCAGTGCAGTGGATAGAGCAACAGGCCTGGAGTCAAGAAGTGACTTCAAATTTGGCCTGAGACACTTACCAGCCATGTGACCCTGGGCAAGTCACTTAACCCTGTTTGCCTCAGTTTCTTTATCTATAAAATAAGCTTGAGAAGGAAATGGCAAATCACTGCAGTATCTTTACCAAGGAAATGGGGTCACAAAGACATGAGACCTGTCTCACAAAGACAAAGACGTGACCAAAATGACTGAATGACAACAACCACTGAACCCAGAGTCAGGACTTTCTGAGTTCTGCTTCTACCTAAAACTTTTACAAGTTACATGACCCAAGTCACTTAATCTCTCTAAGCAAGACACTAACACTTTTAGTACCATCCTCATAGGGTTGTGATAAGGCTCAAATGAGCAAATGTATGTAAACAGAAGTTCGTATCACTTTGCAAATATCATTTATTCATAATACCTTCATCATCATCGATTTACACTCAGACAGACCTTAGAAGTCATTTAGTCTGACTCCCTCATTTGACAAAAGAGAAAAAAAGCACTGGAAGAAGATGTCCCACAGATAAGAATGGCTGAATTAGAATGAGAATCTAGATTCTCTACTTCTAAAGCCAATATTCTTTCTCTTAGACCCTGCTACCTCATCTTTTTTACATTCTAAAATAAAAAACCACTGGGAAATAAATGAGGATGCATGTGAAATTACTGTGATCTCTTCAGAGGAAAGGGATTATTGAGATCAGTTACATATAATTCTGCATGTAAAAGTTAATCAGTCTGCTTGCTGAGTGCTTTATTTGGCCTCCTTGTTACCAGGAGAAGTGTTATTTATATTTATTTATTTTTCACTAACTACAATAACAAAAAAGAACAAGGGCTCTTGGGTGGAAAGACTAATTTTGATCTTTTTACCTCATTTTTTTCATACCAAGTTTTGTCTATTCCCCTTCCTCCAAGTATTTAAAATAAAAGAAATTAAGTAGGGCACTAAAAATGCAATTATTTCCAAACCCAATATGAAGTGCAGAGGACAGATCTTCCATACTGATTAATTTCATCTCACCTCCTTTTTAGTTTACACCTAGGGCTGGCTGCTCCTCTGACTCTTCCACCTTGTACGTAGAGGAATACCCTCCAACTACCCTAATACTGAGAAATACAAGAATCAAGAGAAGCATGAAATGGTAAACAGGAAAGAGAAATCATAAGGGACTTAGTAAATTTGAGCTATTTACATTCCTATATAGAAAGTTGATATTTGTAACTCATGAAACACGAGAGTATTTGTAGGCAATAGGGGATCAGCCAGTGGAATCTGTTGTTTTGACTTGACTTCCATCTCTGACAACCAATTTGTTGAGCTCCTGCTATAAGAAAATCTCTGGCATCTTCTGGTATTAGCAGGCCAGTGCTAATGGAGACCATCAATGGCTATCCCTTGTGATTTGGGCCACTGACTTAAAAGACTAAACCTTTATGGGGTAGGGTAGGAGATTCCTGGTAACCTCTTACAATTCTCTCTACCCGTACCCCATTTATTTCTTGGGTTGTTGTTATTCAGTCCTGTCTGACTCTTTATGATCCCATTTGGGATTTTCTTGGCAAAGATACTAGAGTTGTTTACCATTCCTTCTGATTTTCCAGATGAGAAATTGAGACAAACAGGGTTAAGTGACTTGTCCAGGCTCACATAGCTGGTAAGTGTTTGGGGCTGTATTTGAATTCAGGAAGATGAGTTTCTCTGATTCCTGATTCCCTGAACACTCCAGTGTTCTATATACTGTACCACCTAGCTGCCCCATATTTCTTGGGACACTGGAGCGAATAAGTTCTGTTCTACCCAGGACCAATTAATTTGCAGAGAAGATGAGTGAGGGTTCACAAGTTAAGGTGCTTCTCTGCACCCAGAAGTTATATCCCACCCTCATCCCCACCAACACATACATGCTGATGGTAAGAATACTGTACTAGGACTTTTTCTGTGTCAGCAAGGTAGAGGTGTTGGTGTCCCATTAACTCTGGAATTGTGTTATCAGTTTTGGTCCTTGGCATTGAGGCCCAATAAGGAAGCACCATTGGGATTCCTGAAGAAAAACTTAGAGAAAATGAAATTCATCTGGTCCTCTACTTCCTTAGGTGGAGCTCCTGTTCTTTTATTCTATTCAGCCATTTCAGTCCAGTCCTACTCTTCCTGATTGCGTTTGGGGATTTCATGACAAACTGGAGTGGCTTGCCATTTTCTATTCCTTCCTGTTCTTTTCTTTTTTAAAATATAATTTATTTATTTTTAGCTTTTAACATTTACTTCCATAAGATTTTGAGTTTTAAATTTTCTCACACTCTTTCTCCTCCCCTCTCCCCAAAATGGTGTGCAATCTGATATAGGATTTACATATACATTCATATGAAACATTTTCACATTAGT
This sequence comes from Trichosurus vulpecula, assembly GCF_011100635.1. Classification (NCBI taxonomy): domain Eukaryota; kingdom Metazoa; phylum Chordata; class Mammalia; order Diprotodontia; family Phalangeridae; genus Trichosurus; species Trichosurus vulpecula. The sequence continues at coordinate 45,497,557 of NC_050581.1, read as the reverse complement.
CATGATATAGAAAAGAATTAGAAGTAATTGGAGGAACCACGAGAAAGAAGAAACAAAACACACACGAAAAAGAGAGCAAATAGTATGCTTCCATCTGCATTCAGACTCCAAAGTTCTCCTGCTCTTTTAGGGGGATAAGAAAGAATTTCTATAAACATTTTAAACATAACTAAAGCTCTGTCATGGTGCTGTTTGTCTTATATTGTCAAGGTCATTATAAAGTGGTGTGCATCAGAATCCTCTGCCTTATAAAATACTCTGTTTAATACCACTGATCCAAAAGGTTGGTCAAATGCAAGTCAAATACAAGGTGTCTTTTCAATAGATGGACAAAAGGCATTCCAGAAAACACTGGTGCTTACTATGTGCCAGGTACTGATCTAAGTAAGATAAAAAATGTAATAGCCTTTGCCCTAAAAGAGCTTACACTTTATGAGGAGAGACAACAGGGAGATACACACATACATACATATGTTTATCTATGTGTATTCATATAGTGGTGTGTGTGTGTGTGTGTGTGTGTGTGTGTGTGTGTGTGTGTGTACGTATATGTGTGTGTGTATATCTGTAGTTTGGGGAGAGAAGACACTAGAAACTGGGGATCAAGAAGGATTTCATAAAGAAGGTTATGCTGAAGCTGAGTCTTGATGGATGCCAGGGATTCTAATACACCAATCTACCTGACTCCTCGTATTGTAAGATTTCTGATAGAATCCTAAATTCGTCTGCATGGAAACTCTTGTTACCTTTCCCTCCCCTTTCCCAGGACAGAGAATTTAACCCATGCTGTAGATTGTGCCCAGTTAGTAGTTTTCACTAGACTTTAGCCCTCAACACAAACTCCTTTGCCAATCCCCTCCCTGCCCCGTCCAGGGGTTTGCTGGAGCCTGCTCAATCCAGCTAGCAAAGGCTGACTGTCAAATTTTCAGGGGGAGCATTTATATCTTGGAAATTAGCAAATACTACATATTAGGCCTTGATTTATTGTTTTGTTGGTAACTGGATTCAAGAAAGCAATGGGACAAGTGTTGCAGATTAAATTTAAAGGTATATGGGCCATGATTATTATTTTTTTTTCAGAGTGTTGATTGTTAAACATTTACCGGCATACCTTGGAGTGGAGTCATATGAAATAGGCGTATCAGTCACAAGGCCTTCATATAATATAATATAATATAATATGATATAATATGATATAATGTGATATAATGTGATATAATGTGATATAATGTGATATAATGTGATATAATGTGATATAATGTGATATAATGTGATATAATATGATATAATATGATATAATATGATATAATATGATATAATATGATATAATATAATATAATATAATATAATAAAAATAATAGAATATATAACATAACATAATATATGTTAAAAGTGCATTTTCTTTTCCTGAAATTGTTACTGTTCTTGAAAAAACAGGGTATACGCAGCTGTTGCAGGCAAATATCCATTGAAGGCCATCAGAAAAAGCAGGGCTAAGGCAGCTTTGAACCATGCATAGAGCCCTGAGCTGTTGAACAATTTTCATAATTAGTGGAAAGACAGATGGTAAATGGATCTGTCCTTGTGCAGTCCAGGAATGGTTAGCCGACTCTCCAGTCAGGTGTACCATAGGGATCTATGGAGGTCTAAATTATTAGTACATTTTGATCTGAAAAGTATGAAGTCACTGACCCAATTTGCTGGGACAGTAAGTACTTTGGAAACAGATGACTCTATCCTTGGCCAGAATCATAATTTGTACAAGAAGGAACCTGTCTTTTAAAAAAAGATTGATGTCAACATAATTCTTTTGATGATGGAGGAAATAACGTCAAGAGTGGAAAAAATGAATAAAGACATCATGAAGAAAAATAATGAAGGGGCATCAGTGGGTAGTTTATGATGCATGACGTTTTGTTAATGTTAAGCTTTCCCAGGTGTCTTATCTAAGCCTAGAAACAGGGAAACAGATGAAGTTTTATTTGGGAGGCATTAAGATGACTCAGAGAATAGAATGTTAGAATTCGGAATGCCTGAGTTCAAATCCTCCCTTGGACATTTACTAGCTGTGTGACCTTGGCTAAAGCATCTAACCTCTGAAAGACTTAGTTTCTTGATCTATTAAAAATGGGGATAATAGTAGCCCCCACTTCACAGGATGCTGTGAGAATAAAATGAGAAATATATATATATATAAAGCACTATATGAATTTTAGCTATTGTTATTCTTGGGCAGCTAGGTGACACAATGAATAGGGCACTGGGCTTGGAATCAAGAAGACTCATCTTTCTGAATTCAAATATTGCCTAGTTGTGACCCTGGGTAAGTCACTTAACCTGGCTTGCCTCAGTTTCCTCATCTGTAAAATGAGCTGGAGAAGGAAACAGCAAATGACTCCAGTATCTTTTTTTGTGTGTGTGTATTGTGCTATTTTTTCCATATTTTTAAATATAATATATTTAGTTTTCAGCATTGATTTTCACAAGAGTTTGAATTACAAATTTTCTCCCCATTTCTACCCTCCCCCCACTCCAAGATGGCATATATTCTGATTTCCCTGTTCCCCAGTCAGCCCTCCCTTCTGTCACCCCACTCCCCTCCCATCCTCTTTTCCCTTCCTTTCTTGTAGGGCAAGATAAATTTCTACGCCCCATTGCTTGTGTATCTTATTTTCTAGTTGCATGCAAAACCTTTTTTTTTGTTTTTGAACATCTGTTTTTAAAACTTTGAGTTCCAAATTCTCTCCCCTCTTCCCTTCCCACCCACCCTCCCTAAGAAGTCAAGTAATTCAACATAAGCCACATGCATATCATTATGTATAACCCTTCCACAATACTCATGTTGTGAAATACTATATTTTGCTCCTTCCTAACCTATCCCCCTTTATTGAATTTTCTCCCTTGACCCTGTCCCCTTTCCAAAGTGTTTGTTTTTGATTACCTCCACCCCTATCTGCCCTCCCCTCCATCATCCCCCCTTTTTTATCTTCTTCTTCCTCCTTTTTTCCTGAGGGGTAAGTTACCCAATTGAGTATGTATGGTATTACCTCCTCAGGTCAAATCTGATGAAAGCAAGATTCACTCATTCCCCCTCACCTGACTTCTCTTCCCTTCCTACAGAACTGCTTTTTCTTCCCACTTTTATGCGAGATAATTTACCCCATTCTATCTCTCCCTATCTCCCTCTCTTAATATATTCCTCTCTCATCCCTTAATTTTATTTTATTTCTTTTAGATATCTTCCCTTCATCTTCAACTCGCCCTGTGCCCTCTCTCTCTCTCTCTTTCTCTCTCTCTCTCTCTCTCTCTCTCTCTCTCTCTATATATATATATATATATACACAGACACATACATATATACATACATACACACTCACATATACATATATATACATAAACTATATATATACATATATACATACATATACATATATACATATATATATGAATATTCTCTTCAGCTACCCTAATACTGAGGTCTCATGAATCACACACATCATCTTTCCATGTAGGATAATAAACAAAACAGTTCAACTTTAGTAAGTCCCTTGCAATTTCTTTTTCTTGATTACCTTTTCATGCTTCTCTTGATTCTTGTGTTTGAAAGTCAGATTTTCTATTCAGCTCTGGTCTTTTCACTGAGAAAGCTTGAAAGTCCTCTATTTTATTGAAAATCCATATTTTGCCTTGGAGCATGATACTCAGTTTTGCTGGGTAGGTGATTCTTGGTTTTAATCCTAGCTCCATTGACCTCTGGAATATTGCATTTCCAAGCCCTTCGATCTCTTAATGTAGAAGCTGCCAGATCTTGGGTTATTCTGACTGTGTTTCCACAATACTCAAATTGTTTCTTTCTGGCTGCTTGCAGTATTTTCTCCTTGATCTGGGAGCTCTGGAATTTGGTGACAATATTCCTAGGAGATTTCCTTTTGGGATCTATTTGAGGAGGTGATCAGTGGATTCTTTCAATTTCTATTTTGCACTGTGGCTCTAGAATATCAGGGCAGTTCTCCTTGATAATTTCTTGAAAGATGATATCTAGGCTCTTTTTTTGATCATGGCTTTCAGGTAGTCCAATAATTTTTAAATTATCTCTCCTGGATCTATTTTCCAGGTCAGTGGTTTTTCCAAGGAGATATTTCACATTGTCTTCCATTTTTTCATTCCTTTGGTTCTGTTCGATAATATCTAGATTTCTCATCAAGTCACAAGCTTCCACTTGCTCCAATCTAATTTTTAAGGCAGTATTTTCTTCAGTGGTCTTTTGGACCTCCTTTTCCATTTGGCTAATTCTGCCTTTCAAGGCATTCTTCTCCTCACTGGCTTTCTGGAGCTCTTTTGCCATTTGACTTAGTCTATTTTTTAAGGTGTTGTTTTCTTCAGTATTTTTTTCTGTATTTTTTTGGTTTTCCTTTAGCAAGTTGTTGACTTGTTTTTCATGGTTTTCTCTCATCCTTCTCATTTCTCTTCCCAATTTTTCCTCTACTTCTCTAACTTGCTTTTCCAAATGCTTTTTGAGCTTTTCCATGGCCTGAGACCAGTTCATGTTTTTCTTGGAGGCTTTTGTTGCAGGCTCTTTGGCTTTGTTGACTTCTTCTGGCTGTATGTTTTGGTCTTCTTTGTCACCAAAGTAAGATTATAAAGTCTGAGACTGAATCTGGGTGCATTTTCGCTGCCTGGCCATATTCCCGACCAACTAACTTGCCCCTTGAGTTTTTCAGTGGGGTATGACTGCTTGTAGACTACAGAGTTCTATGTTCCACATTTGGAGGGGAGGTGCCAAGTCTGCCACCCCAGCACTCCTCCTTCCCCAAAACCCCCAACCCAGACTGGACTTAGATCTTCAGCAGGCTGTGCACTCCTGCTCTGATCCACCACTTAATTCTTCCCACCAGGTGGGCCTGGGGATGGAAGCAACTGCAGCTGTACTTCTGTAGCTGCTCCACCTCCACTGCCCCCAGGGCAGTAGCCAAACCGGGAACTCCTTCCACTCCCGCAGCTTTTCCCACTGACCTTCTCTGTTGTCTTTGGTGTTTGTGGGTTGAGAAGTCTGGTAACTGCTGCAGCTCATTGATTCAGGGTGCTAAGGCACACTCCACCTAGCTCCTGGTATAGTTGGTCTGTGCTGCCAATGGGCTCTGCTCAGCTCCGCTCCCAGCTCCGTGTGGGGTAGAGCTCACCCAGAGACCATCCAGACTGTCCTGGGCTGGAGCCCTGCTTCCCTCTGCTCTTTTGTGGGTTCTGCAGTTCTATAATTGGTTCAGAGCCATTATTTATAGGTTTTTTGGAGGGACTCGGCAGGGAGCTCACGCTAGTCCCTGCTTTTCAGCCACCATCTTGTATTGTGCTATTTTTGTACTCACAACTCCAGTATCTTTGCCAAGAAAACCCTAAATGGTTTCACAAAGAGCTGGACCCAAGTGAAACAACTTCTCCACAACAACATTATTATTTTTGGTTCATAGATCCATATTTATTCCATGTCAGCATAATATATGACCATGGTTCCTCTTCTCATGTAGGTCACCAGAAAATTACCCCAGTTTTGAGACATTGCTCAGGAATTTTCACCTATGTGTTCATTTCCATAAGTCAACCAGATGACACAGTATTAATTCCAAGTAAGATATCTGATCAAATACCGCAGCAGATATAGTGACAAGAGAAGATGTCCCCATGCACACATGAAGCAAGTCAAATATACCAGGATTATAGTCAGAGAACATGTGGGAATGAACCAAGGAATATATATATATATATGTATGTATGTATGTGTGTATGGAGAGAGAGAGAGACAGAGAGAGAGAGAGAGAGAACATACATATAGGGAGACATGGTCAAGGCATCCTGAAGACAGAGGGCACATATACAGGGATATGTGGTCACATTATATTCATAATGTAGAGTACACATGTAGGGAAAGATGTGGTCAGGTTACAATCTAGACCAGGGCAACTCATATCTCCAAAGTCAAAAACGTGCTGATGTCCTTCAAATGATGTCATCAAGATGGTCTGAACTGGGCACTGAGTCTCTAATTTCAATCAGATGGTCTCTGTCAGACATATCCCCTGGTCTTGTGGAATATTTCTCTGCTGCTACATTTCAACTATTCAGCGTCTCTAGGTTCTTCTGGCTTCTCTCTGCTATCACCTGCTGACTGCGTGGTGCCTAGTAAACATCTCCCATAATGAGAACTAAAATTTTTTAGTGTATGGCCTAGAGCTATGAACCACTACACATTTCTAGGCAATCAGAAAAATCAAGCAGAAGCCCCCAGGATAAAATTAAGTCCTTTCTTCTTAAAAAAATAACAACGCAGTTTTTTTTCCTTATAATGATTTCCTAAATAACTGAGATAACTAAATAACTGGTTTAGAGGTTTAAAAATTCATTTTCTCTCCTGCTAACTCCCTGACTATTAATCTGTGTCCCCTAAACCATTTTGTAGGGCTTTGTCCAATAAAGTTCTTCCAGAGCTCGTGAGCTTCTTGAGGGCAGGGACTGTTTTTTGCCTCTTTGTATCCCCAGCACTTAGCATAATCCCTGGCACAGAGTAGGTACTTGGTAAATTCTTATTGATTGACTGAAGGCAAATGAACCTAAGAGCAAGAATAAAAAGACTTTATTAAGCTGGCAAGTTCATCAGTCTGTATTACATATTCCTAACTTTATTATGCATATCTGCCAACAATAAAATCTCTGACTTCTGGGGGCTATGTCCCTTCCACAATGGACTTTCCTGTTTTCCCTACAGTAACTAAAAAGATAGAATGGCAAGAGGACTCACCTTGTATTCAAACCCCAGCTCTGTCACTTAACTGGCTCTATGGCTTTAAATAAGTCATTTAGCTTGTCTGAGCCTCAGTATTCTTATCTGTGAATCCGGAATAATGTCACTTTTGATGCCTATCTCACAGGATTGTAGTGAGGATCAGAGTAGAATATATGTGTGTGTGTGTGTGTGTGTGTGTGTGTGTGTGTGTGTGTATGGGTATGTATATAAATATGTATGTGTATGCATGTATATGTGTATTATATGTATGTATGTATGTATGTGTGTGTGTATATATATATATATATATATATTCCTTTCAGCTACCCTAATACTAAGGTCTCATGAATCATACACATCATCTTTCCAAGTAGGAATGTAAACAAAACAGTTCACCTTTAGTAAGTCCCTTGGGATTTCTCTTTCTTGTTTACCTTTTCATGCTTCTCTTGATTCTCATGTTTGAAAGTCAAATTATCTGTTTAACTCTGATCTTTTCACTGAGAAAGCTTGAAAGTCCTCTATTTTATTGAAAATCGATAGTTTGCCCTGGAGCGTCATAGTCAGCTTTGCTGGGTAGATGATTCTTGGTTTTAATCCTAGCTCCATTGACCTCCAGAATATCATATTCCAAGCCCTTCGTTACCTTAAGGTAGAAGCTGCTAGATCCTGTGTTATTCTGCTTGTGTTTCCACAATACTCAAATTGTTTCTTTCTGGCTGATTGCAGTATTTTCTCCTTGATCTGGGAGCTCTGGAATTTGGCAACAACATTCCCAGGAGTTTTCTTTTTGGGATCTATTTGAGGAGGTTATTTGTGGATTCTTTCAATTTCTATTTTGCCCTGTGGCTCTAGAATATCAGGGAAGTTTTCCTTGATAATTTCTTGGAAGATGATGTCTGAACTCTTTTTTTGATCATGGCTTTCAGGTAGTCCAATCATTTTTAAATTATCTCTCCTGGATCTGTTTTCCAAGTCAGTGTTTTTTCCAATGAGGTACTTCACATTGTCTTCCATTTTTTCATTCCTTTGGTTCCGTTTTATAATATCTTGATTTCTCATCAAGTCACAAGCTTCCACTTGCTCCAATATAATTTTTAAGGCAGTATTTTCTTCAGTGGCCTTTTGGACCTCCTTTTCCATTTGGTTAATTCTGCCTTTCAAGGCATTCTTCTCCTCATTGGCTTTTTGGAGCTCTTTTGCCATTTGAGTTAGTCTATTTTTTAAGATGTTATTTTCTTCAGTAATTTTTTGGTTCTCCTTTAGCAAGATATTGATTTATTTTTCATGGTTTTCCTGCATCACTCTCATTTTTCTTCCCAATTTTTCCTCTACTTTTCTAACTTGCTTTTCCAAATCCTTTTTGAGCTCTTACATGGCCTGAGACCAATTCATGTTTTTCTTGCAGGCTTTTTTTGAAGCTCTTTGACTTTGTTGACTTCTTCTGGCTGTATGTTTTGGTCCTCTTTGTCACCAGAGAAAGATTCCAAAGTCTGAGACTGAATATGAGTGTGTTTTCCCTGACTGGCCATGTTCCCATCCAACTTACTTGACCCTTGAGTTTTTTGTCAGGGTATGACTGCTTGTGGAGTAGAGAGTACTTTGTTGCAAGCTTGAGGGGATGCACTGTTGTTTTCAGAGCTATTTTTACACAGCAAGCTCTGCCACACCAGTACTCCTCCTTACTCAAGAACCGCCAACCGGGACCTGATGAAAAGCTTAAGCAGGCTGTGTACGCCTGCTGTGATCTGCCACTTAATTCCTCCCACCAGGTGGGCTGTAGTTATGTAGCTGCACCACCTCCACTGCCCCCAGGGCAGTGATTGAACCGTGAACTCCTTCCACTCTCTCTGGGAAGATTTTCCCACTAACTTTCTCTGTTGTCTTTTGTGTTTGTGGGTTGAGAAGTCTAGTAACTGCCACAGCTCACTTATTCAGGGGGCTAGGGCCTATTCAGCCTGGCTCCTGGTCTGTTTGGTCCTGCCACTGCCCACGCTGAGCTCCGCTCCCCTCTGCTCCCAGCTCCGTGGGAGGTAGACCTCACCCAGCGACCATCCAGGTTGTCCTGGGCTAGAGCCCTGCCTACCTCTGCTATTTTGTGGGTTCTGCAGTTCTAAAATTTGTTCAGAGTCATTTTTTATAGGTTTTTGGAGGGACCTGGCAGGGAGCTCATGCAAGTCCCTGCTTTCTGGCTGCCATCTTGGCTCCCCCTATAAAGTCTTAAATAGCAAATAAATATCCCTCAGATAGGACTGCCCAAAATTTATCCTGATGTTAAGAGGAATAGCCACTAAACTTTTATGAAAAAAATTAGTTGGAAAGTTTTAAAATGATAGAAATCCCTTTCTTCCTTAAAGCAAAATAAATAAATAAATAAATAAATAAATAAAGCTTTAAACACTGGAATTCATTAAAACTAAGTTGGTGCAAAATGTCCTCATTCTCAAGTATTACATGGAATTCCTAGATATCACAATGTTCCTTAGTCAAAAAGGTGTTGTAATGGGGAGGACACTTAGTTTCTATAACTTAAGAAAAACATACCCAGTTAAATTAGCCTTTTCACAACAATAAAGTTTACCAGGACTTTAAAACTTAATCTATAGGAATTCCTCTATACAGAAAACTTTACACAAGACTGATAGGAATTCATGACTAGATGATTCCAAAAATCCTTGTTTCAGTTAGCAACCTCAATTCTTAATTAAGTACAATTCTAATCTAACAACATCTAGATTATAAGAGGAATTGATTTTCTAACAACATAGGTAATGCAATGTTAACCAAGTTGCACAATATAAGAAAATTTAGAAATATAAGTATACCACAAACAATTATCATGTATTTAACTTGAAACAGAACCAATTAATTGCCAATCAGGTGGTTGTGACTTAGTTGGATGAACAAATCCAATCTGGATTCATAATCACTAGTGGTAACATTTTAATTTCTAAGGCCCAATGCTCTTAGCACTGTAAAAGAAAGGGTTATTATCTATAAAATCACATTTTAACAGTTAACAAAGATCCTGAATTGACAGAAATTACAAGAGGAGATCCCGAACAAAGTCTTTGTATAAATGCTTGATTTATAGCAAAAACAATTTTAACTGCGCTTCCTTTTAAATAAAGACAAAACATGGAAGTTTATAATTTAAGTTACAGCAATTGTCCAGCTTCTTAACCTATTCATCATTTTCCTCAAACAATACTATCTTAACAAAATTTAGACCATAGAAATGTAATAATGCCCTAAAACATTATTATGTATGTAAAATTTGAAACTATTCATTGTCAGTTTAGGTAAATGCATTTCTAAATCACTTTGCGCAGAGAATCATTCATCTCATCATTTGTATGTTGAAGCTGTAACTTTAAACCACCATATACATTCTCTTAAAAGACAAGATTGTATATACTTTCATAGTAATATCAGTATTATTATTAATCCTTGCTTATAACCAAGTATAAATTTCAAATCATCAAATTTTTGTCACATCCCTTTAAAAATCCAACTCACATATATCGAAGTCAGATTAAAATTGCCAAAATATCATTTCTACCACATGATGGTTTTGTTAAATTTCACAATCTAAGAGAATTTTAGAAATATAATATGTAAACAATAAACTTCAGATGACACCAATTGCATTTCCAGATTATCACATATAGAAATTATTCAACTTATTACTTTTGGTATTTTAAAAACCACTTCAAAGTTAATAATTACATTAAAAATAATGTTGTTTCTAACATATGCCAGTCATTATGATAAGTGTATTACAATCATCACATCATTTTGATCCCGTAACAACCACATTATTATTTTTCACTTTAAGAATCAGGAAACAGGTCAAACAGAGATAAAATACAGTTTTGCAATTGGAACAGAGAAGTATGAAGTTTCCCTAGAGCAGAGGCTGGTTTCTCAGTGAAGACAATTCTTGGGGACAGAGGTTAGGGAATGCTAACCACAGGCCTAAACCATCCACCACTCCCTTCCCCCACAACTGCAGAATTTACTGAGCCTAGGGTGGTTTGCAACTGCTGGGACAGGGTGGGCAAAATGTGCAGGACCTGGGTGACATTTCCAAGCTTTGCCAAAAAGGATCAGATGCACAGTGCCCAGGGGCACAAAGCTACTGCCAGTCTATGAATTGCTGAGCCCCACCTAACGCCCCATTGCCTGTGTATATCATTTTCTAGTTGCATGCAAAACCTTTTTTTTTGTTTTTGAACATCTGTTTTTAAAACTCTGAGTTCCAAATTCTCTCCCCTCTTCCCTTCCCACCCACCCTCCTTAAGAAGTCAAGTAATTCAACATGGGCCACGTGCGTATCATTATGTATAACCCTTCCACAATACTCATGTTGTGAAACACTAACTATATTTTGCTTCTTCCTAACCTATTCCTCTTTATTGAATTTTCTCCCTTGACCCTGTCCCTTTTCAAAAGTGTTTGTTTTTGATTACCTCCACCCCCATCTGCCCTCCCTTCTATCATTTCCCCTTTTTTTATCTTCTTCCTCCTTCTTTCCTGTGGGGTAAGATACCCAATTGAGTATGTATGGTATTCCCTCCTCAGGTCAAATCCAATGAGAGCAAGATTCACTCATTCCCCCTCACCTGCCCCCTCTTCCCTTCCTGCTTTTTCTTGCCACTTTTATGCGAGATAATTTGCCCCATTCTATCTCTCCCTATCTCCCTCTCTCAATATATTCCTCTCTCATCTCTTAATTTGATTTTATTTCTTTTAGACATCTTCCCTTCATCTTCAACGCACCCTGTGCCCGCTCTCTCTCTCTCTCTCTCTCTCTCTCTCTCCCCATATATATATATATATATATGTATATACACACACACATATACATACATACACACTCACATGTGTGTGTATATATATATATATATATATATACATAAACATATATATATGCATATTCCCTTCAACTACCCTAATACTGAGGTGTCGTGAATCATACACTTCATCTTTCTATGTAGGAATGTAAAGAGTTCAACTTTAGTAAGTCCCTTGCAATTTCTTTTTCTTGATTACCTTTTCATGCTTCTCTTGATTCTTGTGTTTGAAAGTCAAATTTTCTATTCAGCTCTGGTCTTTTCACTGAGAAAGCTTGAAAGTCCTCTATTTTATTGAAAATCCATATTTTGCCTTGGAGCATGATACTCAGTTTTGCTGAGTAGGTGATTCTAGGTTTTAATCCTAGCTCCATTGACCTCTGGAATATCGTATTCCAAGCCCTTCAATTTCTTAATGTAGAAGCTGCCAGATCTTGGATTATTCTGATTGGGTTTCCACAATACTCAAATTGTTTCTTTCTGGCTCCTTGCAGTATTTTCTCCTTGATCTGGGAGCTCTGGAATTTGACAAAAATATTCCTAGGAGATTTCTTTTTGGGATCTATTTGAGAAGGCGATCAGTGGATTCTTTCAATTTCTATTTTGCACTGTGGCTCTAGAATATCAGGGCAGTTCTCCTTGATAATTTCTTGAAAGATGATATCTAGGCTCTTTTTTGATCATGGCTTTCAGGTAGTCCAATAATTTTTAAATTATCTCTCCTGGATCTATTTTCCAGGTCAGTGGTTTTTCCAATGAGATATTTCACATTGTCTTCCATTTTTTCATTCTTTTGGTTCTGTTTGATAATATCTAGATTTCTCATCAAGTCACTAGCTTCCACTTGCTCCAATCTAATTTTTAAGGTAGTATTTTCTTCAGTGGTCTTTTGGACCTCCTTTTCCATTTGGCTAATTCTGCCTTTCAAGGCATTCTTCTCCTCACTGGCTTTTTGGAGCTCTTTTGCCATTTGAGTTAGTCTATTTTTTAAGTTGTTGTTTTCTTCAGTGTATTTTTCAGTATTTTTTTGGGTCTCCTCTAGCAAGTCATTGACTTGTTTTTCATAGTTTTCTCACATCCTTCTCATTTCTCTTCCCAATTTTTCCTCTACTTCTCTAACTTGCTTTTCCAAATGCTTTTTGAGCTTTTCCATGGCCTGAGACCAGCTCATGTTTTTCTTGGAGGTTTTTGTTGCAGGCTCTTTGACTTTGTTGATTTCTTCTGGCTGTATGTTTTGGTCTTCTTTGTCACCAAAGAAAGATTCAAGAGTCTGAGGCTGAATCTGGGTGCGTTTTCGCTGCCTGGCCATATTCCCAGCCAACTAACTTGAGCCTTGAGTTTTTCAGCGGGGTATGACTGCTTGTAGACTAAAGAGTTCTATGTTCCAAGCTTGAGGGGATGCACCAGCTCTGCCACACCAGCACTCCTCCTTCCCCAAGAACCCCCAACCTGGACTGGACTTAGATCTTCAGCAGGCTCTGCACTCCTTCTCTGATATGCCATTTAATTCCTCCCATCAGGTGGGCCTGGGGCCGGAAGCAACTGCCGCTGTAGTTATGTAGGTTCCTCACCTCTGCTGCCCCCGGGGCAGTGACCGAACCACAAACTCCCTGTCCCCAGCAGCTTTTCCCACTAACCTTCTCTGTTGTCTTTGGTGTTTGTGGATTGAGAAGTCTGGTAACTGCCACAGCTCACTGATTCAGGGTGCTAGGGCATGCTCCGCCCAGCTCCTGGTCTGGTTGGTCTCCCACGCTGGGCTCTGCTTCACTCAGCTCCACTCCCAGCTCCGTGCAGGATAGACCTCACACAGAGAAAATCCGGGCTGTCCTGGTCTGGAGCCCTGCTTCCCTCTGCTATTTTGTGGGTTCTGCAGTTCTATAATTGGTTCAGAGCCATTGTTTATAGGTTTTTGGAGGGACTTGGTGAGGAGCTCACGCTAGTCCCTGCTTTCAAGCCACCATCTTGGCTCCGCCCCCCATGAAATACTAATCTTTCTAGGACACTTTCAGTTTGGTACTAGAGAGCTATACCCATGGAGAGAAAGTATGGCAGGAGCTTCTGAGGAGGGTAAGGAGTAATTATAGTCTGGTGGCAGAGTATTTAGGATAGCCAGGAAATAGTTTAGGGGTTATGGTATAAGTTTTGGTAAGGGAGGAAACAACATTATTTGTGTGAAAAAATTCATCAACAGATAATATATTAGATGGAATGTAGAGACTGATTGATTACAGTCATGAAAGCATCACATTAAGTCAAGGAAGGAGCAAAGAGTCAAAGGTATAGTAAAGGCAGTAGCTTATGGCTTGACTTTGGGTCTTCTCCATAGATAGTGGCTGGGTACTGGTCAAGTACCAGCAATGTAGGTTACCTCACATGGTTGTCAGGTACCCACATACAGTTTTCCTATGTAGGACTGGAATATCATATCCAGTCTTATACTTTTATTTGAATTGTATCATCTGAGCTTCCTCCTACTTCTTTTTCATGTAGAAGGGTGTCTCTATGTTGACAGCATTGCTATGCAACCTGTCATCTTATTTAATAGATGGATAGATGGATGAATGAATGAATGGATGGATGGGTGAATAAATGATGAATGGATGGATGGGTAGATAAAAAACATTCATTAAGCAATTATTTGTCAGGCACTGCGCTAAGTGCTAGAGATACAAATACGAACTTGTAGATAGTTCTTGCCTCCAAGGAGGTTACATTCTCATGGGGAAAACAATACGTACAATAGGGTGGAGGTCAAGGACAGGTATTTTGGCTTGTAAGGTTACTAGGATGGTGACTGAAGACAAATGGGAGTAGACTGACATACACCTTCCAGTAGCAATGGTAGTGTTGATTTAAATATGCTTCCAGAAATGGAAGAGAAGAGTGTTGGAGGAGGAACAGGGAGTAGAGTATGCATCTAGCACCAGGCCAGCTTTCTAGAAGATGTCAGGGAGCAAAGTGAAGCATGGCCTATTCCAGAAGTGGGCAAGTCTATAACAGAGAAGCCATTTTGATAAGACCCATGATTTCATTCTTATTGGAAACTCCTTCTACTTAGGCAGATCAGCACCTACTTTGCAACTTATAGTCTTAGAGAGTTGCCAGAAGCACTAAGAAATCAAGTGATTGGCCCCTAGTACTGTACAGGAAGGACTTGAACCAGAGTTTTCTAGATTCCAAGGCTGGCTCTCTAACCATTATGCAAGACTGCCTCTCAGTTTATTTGTAGAGACACTATAGAAAAGAACTAAAACCAAGACATGTAGAAGCCAAAAGAGGGAAAGGAGAGCAACAAGGAGAGCTGGAGTGTATTGGTAAATGTTTAACAATTAAATCTCTGGTAGACAAACAAAAAATGTATCTACCACACATTTTTAAATATGATCTGCATTATTAGTATTTTCTGCATTATTTTTTAATATTTGTATTTATTTTATTTTTGATTTATGGAATAAAACAATCATTCTCACGACATAGTATAATAAAGAAATGATTGCACATAAAACTATAAATCTATTATGTAAAAATTGCCATTTCTTTTAAATATATAATAAAGGTATCATGCAAATTTCTTTTTTTTCTCTCCTTCTCCCCTAGAGCTGCTACCATTAGACACAAATATGTATATGTATGTATGTATATATGTAAAATCATTCTGTACATACTTGTATTCATCAGTCATTTCTCTGGATGCAGATAGCATCTTCCTTCACATGTCCTTTATAGTTAATTTGGGGATTTATAATAATCAAAATGACTTGTTTGCTCACAATTTTTCTTAGAACCATATTGCTGTGACTGTATACAATATTCTCTTGGTTCTGCTCATTTTGCTCTTCATAATTTCTTGCAAGTCTATCCATGATATTCTAAGGTCATTGGACTCATAATTTCCTATAGTGCAGTAGTATTCCATCACAATCATGTACCACAACTTGTTCAACCATTCCCCAGTTGATGGGCATCCCCACAATTTCCAGTTCTTTGTCACCAGAAAAAGAGCTGCTATAAATATTTTAGAACATATAGGTTCTTTTCCTTTTTCTCTAATCATTTTTGAAATAGACCTAGTAGTGGTATTGCTGCATTATTTTTTTGAACCCTACACAATCACCAAAATATTAAATCAAGTTCTGATTGTAACATTTGCTGATTTCTGGAGTGTAAGTGCTCACACTGAAAATTTAACAACTGTCTTACTGGCTTTACTGAACCAATAGGAGCTGGCTCCAGCATGCTCCTGGCTGAGGGGTTTCCCATGAGTGTGACTTCTGGTAGAAGAGTGTTGCCAACAGAATGCTTGGCTGAAGACAGATGCCTCAGGGAAGAAGGCTCCCACAGAAAAGAAAAATAGATTTCAGAACTGTATCTCGGCTTGTCTGGTTATTTTCAGGAAGTCTAAAGTTATGATGTAATCACATTTGAGTACTCACCTAGTTTATCCCCCAGCCTTTAGGTATGTCATTCCTGAAAGATAGGTAGTTATTTTAAAAAAATCCCCTGGAAAGAAAATGCTTTAACACCTTCTGGTAATACCCATTATATCCAGCTGCCCATCTGTCAAGAAGTTCTGCTAATCTTACCTAAACATCTCCTACTTTAGTCTAAGGTCATTTAAGTTAGATTTCTTGTTAGAAGAGACGGAGAACATGTTACCCCTGGGTTATTATGTGGAGAATGAAGGCAGTAATTAAATTGCTTTTTAGTCTTCTCCCTTCTGGACTAAATAATCCCAATTATTTTTAACCTTTCCTCGTGGGTGTTGTTTTCTAACCTTTTAAGGAATTTTCATTGCTCACCCCTGGACCCTCTCCAGGCCCTTAACATTCTTCTTAAGTTAACAAAGCTTTTCAACAGTGATAATGAAATGATTGCTGTTTAGGCTGGTTGTTTGGGGGCTCTCTCCTATAATCTGAAAAATATTAAGGAACAACTTGGAATATGAACACGATTGCAATAAATCACAGTAATCTCTTGTCCCTCAGCAAAACATTGGCTGGGTTTACCTATTTGCAACCAATCAGATCAGTCAGTTGGTCATTCTTAGATGAATGAGTGAGTGAATCATTTAATTAGTGAGGCATTTTATAGTACAAAGCTCCTACTATAGGCACAGTTTTGTATTGGATGCAGTCAGAGATGCAAAATTGATGAGATGAAAAGAGATATTTAAACATTTTTATGTGGCATTATTAAAATATCAAAGAGTAATGAATTATATATGACTATGCAATTCAGTTCAACAAGCATTTATTAATTGTCTAGTGAGGCAAGAGAGAGGAAAGGAAGTTTCCTTGTCCTCAAAGACTTTACATTTTACTAGGGGATAGAACATGGATATGGCTAAGTAAATGCATTCTAATTCAAGAAGAATTAAAGTATTAACAGCTTAGGGAAGCAGGAAAAGTTTCCCATAGGAAGTAGCAACTAAGGTATCTGAATCTTGAAGGCTAAGGGTTCTGAGGTGGAATTCATAAAGGAGTATATTCCAGGTGTAGGAGATGTCCTGCACACTGTGTACCCAGACTAATACACAGATCATAGATTTAGGGTCAAAGGGACCTTAGAACACTATCTAGTTAACTTCTTCGTTTTATAGATTAAGAAACAGACACAGAGAGGTTAGTGATTTGCCCAGCCAATACACAATAAACATTTACTAAGCACCAACTATGTGCCAGACATTGTGCTGAGCACTAGGGATACAAATATGAAACAACAAACAAACAAACAATCTATGCCCTCAAGGAGCTTATAATCTAGTTGGGGAAGATAATATACAAAAGAAAGCTGAAAGGGGCTGGAGGTATGGGTCAGGCCACCAGAAGATACCAAGATATTCATAGAATTTAAATAAAACAAGTGGAGTAGACTGATGGAAAATGAAGTTGGCTGGAAAGTTCTGTGCCCTCTATTAAAGAAGACCTTGGCAGGAGATTATTGTTTCCTCCAATCAGGGGGAAGAGGCAAACATCAAAGCTGAATCAATCTGCTTGATGAGACTTCAGGTGATGAGCTTATTCTGGGGGAGGCAGGTAAGGGGTATGATTTTAATGAAGTTGAAACCAATAGGACAACTGACGGAAAATGAAGAGCCAAGGGTCACACCTGGTAAGTATCCAAAACAGTATTTGAACTCTGGTATTCCTCAATCCAGTGCTCCATTCCCTATTTAGCCTCTCACCACCCTGGGAGTCCTCCTCTCAATTAATTCTAAATTATCAGTGTCCTTCCTAAAATGTCATACTCTGAAAGAACCTACAGACTAGTTTTGGATACAAATTAACATCATACGCACGCACACACACATTCACGTGCGTGTGCACACACACATTAAATATGATAATACCTAAATAACAATATAAGATGAATTAAAACAGGGATATTATGAGGCATTATATGACTAAATATAAAATTAATGATATTGACCAATGTATAGCAACCTTTCTGGTCTGTGGCCAACTTTTATTATTCTACAAAGTGTTTACTACCAAAGGCTCTTCTGAAAAACTATAGACTTAAATGCCCAGAGGAAATGAAGAGGCAGTTCTCAAATGATGAAATCAATAGGCATCTGTACAGGCAAACAAAGTGGGACTTTTTGTTGTCTTTTATTTTGGAGTGCTTCTCAGCACTAAGGCAATTGAATGCCTTTGATTGAGTTTTGCCTTTGTTTGTAGAAAGGCTCACACCCTTTTGCTAATTAGGTCATGAAAGGTGTGAAACCCTTGAGAGGGGTGAAGTGCTCTGACCCCCCAAGAAGTATATATATATATATATATATATATATATATATATATATATATATACTCTGAGGTTATCATTTTGTTTGGGGCTCACTCGTTGGAAGAGTGTTGGTGTGGAGACTCTGGGTAGCCATTAAGGAGTCTCCTGGCTTTGAAAACCCAGCAGTTGGTGCTTCTCTCTCTGGTAACTATGTATATATTTGGTCAGACAGCTAGAAGCCTGTCTGTTGATTTGCCTTATTTATTCGGTTTATATTTTCTCTGTTTGTAATTTCTGTTTGTATTTGCTCTGAAGTTCAGGGTGCTGACTTCTTCCCCCGAACTAAGTGAAAGATATAGTATGTTTAATTAAAGTAAGATTGTAAACTCCTGAAAGTTGTTTTCCTCAGAAAAGCAGATCAAAGAACCTGTGCTAGCAGCCCTCCTGTGTGCTAGTGTTGTTGATCTTACATAGCCACAGCAGCTGCAAGCAGCATTGCTGTTACAGCATCTGAAAAGTGCTCCAAATAATTAATAATTAGAAAAATGAAAACTAAATAAACTCTGAAGTTCCACCTCACATCAGTCAGATTGGCAAAGTTTCAAAAAAGGAAAATAACAAATGTTAGAGGGGCTTCAAGAAAAGACATTGCTATTCTGTTTGGTGGAGCTATAGATTGGGAAAGTCATTTTGGAAAGCCATTTGGAACTATCCACCCAAAGTTACTAAATCACACATATACCCTTTGACCTGGCGATACAACTAATAGGCCTAGAGGCCTAAAGAAATCTGAGAAAGAGAAAAAGGTCCCAAATGTACAAAAATATGTATAGAAAAATTGTGGCAAAGAACTGAAAACTATGGAGAGGGTTCTATCAATTGAGGAATGATTGAACAAATTTTGGTTTATGAATATAGTAGAAAACTGCTATGTCAACTAAAGAAAAAGATGATTTAGAGAAACCTGGAAAGACTTATATGGAGTGATTTAGAGTGAAATGAGCAGAACCAGAACAACTTTTGTCATAACATCAACATTATAAAAATGAACAATTTTGAAAGACAATTCTTATCAATGAAAGAATTTACTGGGGGGGGGGGGGGGCGGGGAATGGAGCCAGGAGAGCAGAGTAAAAGCAGGGACTTGCTTGAGCTCTCCCCCAAGCCCCTCCAAATATCTGTAAAAATGACTCTAAACAAATTCTAGAGCAACAGAACCCACAAAATCTTAGAGTGAAACAAATCCCTACCCCAAGACAACCTGAAAGGTTGACAAGAAAGGTTTATCACACCAGGCTGGGAGTGTAGCATAGTCAAGCATAGGCCATGCTGACACAGAAGGGCCAAAGCAGGTCTCAGGGGACTGAATCACTGGCAGTTGTGGTGGTTTCCAGACTTCTTAACTCACAAAAGCCAAAGACAATGTAGAAGATCAGTGGGAAAAGAAGGTCAGTGGGAAAACTCTGTCAGACCTGGGTGAGAGAAGAACGCAGTTCAACCCCAGCCCTGGGGCAGGGACAGCAGCAGCTGGTTCCAAAGCTCCAGGCCCAGAGATGGTGGGGGGATCAAGCCACTGATTATAGGGGGATTGCAGAGATCTCTTTGCTGGCACTGAGGCAGGATTTGCTTGCTTTACCTTGCTTGGATCTGGGTCACAGTCCTGGGTGGTGGTCCTGGGGTAAGGAAGCACGCTGGTGTGGCAGAGCTTGTGGTAGCTATGGAGAGGGAATCCTCCTTACAGTTCCAAAGCAGAAAACAGTGCTTGAGGTCATTCACAGACCAGAGCACAGGCCAAGAGAGGAGTGAACAGCTCTCCTTTGATCATACCACCTTAGAAGAACTGAAAATTTACAGGTTCCTAGAACTATCTCTGAAAACAGCTGCACAAAAACCCTGAAGCTTGGGACAATGCACTCTCTACTCTAGAAGCAGAGTCCTACCTTGACAAAGAGTTAAAAGTCAAGTAATTGGCTGGGAAAATGAGCAAACAGCATTAAAAAAATTCAGACTATAAAATCTTACTTTGGTGACAAAGAAGATCAAAACATACAAACGGAAGAGACAACAAAGTCAAAGTTCCTACATACAAAGCCTCCAAGAAAATTACGGCCATGGAAGAGCTCAAAAAGGAGGTTGAAAATCAAGTAAGAGAAGTAGAAGAAGTAGAGGAAAAATTGGGAAGAAAAATGAGAGAGATGTAAGAAAATCGTGAAAAAGGAGCAAATAGCTTGCTAAAGGAGACCAAAAAAAAATACTGAAGAAAATAACACCTTAAAAAATAGACTAATCCAAAGAGTCAATGAGGAGAATGCCCTAAAATGTATAATGGGACAAATGGAAAAGGAGGTCCATTCTTCATCAAGCAATTATGAAACAGAACCAAAGAATGAAAAAATAGAAGACAATGTGAAATATCTCACTGGAAAAACCACTGACCTGGAAAATAGATCCAGGAGAGATAATTTAAACATCATTGCACTACCTGAATTCTATGATCAAAAAAAGAGCCTAGATATAATCTTTCAAGAAATTATCAGGGGAAACTGCCCTGATATTCTAGAGCCAGAGGGTAAAATAGAAATTGAAAGAATCCACCGATCATCTCCTGAGAAAGATCCCAAAAACAAAACTCCTAGGAATATTGTAGCCAAATTGAAGAGTTCCCAGGTCAAGGAGAAAATATTGCAAGCAACCAGAAAGAAACAATTTGAGTACTGTGGAAACACAATCAGGATAATACAAGATCTAGCAGCTTCTACATTAAGAGATCGAAGGGCTTGGAATATGATATTCTGGAGATCAAAGGAGCTAGGATTAAAACCTAGAATCACCTACCCAGCAAAACTGAATATAATACTCCAGGGCAAAATATGGACTTCCAATAAAATAGAGGACTTTCAAGCATTCTTGATGAAAAGACCAGAGCTGAAATAGAAAATTTGACTGTATCTGATTACAGGGGGAGAATAGTAAGAAAAAATTGACCAACTTTCAATGTGTTGGTTTAGGCACGATTTTCTCTGTTGGCAAGAAAAAACTTACCCTGATCTTTGGGAGCTTACACTTACATATGTTGCGACTAACCCAAGCTATTGACCAGTGGCTGACAAAGGGTGCAGAACATTCCGGTACAAATGTAGGGCATTGAGTTGACTGGAAGTGCAACAAGAATCAACAGTATGACAAATACTTAAAACAATGTTGTTATTGTTGCTGCTGCTGTTTCCAGCTTTTCATGACCCATTTGAGATTTTCTTGAGATTCTCTTACTTGATTTTCAACCTCTTTTTTGAGCTCATCCACGGCCATAATTTTCTGGGAGGCTTTGGATGCAGGAAATTTGACTTTGTTGTCTCTTCTGTTTGTATGTTTTGATCTTCTTTGTCACCAAAGTAAAATTCTGTAGTCTGAATTTTTATGCTGTTTGCTCATTCTCTCAGCCAATTAATTGACTTTTTAACTTTTTGTCAAGGTAGGACTCTGCTTCTAGACTATAGAGTGCACTGTCCCAAGTTTCAGGGGTTTAGTGCAGCTATTTTCAGAGTTACTTCTAGGAACCTGTAAATTTTCAGTTCTTCCAAGGTGGTATGATCAAAGCAGAGCTGTTTACTCCTCTCCTTTCTTTGCCATTTACTTCTCCAGCCCATTTTACAGATGAGGAAACTGAGGTAAGCCAGGTGATGTGACTTGCCCACTGTCACACAGCTAACAAGCGTGTCAGGCTAGATATGAACTCAGGAAGAGTCTCTTGACTGTAGTACTGGCACTCTATCCACAGTACCAACTGGCTGCCTCACAAGCTTTGGGTGCAATAATAAATAAATATGCTTAACAAAGGAGTTGAGATTCTACCTGGACAAAGCTTGTGGTTTTTATTTCTTTCTATCCCTCATACTGCCCATGATCCTGATCCATTGTAATCATTCAAAAAGTATCTCTTGATGAATGTCTGGTTAAATAAATGCTTGTTTTCCTTCTAACAATGAGAACATTTAAAATATTAGAAAATAGTGTAAAATATGCTAGACTATTTAAAGTTGTCAGTTCCTTAATTAGCAGAACAGATCAAATAAATAGGGAAGGAATTATGTTTGAAAAAAAGAATAGATCACCTAAAGTGTTGAAATCTACTCACATAATTAATTTACATGTAATAGTATATAATTCATTTTAAAGTGGGATTATTAATTAAGCCCTAGGGAAGTCTCCACTCACAACTTATTTTGAAAAGTGCCAATCTCTTCCCAAACAGAGGGGAAACCCACAGATGTATAATGTGTGTGTGTCTGTGTGTGTGTGTGTGTGTGTGTGTGAGAGAGAGAGAGAGAGAGAGAGAGAGAGAGAGAGAGAGAGAGAGAGAGAGAGAGACAGAGGTGGGGGGAGAACTAATAGGGTAATATTGCTTTATTAATGATAAGGCACTGTTGGGGTAGGGGCTGGCCTTGTAATTGGTATCAAAGGCTTGATTTCAACTGAGATCTTTCTGACACAAAGCCAATTCTCCATTCATTTCTCTACCTCCATCTAACTGCTTCACATTGGACACTCTGTGTCACAGGTGAGGCATGAGCCCGGGTTTTCCTGGCTTTGAAGCTGGATCTCTATCTACCATGTTGCCTATTATTAAAAGGGAAACAAAATGCTATTTACATTGAGTAATATTTCTTAGAAAATGCTCAAAATCAGAAACTCAAAATTTAAAAAAAGAATGTTAATATTTTACATGTAACAACATTTTTACATGTTAATAGGAAAAATATCAAAAAGAAAAGAAGATGCTATAAAGAAGCTTCATGTCTGGCTATTGCTTTTTTTTATTTTGCTTTGATTTTTAAGTTGGTCAGCATTTGATAATTCTTCCCCTGTGACCTCAATCCTTGAGTACAAAAGGTACATTCCTAACACTGTCTTGAATGACATCTTTCATTTCAATCATTTTACAACTTGTCAGTTTCCATTGTGTTTCTTTTCAAATCACCCCCCACTTATAAGCCAGTCTTCATAAATACACTCAGCCTTCCAGTCCAGATTTTGTATTTATATTTGTATCCTTGCAAGTAAACAGTCGCTTATTTGGCCTAGTGAGTATAGCCCTCTATGTTAAGGGATCCAAAGAGAATGTTATTTCTTTCATTTTGCAGCCTCCTCATGAGAAAGAAGACAGGACAATCTTTCAGACTTACTTGCATAGCTGATTTAGAGCATGATATTAAGACTGCTATCTTTTCCTTCATTTTCCCCTTAAATAATGTGAGGCTTTAAGAGATCAGGTCAAGACTGAAGACAAACTACATTAAAAAAAAATCAGTTGCAAGCATTCATTAAGCATCTACTATGTGAGAAACACTTAGGTCCTGGGGGTACAGGTAAAACACATATCAAAGAGTGACGATCAGCAAGGGAGCTTTTTCTAAGCAGTCCCAGGGATTGTGAAGGAACTCATAGAACAATAGATTTGTCACATCCTTTCCATCAGTGATTGTACTATTGATTTGATTTTATTGTTCACTGAACAAGAGGTAGAAAGTATTGGGAGAAGAAGGGTATGCACACATGTGCCAGGTGGCCGGGCAGATGGCAAAATGTTTATGTTGGCAGGACTCTGGTGTACAGGATGGGATGAAGCACAGTCTGGGGTCAGCTGGGTAGAATCAAAGATGTTTAAAAGTAGTTGAAGAAACTAAAAGTTCCTTGGTGAAAATTCCTCCAAATAGGTCCCTCCATGTTCTCTCTTTTTAAGATAGGGAAACTGTGTCCATCTAAAACCAAGGAATTTAGTCTGTTGATGACAAAATGGGTCAATTCAATGGATAAGATTGGACTAATGGTATTTGGTGTTGTGCAGAAAAAGCAACTGGTTAATTGATCAACTGCCTTCCATTTCTATCCAATGTTATAATATCATATAAATGTCACAGTAACTATTTCATGAAGTATGCAAGGGGATAGGTGTGTGTCCTGCTCCTCTTTTGGTGGGCTCCATAATAGAATACGCACAGCCAAAGGCTTCTGCCTTGACCCTGCATGTCTCTTCCTGCCTTCTTAGAGATGATGGGGGCTATATCAAATAAGATTGGCCATTGAGAAAGAACTACCCATTCAGTATATTTTAAAAGGAGAAAGTAGCAGAGGAAGTTGTCTCTCCTATAAAATCTAATGAGTGGGCAACTTTCCCTACTCAGTGGCTAATCCTCTTTCAAAGAGCCCCACATTATGGTGAGAGGATTTCATAAAAAGACCAATCAGAAGCCTTTGGTCATGCTTGTCATTTACCAAGGAGCCCACTAGTAAGGGTCAGGGCATACGTTCATCCCTTTCATGCTCCATAAGATAGCCACTATTAAATCTACATATTATGAGATTGGGTCAAAACAGGAAATAAACAGTCAATTGACTGCTTTTTTCTATACAATACTGAGCAATCCATTGGACTAATTTTATACAATGACTTGACTCAGTTTTGGAATCCATGGACTAAAACCCCTGGCTTTAGGTAGACATAGATTCACTGTTTTCAAAAATAAGTTTACAGAGGGAGATATTTGAAGGAGCACTTTTTACCATGGAACTTTAAGCTTCTTAAACTACATTTTTTTTCATTGTTGATTCTACCTACCTGACCCTTTACCCTTTTTTTCCCATCCAGCACACTGGGGCTGTGCCAGCATTGACAATTTGCTTAATTGTTAATTTAACAATTGTTAACTATTAACAATTTGTTAAAAATTTTTTAACAATGAACAATCCTGACTCCTGTCACATGTGTACCTTTTTCCCCTTCCGTGAGGTGAGCTTTCTATCTCTTGCTCACTGAACAATATTTAAATTGATACTACCATTCCTCCTTGCACACTCCATGGGCTGCTCATGGTTACATGGACACAGCCTGAGGTAGTCTCTGACAAAATTAGCATGAATATTCGGAATCATTCTATAAGCCATCTCTCTGCCCAGGTGTGTTTCTTCTTTTCCTCCTCTTACCTTCTCCATCCCATTCCTCCATTCTAGTAGGTATAGGGAATGACATAGAATCTCATAAATATGGAGGTAAAAGGGACCTTAATATTCATGTAGTCAAGTATTTTTGTTTGATAGATTTGAAAATTAAGACCCAGGAAGGTTAAGTGCTTTTCCCAGACCTAGTCAGTGATGGATCCATCTTTACCCTTGTTTAAATTCTTCTCTTTCTTCAAGGTTCAGGTGACGTCAGCCCTCCATGAGGACTTCCCTTGTGTCCCCTAGCTGAAAGCGACCCTTCCTTCCTTGAATTTTCTCAAAACATTTTGATTATTCTACTGTATTTTATACTTGTTTGTACATGGTGTACATCTCTAATATTAGGAAGTATGTTCTTTGAGGGAACAGACTGTTTGCAACTTTTGGAGCCATAGCATCAAACATGGCTCCTTGCATATAATAGGCCACCAATAAAAGCTTATTTTTGTTGAATTGAATAGAATAAAGGTCCACTGATTCCCCAAACTCTGCTCTTTCCACAACATTATTCTGCATGGTGGATAGAATTTCTATGTGTTTATTGTATAAGAAATAGTACTGCAGCTGTCAGTATTTCTCTTTCTTTTCTTTATGATGACAGAGAAGGTTAAAATGGTGCATTTCTCCATTGGTCTAAGAAAACTAGACATCAGAATGGCAGTGGTCGCCAGAGGGGAGCACTGGGGCAGTGGCCAGATGGCATAGGGGCACATGAGAGTGACAGTGCTGACTGATGAACTCCCAGTTCATGCAAGTACTTTAAACACTAATGTGGTTGACATCAAGCTGGTGTCCTGATGTAGGAAGGAAATCAATGAAATACAACTAGACAGGGCTGGCCTTATGCTAGGAATAGAGGCCAACTACCTGGTGTGATTTGAAGCCTCCCTTTCCCAGAAATATCTTCCCTACTGGCCTGCCATATTGCTTGAGATTCCCACTAGTTCATTACTCCGAATTCACAGAAGCTGTGAATGTTAGAGTCAGAAGAAAGCTTAGAAATTATCTAGTTCAAATCCCTCATATTTCAAAGAAACTGACATTCTGGGACCGCCATTGCTTGAGTAAATTCACATAAGTAGTGGAATGGAAGTCAGAGTTTGAAAACAAATCTTCTAACTCTAAATATGATATTCTTCCACTCTACTGAACTGTGACAGTATTTCTTTTTTGTTTTGAGTACAAGTTCAAGGAATAACACATTAACTCATTATTAGTCATTCAGCCTTTAAACAGATTTATTTAATTAATAAATAACTTTCTTGGGAAAGCAGAAAGCATATTTCAGAAGGAATGGGACACAAGACAGGTAAGGTTTGACGGAAAGTGAGGTAAAGGAATGGTCAGCAGAATGGGATGTAGCCAGTATTGGATGTTGTAGTTAGGGAGGGGAAACATGAGCTGCTGGACAACGACTTGAAGACACTGAGAGCCTAGACCAAGGCTAGGAGCACAAGGCAAAGAAAGGGAGGTGGGTAGGTATTAAAGACAAATTTCTCCCACTTCATCGATTTCCCTCCAGTTAGCCCTGCAAAAGTGAGATACACTGAATTGCCTTTGAGCTAAAAGGAGGACATCATACCCAAGCTACCCTTTTCTCCTACTATTACTATCATCTCCTCTTGTACTCCTCTGACCCCTGTACTTATTTGGGAGGTTTTTAGACCAGAATAAGTGCTTTGCAAGAGAATGCTAGTTAGCAGCCTCTCCCCTTAATTCTTTAACTGTGGACTTTTAGATATGTTGAATATCAGTAAAAATTCATTGGTGAGATATATAAGCAGAACTGTGGCTAAATCAATCCATAGAAGGCAACAAACCCTCAAAACAGAAATTGGCCTTTTCTTCATATGTATTTTTTAATATATTACTTTCCATTTTCTCACTGCAGTCATTTCCCTTTAAGGGATATTACACACATTGAATTCTTCCTTATAACAATTTTTAAGCAAAGTCACCTAATAAGTAAATACCCTCCGATAATGTATACCACATTCCACATCTAAAATAATATTTAAGCAAAGCCAGCTGATAAATACCCTCTGATGATGGGTACGACGTTTCACATCTCTAGTCCATACCTCTCTACTGAGAGTGGGAAGGTGAGTTTCCTTCTCGGCTTTAAGAGAGAGATTGTTTATTATAATTCTAGATTGTTTATTGTATTTTATAGTATACCGTATATATTATAGCATATGTTACATAAAATACAGTGTAGTATAGAAAAATAGTACATGATATTATAATTAGTATAATAATATATAATTATAATCAGTATATATTATAGTAGTATGTCATATTATGATTCTCTAGATTGTTCATTATAATTCATCACAATTTGAGCACCCTTATTGTTATTACATATTATTATATGGACATATATAGATGGAAGTATACATATGTCATATATCTATACACATATATGTGAGTGTATATATTTCCTTTGAGTCAACTTTCTTCACTTAATATGCCATTCTGTATTTCTCTGAATTTCTAATATATGTTATCTGTTAGAGGATAGTAATAGCCCACTATGTTCATATGCATGCTTGTGCTGCCATTCTCAAAATGATGGACACTCACTTTGCTTCCAGTTTTTTGCTACCACAAAGAGTATTGACTATTAATATTTTTTCTAGGACCTTTTTTACGGTCTCACTCTCCTTAAGATATACAACTGACCAGTTCTTAGGAGAGTTGATTATTCTTTCTCTGGCATGAACACTCCACAGGCACCACAGTGATTTCTTGCTAGTGCCCTCTCTCCCAAACTACCTTGTATTTAACTATTTTGTATTTGTATTTTATATTTATTCTCTATATGTCCTTCTCTATATGTCCTCTCATCTGTCCTGTCTTTCATTAGAATTTAAATTTTCTTAAGTAGGAATTTGTACTTGTTTTCTGTGCCTAGCATAGTGTCTGGCACATAGTAGGTACTTAATAGATGCTTGCTGATTGTTGAGGAGGAAATGAGTAAGTAATCATTTGGAAAGGCCCCCTGAGTCTCACCAGAGGAGCATTTTCACGCAACAGGTCTAGAATCTCCAGCTACTGTTGAGAAATAAGTGCATTTTCTCTCCTTGTAGAGTTCCCCTTGAGGGGGGTTAGTATTGATAGAGTTGAAATGTAAGGATAAGAAGTCAATGACTGAATTCTTTTCTTTTTACACTAGTGATTCTTACTACAAATAGAGCACTCATTATGCTGGGTTAGGAGTATTCTCTTCGATTGCAAATTACCCACATAAAAATGAAAACAATCCCATATGGCAGTCCCCATTCACTGTAAGACTGGTTAAACCTTGACCACACATTTTACAGTGGCATTTCATCTTCCTTAGTGTTCTTGGATGCTTGCCAGGCCCTTGGTTTTTCATCTCCTCAGTGATTAATTTGATCTAGAAAATTCTTTGTGTATGCAATCGTGTCACTAATGTTCAGCCTTTCCCCCCTGCTCTGGTCTAGGATCAAACTCTAGTTCCTTTCCTTCATCACGATATGTGTTATCCTTCAGACTTTCTGTTACACAATAACATAATATATGAAGATGATCTTATTTACTGATTATTGGAAAGGTGTAGGATTTGTGTTGATTCTCCAACATCAGTGATAGATTTTCTGAATTCAGATATATCAATCTTCCTTGAAATTAACAGCATATATTTAGAAGGTGACCGGCTCAGTTTAGGAGTGAAATTTCTGGTCATGGAATGTAGTGGGAACAACCACCTTGTATGATCCTAAAATTTTTTCCTTAGTAATCTCCCTCTCATCATCCAGAAATTCTGTCTGAAATTCTCTCCGTGAAAGGTACCATGAAGGGATTGAACTCATGACATCATTAGCACCCTGCCTTAAACAATATGAGACCTAGCTATAATAATCTAATGAATATGAATGAATGTGAATCATAGCCCTACTGTTACACATTTAAATTTTAGCTACACCAGGATCTAGTACCTGCAAATTCAAACATTGTGGCATAGTTGTAACTACTAGGGAACATCAGGAGAAAACAAATTAATTAGCTTGACATATCATAGTCAAAACATGAAGCTTCACCACTGTATCAAAGACTTGGGACTGCTTATGAATCTAGAAAGATTCATAAGTAGTTTGGGGCTCTGCAAACAGTGTCTGGATCTATTAACCACAGCAGTCTCTCTGTGTGTGTGTGTGTGTGTGTGTGTGTGTGTGTGTGTGTGTGTGTGTGTGTGTGTGTGTGTGTGTGTGTTATGGAATAGACCGTTAGGGGCTTATCAATTTTTTATTCATTCCTGCATACAGAAAGTATTGACAATAGCTAGCATTTTTCAGTACATACAACAGTAAGATAAATCACTTAGGATGTATAGATACAAACTTTCTCCATCGTAAATAGGTATGTTCATCTCTGAATGACTCCTACTCTTCTTACCTATTCCACCGAGATCCCATGACCTCATGATTGAGTCAATTCAGCCATTATTCCTATATGAGGATAATGTATTAAGGTGTTCATGGATGTCTACACCTCGTTCACTACCCCCTTAACTTTCTCAGGCCAAAATTCCCACCCATGGCCACCATGCCCTTGTGTGTATTGTCCCCTCCATTACAATGTAAACTTCTTGAGGCTAGGACTATTTTTCATTTTGTATTTGTATTTTATGCATTTGTATCTTTTGTATCTGTATCTTTCTATGTACTTAACCCATAGTAAGCACATACATGTTTTTTTTCAATCAATCATTCATTTATTCATTCATTCACTCATTCATTTAGTCATCCTCTAGTACAAAGAAGAAGCAACTTGAATTATTCTTTCTATGCCTACTTATCTATCATTTTGTATTTACTTTTTCTGTCTGTATTTCTACATGCCTACAAATGAAAATTATCATAAACCTCTTTGGAATCAAACATAAGGTATCTAAGGTGGTTCCCCTTCGGTTCCCACTCTCAGGGGTCAAAGTACCAAAAGATTTTACTTAAAAAAGTTTATTTTGCACAGCGGGTACCCACTGAGTAACAACAGAATGAAAATTAGTGTCTACCACATGCAAGGACAATGGGAAATTTATTAACTGGGGTCTGTTTGCATTTTTATCATCACTTGGTGTTTTTTAAATAAGCTGAGCTATCCTTATTAAAATCATTGTTGCCGGGTAGTGATGATATCTGCACAAATCTCACAATGATGTTTTAATTTCGTATTTTTTATTTCACAGCAAGGATTTAGCTAATTCATCATTTCAGGGACTGATCATCTGCATAAGAACTTTTGATATAATAATCAATCTCCCAGCATTTATTAAGTGTCTATAATGTGCCAGGCATTATTAGACACTGGTGGCATAAAGATAAAGATTGAAATAATCCCATCTCTCAAGGAGTTTAAATTTTATCAGGGGAGAACATAGACTTTTGAAAGTACATCTAGAATCTATTAAAAAGAAATCCAAGGTAGTTATGGAGGGAAAAAGGTAGCCTAGTTGGGGGGATCAGGGAAGGCTTCATGTGTT
Organism: Trichosurus vulpecula; assembly: GCF_011100635.1. Classification (NCBI taxonomy): domain Eukaryota; kingdom Metazoa; phylum Chordata; class Mammalia; order Diprotodontia; family Phalangeridae; genus Trichosurus; species Trichosurus vulpecula. The sequence goes on along the minus strand of NC_050581.1, from coordinate 45,466,698 downwards.
CAAACTATATCTTGAAGGAACAGAGGGATTCTAGGAGTAGTTGAGGAAAGAGTGCATTCCATGCATGCATAGAGAAGAGTTAGCACAAAAGCAGAGTGATGTGAGACAGAGTGTCATTTGTAAGGGACAGAGAGAATAACAAATAACAAAGGACCATCCTTCCCAAAAGAAAAATAATCAGAATTCTAATTCTAAATATATCCATTCTCATTCTTTGCTATGGCTATTATACACATTGGCTCTTTATTCAATTCAAATTAATAAGCATTTATTAACCACCTAGCATGAACTTAGTTTTCACCATTGACGAGTTTAATATACTAGGGGAGGATAAAAGATATAAAAGGAGAAGTAAATACAAAATAATTTTAGCAAAAAGAGAGCACTTTCCTTAGGAAGTAACGACTGAACTGAGCTTTGAAGAAAGGAATTCTGAAAGCCATAGGTTATGAAGGAGCATGTTACATTCATGAGGAACATATTATATAAAGAATAAAAGTTGAGTCAGAGAACTGCAAGTAGGTCAGCTTGACTGAAATGTTAAATGCATGAAGGGGAATAATATGAAATAAGTCTAGAATGGTAGATTAGAGTCAGTTTATGAAAGTTATTTAAAGCCATATTGAGAAGTTAATATGCAATTCAAGAGGCAGTAGGTAATCAGAGAAAATAATGTAAAATAAAAAGATAGGAATGAAGGAAGACTATTACTTCCAGATTTCAAATTATAAAGTAGTAGTAATCAACATCATTTGGTATTGGTTAAAAAATAGAGAGGTAGATCAATAGAACAAGCAAGACAAAGGAAATTAAGGAACAATGGAACTCAATAACTCTATTGAACACCAATGAGTTCAATAAATCTGAAAACATAAATTACCTAGCAAAGAAATCCCTATATGATAAGAACTATTGAGAAGACTGGTAAATGAGGCTTAGACAAGTATCTTACAACACATTCTACAACATTTAAAATAGTTATATAACTTGAATATTAAAGATTATACCATAAAATACTAGAAGAGAAGCAGATCATATATCATTCACAACTATGAATAGATGTTTTCTTAACTAAACAATGGATAGAGGCAACTATAGAAGATAAAATAGATAATTTTATTACGTGAAATTGAAAAGGTTTTGTATAAACAAAATGAATGCATTTAGGATAAGAAGGGAAGCAAAAGAAGGAAAAAATTCTTATAACAAATTTCTCAGTTAAGGTATATAAGATGCATAGACAACTAAAATATACATGTATATGTATACATACATACACATATATGTCCATATATATTATGCCCTCTGGGATATGCTTATGCTATGGTTGGGTACTCTTGAGTTAACACCTTAATGGTATCCCATCTATTAGCTGACAAAGGAACCAAATGCCACATAATGAGGGAGATCATTACCATTGGTAATGTTGAGTGTGGGTAGTCAAATACAGCAAATGGAGCTTTCAGATGGGCTTTATAGGACTGACCTTTCATTTCATTTTTAGCTTTACAGCAAAGAGCAACACTGTTTTCTCAAGAAGAGACTTATAATTGGGCTTGGTTCTATGGCAATATCAGAGTCTTTTTGCGGGTTGGCACTTCTAAAGTGTCCATTTTTGTGTTGGATGAGTGAAGGGACTGAGCTACACACTAATGATATGCACTGGTACAACCAGCATAAGAACTGCACTGAAAGCAACCCTTTATTCACAGTGATCCATCTTCTGCAATATTGAATACATAGCAGGCCTCCAGTAAATACTTAGGTGAGAGGGGCAGGATCTGTGATTTCATTGGTCTAAAGAGCTCCCAAGTGAGGAAATTCCCTCTGTCTATGCAGATCAGCATCTTTTCTTCAACTTAGAGTCTTAGAGAATTGCCTGGAGCCCTGAGAGATTAAATTATTTGCTCAAGGGCCACACAGTCATTTTGTGCCAGTGTTAGAGGCTGGAGTTGACTTGAACCTAGGTTTTTCTGGCTTCAGGGCATGCTCATTGTCCTATACACCACAAAACCTCTTCCACAAGGACTTGTGGATCTGAATTGAATCTCTAGATTCTGTTGCTCTTCCTCTAGATGAGACCATAAGTGAATGTGCCCTCCCCAATAAGTCCTCTTCACCTAACATCCAGACCCTCAATTGTCATCAGATCCTGTATTCCACATACCTCTGACACCCCCATTGTTCTCTTCCCCTACATACTGTACTTAGCTGAGCCCCAAGAAATATGAGTGGTGGTGATAATTTATATAATTTGCTAAAAGCCCATTTTACATATTCTAAGGTATGAAACATTCTCCTTCCTCTCCCCCAACCAATCCAGATCCTATCATCCTTCAAGCCCAACTCAAGTCCTATCTTCTTCATGAAGCTTTCCCTGACTAACCCTACCTGGTATACAGATGGAGCTTATCATCCCAAGAACAGAATCACACACTGAAGTAGGAAATTTTCACTTCCCTGGGATCAGTTATCGAGCAAGACTCCTTCTAAGCAGCAGCCTGAGCCCCCACCTAAGGCACGCCCTTTCATCCAAGAGAAGATATACAGCAGCACAAGGTGTCTTCCATGGCTGGGTACAGAAAATAACCCCTTTCTTCTGTTTATTTATTTTATAGTGTAACAACAATGCTGCTTGCTTCTACTATGGCTGTGTAAAATCAACAATACCAGCACACAGAAGAACTGCCAGCACAGGTTCTTTTGATCTGCTTTACTAAGGAAAGTAACTTAAAAGGTTAACAATCTCACTTAATCACACATACGAATATCATTCATTTAGTTCAGGAAGAAAAGTCAGCACCCTGAACCTCAGAGCAAGTACAAACAAATTGCAAAGAGAGATAATATAAACAGACCAATCACAACTCAGCTACCAGAGAAGAAGCAATGAGTCTGGATTAGCAAAGCTGGGTTGCAGTTACAATGGCTTGCCCAGAATCATATGCCACTCTTCCAGTGACTGAGAGCCCCCAAAGGAAAAACGCCAATCTCTGAGTTTGTGTAGCCTGTTCAGGGTCAAAAGTCATCACAACATGCGACTCAAACCCATGTGACCTAAAAGAATCACAAACATGGGACCACGTGGCCTAAAACCTTCTGGCGTCACAAACACGTGACTAAAACTCATGTAAACTAGGCTTTCTCTTGAGGCAAACAGGTCATCAAAAACTCTTGATTTAATCAAAGAAACAAAGGCCAGACTCATCAAGGGCTCCTGATTAAATAAGTGCTCCAAAAGAGAAAACAGTAAAAAAAAAAAACAAAACCCCACCTTAATTACTGTAACATAGATGCAGGGAGATGAGGCAATTGGAGTTAATTGACTTTCCCAATGTCCCACAGCTAGTAAATGTCAAGTGTTTGAGATCTGATTTGAACTCAGGTCCTCCTGACTCCAGGGCCAGTGCTTTATTCACTGTGCCAAATAGCCTCTTTCTTTATCTGGTGAGGATATGACAAAGTTCTTATGATTTGAAGGTGAAAGTTCTAGGAAACTGTCATTTATGAAACTTACTCCCTAACTTTTTCCCCAATTAGCAACATTCTATTTTTATCTCCTTTCTACCTCACCCCATTAGAAAAAAACAAGGAAAAACAGAAACCTTTGAAGAAAAATGCATAGTAACATAAAACAAACTCCTGCATTGGCCATATCCAAGTCAAAAAGCATTTATTAAGCACCTACTATGTGCCAGGCATTGTGCTAAGTTCTGAGGATACAAAAAAAGGTAAAAAACAGTCTCTTCTCTCAAGAAGCTCTCAATTAAACATCTGAAGTATTTATGTCTCATGTTGCAACTTGAGTCAGTTACCTCTCTGTCAGAATGTGGGTACTATATTTCATCATAAGCCCTCTGGAATCATAGATGGTCATTGTGTTGCCTAAAATTTTAAGTGTTTCCAAGTTATTTAACTTTATAATGTTGATACTGAATAAATTGTTCTCCTGTTTCTGCTTACCCTATTGTGTATCAGTTCATATAAGTCTTTTTAGCCTTTTCTGAAACCATCCCTTTCCTCATTTCTTACAGCACAGTGGTAATCCATTACATTGATATTTTGTTCAAACATTCCCCAATTGATGGGCACTCTCTTAGTTTCTAGTTCTCTAATACTACAAAAAAGAGCTGCTGTAATTCTAAAACCCTTTTGGTGGATTCCTTTTCTTTCCCTGTCTTTGTCTTTTTATTATATTGTAAAGCTCTATTTTTATTGTTGTTGTGGTTTACTGAGGTCAATACCTTGGAATTTGTTTCAGGAAAGGTATGTCTTGTCTTTTGCATCTTCTGAGAGGTACAGCTCCTCTTTGTGGGTCCTACATGTCTGCTTACATTTCTGTGGGGCTGAAAGGAGCCATAGATAGGTCCTGAAATGATTAATTGATGAGGTATCAGTGGTCCCTTGTGATATCCGATCTCAGCTTAGCTCATAGGGTCACATCTTCAAAATTCCCTCCTACCAGCACACAGTGACTTTTCTTAGAACTCCTGAAGCACATTGAGTTCATACCACTAAATACTCATATGTTGCAGTGACAGCACTACTCTTATAACTGTCTACTGTTGTATTGTTACTTTTTTGTGTGGTCCAGACCATTGATTTCATTGGTATAGAAAGCTTTACAGTTATGTCCTCTGATAGCACTATCACTTTTTTTCTTTGAGGAGGGGGAGGTGTATCCAGATTGCTGATTTTATTGGCCTAGGGAGCTCCCAAGGAAGGGGAGAGGGAATTGGACCTGTAATTCTATCGGTATAGGGAATCTCCACTGAGGAAACTTCCTCTACAATGACACTTGCTTTGAGATTTTGAGTCTTAGAGAGTTGCCGCAGACATTGAAGGGTTAAGTGACTTTCCCAGGATCATGCCCAAGTAGATGTTAGAGATGAAACTTTGTAAGAAATGGTAGGATCAGTTTTGTTTCCACAGAGAGTATCCCTCTTCCTCCCCTTCCTCTCCCCCCCCTCCCCCAGCTTTAGCAGAGTGTAAGTCAGGTGACTGGTTAGAACTAGTTCTAATCAAAGCTCTCAGGTGAAAGGTTAGAAGCTTGTACGCATGTTTAAACAAGCCATTTGAGGAGGGCTTGACGTAGGCAGTCAGGGGGTTGTATCTGGCCAATGAAGAGCCTGGCGGGAAACTCGAAGGGAAGGTTTATAAAGGGACTGGCATCCATCTGAGTCCTTGGCACTCTCAGGTACTCTGTTCAGGGGATGTACCCATTTATTCAGATCGAATAAATATAAAACGTAATTGAAGTGCCCCCAAGCTCCACCACCTGGGTGGTGTCCTTTCTGATGAGAAAGAATAATAAATGCCTTTTCTGATTTCGAGCTCAGACTCCAAACTCTTTATTTTGTTGTTGCACACAACTCGAACCCAGGTCTTACTTAATCTGAAACTGGCTCTCTATCCACTTTACTATGCCATCTCTCACATTGTTATATAACATTATATATGCATGCCTCATCTCCCAAACTGGAGACTCCCCGAGGACAAGGTTCATGTCTTAACAATTCTTTGTACTTTCTACGGTGCCTGGCATGCACCATGAGCACTTAATAAATATTTATTGAGTGAAAGCCTGGGCTGGGATCAGTGCTTTAGGGGAGGAGATGCCAAGTCGAATTTTAGATGCATGCTACTCCTGATCTCAACTTCTCAAAGTTACAACCACTCAAACACAATTTACATCCCAGCACTGGTTTCTGAACAGCAACAAGAACATAAAATTGGTCTCTCATGTTCATTTTATAAGCACCTCCTTTCCTGAATCCCTCAAGTGACAAAACATATCATACAGCATAAAATATATACTATTCAATCCTTCAGGCACAAACTATCTTTCAAGACATCGTCACAAATACTGCACTGATGTTAACCATCCCCTAACTTACTGAAAATGACTGCATCAATCCACTTCTCCCCTGGTTGCCACACAGTGATACCAGAGATGATTTATTTAAAGGAAGCCTGCAGCAAACAGTTACGACCTGCATGATTTTCTCTGTGGCAGCTCTGATTTGCTACAAACAACATTTTCTTGTCCCAGTTAATGACGAATTTTGATTGAAATCATTTCTTTTCATTCAAAGCCAACCTTAAAGAATGTCTCCCAACTTCTTTTGTTTGAGGGCAAATTCTTTAGCCCAAGGCTGGCCCTCAACAAATTCTGAAGTGGGTGTTTTTTGTTTTGTTTTGTTTTTGGTGCCCTCCTTCTTTTCAGAGATCTGCTCTCACTACCTACCTGCCTTCATTGTCTCCTCACCATTAAGCCTCCAGGGCTTTGCTCTTGGAAATCAACTTTTGAAAGATAATGACTTAAGGTGATATATCACTTTTGGACCTAGAATCTGGAAGATCTGAATTCAAATCCCACCTCAGACATGTACTAATTGTGTGACCCTGGGTGAGTCAATCAGCTCTTGTTTGCCTTAATTTCCTTAACTGTAAAATGGGATAATAACACCAATCTCTGCTTTACTACCTGTGTGAACTTGAGAAAGTTAACCTAGCTTCTTGGGGCCTCAGTTTTCTCATCTGTAATACTAACTGATCTCTAAGTTTTCTTACAGCTCTGGTTCTTTGGTGATCCTATAATCCCCTTTATAATTATAGCATAGGAAGCTAGCTAGTCTGCTTCCCAGTAAGGCTGACCCTGGTTCTACTTCAAGATTTTTCAACATGTCTCCCAGAGTAGAGGCTTATAGTAAAATGATCCCTCAGAAAGGGGAGAGAGAAACATACATTCTGAGTATGAGACCTCCAGGGTTCAGATAAACTCCCATACTTTAATGGATCCATAGCCTCTCTGATATGGGTATTACTTCCAACAGGTCATATCATAAAATCACTCACACCAACTCATCCTAGTTTATTCTTGCCCATGTTTCCTTATCAGTCCTCTACCTGTTGGGGCATAGAGTGGGTTTCTACTAGGTTTCTTTACCTCAAGGATTGTCTATCCATATATTGGCCTTTACTCTGATTATATGACTAACTAAGCACATTTTCTGATCATATGCCTTTTTGATGCTGTCTTTTATGCCACTTATGATATGAAATTCATCACTGGTAATCTGTTATAGCTGATTTACACCTACCATGGGTCTCTCCCTTACCTTTGGGTGACCTGCAATTTTGATTCATTTGAGAGTGAGATATTTCTTTATTTGAAACTATATAACATCACTGGAAAGGATAATCATTGAAAAAGTTATTTTTTTTTAAATTCCAAGGAGAAATTTGTGGTCATCAAAAGTACCATACAATTTGCCAAAGGTAATCCAGTCCACTTTCTGGGCCCAGTTCATTGTGTATTTCTAGTGCTTTCTCTAAGATATATATGTATATATGTACGTATATAATATGTGCATGCACATATGTGTATATGATACAGATAAATTGTGTAGGTAACATAGATATGTAAATATTTATATTGTGTCTAGCCTTCTCCTCTCCCCTAAAAGCAAAAGGAGAGAAAGAAGGAATGATGTGTGTGTGTGTGTGTGTGTGTGTGTGTGTGTGTGTGTGTGTGTGAAAATGCCTCTGGAACAAAGATGAGAGGACTGAGTAGAAGAAACCACTAGATTGAGCACGGCAAAATTAGGAAGCAGGACCTGGGATAGTTTAATTACCAGACATAACTAGAATTGGCTCTACCCAAAAGGACTTTAGTTCAGGTTAGGTTATGTTAGGTTATTGTTTGGAAATGGAATTAACTTAGAAACCTTTACTCTGTGATTCTTTCGTTTGGTCTATTTGTTGCATTGTTTAAAATTTTAGTTCCTTAATAAAAATTTCCTTGTGGATATCCCCATCTGGAACTGGAACTATGGGGAAATAAAATTGTTTAGAGGGTTTAGGGGAAGGAATGACATTCACAACTTGTCCCCAGATGTTTCTGTGTGATGGTAGAAAACTAGATACTGAAGATAAGGAGAATCTGCAAGTAGCCAGTCAGAAGGAAAACAAGATGAGACCCTGAGTGAATGAGCATGAGATAGACTAAGATCATAGGATTTGGGTCTGGAAGGAACCTTAGAGATAATCTATTCCAACTCCTTTACAAATTAGGAAATAGAGTCTGGCCAAATCAGGAGCCTTGTCCAGGATTATAGAACCAGGAATTAAACTCAGATTGCAAATGATACATACCCATCTATGACCCCCTTCATCTCTTGTCCTATTCTTATTTAGAGAAATTAATTCTAAGACTCTTAGACATTTCCCAATGACAAAAATTCCAAAACATTGAATTCCTCAGCTTACATGTAGCTATAGAGAAACACAAAAGATTAGGAATTAAGGGTATTCAGTGCACATTTCCTCTGTGAGGAGAACCTCCAAGAGAATTCCTTAACCCAAGATTTTACTTCCAGGAACCCTTTGTTGGCATTTCTAACTCCTACTCAATTCTATTCTCAACCCCATTCCCCATGTGTGATTAAGTTTATTATCTTCTAGGGCTGTACACACCAATAACAAATTATAATCATTATATGTACAGGTAGTAATTTCTGTGGTTGGGAAGGTGTATCATAATGGGTCATGCTGTTCTCTCAACAGGACTTTTGAATACAAGATTACAGCTTGGCCTAGTTGTGTGGGGTGTTGCCCATTATTTACTCAATTAAGAAGTAAAAACAGAACCCAGTTATGTATAAAACCTGTACAAATAAATTTTATGCAATAATTGGTTGTTAGTTCTTTTATTTTTAAAATATCAGGATTTTCTGCAAACTGTAAAAGTGGTATGTGTCAGCTGCTGTATTCTCTACTAGGAAGGCATAGTCTAAGGGCAAAAGGCCACTAACATGAATAAGCCAATCTTCAAGTAATAGGACATGATAACTTAAAGGGGATTTGTAACTGCAGGATGGAAGGTTACCTTTTGACTCTGAACTTGACCTATAATTCCAACAGTTGCTTCAACTCTGGGCTGGCCTGAGGCAAAATTGTAAGGAGGGGTTTTGACAAATCTTTTTTTAACCTTTTAAGGAGGCCTCTTTCCTTCTTCCTGGCACATACTCCATTTGCCATTTTATTCTGAGTCTGCTTTACCATGCCCCTATGAAAGTAACCTACTTATTCGAAGAGAATGATTCCCTCCAGCCCACCTAAGACTCATTTCCAACAATCATCCCTTTTGAATCTTTAATCTCTCTCTGTCTCTGTGTCTCTGTCACTGTCTCTCATCACTTGTTTCTGCATTTCTGTCTCGGGTCTCCATCATCTCCAACTCTCCCCACAAAAACTTCTTTTCCTTGACCTCAATCCTATTCTCAATGCCCTCTCAAGCTTCTATACCATCTTTCTCCTATTCACTGCCAAACTTCTTGAAAGACAAATGTACTCTAACTGCTTCCACCTCTGACTCTGAGTAAATTCCTTCCTTGCTTTGAGAAACAATTAGGTCAGAGTCAATGTCAATGGTAACTGTTTCTCTTTTGACCAGCACCCCTGAGGGTCTTCCCCTCTCAGTTTAATTTTTTTCTTTTTTCTAACTAAGCGGGCCATCCCTTGACTCACTTCTTAAAGAGGCCTAGTCACTGAATAGCCTAACGCTTTAGCCTCTCTCAAAGTGAGAACCTGAAAAGGCCTTAGCTTAAAAGGGCCAGGGTCTCCCAGTGCATCCTGGGCTATCTCCAGTCATCCTGGTGAATATCAGGCCCCTGGACCCACTTGGCTCTGCAGGAGAAAGTGAGGCTGGTGACCTTGCACAGCCCTCCCTCACTCAAATCAAAGTCAACTGCAAGTCATGTCTTCATCTCCCTGATGTCATGGTCCTCTTTGAGAATGAAGGAGAAACCTCACAAGACAACAGCACAATTAGGTCAGTGAGAGAGCTGTCTAGATGGAGAAGTTTTAGAAGAAACTGGGAAGAGGTGTTGGTTGTGTACCGCCTGCTACAAAAACATACACCTGCCACAGGATTCTTCATAGTTTGATGACTCATTATTTTCCAAGTACCAAATGGTTGAAGTCTGAACATTGGAACTCAGCTCTCACTGTCTTCCTCTCAGGATCCTGTGATGCTTGGATTTGCCTCTACTTCCCCTTCAAGCACTGCCTCTTCCTTCTGACCCATTCTGATCATCTACCCAATTATTGATATTGGCCTGCTTGTCCTTAGAGTCGAACTCTTCCTAATGTAGGACCTTTTCTGATGGATACCACTTTCCACTACTCCCTAGACCAGGGAGGTCAGTACCATGGACCCTGATTATTTGCTCTCTCTTGGCTGGTCTAAAAAATCCCATTTTTTGTCACCACAAACTCACTTCTCAACCTTTGCAAAATATCTTCTCTCCTGCCATTCTAATTGAACTTTTCCATCCAAGGTCAACAATGAGCTCTTTGTACTTTCCTTTTCTGAGTCTTTATCCTCCTTGACCTCTACGTAGTGTTTGTCACTGTTGATCATCTTTTCTTGGTATACTCTTCACGTAGTTCAAGTCAAAGACGCTGAATTATTCTTGTTCTCCTCTTGGGTCGCTGACTACTTCTGCTAGGAGTCTTAGGAAGCCATACTAAGCTCAAGTACTGGCACAAATAATTACTCCATCCAAAAAAGGGATAGAAAAGAATAGGTTTGCTTAGCTTATAGGGATATAGTTATTGACTACAGAATCAGGATAAATGTAGAAAATCCTGTTGCTGGTGCTGGTTCAGGTTCAGGTTTGTAGTGACTTTCTCTTGTCTCTTTTCCCCACATATAGACAGTGCTCACAGTAGTGGCTAGTTACAGGCTTTGGGAGATTTTCGTAGGTTTGGTGTTTGCTAAGGCTTGCTCACCAATGCAAAACCTTCCTTTAAGCTTGAAACAAAGAGGCCTTCATGTTCTAGTTGCCTACTGGCAGGGGTTTAATGTCATCAGAATCCCCAGCCTCTAGGGGCTTGTAATCCTATTTGTTCTACAGGCTAAAGACTTTTGTTTTGAAATTCTATGAGCGTTGCATCCTAAGAATTTCCCATTTGAGATCCCAATGGCTTCCTCCAATTTACTCCCACCTTTATCATGTGTATCAGCTTGGCTGTAGCCTACAAGATTTCTCTTTTTCCTTCCTTTGATAGCTTATAGAATTCCCAAAGCTATATGCTCCTCTTTTGCATTTACCACTCTTTCCTGGTGCCATTCAATTTGTGTACCTCTCTCCCCTTTAGATCACAAACCCTCTGAGATCAGGGTCTTTGCCATACCTATCTTTGTATTCCCAATACCTAGAATAGTGCCTTGTACACAGTAGGCACTAAATATTTATTGAATTATATTCCATTACTCTCTTCTGTTCTTTTTTTTATATCCTTCTCTTCTTTGATCATTTCATCTACATCTATTGCTTCACTTATCCCCTCTCTACAAAGGACTCCCTGGCTTCCACCTTCAGCCCTAGCCTCTGCCACCATTTAGATTTACATTACCTGTACACTACTGAGCATCTCTACCTTGCTGTCCCATCACAACCAAAAACTCAATATGCCTCATTGTATATAGTATTTCCTCATAAACTATCTTTTGTTTTCCACCCATACTTCTATCAATGATGCCATAGTTAATCCAGTTTATGGTGCTTGTTACATTAGAATCATCTTTCATTCCTCCAGCACCCATATTCTACATCCAATCAGTCACTGGAGCTGGTGTCCCATGCTTGTAATCCATGTTTACAGGATGGCTGAGGCTGCTGGATTGTTTGAGTTTGGGAATTCTGAACGATAATAGGTCTGGCACCGTTTGGGTCTCATACTAAGTCTGGTATCTATATAGGGAACACCTGGTAGTGCAGGGGTGGTGTGGGGACCTGGCTGTGCAAGGAGGGATGAACTGACCCATGTCCAAAAAGAGCAGGTTAAAAGCTTCTGTGCTAATCAGCAGTGAAATAGGCCCATGGATGACAATAATAGCTAACATTTATATGGAACGTATTATGTGCCAGCAACTGTATTAAATGCTTTACAATACGTCTTCTGATCCTTAAAACAACCCTGGGAGTAGGTACTGTTATTACCCTCATCTTACAGATGAGGAAATTGAAGTTAAGTTAGTTTGCCCAGCTAGAAAGTGTCTGAGGCCAGATTCTTCCTGATTCCTGGCCCTGCTCCATCCACTACACCATCTAGCTGCCCTAAAGTAGCCACTGCACTTCCAGGCTGAGGAACTTTCCAGGCTCCAAAAAACCCCAAAACCAAAAAAAAAACACCACATAAAATCATCAATGAATCCTATTTTTTTGTATAGTATTTTATTTTCTCCCCAGTTACATGTAAAAATACTTTTATCATTCATTTTTACAATTTTGAGTTCAAATTCTCTCCCTTCCTCTCCCCACCCCCACCCTCTGATTGAGAAGGCAAGTAATTTGATATGGTTCATACATGTGTAGTCATGCAAAACATTTCCATGTTGTGAAAGAAAACATAGACCAAAAAAAAAGACCCTCAAGAAAAATAAAGAAAGCAAAAAAAAAGTATGCTTCGATCTGTATTCAGACACCATCAGTTCTTTCTCTGGGTATGAGTAGCATTTTTCATCATAAGTCCTTCAGAGTTGTCCTGGATCATTGTATTGCTGAGAATAGCTAAGTCATTGACAGTTGATCATCATACAATGTTACTGTTACTTTGTACTCGGTATGTTTCACTTTGCATCAGTTAATATAAGTCTTTCCGAGTTTTTCTGAGCACATCCTGAATGAGTCCTATTAAGATAGCATGGCATAATGGATAGCATTTTAGTATTTCCTCACAAACTATCCCTGTTTGGACTTGGAGTCAGGAAGATCTGAGTTCAAATCATGACAAGACACTTACTGTACCATTTCACCTCTATGAACCTCCTCTATAAAACGAGGAAAATGGACTAGATAACCTCTATAGACCCTTCCAGCTCTAAATTTGGAAATCCCTGATTTTTTTCACACATCTCTTCCCCCCCCCCCCACCCCGCAATTTTGACTGCTACCACTTGTATTAAGACCCTTATTATTTCATATCAAGACTTCTCCGGTAACTTTCTTATAGGTCTCTCTAAATTCAGTCTCTCCATCCTCCAATTCATTTTACACATCATTGCCTGATGAATCTTCTTTATATACAAATTTGATCATATAATATAACTCCAGCTTCCCTCCGTGACTTCGCTTCTGGGATGCTGGGTTCTGATAAGTGAATGTTTGCATTACCTTACCCACAACCATGTCTTCGTTTCCCTGATGTCTACACAAAATGTTCCCCCTTTTCCCTCACTTTTTGGCTCCCTTTTATGTTGTCTTCTTCCATTGGAATGTGAGTTCCTTGAGGCCAGGCATTGACTTATTTGCTTGTATTTGTATCCCCAGTGCTTATCATAGTACATATGACAGTAATTGTTAAATAGATACTCTATCTCTCTGTCTGCCTATCTATCTATCTATCTATCTTTTACTTATAAATGCAAAAGTTCAAAAAATTAAATGGATCCCAATTGCCTGCTGAATAAAGTACAAACTTATTAGCTTGGCATCCAAAGTTTTCCAGAATTTGCCTTCACTTTAACTCTGTAACCTAATTTAATAATACGCCCACTCATGTATTCTGTACTCCAGCCAAACTAGACTGCCCTATCCACTATGACCCAAAGATGTCTTATAAGTCCTCATCTCTATAGATCATGGTATTTTCTATTCTTACCACCTACCCATCTCCAAAGTTCAACTGAAAAGTTACCGCATTTATGAAGTTTTCCTCTAGCTCCTCAAATAAATGTGAAATCACCACCATCTTATACAATTTAATCAACAAATATTTGTTAAATAATCTCCTAAGTGTAAGACACTGTGATCAGCCGGGGGATAAAGACAAAAACTAAAATCTCTCCCCTTGAGTAACTTACAATCTAATGGGAGATATAATGTATACAAAGATTAGTAAGTACGAGGTAATTTGAGAAGGGTGAAAGTACTAACTACTGTGGGTATAATGGGAGATTTCCCAGAGGAGATGCTACCGAAGGTAAGATTTGGAGGAATAAAAAAATTCTAAATTGTTAAGATGAAGAGGGAATGCATGTCAGGAAAGGGGGGCAGCCTGTGCAAATACATGAAAACAAGAGATGAAATGTTGAGTTGATTAAATAATTAACAATCCAATTTAACTAGAATGTAAACAGAGTGCATTAAGCTGAATATTATGGAATACAGTTGGAAGAGTAGGTAGATAGTAGATTGCAAAGGGCCTTAAACATGAGGTTCATCCTGAAGGCAAAAGGGAGCCACTGAAAGTTCTTGAGTAGGGAAATGCCTCAGAGAAATTATTTTCACACGTAGCGGGAAAAGTAGATTCTTAATAGAAAGACTGGGTAACTAAGTGGCGTAGTGGATAGAATGCCAGGCCTGCAGTCAGGAAGATCTGAGTTTTAAATCTAGCCTCAGATACTTACCATATGTATGACCTTGGGCAAGTCACTTAACTCTGTTTGCCTCAGTTTCCTCATGTGTAAAATGAGCTGGAGAAGGAAATGGCAAATGATCTTTTCCAAGAAAACACCAAATGGGGTCACAGAGAGTCAGACACAACTGAAACTATTGACCAACAACAAATAAAAAGTTGTTGGATGTTCGATGCTTTCCTTAGCCTGCTCCCCAACTCTGGGTTTGTTAAAGTACTTTCCTTTAAATCTTCATGCACTAAAATATAACTACTTTACCCCTCATTTCCTCTGAATCTATAGTATTGAGGAGGTTATAGGATAAACTCCCCCTGAAAATATTTTTAATGGGGTTTCCAAGTAATGATATGCATTTTATCTGTAGCACTTTATGGAAATGTAGTCTTCCTGTCCTCCTCCACATCTAGGCATTGTCTATCCCAGGGATCCTAAACTTTTTTGGTAAGGAGGATGATAGATAGCATCGAATCATAGACTATTAAAGGTGGAAGATACTTTTGAGGCCATCTAGTCTAACCTCTGTACTTTTTTTGTAGTTTATTTTATTTATAATTTAAGGAATAAAACAATCATTTCCATAACATACTGTAATTTTTAAAAATGCACGTGAAACCATGAATCTATTATGTACAACTTGCTATTCCTTTTAAATATATAATAAATTTATCATGTACATTTCTTTTTCCTCCCCCCGCCCCGATCCTGCCCTAGAGATGGCTACCATTAGACAAAAATAGGTATATATATATATGTAAAATTATTCTATACATGCTTCTATTTATCACTTCTTTGTCTGGATGCAGATAGCATCTTTCTTTATATATCCTTTATACTTAATTTGGATATTTATGATAATCAAAATGACTTATTTGCTCTCTATTTAATAGATCTAGTTACTAAGGCCCAAGAGGACTTTCCCAAGGTTACATAACTGGTCAGTGGCAAATCTTGGATGAGTACCTGGTTGTTCTGAATCTCAACCTAAGAGCTCTTCTAAGAAAACCTGAGATCACCTGGGGTTTGGGGAGGTCAGTTTAGGGGAGACATGGGTGGGTTAGAAAGTCTAAGCTCTGAGAAGGAATGCTGGGAGGACATGCTACTGGCTGCTGTTTTCCCTTCTCTGATGGCAATCCTGATAAATCTCACTTATATTATGTGAAGCCCAGGAAGTATGGCAAGGTATACTGGCTTGGAAATCTAAAAGGCTTCAAGATCTAATATTGAATTTCCAGCTATATTTAGGAACTCGTGGCCTATTTAATTAGCTGGAGTTTTGCATGATACAGGAGGGAAGAACAGTGCCACGGCTGGCTGGGGGTAACAATTGTTGGACTCCAGTAGATTTCATAGTCCCTCAAGTCATATCCTACCCCTACTCTATTTAGGGCAGTCTCTATTTCAGCTCCATCTGACTTTCTCCTTCACTCATCTCCCCAAATTCAGCCTCATTCCAAAGGTCCTGGCCCCTGTCTGTGAGCCAAGAAATGACCACAGCATCATTAATTGAAGTCAGCCTAGTGACATCTTTCTTTGTGTCTTTTCAAACCACAGCAAGCTCCCCTGAGAGGAAAAAAAAAAACATATGTTAAAAGACAGAAAGTGATAAAGAGTGACCTACTTCCAAGCATTGGAGAACCAGGGAAGTAAGTGGCTTTGGGAGGTGCCTTTAAATAAAGCTGTGAGCAGCAGCAACTGTCTTTTTATAAAACAAGGACCTGATGTTTTCTAGCCTGCAGATGGTCTATTGAATTTTCCTGGGCTTTTGTTCCTCATTAAACTGGGGATAGGGGGCAATGCTTTGGGTAATCTGAGGAAATGATTTCATGAATTCATATGTGATATAGAAAAAGTTCTGACTAGGAAGCTGGATCTTTGGTTTCTGGTTCCAGTTCAGCCCCTGCTATCTATGTGACCTTTGGCAAATCACTTACTTCTCTGGGTCTCAGTGTTCTTTATAAAATGAGAGGGTTGGGTTAGGTCAGGGGTTCCTAACCTAGGTTTTGTGTACTTTTATTTTTTAAATATTTTTTTAAATGTATTTTAATATAATTGGTTTCCTTTGAGATCGTATGTATTAGATTTTATGCATCTAAAAACATTATTGTGTGACTAATATAGAAATGTTTTACATGATTGTGCATGTATAACCTATACAAAATTGCTTACCATCTCAGGGAGGGAGGAAGGATAGAATTTGGAACTCAAAACTTACCAAAAATGTTAAAATAGAAAAATGAAATATTATTAAAAAAAAACATTGTTCTGAGAAGGGATCCATAGTCTCCCAGAGAGCCAAAGGAATCCAGGACACAGAAAAAGTTAAGAATCCCCTGATTTGAGCATCTCTAAGGTGCCTTCCAGCTTTAAGATTCTATCTCTAATTGTGGTTCTTGGAATAACCTTTTAATCCTCCCTGCCTTCACTATAGGAAGTGGGGACTTGAGGCTGTGTAAAAGTAAATGACTTTGAGAGACTGAGAGAAGTCATATCCTAGGTTAGTTTTATGTGTAGATTTAATAGGCGACCCATCTACAAGGCCTGATTTGAGAGAGCACTGGGCTAGGGCCTCTTTTTCTAGAACACCAGGCTCATTGACCACCTTTCCAACATTATAGTTCCATCCCTTTTGAGACTTGAAGGTTTTTCCAACGTGTAAGAAGCACCTTCCACTATTGAACTTATAAGGTTGCCATTAGACAAAAACAAGAAGATAGGCCCCCAAGCAATTTAATAATAACTTAGATCGATATAGCGCTATGATTAACAAATGCTTTACATTTAGTATCTCATTTAATCCTCAAAGCAACCCTCTGAGGTCACTTGTGGAATTCATATTGTTCTTATTCTACAGATTAGAAAATTAAGATCCAAAGGAATTAAACAATTTATTTAAGGACTCAGAGCTAAGTGTCAGAAGTGGGGACTTGCATCAAAGTCTCTTAATTATAAGTCCATTATGCCATGCCCTCCAATAATCATCCATATTAAATTACAAGTTCACATAAGAAGCGTGTCCACCAGGGACCTCCTCTTGGGGGACACTCTTGTATTCAAATCTTCCCTTTGTGAATTTTTCCTTCTTTGCATGCGCCAGTCATTTTACCCAAGGCTCTCTCCTACATCCTCTCTTCTACACAAACAGAATAGTATTGTGAGGCTATCCTTTGTTCCTGCCAAATTGATTTTCTATAACTGTTTCAACAGGGTTGTTATGGTCCTTCTTTTCTTCCTCAAGTCTCTCATACCACCCTTACTCTACTGTCTCAGCCATACATAATTTATTGAGAAAATAGGCAACACCAGCAATGAGTTCTCTCTTTTCTCCTGCTCTGCAACTAAAAACTCCTGAGCAGTATTCTCAAGTCTCTCCTTCACTTCAGTCTCCAATGAAGGGTTGGTCTTTCTCTCACCAGCGCAAACCTCTCATGTCATACTTTTTATCTCATCCTCTCGTCTCCTCCATCTAATTGTCTTCCCAATCATTTCCCCCCTTGCTTGATCTTCAAATTCTTTATGTACTGGCTGTTTTCTTGATGCACACAAACATGCCCAGGCTTCTATAATTCTTAAGAAAAGCCAAATTTCTAGAAAAGTTTTCCACACTCATTACCTCCACTTCTTTGCCTCTCATTCATTTCTCAGACTTTTGCAACTGGTTTCTGGCTTCATTACTGAACTAAAGTTGCTCTGCCCAAAGTTACCAATGATCTGTAGTGAACAGAGCATAGGACTGGAGTCAGTAAGACCTGAGTTCAGATACTGCCTCAGACACCGACTGGTTGTGTGACCCAGGGCAAGTCACTTGACCTCCCTCAAACTCAGTTTCCTCCTCTTCTGTAAAGTGGGTATATAATACTACCTAACTCACAGGGTTGTGACAAGGATCAAATGAAATAACATATGTAAAATGTTTTGCAAGCCTTAAAGCATTTTATAAATGCTAGCTATTATTTTCAAATGTAGCTTTCTTATGCTCATCCTTCACGAACTCTGCAGTAATTTGAAATCTTGGCCGTCCTTTCTTCCTAGATATCCTTCCTTCCTTCCTTCTTTCCTTCCTCCTTTATTCTCTCTCTCTTCTTTTCCCTCTCTCTTTCCTCTCTGTCTCTCTGTCTCTCTGTCTGTCTCTCTCTCTCTCTCTGTCTCTTTCTCTCTCTGTGTGTGTGTCTCTCTCTCTCTCTGTCTCTCTGTGTCTCTCTCTCTGTCTCTCTCTCTCTGTGTCCCTCTCTGTCTCTCTCTCCCTCTCTCCCTCTCTCTGTCTCTCTCTGTGTTGGCTCTCTTCTTACCTGTTCAACCTCTCTTTTTCAATTATCTTTGTTGGATCATCATTCATCTCCTGCTACCTAAATGTGGGTGACACCCAATGCTCTTCCCTGGACCAGCCCTCTTCCCTTGCTCAATACTCTCTTTTGGTGACCTTTTCAGCTTGCACAGCTCTCCCTCACGCAAATCAAAGTCAACTGCAAGTCATGTCATCATTTTCCTGATGTTCTGGTCCTCTTCAAAAATGGACAAACACAACAACAATGACCTCTACAAAGATGACTCCTAGATCTATATATCCAGGTCTTCTTAACTCTAGAGTTCAGTCTCACATCAGCAACTGCCTGTTGGATATTTTGTACTGGATGTCACCTAGGCATCTCAAGCTCAACATATCTAGAACAGAGCTAATTTTCCTTTCCCCAAACCAACTCTTATCCCAAACTTCCATATTTTGGTCAACAGCACCAACATCCTCCCAGTTATTCTGGTTTGCAACCTCAAAGTTATCCTAAACTCATTCTTTCTCCCCCAAACACATGTCCAATCAATTTCCAAATGTTATAGTTTTTCTTCCACATCTCTCATATCTGTCCCCTTCTTTCACTTATTGTAGCCATAATGGCTTTTGTTTTCTTTGAATGGCTCAGCTTGCCTCATTGAGCCTCTGGACACTGTGGCTTGCTCTTCCGGGGCAGGAGGCCCGGGGAGCATGCCGGGAAGCAGACAGCTTCCTGTGTGAGGAGTCATGGGGCTGGCTGAGGGGAGGTGTTGGCGGCTATGCTAGGGGGAGGGGCCAACTCAAGAACCAATCGGCCCTGGTCATTTGGGCGGAGCTTGATGATGTCAGAGACCCTATAAGAGGGGAGAGGACAGCTCGAAGAGCTCTCTTTCCTTTTTCGGTTGGAGCCAGCGACAGTTACGACAGTTACGTCAGTTACAGCGACCGTTACATCGTCAGTTTCAGTTGCAGCTTCAGTTACAGACACAGACACAGCTGAGGCAGGAGCTGCCAGTAGCAGAGCTGATCTACGGGAGGAAGCTGAACAAAGACTTCAGTCCAGTGGGTAATCTTATTACCATAAAAGGGGGGAAACATGATTTTGCTTTACGCAATCATGTTTCTCTGTAGCCTCCTGGTTACTCTTTCAAGGCGTACTTATTGGGCCTGGAAGATTATGATCAACATATCAAAATGGGGCTTCTGGTTCATGGGTTGGTTACTGTGGAGCCTAAATAAATGTTTTGATTCTTCTGCCTTCTACTTTGAGAGTTTCTTATATCCGGCGGTTCCGAACCTTTCAGACATGTTTATGATCCTCTTTGAGATTATAAACTCTGCCCTCCTGATACATTTGGCGTCACGAACAGGATCGCTAGGTATAAGATCTCTATTTAGAAGCAGAACAATTTCAGAGGAAGAGATGAATATCCCAGGATGGGAGGATCCATTTTATTCCTCCCTAGCAAAAGAATTGGCTAAAAAAGCTGGACCCTGTGAAAACTGGGAACCAAGGCTACGGAAAGGAGATCCTAGGGATTTGGAAAAGTGTTTACGAGAAGTTGGGATTCAGTCAGGGGCATCACTATCTAGGCAAAGCTGGATAGTGTTATCAGCCTACCGGCTAGTATACGAAAGATTGAGATTAAGTGAAAGACATGGGGGCACTCCTACCCCACAGGAAGAAGAGGAATCTCAGATAGCAAGAGACCAAACTGACTCAAATGAGAACTTTTCTATTAATGTGGCTAAGAGCAACAGGAGACCAAAAAAGCCCAGAGTGCATTTCAACCCAGCCCAGAAAGAGCCGGCTGAGGCACAAAACACTACTGGGGTTCAGGATGTGCCTCACACAGAGAATAGGAGATGGTTAAATGATCAGACAAGGGCTCGACCCATACAAAGGAGGAAGACAGAAACCCGAGGTGAAGATTCAGTTACAAGGGAAATTCAGGAAGATTTCTCACCGCAAGAGGTCACAGATATTTTGAGTAGATTCAGCCAAAGAATAGGAGAACCATTGATATCTTGGATGGTAAGACTCAGTGATCAAGGGGCCGGTGGAATATCAGTAGATGGGACAGACTGCATGAGATTCATAGGTATCAGCCATGATCCTCTAGTTCAACAAGCTTTTAGGGAACATCATCAGCAAGGAGATGGTGATAGCAGAACTACTCTGTTGGCATTAGCCGCTGTGGGATGCAATAAGAGATATGCTACTGATTCTATGTGGCCCACTGAGCACAGACCCTGGTATTCACTTAGAGATTGTATCATGAGACTAAAGGAGGAGGTAATGAAGACTGCCATTATGGTAGGAACTGCAGACAAATATTACAATGATTCAATGGAACTGCCTCATAGGAATTTAATAATTAGGACAGCTCCCCCTGCTTATAAACAACTAATTTTGAATTTATTACTTGGAGAAGTAGGGAGCCGTCTTACAACAGTGATAAATAAGATTTTACAGTTATATGACTTAGGTGACTGGGGAAGGGATAGATCTCCTCGAGAGAGAAGGGTGAATAACCAGCAAACTTGGCGCCAAAGGAGAGTAACAAGGAAAGAAATGTTTACTGCTTTATTGAGAGCAGGAGTAGGTTTTGAAATGATAGATGGAATTCCAACCAATGAATTATATAGAATGTACAGAGATAGAGGACTTGATAACACGAGAAATAGGGAAATAAGAACTGCTCCTGCAAGCCTACAAGCCACTCAGAGTGGAGGTGACCTTGTGTGATCAACGGATGAAAACTTGTACATCTGGGGAAAGGCTGGGAGGACAATCTTAGTCTATATCTAGGGTGGGATCCTCTTGGCTTCCTCATTATGTTCCTTTTGAAAAGAAACATTTCCCACCTGAGTTTGGCTCTGATGTTGGATCTTTGCATAACTGAAATCTCAACCAAACTTGAGATGATTTTATTTGAAGAATTATAGTCCATACTTGTCTATTCTTTTTGTCCTTTGTTTTGGCTAACCTTGTTGCTAGTTTTGTTTCCTTCAGGCTTAAGCACCCTGCACTTTCCGGTGACTGCCTAAGCATGTAGCATTCTTGGAATTCCTGCCAGCTCGTTAAAGAAATGACCTCTGGAATGGGACTTTTTGGGGGCAGGGCCATCTCTACATCCAATTTCAGCATGAAGAAGCTATGGAAAATGAGACCTTCACCCCTCACCCCAAGATTTTGAGCCCCAATCGTTCAAGGGGGGGGGGTGGAAATGATGATAGTGTTCTGTTTACTTATTTTGTGTTATCCTTGCTGTGTTGTTTTATTGTTATGATATTATTGATCCTATGTAATGGATACAAGGATTTAGGGGTGGACATTTGAATTATTAATAATTATTTTGGGGATGATTGATTGAAGAGATTATTTTGCTGGGATCTAGGGGTGGATCGCATTTGAATCGTTAACCAATGTTTAGGAATGTCACTGAATGATATGTTTTGCTTTATAATGAATGATATGTTTTAGTTTCCTTTGTAATTGGATCACAATGTATGTTCTAGGATACATGGCTGATTAGATTATGTATCCTATAACAAGGGGTGGAGTGTAGCCATAATGGCTTTTGTTTTCTTTGAATGGCTCAGCTTGCCTCATTGAGCCTCTGGACACTGTGGCTTGCTCTTCCGGGGCAGGAGGCCCGGGGAGCATGCCGGGAAGCAGACAGCTTCCTGTGTGAGGAGTCATGGGGCTGGCTGAGGGGAGGTGTTGGCGGCTATGCTAGGGGGAGGGGCCAACTCAAGAACCAATCGGCCCTGGTCATTTGGGCGGAGCTTGATGATGTCAGAGACCCTATAAGAGGGGAGAGGACAGCTCGAAGAGCTCTCTTTCCTTTTTCGGTTGGAGCCAGCGACAGTTACGACAGTTACGTCAGTTACAGCGACCGTTACATCGTCAGTTTCAGTTGCAGCTTCAGTTACAGACACAGACACAGCTGAGGCAGGAGCTGCCAGTAGCAGAGCTGATCTACGGGAGGAAGCTGAACAAAGACTTCAGTCCAGTGGGTAATCTTATTACCATAAAAGGGGGAAACATGATTTTGCTTTACGCAATCATGTTTCTCTGTAGCCTCCTGGTTACTCTTTCAAGGCGTACTTATTGGGCCTGGAAGATTATGATCAACATATCAAAATGGGGCTTCTGGTTCATGGGTTGGTTACTGTGGAGCCTAAATAAATGTTTTGATTCTTCTGCCTTCTACTTTGAGAGTTTCTTATATCCGGCGGTTCCGAACCTTTCAGACATGTTTATGATCCTCTTTGAGATTATAAACTCTGCCCTCCTGATACACTTATATAACAATTAGCTTAGCTCAGGCCTTAAAGACACCTTCCTTCTTGACTATGGTAATGGCTTCCTAACTTGTCTCTTTTCCTTCAGTTCTTCCTATATACAGCCACCAAAGTAATTTTCTTAAAGCACAGGTCTTACCTACTCAATAGTTTACTGTTGCCTCTTGAATCAAGTATAAACTTCTCCATTAGTCATTTTAAAATGTTTACAACCTGGCCCCAATTTACTTTTCTAGTTTTATTACACATTTCTCCCGATCCCACGTTCTATTGTATAGTCAAACTGCCCTTCTTCTCATTCTTCACAAATGACGCTTTATCTTCTCTCCCTCTGACTCTCTGGACCCCACTATAATGCTTCGGCTGCCTTTTCATCTTGGAACTTCCCTAAGTACCTGTGGCCTTTCATTTTGTAACATCCCTCTGCCCCTTCATCCCCCTTTTCCCGTTGTTGAATTTCTCTCGGAGCCTCCATTTTGAGGAAGAGACAAGGCCAATCATCCTTCAATCATTCCTCCCCCAGCTCTGCTTCTGTGGTCGTCTCTCATTTGTCCCCATATGTATCTTTTCTTGCTTTCCTCCTGGATTTTCAGTTCCCTTTTATGTGTTTCGTCACCCACAAAAATGTGAGTTCCTTGAAGACAGGGACTGTCTTTTGTTTATATTTGCATTTTCAGTATTTAGCTCAGATTCTGATACATAGTAATCACTTAATAAATTATTGCTGTTGATTTCAATCTTTATGTTTTTACGCTGTTTCTCCCCTATCCCTGTAATATATTTCTTCCTCACTTCAGCTTCTTAAGATTTCTTGTTTCATTCAAAAGTCAGATAACCATTTGCCATATGTAAAAAATCTTTCATAACCCCCTCAAGCTGCTAGTACCCTTCCCCCCAAAAGTGGCTTTGTATTTTGTAGATATCTTGCATATTTTTCTATGTGTACCCATTGTCTCTGCCTTTAGAATGTAAAATGCAAAGACTTCCATTTTTGTCTTTGTATCTCCATGATCTAGCACAGTATATGACACACAGTAGGCGCTTAATTTCTTACTATAATAGGTAGGCTGATTGACTGAAGCTCTTTGCTGCTTATAACAATATGCAAACTGGTAAGGAGTAAAAATAAAGAAACATGGCAATATTTAAAAGTCTAATAGCAAAAGCAATGAACAACTAATTAATGAATGAACAGCTCATTTGTTCCATGAGCTATAATTATAATTATCTATCTATAATTATCATGTAAAAAAAACCTTGAGGAAGGCACCCAATGTAATCCTACTGTGTCCTAGTGGACTCTGAGAGTGAAGAAAGGACATGAACAGGAGTCACACGAGATGGGCAGGTGCCATTTGCATCCTTGGTTTGAATACCTATATCTCTGTGTTCACTGATCCATCCTAAGATCAGAGGTATTCTTGGTCAACGAAGTAGAAATGGAAGTGGGTCTAATATTTCCCAGCTTCAGGCTTGGTCCCTCCACTATCTCATATTTCTTCCCAGTTCAGCATCCTCCTCTCATACACACACCATAGGAAACACATGCGCACGTACACACACAATTCACTTCTTCCCTTTTTTTCTTCGTTCCTGGTCTGGTACTCCTGAGTTCCTTCCTCCTTTGGCAAGAACAATAATGTCCTTGGTTTTTCCATCTTACTCTCCCACGTTGGATCTGCAAGCCTTATGGGAAGTAATAATGGTATACCTTCCAATGGGAAGGTTCAAGTAAGAGTCCATGGTATCACAAAGAAACTTCAGATGGCAACCCAGATTTAGTAGTCTTTTGGTCCACACAGGAAAGTCATCTGGTCTACACCATAAGCCTTTATGGCAGACAATTCTTTAGTTATTACTTACCACTTAACCAGGGAATTAGGAGAATGAAAAGCAGGATTGTAGGGAAGAGAAGTAAAATATCACAAAAGAAAAAAAGGGAACACCTACAGGGGAGATAAGAAGGAAGCAATGAAAGATAAATCTAACCAGCTTCAAAACTTTTCTAAGGTTGGCCCTGGCCATATTATCTCTTGTCTGCTACCTTACCCCTTTCTCTTGGTGTAATGCTTTGAACTCTGCAGTGTTTTTGTATCTTTCATCCCATTTTAGTATCATAAGGGCTGTGTGAGTTAAGTAGGACGAGTATTATTAGCCTCATCTGACAAGTAAGGCAAATGAAGACCACAGAAGTTAAATGACTCTCCTAAGGTCACACAGCTAGGGCATCTGAGCCCATGAGCCTTATATTATGGGTGTGAACTAAGACAGGTTAAAACAGAGTGGACCAAAAAACAAAAACAAACAGAAAAAGAAACAGAGTGGACCTAGGCTGGGACCAGACCAACACATTATCCTAGGGCAGGATGGACAAAGTAGGGAGCTGACATAAAAGGGAAACAGGTTGAGTCACGGCAAACATTCAGCTCCAGACATTTCCTTCATCTTTCCTCCTCATCTTATACCCACTTCCCGGGGGCCTGAATTCCTCCATCAAATTTCCTGATTCCTTTGCCACCTCTTGAATTCTGATACTTCATAAGAAACCCTAATACCATCCTAGTCTCAGCTTTTGACCATATTTGCTTGGTTCATGATTCCTCATTCAGATTCTGCCTCTAATCCCCTCATGGTAAGAGAGGTGGGGCCTGATCCTTGAGTAAATCAATAAGTCATCAAGAGTTTATTAAGTGCCTACTATATATCAAGCACTGTGTAAAGCACTGGGTACAAAAAGAAAAACAAAAGATAATCCTCCCTCAAGAAGCTTATAGTCTAATGAGGGAGATAACATGAAGAGAACTATGTACAAATGAAATTTATGTAAGATAAAATGGTAATAATAAAGAGGAGGCACTGGCCTTAAGGGGAATTGGGAAAGGTGTTTTTTTTTTGTGAAGATGAGGTATTACCTGGTACTTGAAGGAGGTCAGAGAAGCCAGGAAGAAGAGGTGAGGAGGGAGAGAGTTCCAGGCATGAAACATAGCCAATGAAAATGCAGTAATTCAAGAGATATATTGTCTTGTCTGAGAAAGAGCAAGGAGGTGAATATCACTGGATTACAGAATATGTGTGGATGAGTAAGGTGTAAGAAGACTGGAAGGAGTCAGAGCAGGTTATAAAGGGTTTTGAATGCCAAAAAGAGGATTTCCTATTTTCTCCAAGAGGTGATAGAGAACTGGTGGAGTTTATTGAATGTGTGGAAGAGAGACTATTGCCAGACTTGCACTTTAGGAAGACCAATTTGGCAGTTGAGCGGAGGACAAACTGGAGGGGGGAGACACTTGAGTTAGGGAGACCAACCAAAAGGCTATTGTAATTAGGAGGTGATGAGGACCTATACCAGAGAGCTGCCAGTGTCATAAGAGAGAAGGAGATATATGCAAGAGATGTGAAGAATGAAAAATTGATTGGCCATGGCAACAGATTAGATAAGGAGAGAGAGAGAGAGAGAGAGAGAGAGAGAGAGAGAGAGAGAGAGAGAAAGAGAGAATGAGGGAGGGGTCAAGGATATAACACCTAGACCGTAAGCCTGAGTCACAAGGAGAATGGTAATACCCTTAACAGTAGTATGGAAGTTTGGAAGTAGGGAAAGTTTAGGGTGAGAAAGGAAAATATTGAATTGAGATTTGGACATATTGAGTTAAGATATCTAAGAGACATCTAATTTAGGGTGTACAAAAGGCAGTTGGAAATGTGAGTCTGGAGGTTAGGAGAGGTTAGGGCTAGAAAAACAGCTATGAGAATCATCAGCATAGAGATGATAATTATATCTATTGGAGAGGATGACATTACCAAGAGAAAGAGGAGGAAAAGGGCCCAAGACAGAGCCCTGGGGGACACCGACCTTTAGCAGATGTAATCTGGAAAACATCCAGCAAACCACGGCTCACCCTAATCACTAACATTCATTGGCCCTGCCCTTGGCTGGGCTGTGACATTAGTTACAAAGCCTTGTTTCTTGACTCCCAGATTTTTGTCTCTTCCATATCACAACCAGGAGATTGTAGGATTATAGATCTGGAGTCAGAGGGGAACTCAAAGGTAATTAAGTCCAACTGCTTCATTTACAGATTTGGAAACTGAGGCCCAGAGAACTAAAGTGAGTTCTGCAAGGTCATATGGGAAGTAAGATTCAGTCAAGGTTAGAACTCCAATCCTATGACTCCAAATTCAGTTTTCTTTTCACTGTACTGTGTTCCTTTCCATCAACTTTAAAGTCTTTTAGAAGGAAAAAGAAAGTCGGAACCTTAGGAAATAGTAGCCTCTACCGACCCATCCTGACCATTTTACTTTAAGTAGCCCAAATTTGGGGTCAAAGGTCAACAAATATTCCCCTTCAAAAGAAAAGATGTTGGCCTGTAAACACTTTTGTATTTAAACATAAATGAAACTATGGCCAAATACATTCTGTCCTCCCACTGATACGCTATTTTTCACTAGTTTATTCATAATTTCACCATTGAAAGAGAAATTACTTTAAACACTAGCTCTTTGAGCAAACAAATGGTCTAATTAGGGCTTCTGTAAGATGACAGGTTTTGTTTATCAAGATTGAACAATGTTACATAATTCTTATCATCAATTTAGCATCCCTAAAACAGGCAGCTTAGGTTCCCAGCTTTAGAGATTCTGACAACACTCTATTTTTCTCTCAGGTTTTCTGAGCTGTAGGTTCTAAGTCTGTGTTCCCATTAATTAGCACTGTCTGTAATTTTAGACAACCTCTAGAAGCAAAGCTACCTAAAATTTCATTTTTCTTGCCAGAGGTAACTGTTTGTTGTGCTAGGAGGTGCCTAGCTGCTGAAATAAATAGGAAACATTAGTTATGAAAAGCTCACTCTCTTCTCTGGGCAGATGTCTCTTGGTGATCATTCCTAAATATAGCATTCTGATTTTAGGGCAAGAACACATGTAATTTTGAAGATATGGATTAGAAAGCTTTGTCTTTGGTCTTTGGGTCTATACGATTGCATGCAAATTGGCCACGTTTAGGAATAGAAGTATTTGACCCAAGGAAAGCTCGTGAGCAGATCTGTTCCTGTAATGAATGGTTCATAGCCAGGCTCTCTGACCATGGGTAAATCACTTAACCTCTTTCATCTTCAGTTTCCTGATCTGTAAAATGAAAGCGACTTAATCACTCTGAGACTCAGTTGCCTCATCTACAAAATGAGACTGACAGTGTTTGAACTATGTAAGACATAGTGTTGTGTTGAGGGTCTCAAATAAGTTCTTTTATCGAAAGTGCGTTGGCAACTTTAAAGCCCTATAAAAGAGCACCTATCATTATTCTGCTGAAACTTGATTAGGGAAGGGAGAAATTATCAATCTTTAGGGCAGCAACAAAATCATTTTAAGGGTATTTATGCACACATATATTATATGCCATATATGCATATATATTATATACATATATGTATGTTTGTGTGTATACATACACATGTGAACACACACATATTTTCCCTCATTTTTGGTGAACAGATCTATTTGTGTCATGAAGACGTGGTAACCACATGTACTAGGTACCCAATAGGTTGTGAAGCCCTGAGAAATTTAGCAACAAAACCACCCAAGACATTCACCCAAAGCTTCCTAGTTGAAGTGATCTTCATTTCTGCTTTTTCCCTATCCAATGAGTCCTGACCACTAACCACTAATAAATTGGGATTCTGTTGTTCCCATTGTAGGGAATATAAAGAAAGCCACAGACCTCATGGAGCAAGCTTAAGAGCCTAAGCTTCCATATGCCAATGGATTGCCACTTCCTGCTGTCGTGATCTGATCTCCAGCGTCAGGTGAGAAGAAGAATGACCTTCCACCATCCATCTGCAGCTGTGTGTCTGCAGCAAAGGGCCCAGTTAGAAGACAGGAAACTTTCTGTCTGACAGATGGCTTTTCATCTCCTGCTCCGCTGAGGGGGCTCAACATTCCTTCTTCCCTGTACTTTTGTAATAGCCTCCAAAAAATCGATATCATCCCTCATCGTCTTAATATAAAAGGTTAAGAACCCCTGCTCTACAGGTTAGGGAATAGAGGGGGAAAAAGCCATAACATATACTGAGTGCTTAATAAATGTTTGTTGAACCAAAAAATTTCTTTGGATACCAGGGCAGTATGCAAGTTCCGTATTGATTAGCCCAATTTTCTTCTCTATATGTTCCTACTATCTCCTTTTCTGGTCATATATTTCCCCTTTAATGGTTTTTTATACAGTTTCTTGCATACAAGTCTTCCATCCCTTAGAATGTGCTGCCTTCTTGTGACACCCATACATGTCCCAGCATTGTCCTTTGCTTAAGATTAGGGGGGCAGCTAGGTGGCACAGTGGATAGAGTGCCAGCCATGGAGTTGGGAGGACCGTAGATCAAATCCAACCTCAGATACTTACTGTGTGACCCTGGGCAAGTAATTTAACCCTGTTTGCCTCAGTTCCTCATCTGAAAAATAAGCTGGAGAAGGAAATGGCAAACCACTACAGTATCTTAGCCAAGAAACCCCCAAATGGGGTCATGGAGAGTCACACATGACTGAAATCACTCAACAACAACATGCATCCCTGGGAGAACACTGGTGCTAGAAAGAGGAATATCTCTTTAGGGGGCAGGTTGGGAATCATTGGATTTCAAGTTTTCCCAAATATAATCCAGACCCTGTTCTTTTTTCAATGCTATATGCAATTCATTGCTCATCTGCAATGCTTGCCTGAGATACTTAGGGAGAGTGTCTGAACCTGAGATTTCTTTGGAAAAGGAAAATCTCCAGTGAGGAAACTCCCTCTGCCAATGGAGGTCAGCACTTTCTTTGCAACATATAATTTTAGAGAGTACCTAGAACACTTGCCCAAAGTGGCATAGTGAATATATATCAGAAGTGGAGCTTGAACTCAAATCCGCTTAGCTCCAAAACCAGCTCTCTCTCTACTCTGCAATACTGTTTCTCATGTGCATAGCAGAGATTTTAGAAATTATTGAAATAAAACTAAATAATAATAATAATAATGCCTAGCATTTCTATACAGCCTACTATGTGCTGGGTGGTTTTTTTGTTTGTTTGTCTTTAAACATCACTTTTGATCCTCACAATAACCCTGGGAGGTAGGTGCTATTATTATCCATTTTTTGTTATTTTTTGGTCATTTCAGTTGTCTCTGATTCTTCATCAGAGAAAAGAAAAGGGAAGGAAAGGAAAGAAAAACCTGATTTGGGTTTTTCTTGGCAGAGATAGTGGAGTGGTTTGCCATTTCCTTCTCCAGCTTCTTTTACAGATGAGAAAACTGAGGCAAATAGCATTAAGTGACTTGTCCAAGGTTACACAGCTAGTAAGTGTCTGAAGCCAGACTTGAATTCTGTATGAGGAGTCTTCCTGACTCCAGGCCTGGTGCTGATGGTGAGGATCTGGAAGCCCCCTTGAACTCTAGTTGAAAACTAATGTTCACTTTAGATGAGGTTTTTGCCTGAGGCCATAAGCCTTTCCTTATGGCTAGGCCCAAATCTCTAGGTTACTCTTAACCTAGCCTAGCCCTCCATTGTCAGGCTAGTTTCTACCCTTGATTCTATCAAAATGTCTATGCCCAAGTCTGTTACCCTTAAACTACCCTACATGGTCTGTTATCTCCAGGTAGCCTTCAGCTACTTCCCACCCTTAATCCCATTCTCTTGGTTCCTGGAGTCTGACCTCACCCCAGTCTTATCAATCTCCTTCTTAGACTCTTCCTCAAGACCCTCCCTAAACCCCTCCTGTCATCACCGCAGGACCACTCTACATCCCTCCCACGGTCTTTCTGTATATATTTTTCATCTTGCCTCCTTGAAGGAGCTCAGGTTCAATCTACCTCAGATTGAATCTGGCCTGCTTGTGAAAATGAGCGTCACACATGGTAAGATTTCTTAATACTACCCAGTATGGCAAATCTGTAATAAACTTTGGTTTTCTCTTTGGCTGTGAAAAGACTTGAGTCGAATTCATTCGAGCAAGACTCGTTGTGTCAGTATTTTGGGGCCTCAAGCACCCCTAAAAACATGGTCCCCTAACCTCATTAGCACTCTATCCACTGTGCCACCCAGCTGTCCCTATTTTACAGCTGAGGACAATGGGACAAACAGAGGTTATGTGACTTGTCCAGGATGACACAGCTAGTTAAGTGTTGGAGGTGGGAGGTGACCTTAAGGTTTTCCTGACTCTATGCCCAATGCTGTAGCTAGCTGTGGCTATCCCCTGAGTAAACCAGCTGCCTGAAAAAGTAGAAGGACCAGCTTTGGCTATAAGTCTTTCAGTTCAACCATGTGTCAACATTCATGTGAGCTGATAAGACAAGTTGAAATATCAGCTTAGTCAATCCTTAATTCATCACACTTTATCCTTGAAACAAACAGGTTGAAGGTTGAACCAGGTAAGCATTAGAGTGTACTTTGTTCCTGAAACAACCAAATAAAATAGGTAATTTAACCCAAATTATGTTTCTTTTGTTTATCAGTCTCACATATTGCAGAAGGGATGTGAGTGTGTGTGTGTATGTGTGTGTGTGTGTGCACGCTCACACATGTGAATGGGTGCATGAATGCACAGGTCTGAGAGATTTGGGCTGAACAATCTTAACCATGACTTAGGGTTGCTTTCAAAGATGGTTAAATGAAGACTTCTCTGTTCATATGTTTGGAGAATGTCAAAACATGTGAGAATGTCAGAGACAACCTCCCAAGTGATATCAACTGAATTGTTAGCTGAGGAGTATCCTGAAGATTGGTTCTTATAGATACAATTGTTAATGCTTGAATGAGAGTATTTCCTTCTGTCCCAGGAATTTAGACTTGCATGCAGGAAATCTTCCACCTTAGGGCAGAGCAGGTAGCTGTCTGTATGATTTGGTTCATATGGGCACAGACTTAAGAAGCCTCCTCCCCTAATCTCATTACAGTGGCTTCCTAATTACCTTAAGTCTCAACTGTTTTAAATTCATTCTCCACCCAGCTCCCAAAGTTATTTTTAGTTAGGACAGACCAGATCTTGTCATTCTTCTACTCAAAAAGCTGCTGTGGTTCCCTATTGCCTTAGGATAATATGTAAATTCCTCTCCCTGGTTTTAAAGCCCTTTACAACCTGGCTCTGACCTACCTTTCCAGCCTCTCTCTACAACTTAGCTAAACTAGCCATAGTGTTCCTTACACAGAGAATGCCATCTTCCATATTTGTTTCTTTGCATTGATCATCTCTCATCAACTAATCAACATTTACTATGTACTTATTGCATGCCAGACACTGTGCCAAGAACCTTGGAGATACAAAGACAAAAGTGAAACAGTTGTTGTCCTTAAGAAGCTTCAGTTCTAATGGGGGAAATGACAGGACAGTTTGGGGAGGGGGTTGTAGCTTCTTGGGGAATCAGGAAAGAAGGCAGGGAGAAGATAGAATTGATTCAAGCTGAGTTTTTAAGAAATGCAGGAATTCGGTTTCACCATCTATAGTCATAAGATCTTTGTTCCAGAAGGTTAATACATTCCCTACAGTATATCTATATCTCACCATGCCTGTACCTTGAGGGTTTCTGCCAGTCTGTGCCACTAGGCCACACTTTTCCTGCTTTCTCATCTACCCAAGGCCTTCCCAACATAACTTTGCCCATTATTCAGGTTCCATTGTCATAGTACTCCTTTCCCTCTCCTACCCTACCACATTCCAATTCTTGCTCCTCAAGGTACATACTGTTTGAGAGTATACAGTAGGCTTCCTACTGCCTGATGATTTATATGTAGTCTTGGGAGAGCCAATTGTTCTTTTTCCTGATGTGTTATTAGAGAATTAAATAAAAAGCTCTTTATTGTGACATTCTCTGCTGAAAAAAATAAGAAATGCAGGAATTCTAAGAGGCAAAGGGAATGAGGGAATGCATTCCAGGTATAGGGAGAGCCAAAACAAAAACAAGGAGATGGGTGATAGTGTCATATATATGAAATGAGGCAGCTAGGTGGTGCAGTGGAACACTGGGCCTAGAGTCATTGACTCCATAGTTGGACAACACTTCCACATTTAGAGTATCAATGGTTAAATTATATAATTTATATATATATATATTATATATATATATTATATATTATATATATATTATATATATAATATATATATTATAATATATATATTATATATATATTAATATATATAATTATATAATTTATATATATATAATATAATAAAAAAAATTATATAATTTTTATAAAATTTATAAAATTTTTATAGAACTCTTTGCTCTTCTTTCAGTCCTTCCACCACCTTCCACCACTGTAGAAGTACAAGGGCCCTCATAAGTATGAGTCATTTCAATTTTTTTAGGGGTTGCTATGACCAAATAATTCATCACCTAATGGATAAATTACTTAAGATGAGTCTCACCATATTTAGCTAGGTAGGTACTTGGGCAGCAAGCCCATTCTGTTGCTAAGATTATATTCAAAGTTTTTGTCAGAGTGGCAGAACATTCTAGAGCTTACTCTCTGATGATATAGTCTTGGAAAACCCAAAAGAAATCAAGGAAAGAGGAAAAGGTCCTATGGGCACTCAAATATTTATAGTAGGAACTGGGAACTAAGGAGAAGCTCATCAACTGGGGAATGGCTAAACAGATAATGAAAGTGATGCAATACTATTGTGATATTAGAAATAGATTATTTGGAAGAGATATGAAAATACTTATATGAACTAATGCAGAGGAAAGCAAATAGAACCAAGAGAACAATCTATACATTAATAGCAGGATGGTAAAAACAAATGAATTTGAAAGCTGTATGAATTTTTTTTTAAAGATGTATGAATTCTAATTAATGAAATGGCCATACCTGATTCCAGAGGACTAGTGTTGAAGCCTAATATCTACTTATTAACACAGAGGAGATGAATTCAGGGTGCAGAATGAAACATTGAATGAGATATTTCCTTCTGTCCCAGGAATTTATTTTGCTTGACTATGTATATTTATTACAGGAAATTTGTTTTTCTTTTCTTTTTCAGTGGGAGAGAAAAGAGATTTCTTTTAATGAAAGAAAGAGAGAAAGAAAGGAAGAAAGGAAGGGGGGAGAGAGAGAGAGAGAGAGAAAGGAAAGAAGAAAGGAAGGAAGAAAGGAAGGAAAGAAGGAAAGGAAGGAAGGAAGGGAAGGAAGCAAGGAAGGAAAGAAAGAAGTAAGGAAGATAAAGGAAGAAAGAAAAAAGGGAAGGAAGGAAGAAAGAAAAGAAAGAAGAAAGGAAAGAAGGAAGAAAAAAGGAAGATACAATGAAAGAAAAAAGAAAGGAAAAAAGGGAGGAAGGAACAGAGAAAGGAAGAAAGAAAAAGACAAAAGAAAAGAAGGAAGGAAGAGAGCAAGCAAGCAAAAAAAGAGAAAGAAAGAAAAGAGATTGATTCTGAGTCACTTTCAAGACACAAGGAAGCATTAGAGAGGACCTCCATGGAGCCCTGTGTTGCAATGATTGAAATGCAAAAATTTCTCACTCATTTTTATTAAAGCATTAAAGATACCACTAAGAAGAATCAGAATTTAAGAATGCCTTAAAAGATCAAGCTATACCAATTGATAGAGTGCATTTTTCTTGTTTACAGAACAAAGAAAATCGAAACAGTGGATGAAAATTTTTATTTCAAAGTAAAGTTAAAATATTTGTTTGTAATCATTTTTATTTAAAGTGAATTTGGATAGATAGGAAAAATTATAGTAAAATTATCTTTAAAAGTATGTCAATTGATGCACTTAGTTCTTCTATTTTTCAAATGCAATTTTTTCTTGGCCACTTTTTTGGAAGTTACCATTTTAGCCAGAGTATCAGTTTGGCCACAATAACCTTGTGAAGATCAGATGAACGGAACATGGTAAAAGTGAGTTTTGATTGGGGAGAATGGATGAATGAATGAATGGAAAAAATTTATTAAGCATTTACTATGTGCAAAACAGCATTATAAGTACCTGGGCTAAAATTAGAAAAGTAAGACAATCGCTAATTCTATCAAGGAGAGAAAACATTTATAAGAAGTTTAAGCTATAAGTCAGATGGAAAGTCTCCATAGTCTTTAAGGTACTGTAGCAAAACAGATGCATCTTCTTTAATGTAATTTTCATTAATAAATCACATTAGTTTCTGATATTGAACTATTTGACAGTGGCAAGGACTTTGGTGAAGAGAAAAGACCAGGGTACGGGGTGGGAAGAGGTGAGTAGCATGGTACTCCAGACCGTCAGGGAGACATAATAGCAAGAGGTACTATCATGGTGGTGAGGAGAAAGGGATAGACTGGGATCTAAAAGTAGTAAAGCAAAGGAAGCTTTGTTTACTTAACCAATTTTTACCTTTGCCTGGGGCTAGACTTGATTCCACATGCTGACAGATATCTAGGGAATTACTCTAGAGGATGCTGACTAATTTATAAATTACCTTGTTGAGTGTTTATTTAGCTCATTTGACCACTCTCATCTTAAAGCAGCTGATTCAATATAGGCCTACACAAATATGATCAATCTGGCCCTTAGTCCCCTTTGCCCACCCCTGGTTTGGGACTAAATAATTTAAAGGTAGCATTTCCAAGGGAAGCCATCTGGATGCTGCTGCTGCTGATAGATGACATTTACATAGTACATTAAGGTTTTGAGAGCACTTTACACCCCTAATCTCAATTTATTTGAATAATGGAATGCTCCTTTATGTACTCTGGTAGTTGGAGTCTAATAACATTAAGAATGGCTATACAACACTTCACTTGATTTGGCCAGTTTAGTCAAACATCCCTTCACAATTTGGCTCCAGGCTTCCTTTCTAGCTTATTACATATTAATCTCCATTCATACAATCTATCTTCCAGCCAAACTTGCCTACTTGCTTTTCCTTTGCCAAACCCCACCCCCACACCTACTCTTATCCAGGTTCTTCCTCCATATCTGGAATAGCCTCACATCTTAGAATCCCTTCGCTTCCTTCAAATTACAGCTTAATGCCACCCCTGATGAACTTTTCCCTCATATCTCCAGGTTCTAGAACCTCATTCCCCACCCCCTGCCCTCTCGCCCTGTCCAATGACACCAGCTCTAACTTCTCACCTGAGTGTGTTAGGCTCTTGTTTCCAATTACACACTGATCTTTCCTCTTGGACATCCCAATGTACAAGAAGTTAGCATGATATAATGAAAAGAGAGGTAGACTTGGAGTCAGAGGTATGGGTTCACAACCCTGTATTGGTGTATACAAAATATTAAAAGAACCAGAGGAAGGTCTCCAGGACTTGGGGGAGATATTCTCTAAAAGATTTATAGAAGGATATGAACGAGAATCATATAGGATGGGAAAGCGCGATCAAGGAGGTCATGAATTCATAGAAGTGTCTCTGAAAGAGGATTCCTTATTCAAATGGTGTAGGATCTGTGGAGGTAGCATAGAGTTATATATTAAAATAATATGGTATGACAAAAGAGAAAATGATATCTGTTGGAGGGGACATGGGAAAACTGGGACACTGTTGTTGTTGGTGGAGTTGTGAACTGATCCAACCATTCTGGAGAGCAATTTGCCCAAAGAGCTATCAAACTGTGCATGCTCTTTGATCTAGCAATACCACTACCATGTCTGTATCCCAAATAAATTTTTTTAAAAAAGGAAAAGGATTTACATGTACAAAAATATTTATAGCAGCTCTTTTGTGATGGCAAAAAATTGGAAATCAAGGGGATGACTATCAATTGGGGAATGGCTAAAAAGTTGTGGCATATGATTGTGATGAAATATTATTGTGCTATTAAAAATGACAAGCAGGATGATTTTTAGAAAAACCTGGAAATACGTACATGAACCAATGCAAAGTGAAGTGAACAGAATCAAGAGGATGTTGTACACGGTAATAGCAATGTTGTTTGATGAAGAATTGTGAATGACTTAGCTATTCTCAACAATGTAACAATCTAAGACAGTCCCAAAAAACTCATGATGAAACATGCTATCCACTTCCAGAGAAATACTGATTTTATCTGAATACAGACTGAAGCTTACCATTTTTCACTTTCTTCATTCTTTTTTGTTTGTTTGAGTCTTGTACAAAATTACTAACATGGAAAGGTTTTACATGATTGCACATGCATAACCTATCTGAGATTGCTTACCATCTCAGGGAGGGGCGTGGGAAGGAAAGGAAGGAGGGATAGAATTTGGAACTCAAAACTTAGAAAAAAAAACAAAAACAAATGTTAAAAATTATTGTAACATGTAATTGGGGGAACACAAAATATTATTTAAAAAGAAGAAACAACATGGTCACTTAGAAAATTCAGGAGCCCAATCATTTGGGTAAAAATGGATGGGGGCAGTGATTGGAAGCAATGACAAGTAATAGGAGGTCTATGCCAGAGTTTAGAATGGTCCTTATTGTTTTTAGTTTCCTAAGAAACTAAGTTCTTAGTTCATAGTATATTCACATATTCATGTACCCTCCCCCCCCCCCCACAGTCTATATTAGAGAAAAGAAAAGGCTCAAAGAATGAATAGGACCATGTCTGAGAATGGTATACTGTTAATGGATAACTCAAAGAAGGTAGATTTATTCAATTCTTTACTTTGCTTCTCTTTTGTCATTCTGTCTTTTATAGTTCAAAGATCATTTGCCTGGATATAGAAAGGGAAGCAAAGTAAAGAACTGAACAAACTTACCTTCTTTCAATTACCCACATCAGTATGCCGTCCATCCTGAGCCATGGTCCGATCCATTCCTTGTCTCTCCCATTAGAGTGTGAATTCCTTGAATAGGGATTGTTTCATTCTTTGTACTTATATCCGCAGTGTCTGTCTTCAGTGTCCAGCATATATCAAATACTCAATTGATTGCTCTAGAGCTGGAACAGATGTCAGAGGTAATTAATCAATCTAGAGCTAGAACAGACCGGAGTCCACCAAATCCAACCTTCTCATTTTACAGATGAGGAAACCGAGTCTCTAGGGAGGCTAAGTGAATCTTTAGCCAAAATTTGAAAATCCTGTATTCTAAAAAGACTGATCAGTGCCTCCAGTCTGCAGCATCATGCTCCCGAAAGATGAAAAATAGATATGTGACATAATTTTAAATGCATTGTGGTGTTAAATTTCAGTGTTGTTCCAAATCAAACTGCCACAAATTTTCAGTTGACACTACAGATGTGTTGCTCACTACTGATACGTACCCTTATATTTTCATACCTATTTCTAGCTGCAAAGAAAAAATGCACATGGCAAGCAACATATAGTCATTAAACTATGTCACTGTTTTTTAAAAGGGACTTTTCAGTGGTTGATCTCATTTTCTGCCTTACCTCTAATGTTTGCAGGTATTCTTTAAGCTATCCCACCTCTAGCCAAGAGGGAAAATTAAAAATACTCATGGCCCAGGCTCACTAGGTGGAGTCATCTGCATTCCTTTTCTGGAATTATCCCCGAATTTGTCTCTGCTGCTGTGTTTACAGATTATGGGTTCATAGTATCAAAGATCCAGAGATAGAAATGACCTTAGAGACTGTCTAGTCTAAACTCTTCCTTTTGGAAATGAGGAAACTAAGTCCCAGAAAGGTGAGGTAACACTTGTCCAGAGTCACGTACAGTAGGTGTATGTCAGAAACACGACTGAACCCAGATACTGGAACTGCTATTTTCTTATGAAAAGCTATAGCATCCACGTGGGTGCTCATCCAAACTGTCTTTGTTTAGTTTCTTTCCCCCTTCTAACCTAACTTTCTACAGTTGCTAAGGAGACAAATCTTTGCCATTTGCGACTACGATTTTGCTTACAAAGATGACATCTCAGCAGGAGACTGAGGTCTGTGGTAGTATTGAGAATTGTTCCCAAACACTGAATTGAGCAGATAATAGATTTGCATTTGGTGCAATTTAGGAAAAAGAACAACAGTGGGTACTGTAGGTGTCTTCTTCCTGGGATACAGATACGAGTGTCCTGGCACACCCCAAATCCAAACTAGAGTTCTTTGGTTTTTTGATTGGCTCAAAGAATAGAATCTCTTTCCCTCTCAGTCCTTCAGTTTCTCTCCCCTCTTGCCTATTCTTCCCATTTTCCTTCCATCTTTTTTTTTGCCTCCTCTCTCTCACTTCTTTCTCCTCCTACCTGTTCCTTCCTCCTCTCTCCTTCTTCCCCCCATTCCTTCCTCTTTCTCCTTTCCTGACCTCCCAACTCTTCTTTCCCTGTCTCTCCTTCTCTTTATCTCTCCTTCTATCTCCCCTCCCCCTTTCTTCTATATCTCCCTCTCTTCCTTTCTTCCTCTCCCTTTCTCTTTTTCCTTTCCCCTCTGTCCTCCTCCTCTCTCTCCCTCTCCCTCGTTCACACCTTACTCATTGCTTCCTTCTCTCTGCCCAGAAATAGAACAGGATTCAGAGACAAAGGACAGGTATTCAAGTCCTAGTTCTGAACCTTATGACTTATATAACTTTGAAGAGTTTGTCCTAGAAGGTCTTTAGTGCAGGTACCTATCCATGTCCATGTTGTCTCCCCTGTTAGAATGTAGGCACCTTGAGGGGAAGGGTTATTTAACTTTTGTCTTTGTATCATCTGATCCTAGCACAGCACCAGACATGTAGTAGGTGCTTAATGAATGCTTGCTTGCTGGCTAACCTCAAAGGTCCCTTCTATCTCTAAATCTATAATCCCATGATCCAATAATCCCTAAGTAATTTAATCTCTTTGGATTTTAGTTTTTTATCTGTAAGATGAGCAGGTTGAATTAGAAGACCCAACTCTATATTTACATCCTGGGACGCTCTCTCTGTCTCTCTGTTTCTGTCTGTCTGTTGTTCTCTGTCTCTGTTTGTCTCTCTGTCTGTCTCAGTTTTTCTGTCTCTGTCTCTCCTCTATATCTTTCTTTCTCTTTCTCTCACTCTTCTTCCTTTAATTCCCACTTATTTTAGTTATCTACCCTCAGCCCTAAATCAAGACAAACTTCATTTGCTCAAGAACTAAAGACCTATGGGAGCTAGAACTTATCACCTACAAATTTCTCAAACATCCTTATCTGGGGACCTTTAGTGATAATAGAGTGTCTATTGCCAGGAAATTCAGATACGGTCAGCCTGTAAGCTTAAAATAAAATCACCCCTAGTCCTGAATCTCTATGAACCCCTTATCCTTCCATTAATTGCCCCACTTTTTTTCTGGCACAATTCTCTAACATTTCAGTTTGCTGATGACAGACAGAAGACAGATGATGACTGTAGGATCATAGATTTACACCTAGAGTTCCTTCTAGTCCAACCCATTTTACATATGTAGAGACTAAGTCCCAAAGAACTTAATAAATTTGTCCAAGGTTACATAGAATAGCCAAGCTATATTACATAAAGACAAAGGGGAGAGATGAGCAGAAACTGTTCTGAAAATAGCATGCAGAGGCAAAAGAAGAAGCTAGCCCCTTACTTCAACAGGCAGGTAAATGGTTTTGGTCCCTTCAATTTCAGAGATTTCTTATTAATCCCAAACACTCCCAGGGTGATATCGCAGAACCATAGAAATCTAGAGGGAAATTCCAGAAGAAATAACTTGGATGATATATTAGCACTTACAAGATTTCATTGCATTTGGAAGCTGGGGGGCATCTTAAATATCATTCAGTTTATCCCTTCATATAATTCAGAGGAGGGAATTTCTCCTTTTAAAGCATATACAGTGGACATCTCTTCCTAGCTCAGTAGCCAATTATCTGTGATACTATCCCCAGTGATCAAGACCATACAGATCAATCAGATGCCTCTAGTTGCACACGTAGTCCACCACAAGAGACCAGGGCAATGACTTAACTTCATGGGAAGTACCCTAGTCCAACAGATCAGAGTTCCTTTGATTGTCCATATTATATATAAATGAGAAAATGGAAGTCCAGAGAACAGACTAGAACCTGGGTCTCCTGACTCCCCTGACCTTTCCGCTGAAACACATTGCTTCCTTGTCCTCAGTTCAGTTAACAGAGTAAATTTTTTTAAATCTATTTTGAGGACGAGCACTGGAGGTCATAATGCATATAGAAACTATAAGGGTGAAACAGTCTGTAGTGGAGTATTGCTTAGGGCATTCAGCAAACTGACTTTGAAATGCTGTAAGCTCAGGAAGGAAAAATAAACCATTAGGGTCCTATATTGCATGCAGGGTTTAATGGTGCCCAGGTACAGGGCTAGCCCTGGGCAACATCGTGAGGTATGCAAGGTTTGTTTACAGTGACCCTGTATCTCTGTTTAGAGATCTCTCTGGAGGAAGGGAAACCAATCTGGAAGCTGATATAATATAATAGTCCAGGCAGGAGTTAATATGAGCCTGAATCGGAGCAGCAGCAGCTATGTGAGTGGAGACATGTATGCGAGATGAGTTAAAGATGATAGTACTAATAACAGCATTTATATAGCACCTACCATGAGTCCGAAGTCTCACAGCTTCTAAGTGTCTTGGACCGGATTTGAACTTGGGCCTTCCTGATTCCAGGGCCAGTGCTCTAAATCCTGAGCCATCTAACTGCCTAATTATGACATTAGGTAGGTAGAATTGATAGGACTCAGCAATAAACTAGATGAAAGAGAGTCAAAATAAGTGATTCCTCCAAAGTTCTCAGCCTGATTGCGCAGTATCTGAGTATCAAATCTTTCAAGCTCTAAGGAACCTTGGAGGCCACTAAATTCAATCCTCTTATTTTACAGATGAAGAAATTGAGACTGTGAGAGGGTATGTGACTTGCCCAGGGTCACATAGGTAGTGAGTGTCTGAGGTGGGATTCAAACTAAGGTCTTCCTTAAGAACGCAGGATTCAAAAGAGCCAGGGAAGTTGGGAGGAAAAGCAGGCTTAAGAGGAAAGATGACTGTAGAATTTTGGCCATGGTGAGATTGACATTATGTTAATACCCAGGGGAATTAAT
This sequence comes from Trichosurus vulpecula, assembly GCF_011100635.1. Taxonomy (NCBI): domain Eukaryota; kingdom Metazoa; phylum Chordata; class Mammalia; order Diprotodontia; family Phalangeridae; genus Trichosurus; species Trichosurus vulpecula. The sequence continues at coordinate 45,424,804 of NC_050581.1, read as the reverse complement.
CCACTTTGAAATCAAGGTTTAGAGTTCAGGAGAAAAAGAGGGGGCGGGATGTTCCAAGAGTCCCCCGCTGCTCAAAAAAAAGCCAATGTGATCTTGAAAAGCATTAATATAAGCATAGGTTCCAGGTTGTAGGATATAATAGTCCCTTTGTACCCTGCCCTGGCTAGAGAGATGTCAGTTGGTATAGAAAATTACTTTGGAGACAGGAGAACGAGATTGCAATATGCCACTCAGCACCTGTGGGATCCTGGCCAAATCATTTACAGAGGCACTGAGTCTCAACTCACCATCTATACAATGAGGAAGTTGAACTAGACAGCTGCTAAGATCATATCCAGTTCTAAAATATTCCAATATGTTGACACCATCTTGTCTAGATATTATTTTCAATTCTAGGCACCATATTTTAGGAAGGGCATTGGCAAATTGGAACTCATACAGAGAACGGGGAGGGAATCATAATGGTGAGAGAGATGAGAGTCACGTCATATAGAAATCAGCTTAGCACAGTGCTCCAGAACTTAGCAGAGTGCCTGGTGCTCTGGAACCTAGCTGGAACCTGGCAGGTACTTAAAACATGTTTATCAATTGATAGAATTGAAGGAACTGGGAATAAAAATCCCTTTTCTGGAAAAGAGAAGACTTAGCTTGGGACAGAATAACTTTCTTCCATTTTGAAGGACTGACATGTGGAGAGTATTTAGATGCATTCTGCTTGACCCCAGAGAGCAGAACTAGAACAGATAGGGTGAAATTTTAGGGAAGAAGATTTCAGCTTGTTTGGAAGGCTGACTTTAGTAATAAGAAATGCTAAAATTGAGTGGTCTTCTTTGGAGGCATTGTATCCCTATCATTGGAGGTCTTCTAGTGGAGGCTGAATGATCACTTCTTGGGAAGGCTATAATGGGGATTCCTGTTGAGAGTCGGAACACTGAAGGGAGGGTTGTGACTTAGTCCATTCTAACTTTGAGATTATATGAGAGACAAAAGCACTAAAGGCAGTGCCTTGAAGTTAGGAAGATGAACCAACCAGTGAAGAAGACAGAGTAACCGTCAAACTGATAGGAGGAAAATCAGGAGAGGGCAGTATCATGGAATCTATGGGAAGACAGAGAAATAGCTTATTTAGGATCACCCAGACAATAGTAATATGAAATCAGGTCTGGAATCTAGAACACAGATAAAGACCACATAACTTTGAACTTCAATCATTTAAAAGGTTGGTCTGATTTTTAGCCAAGCAGTGCCTCTGTCCTCCACACAAGCCAGGATGGCGAATGGGGGAAAAAAACATTTCAGGTGGGAAGAGAGAATCATTTGGTTCACTGAATTAAATGGAAAATTCCCATTTTGGTATTAAATCATCTCATACTAGTACCACCTTTTATTCATTCATTCATTCATCCATCCATTCATTCATTCATTTATTTATTTATCAACACATTTATTTATTTATTCATTCATTCATCTATCTACTTGTTTATTTGTTTATCTCTTTATCTATCTATTTATTTATCTATCCATCCATCTATCTATGTATTTATTTATTTATTCATCCATTCATTCATTCATTTATTTATTTGTTTGTTTATTTATAGGCAAATGGGGTTAAGTGACTTGCCCAGGATCACACAACAAGTAAGTGACTGAGGCTGGGTTTGGACTGTGGTCTTCCTGACTCCATCCACTGCAACACTTAGCCGTCCCTCTTTGTATTTATTTTGAATATTTCTTGCTTATACTTACATATACAGAGAAAGTAGCTGAATTCATGAAATCATAGAGCCATTGGGGGAAAAAATGAGGCAACATGGAGTGGAAAGAACTGCATTTAGATTTAGAGTCAGAGGCCATTTGACTGAAGATCAAATCTTGCCTTTGGTGCTTACTACTTCTATAACCTTCTAAGCCTCTTGAGACTTGGTTTCCTTATCTATTAAATGAGGGGGGTTAGTCTGAAGGTTCTTTAAAGTGACTTAAAGCCAATGATGCTACATACCTACTGCCTACCTAAATAGACTGTAAACTCCTTGAGGGTGAGGATATTTTCAATTTTGTCTTTGTTCCTCTACTGTCTAGCACAATGCTCAGCACATAGCAATCACTTAATAAAAATGTGTTAATTGATTAAATGAGATGAAATATCACTTTGATTTAGTCAACTTTTTGGAGAATATTTTGATATAATTCAAATATTTTAGAATACGTACTATGCATGTATATATAGCATAACATATAATGTATATATGATATATACCGAGTGTCCCCAAAATCTTAGTGCAGTTTTTTAGCTATTTAAATTATTAGAGCTTAAAACTCCACTAGGGTTGCTAGGTGGCTCAGTGGATAGGATGCAAAGCTTGGAGTCAGGAAGACTCAGCTTCCTGAGTTCAAATCTGGCCTCAGACACTTATTAGCTGTGTGACCCTGGGTGAGTCACTTAATCCTGGTTGCCTCAGTTTCCTCATCTGTAAAATAAGCTAGAGAAGGAAATTGCAAACCACTCCAGTACCTTTGCCAAGAAAACTCCAAATGAGGTCACAAAGATTTGAGCACAACTAAATAAGAACAAAAACTACATTAAGGTTTTGGGGACATTGTTTTTATTATTTATTATATACATATATTATGTTACCTTATATTCAGGGTGACTCCAAATTCTTAGTGTAGTCTAAAGCTTTAATAACTTGGATAGCTTAAAACCATATGAAGACTTTGAGGACAACCACCTTGTTTCTAATCCATCAAATGCTTTGTTTATTTGCTTTTAGAGGGGAGGAAGATTTTAGTTCTATAAGATCATATTTAGATCAATGATTCAGCAAATTTACACCATCCATCCAACTGTCCATCCATCCATCCATCCATCTATCCATCCATCCATTCATTGATTCATCAGCCAAGAATGCCCAAGTCCCTTGTTTAGTTTTAACCTTTTGCTCCAGTTATGGATCTCCTTCCCCCACCTTAGTTTTTATCCCACAGGCCTAAAACAAGGATTCTCCTTAGAGGGAAATAGAGGAGCCTCTGTGACAGTGAAGGCCAGAGGTCAGTACTTTCAAATCCTATTGAAACTGAGAGCTTCCCTTTTATTTAGGTAGAATTGGGTAACATTTGGGGCAGGCTCGTCAGCTTATTATATTTTTAGGCTTTGATCTTGCATTGTGAATTTCCAGTCCAACAACAGGATCCCTGACAAATTGATTTTCTTTCTTTAATCTCTTAATGCAATGTTTTTTGGGGACTTTAGAAGACTAAGACTCGTCCCTTGAGCTCTATTGGATGATAATGTGTGCCCGTGTCAATCGCAGAAACCATTTGACTTTCAAGTGATCTTGGATTTGGGCCATCTGCTCATTCCGTATCATGGCTGCTCTGTTTTGAGATTGAGACATAATTTAATTGGATAAAAGGTCTATAAATTTAAAGGGGAAAAAATTTAGTCATTTCCCGATGTGGAAAGATGCTAGTGAGTTATTAGGGGTGGAAACCTCTCCTATCGCTTTGACTGAAGCCTGTTGTTAACTACAGTTTGGATTGTATGTTTAGTTTTTATTCTAAAAGCAGAGAATTGTTAGAGAGCCTGAAATGCTTCAGTTTCTTTCTCTTTATAGGCACTTATTTGATTTCTGTGCTGGGATCCCTCATTTTCCCTCTCTCAGCAACCAAAATTGAGTAAAAGCCAAGATGCCAGTATGGTGATAGCAATCTTCTAAAGAGCCTCAGTGGGATTCAAAGTCCCTTCCTCCTAGGAACCGGCCCCAGAATGTGCATGCATGGCTACTGGGAGCAAGGAGCTAGATGAGCTTGCAGGAACTAAGCATTTGTAAAAATTTTCTCTGGGTGCCCCAAAATAGCAAGAAGGCATTTGGCATCATTGGAGCCATGAAGAATAATGAAACCACATTGCTCGAAGTTCAAGAAAACTCTAGGTATGGTTTGAAATATATCTTTGATTTAAGCCCATTAATGAGAGCTAATGTTTATATATTATTTAAAGGTTTACAAAGCACTTTACATGTATTATATATTTGATCTTCTGTTCGATTAAGCTAAGTTAGGTTCGGATTCAGATTCATGCTGGCAATAAGACACACTCCCAACAGAACAAAGTTTTTATTGAAAGACAGGGAAAATACTCTATCAAACCCACAACCACATTAATCAATTCCTAACAAACACAGTTAATGCAGCAACCAAGGCAGAGACACAGACACACAGAGGCATCTACAAATGCAGCAATACTGACAAAAAGACAGACACATAACATACACCACCTACACCAAGGCTTATCCAAAGCTGGGGAACCCCTGGCAGCCTCCTTGGTTAGTCCCTTCTGAACATTGCCCCAGGCGAAGCGTCCTCCCCATGGGTGAGGTTCCAATGTGCCTGTCCCACGTGGAGACTTCTATAGGGCCCTGAACAAAGAAAGTTTTTCCTGCCAGAGAGTGGAGCCACCCTCCCCCTGCCTCATTCCTAAGAACTGGCCAGGTTAAAGTTTCTCCAACAGGAGAGGAGTTATTTCCTATCCTTTGTCTTAAGAGTTTCCTGTTCTTTGTTCAGGCCTGTCAGCCTCCAAGCTGGAGAGTCCAAAGCTTTGGAAAAGGGGGCAGGGAGCTTGACACATACATGATGGGCTTACACTGTAATATGGAGGATCTGCTCTAATGATTTATCATTCATCTTCACACTAACCTCATGAGATAGATGCTATTATTCTCCCCACATTATGGATGGTAAAACTGAGCCTGAGAGGTGGTAAATAACTTAGGTAGGTTCATACAGCTAGTAATTGTATGAGGCAGGATTCAAAATTAGGTCTTCCTGACTCCAAGTCTGGCATTCTATTCACTGAGCTACATTTCTGCATCATTACTTAGGAGAAGGTTCTGTGCAGTAATAGCCATACATGCCGATTTCTCCTTTTGGTCTCAAAGGGTGCTTTGTGTCACTGTGATGGATAGCCTAGTAGGAGGGCTCTAGGGCAGCTAGGTGGTACGATGAATAGAGTGCTAGGCCTAAAGTCAGAAAGATTCATCCTGAGTTTGAATCTAGCTTCAGAAGCTTACTGGCTGTGTGACCCTGGGCAAATCACTTAACCCTATTTGCCTGTTTCCTCATCTGTAAAATGAGCTGGAGAAGAAAATGGAAAACCACTCCAGTATCTTTGCCAGGAAAACTCTAAATGGGGTCAGGGAGAGGTGGATATGTCTGAAATGACCAAACAGCAAAAAAAAAAAAAAAAAATGAGGGTTCTACCTTTGTCTCTTGAGACTGTATTTGCCATTCTGATGAGATCAGAATAATGTGGCTGAGCTGGCACAAACATTTATGTAAGAAGAATTAGGCATAGTGGAAAGATCCCTGAATTTGCAGGGCCATGGGTTGAAACCTGGGCTTTGAGTCTATCTACTCCAACTGTCTTTCTACTTTACCACATGCCTTTCATGTGGGATCTGGTTTTGTGCTGTGCCACTTATTAGTTGTGTGCCCATAAGAGAGCTACTTAATTCACTGAGCCTCAGTTTGCCAATCTATAAAATGGGAATTATAATACTGGTGCTAGCTACCCAGATGGTGTAATAGTGAAAAAAAAGCACTTTAAAGCATTATACAATTGTGAGCTGGGTCTCTCCATCCCTAGTCCGGAATTCTTTTTGACTCTACCACATCTGTGGCATATTGCCCCAAACTTTTATCTATGTAGATAGAAAGCCACTTTCTGCTTGTCAGTCCTGATCAATTCCTCCCCCAGTCCTGGGAAGCAGGGGTGGAGAAGAGGGAGAGGGAGGGAGGAAAGGAGGGAGAAAAACACCTGATGAAGGAGCAGCCCCGATGCAGGCAGAGCAAACTCAGGGAACTTCTCCCTTCTTGGTGAAAGATGGATTGTGAAATTGTCAGGCTTCTTCTCCCACTCCTTCCCAAAGTAAAAATGGTGTGTCACATCAATCTTAATCACAATACTGAGAAGAGGCATTTTAGTAGAGCAGGATTATTCATGAGAACTTTCTTCTTCCTTCCCCTCTTCCTTCCAAAACAAGCTTCATATGAACTTCAAATGAACTTCTATCTCTACCCACTCTGAGGAGCGGGTCATCAGCAGGGAGCTCACAGCCACTTTGGCACTGGGCTCGGGAGACAGGCTGGGAGCATGAGTCAGGTTGGCAAGATAGAGAAACAAGAGGGGGAATCGGCAAGCTGCCCTTTGACCCTGAGAGGGGCAGTGGACTCTAGCTGGCCTGGCCTGGAGATCCAATTACAAATAGTTGAAAGGGCAAAGGAATGATATATGATGCATGCCAGCATACTGCAGCATTTTCCCAATGATATCTTCCTGGGCAGAAAAAATTAAGATGTGCTATCAAACATCTCTTGTATCCAATCACTTTTTTCCATTCTCCGAAGTTCTATCCTGGGACAGGTCTATGTCACATCTTGCTTTGATTTTTGTCAATAGCCTCCTAATTGGTCTTCCCTGCCTCAGTCCTCTCCCCACTCCATGCTATTGTGTGTGTGTGTTTGTGTGTATGTGTGTGTGTGTGTTTCAGTTGTTTCAGTCATGTCCTACTCTTCATGACCCCATTTGGGGTTTCGTTGGCAAAGACACTGGAATGGTTTGCCATTTCCTTATCCAGCTAATTTTAAAATGATAAACTGAGGCAAACAGAGTTAAGTGACTTACCTAGGGTCACACAACTGATATCTGAGGTCAGATTTGAACTCAAGTCCTGACTCCAGAGCCAGCCTTCTATTCTATATATAGCTACTAAAGTAGTTTTCCTTAAATGTAGATTTGACTATGTCACTGTTCTACTCAACTAACTCCAGCATCTCTCTCCTATGTAGAATCAAATGTAAGCTCCTCTGTTTAGCTTTTAAATCCCAGTATGGTCCCAATCCACCTTTGAATCTCATTGTACATTACTCCTTGGTCCACATTCTGCTAACCAGTTAAACAGGTTTTCTCTCTGTTCTTCACACACAGCACTCCCCCTCCTATCTTGTTGTTTTTTACTGGCTTCCCCCCACACCTAAAATGCACTTCCTCGTCCTCCTTCTCTCTCATAAAATTCCTCTCTTCAAGATATAGCTCAAGCAGCACCCTCTGCAATGAAGCCTAGGAAGGCTCCAAACACTGGTGTCCTCCCTCCCGAACCACCTTGAACTTTACTAGTGTGTAAACATTTGCATTTATTAATGTTTTGTCTTTAAATATGTATTTTAAAATGTCATCTCCTTGTGAATAGGGATTGTTTCATTCTTTGTACTTGTCCTTAGCCCTTAGCACAGTACCTGGCCCCATAGTAAGCATTTAACAAATAACTTATTTATTGATTGATATATCCTAGGCTCTATTCTATTCACTCTATATACTATGTTTTCCACTCTCATGGAGTCCCATGGGTTCAACTGTTATCTCTATGTAGATAACATTCAGATCTTTATATCTAACTCTACTCTCTTGAGCTCCAGAGTCATATCAATAACTACCTATTGAACATTAGATTTTTCAGCACCATAGTACAGTGGAAAAAGCACTGCTTTAAAATACTGATCGTGTTAGAGCTTTACTCTCATGGGATTTGGCACAAAGAGAGAATAACATATTCTGATAAGTACAGAAATCAAACTTGTCCTACAGGCAGTAGGAGAGGATAGGGGAAAGAAAAGGGTAGGTGGTTAGAAGGAAGGGAAGAAGTGGTAAGGGGAAAGAGGGAAAATAAGTGGGGGGGACTGAAAGGGAGGAATATGGAGGGAGGTGGTGGTCAAAAGCAAAATTCCTTTGAGGAGTGGAAGGGAGAAGGGAGAATTAAAAACATAAATGAGGGGGGAAATAGGATAGAAAAAATGATATAGATAGTAATCATAACTGTGAATGTGAATGGGATGAACTCTCCCATAAAAAAGAGGCAGATAGCAGAATGGATTAAAAACCATAATCCTGCAATATGTTGTTTACAAGAAACACATTTGAAAAAGGGGGATACCCCCAGGGTAAAGGTAAAAGGCTGGAGTAGAATATATTATGCTTCAGCTGAAGTAAAAAAAGCAGGTGAGCAATCCTAATCTCAAACAAAGCAAAAGCAAAGATAGATCTAATTAAAAGAGATAAGGAAGGAAACTATATACTGCTTAAAGGCATCATAGACAATGAAGTAATATCATTACTTAACATCTATGCACCAAGCGGCACAGCATCCAAATTCTTAGAGGAGAAGTTAAGGGGGTTACAGGAAGAAATAGACAGCAAAACTATACTAGTAGGGGACCTCAACCTCTCCCTCTTTGAACTTGATAAATCTAATCTGAAAATAAACAAGAAAGAAGTTAAGGAGGTGAATAGAAGTTTAGAAAAGGTAGATATTATAGACCTCTGGAGAAAATGGAATGGGGATAGAAAGGAATATACTATTTTTCTCAGAGGTACATGGCACATGCCCCAAAATTGACCATATACTAGGGCATAAAAACCTCACAATCCAGTGCAGAAAGGCAGAAATAGTCAATCCATCCTTTTCAGATCATGATGCAATAAAAATTATTTGTAATAAAGGGGCATGGAAAGATAGACTAAAAACTAATTGGAAACTAAATAATCTAATCCTAAAGAATGAGTGGGTCAAAGAATAAATCATAGAAACAATTAATAACTTCATTCAATAGAATGACAATAATGGGACAACATACCAAAGCTCATGGGATGCAGCAAAAACAGTTCTTGGGGGAAGTTATATATCTCTGAATGCTTACATGAATAAAATAAAAAAAGATATCAATGAATTGGGTATGCAACTGAAAAAGCTAGGAAGAGAACAAATTGAAAATCCCCAATTAAATACCAAATTAGAAATACTGAAAATGAAATGAGAGATTAATAAAATTGAAATCCAGAAAATTATTTATTGATATATCCTGGGCCCTATTCTATTCTCTCTTTATACTATGTTTTCCACTCTTATAGAGTCCCATAGGTTCAACTGTTATCTCTATGTAGATAACATTCAGATCTTTATATCTAACTCTACTCTCTTGAGCTCCAGAGTCATATCAATAACTACCTATTGAACATTAGATTTTTCAGCAACATTGTAGAGTGGAAAAAGCACTGCTTTAAAATACTGTTTGTGTTTGAGCTTTCCTCTTATTGGATTTGGCACAAAGAGAGAATAACGTATTCTGATAAGTATAGAAATCAAACTTGTCCTATGGGCAGTAGGAGGGGATAGGGGAAAGAAAAGCTGGTTTTATGAAAAAACCAATAAAATTGACAAACCTTTGGTCAATTTGATTAAAAAAAGAAAGAAGAAAACCAAATTACCAGTATCAAAAATGAAAAGGGTGAATTCACTTCCAATCAAGAAGAAATTATAAGAATAATTAGGAATTATTTTGCCCAATTATATGCCTAGCAATCTGATAATCTTAGGGAAATGGATGAATACTTACAAAAATATAAACTGCCCAGCTTAACAGAAGAGGAAGTAAAATACTTTAAAAAAAACCCATCTCAAAAAAAGAAATTGAATAAAACATCAACGAACTCCCTAGGAAAAATTCTCCAGGGCCAGATGGTTTTACATGTGAATTATATCAAACATTCCAAGAACAACTAATTCCAATACTTTATAGACTATTTGGGAAAATAGGCTAAGAAGGAGCCATACCAAATTCTTTTTATGACACAAATATGGTACTAATGCCTAAACCAGGAAGGGCCAAAACAGGGAAAGAAAATTGTAGACCAATTTTTCTAATGAATATAGATGCAAAAATTTTAAATAAAATATTAGCAAAAAGATTACAGTAACTTATTACAAGAATAATATGTTGTGACCAGGTAGGATTTATTCCAGGAATGCAAGGCTGCTTCAATATTAAGAAAAAATATCAGCATAATTGATCACATCAATGACAAAACTAGCAGAAACCATTATCTCAATAGATGCAGAAAAAACCTTTGATAAAGCACAACACCCATTTCTATTAAAAACACTAAAAAGCATATGGACAAATGGAGTCTTCCTTAAAATGATAAGAAGCATCTTCCTAAAATCATCAGCAAGCATTATACATAATGGGGATAAGCTAGATGCATTAACAATAAAATCCAGGGTGAAACAAGGATGTCCATTATCACTGCCATTACTCAATTTGGTATTAGAAATGTTAGTTTTTGGGGTAGAGCCAAGATGGTGCTGTGAAAGGAAGGAACTACTACAGCTCTCTCACAAATTCTGTCAGATACATCTAAAAATGTGAATCTGAGCAGATTTGAGAGAGTTAGAAGCCACTAATGGACTGAGAGGGGTAGGAGCACTGGGCACGCGCATTGGCACCAGACCAAACCAACCGGGAAAAGCAGAGGAATTCAGCCAGCATGCTGGTCTGAGAGGTGGCTGAGTGAGTGAAAAGCCGGAGCAGAAACAGGCCCAAGGTGGAAGTACTGGCTACAGCTGCAATCAAGCCCCAGGCTTCTCAGCCCAGGACAGGAGTCTGTCAGAGCACAGAGCCTGCAGCCATGGCAGCAGCTAGCCAGGAGGCCTCCAACCCACAGTCTAAAGGTTTGAAACTCACCTTCCTGAACTTCCAGGAGCCAGGATGGCCAGGTAAAATGGTTCATATCCCTCCCTTGAATAAACCCAGAGAATAAAACCTCAGGAGAAACAGAAGCACCAGAAGAGGGGCTTCGGTAGCAAAAGAAGTAGGGGAGAAGGCCCTTCCTGTGGTGGCAGAAGGAGACTAGTGCAGGAAGAGAGGTGTTCCAGCAGCCTTCACTTCGGCAGAACAATGAGAATAGCTGAGCCCCATGGGGTGGAGCTAATTAACTTCAACGCCAGGTCCCCAGACTTGGCTTCGCACAGCCAGGGGAAGTGACAGACATGAGCTGAGACCACCCATGATGTAGAACAGTCCTGGGGAAGAAGAGACTCCCAGCAGCCAGACCATCCCTCCCCCACACTTCACAAAACCAGAGGCCACAGCACATAAAGCTAGATGCCAACACAAGAAACTTGGGACAGAGCCCCCTGAGCAGAGATCCACTGCAGAAACCAGGAGAAAAAAAAACACTATGAAAAAGAATAGCAATAAGCTTTCAAAGACGATTGATTCATATTATGGAGACAGGGAAGATCAAATTACCAATTCAGAAGAGGACAGCATGGACACTACACCCACATCTGAAACCTCAAAAAGAAAAGTGAACGGGTCTCCAGACCAAAAAACATTCCTGGAAGAACTCAAGGAGGACTTTAACAACCAAATTAAGGAGGTAAAAGAAAAAGTGAATAGATGATATGATGATTTACTTAGAGAATCAAATAAAAAACTACTTGAAATAATAAACAACTTTAGCAAAGTTGCAGGATATAAAATAAACCCACACAAATCCTCAGCATTCATATACATTACTAACAAAGCCCAACATCAAGAGATAGAGAGAGAAATTCCATTCAAAGTTACTGTAGACACTATAAAGTATTTGGGAGTCTATCTGCCAAGACAAACCCAAGACCTATATGAACATAATTATGAAACACTTTTCACACGAATAAAGTCAGATCTAAATAAATGGAGAAAACATCAGTTGCTCATGGTTAAGCCTAGCTAATATAATAAAAACAACAACTTTACCTAAATTAATTTATTTATTCAGTGCCATACCAATTGAACTACCAAAAATTATTTTACAGAGCTGGATAAAATAATAACAAAGTTTATCTGGAAGAACAAGAGGTCTAGAATATCTAAGGAATTAATGAAAAGAAATGCTAGAGAAGGTGGCCTAGCCATACCAGATATTAAACTGTACTATAAAGCAGCAGTCATCAGAACTATCTGGTACTGGCTAAGAAACAGAGTGGTGGATCAGTGGAATAGGATAGGTACACAAGACACAACAGTTAATGAATATAATAATCTACTCTTTGATAAACCCAAAGAGTCCAGCTTCTGGGATAAGAACTCACTATTTCACAAAAACTGCTGGGAAAATTGGAAAATGGTAGGGCAGAAACTGGGCATAGACCAATATCTTACACCATATACCATAATAAAGTCAAAATGAGTTCATGATTTAGGAATAAAGGCTGATACTATAAGCAATTTGGGAAAGCAAGGAATAGTTTACCTATCAGATTTATGGAAAAGCAAACAATTCATGACACAACAAGAGATAGAGAGCATTACAAAATGCAAAATAGATAATTTTGATTATGTTAAATTGAAATGTTTTTGTATAAAAAATCCAATGCAACAAAGATTAGGAGGGAAGCAGAAAATTGGGAGAAAATCTTTACAACCAGTGTCTCTGACAAAGGTCTCATCTCTAAAATATACAGGGAACTGAGTCAAATTTATAAGAATATGAGTCATTCCCCAATTGAGAAATGGTCAAAGGATATGAACAGGCAATTTTCAGAGGAAGAAATTAAAGATATCTATAGTCATATGAAAAAATGCTCTAAATCTCTATTGATTAGAGAAATGGAAATCAGAACAACTCTTAGGTACCACATCTCTCCTGTCAGAGTGGCTGACATGACAAAACAGGAAAATCATAAGTGCTGGTGAAGATGTAGGAAAATTGGAACACTGTTGCATTGTTGGGGGAGTTGCGAACTGATCAAACCATTCCAGAGAGCAATTTGGAACTATGCCCAAAGGGCCATAAAATGTGCATACCCAGCAATACCGCTTCTAGGTATATATCCCAAAGAGATCATACAAGGAGGAAATGGACCAGTACGTACAAAAATATTTATAGCAGCTCTTTTTGTGATGGCAAAGAACTAGAAATTGAGGGGATGCCCATCAACTGGGCAATGGCTAAACAAATTGTGGAATATGAATGTAATGGAATACTATTGTGCTACAAGAAATGGGGAGCAGACGGGCTTCATGAGAACCTGGAGAAATTTATATGATCCGATGATGAGTGAAGGGAGCAGAACCAGGAGAACATTGTACGCAACCACAGACACGTTGCTACTGTGATGACTAACTTTGATAGACTTGGCTCTTCTCAACAATGCAAGGGTAAGACAGCTCCAAAAGACTTGACGGAAAAGACTACATTCAGAGAAAGACTTATGGAGTCTGAACACAGATTGAAGCATACTATTTGCTCCCTCCTTTTTATAATTTTATTTTATTTTTGGTTTTATTTAATCTTTCTCATCATTAATTTCATTGGTTATAATTCTTTACAGCTTGATTATTGGGAAAATAAGTTTAATGTGATGGTATATGTAGAACATATATCAGATCACATGTTGTCTCATGGGGAAGGAGGGGAGAGGATTTGGAACTCAAAAACTTGTGGAACTGAGTGTTATAAACTAAAAATAAAATAAACTATATCTTTAAAAAAGAACATGGCATTCTAGGGGTACATGTCTCCTTCTTTAGGATATTCACCATGGCAAGGGTAACCATACTAAGGAAGCTTCATGACTGAACTGAGCTATGGGCAATAGTCCTGACAAATTTACCAGCTTTTTCTCATTCCGTGCTAAATGTAGGCAGAAGATTCAAATCAGGTCACGGTAAAATTGTTGATCCAGTGCTGACCCATTCTACAATTGTTTTAGTTCTATTTCTTTTTAGAAGTCATAATGAGCCAAATATTTCTTTGTAGTAGTGCAATGTGACTCTGAGTGTCTGCTCTTCCCAATAGTTTTCTCTTTGAGTCCTTTTCTCTATATTCCTGAGGAAATTTTATGTTCTGGACAAAGCTGTGAACTGCCTGAGGTTTCAAGCATAGAAAATACTGAAGGTTTGGGGTGATGGTGGCTGTGTCATAAAGTCAGTCACAGCTGTATCTTTGAAAGCACCTTCTTTATTCTCTGTAGCATATCAGTGTTAGAGGTTCCAGGAACATGGTAGATGATGGATGGGTTATCGAGAATGATCTGTTTCAAACCAAGAAGGCCAAAAAAAAAGAACTAACTCTCTGAAAAGAGACTTAATAGTCTTTGGGGGTGTTAATGATGGATGCATATAGGATCTGCCCAATATCAAGGATGGAGAAAACTAGACATAGACGGTGAGTGGCAATTCCTGAGAGACATCTACTCACTGAATTAAGAGTTGGAATTTCTCTTTAATGTTCAGGGAAATTGACATAGAATCTTATTTATACCTCAAGAAACATATCAATGTTTTTACATTTCATTAACATATCAAAAGAGATCAGGCTCACTGATCTGAGTCCTGTGGGCTCCTTGAACAAAGTGCTGTTGTATGGCTCCATGTGTTTCTGCAATCTAGCTAAATATGTTTTTCTGTCACTTACCCATTGACAGGAGGGGATAATGTGGAGGGGGTATATTTCCTTATATTCCATAGTAGTGAAATGAATAAACAGGAAAAAAGAGATCTTTCCAACCCCAATGAACTGGGGAGGCACAGAAGATGTTCTTTAGCAGATGTTACTGTATTTGTTGATTTTGTTGAGTCATTTTCAATCTTTGTGACCCCATTTGGAGTTTTCTTGGCTAAGACACTGGAGGGGTTTGCCATTTCTTTTCCAGATCATTTTACAAATGAGAAACTTAGGCAAACAGGGTTAAATGACTTGCCCATGGTCACACAGCTCTTAAGTGTCTGAGGCCAAATTTGAACTCAGGAAGGAGTCTTCCTGACTCCAGATCAGTTGCTGTGTGCGCTGTCACCTAGCTACAATAGTAGGCCAGGTCTAAAGGAGTTTCAAAATGAAATGAGCTCTCTCAGGTAATGAAATCCAATCACATGAGATACTATTTGTAAAGTGCCTAATACAGTGCCTGGTGCATAATAAATGCTTGTTCCCTTTCCCTTCCCTCTTTTACTGTTTAAGCATTAAAAGTAAATAATCTAAGAATAGAAAAGATGTAAGTGACAATTCCCTTTGGGCAGTCAGTCACTAGATTAGGCACTCAAAAAAAAAAAAGCAGTCTGCAGGTAGTTGGAACTTGGAAAAAATCTTTGACTATCTTCTCTGGGCCCCAGAGTTAAGCCTTTTATAATTCTAGCTGTCAGAGGTGTGTAAACTCCAGCACTGTCTAGGGGAAGGTTTGGCTTGGCCCACAGATAACTTAATATGATCTCACAGAAATATGACATCTTAGACACGAGAAGGATCTTACAGAATAGGGGTGAAGCCTAAGATCCCTCCTCAGAATTTTTTAAGTCCCAAACTAAAATGCATAGGGTTACAAGGGAAACCAATTTTATTGAAATGCAGTTAGCAATTCAAAAAAAAATCAAGTTCGTGGGCACCTTGAAATCTATCTATGGACCCTAAGGACCCCAGGTTAAGAACTCTTCTTATTGGTCATCTACAGCAGCATTGTACACCCTGTGGGATGAGGTTCCCAGAGGCCTGTGGAGTTACTGCAACAGATTCAGCAATTCAAGCAGCCATCAAGCATTGTCATTTTGAGTTTTATTTAGTTCCAACAAAACATGCATCATGATTTAGTATGATGAGTAAGGAGACACACTATCTATAGACAGAACATACAATGTCTTGTACATATACGTATAATTGTGTTTTGAATGTGTATTGGTACATGGAATAGATCACAGACTTTATTATTACCTAAAGAAAAAGGGTATTACAACAATTATAACTGCTGATTCATATGCTTATTTTCCCATCTACTTAAAAACAATTAAAAACAGGAATAATCTAGACCTACACTTAGGGCAGCCTAACTGAGAGTATTAGAAAGGTGGTGTAACAACAATGTTGCTAGCTAGCTGCACACAAGAGGCAGCTAGCACATGTTCTTTGATCTGCTCTTCTAAGAAAAGCAACCATAAGGGGTTAACAATCTCACTTTAATTAAACATATATATATATATATAGTATATATACATATATACATACATACATGCATATATATACATACACACATGTGTATATATATATGTAGGTATGTATGTATATATAAAATTCACTTAGTTCAGGGGGAAAAGTCAGCACCCTGAACTTCAGAGAAAACACAAACAGAAATTATATAAACAGCAAAATAACACAAGTCAGTAGACAGTTTTCTGTCTGTCCAAGCAGTACATAAACAAGTTACCAGAGAGAAAAGCACCACCGTCTGGGTTTTCAAAGCCAGGGTGGAGGGGGCGCTTTCAACAGCTACCCAGAATCTCATCACCAACGCTCTTTCAATGAGTGTGCTGCCAAAGGCAAAATGCTAACCTCTGAGTTTATATACACTTCTTCAGGGTCGAAAGGCATCACAAGCATGTGACTCAAACCCACGTGCCTTAGGCCTTCCCATGACGTAAGCAGGTCATCAAAGACTCCCCATTCAATCAAAGATTCCTTAGGGCTGAGAAGCACTCCAAAACAAAGACAACAAAAAGTCCTCTTTGCTTGCCATTACATTTGAAAGGCAAAACTCATCAAAGATACTTGATTACCTCAGCATTGCAAAAGAGAAAAGGGTAAAAAAGTCCCATTCTAACTACCTTTACTGGGGGGGAAGGGAGATCTTTGTTACCAGTACATACCCACAATAGATATTGTGGAATAGAATGCAGTTCAGTGCAAGGAAAATGAGAAGTGTTTATGAAGTGCTTTTTGTATGACAAGTTCCATGCTAAGTGCTGGAGAAACAAAACTAAAAATATTATGACAGCTTCTGTTCTTTAGGAGATCCCATTCTAAGGGGAGGAGATAACAGATAAAGGAGGGTTTATGTTCACATTCAGTTCATGGCATATGGAAAGGCCAGGTAGTACTTTGGTAGGGACATTAGCAGGCTAGATGGCAAAGCTCACAGGACCTTGGGGAGTAATGTCAGGACCAATGGTCAGTTCCCTACCAAGAGGATATTGGGATCAATGTTTAGAGCATGGGGAGGCAGGGTTCCCTCTGGGATACCAGCAGCAGAGCTAAGGATCTGGGGCCCAACATGTCATCATAACCCTCACACAATTGACTGAAAGATGTTCAGAATGCAAGATTTTGCTCTCATTATCTCTTTATATGTAAAACAGGATTAATAATAGGGCCTACCTCACCGGGTTGTTGTGAAAACCAAATGAGATAACACATGCAGTGTACTTTTCCAAAATAGTGTTACACAAATACAAAGTAATTTGGGATATACCAAGAAAGACCTTCTTTTAGCAAATATTTAGGAGGGCAGTCAAGATGGTGAAAGACTTAGAGTTTGGTTGAGGCTTGGAACCAGAGTAAATTTGGAGTTAGAAAACTAAATTTAAATCCCACCTCTTGCATTTACTGCCTGGGTCATTTTGGTCAAATTTCTTAGCCTCTCGGAGCTTGGTTGAAAGTACTGAGAATATTTAGCCAGGATAAAAGAAAGCTCATAGAGGACACTTTCTTTCTCATGGTAACTTTAACAAACTCTAATTTTAGGTAATAGACTTGTTCTGTTTGGTCCAAGAGGGTAAGAATAATGGCTAAATGTTGAAAAGAAGCAAATTGAGTCTTGACATCAGGACAAAAAGTCAACCAAACAAACAACTTTCTAACAATTCAAGCTGTTCAAAAGTGCTCAGCAAGTCGTGGTTTCCCTTTTTAATGGAGGTCTTCAAGCAGAAGCTGGATGACCATCTCTCTGATATCTTATAATAGGGATTCTTTCAGGTATGAGTAGAATTAAATGGCCCCTGAGATCATTCTAGCTCAATTCCTATGATTGAGTGCCTTGTACATGCCGGATGCATAAGACTGAGTAGGGATTGTTTCATTCTCTGTACTTGGATCCTCAGTCCTTGGCACCTAGCAGGTGCTTCATAAACATTGACTGGTTGATTTTTAGGGCCTAGAAGGATGACAGGTTGAGAACAGGAAGTAACTCTCAAAATCAAATAGTTCAGTCCCTCATTTTTCAGCTGAAGAAACTGAAGCCCTGAGAGGCTAAGGAATTTGACCAAAACGACCCAGGCAGTAAATGGCAAGAGGTGGGATTTAAATTTAGTTTTCTAACTCCAAATTTACTCTGCCACACTGTGAAGGCCAGATGAGCCTAGAACCTTGAACTCTTGAATTTGATTCCCTTAGTTTTCTACTACCCTGCAAAACACTGCTTCGTGTGACCAGGCTGATAAAATGTTAATGGAGAAGATATGTTTGGGCTGGGACGGGGGCGGGGGTTGGTAAGCTAGTTGTTCTCAGTTACATTTGCTATCTGTGTGTTGGCCTAAAAGGCTGTCCAGAATGACATCCTACCAAATGGTTAGTTATAATTTCAGGAGCAGGAGACAGAGCCTGTGAGATTTTTGTTTTATTTTTCATAGTTTCATATCCAGCTGCTGGTAGTCTGCTATTGACTAGGTAGGATTTTTCTTCGCCTCTTTCTATATAATTCTACCATGCTAACCTGAGCCAGTTTTATTAGCTTCAAGGTTTTCTGAGTGTGTGCAAAGGGATGTTAAACACTTTCATGCTCCCTGGACCCTGGGAGGACCTTTTTTTCAGGACTAGTTAGTGAATCCCAAGTCATTATTTCTTCATCCACTTTATACGAAATCATTTCTATTATGGGCCCTCAAGGTAAGAGAGATTATTTCCTCTTTTATATTTTTTAACTATGAATTTAATAATTATTAACTACCACAAATGTTCCAATGCACAGTGAAGAATAAAAAAGGTGGCAGTATGAAAAATTGAAATTTGGTTGTGTAGTTTTTAAAGTATATATTAAATTGAATAAAGTGGTAACAAAATTCCTCTGTGTTTTCCCCTCCTTCTGAATTGCTTTTTATTTCCTACTGTGTATTGTAAAAATGTTTTATTGGAACTATTTTCCTTCTCTCCCTTCCTCTCTCTGTCCCTCCCTCTGTCCCTCACTCCTTCCCTTCCTTCCTTCCTTTCTTCCTTCCTTCCTTCCTTCCTTCCTTCCTTCCTTCCTTCTTTCCTTCTTCCTTCCTTCCTTCCTTCCCTCCCTGTTTCCTTCACTCCCTCCCTCCTTCTCCCTCTCTCTTACTCTCTCCCTCCCCTTGTCACTGCTCACTAATTCTCATGCACAGTTTCTTCCATAAAATAATATTTGAAAGAGTTACTACCAAAGGCATGTGACAAAACTTCAGAGAAAGCACTGTCAAGTGTAAAGAAAATAAAATTTAAAATAATAATAACTAATATATTTAGTATTCTGAAGTTTGCAGTTATTATATATATAAAATTTGATTCTTACAAAAATCCTATGAGGTAAAATCTTTTATCTTCCCAGTTTTAAAGATGAGGAAACTGAGGGTCAGAAATAATAAATTATTTGTCTAGGGTGCACAATCAGTAAGTCTCTGAGAAAGGCAAATTGAACTCTGAGTCCTCCTGACTCCAAGTGCTGTGTTCTCTATTCACTAGGCCATTTGAAGTGTGCCAAAAGGCCTTCTTGTTCCCAAGCATTGGCCTGAAGATTCTTTCCTTTGGGTTAGGCGTTGTGTTATAGTAGAGCCCTATTTTTAAACATAGATATCTTTTGGAAGAGTAACACATCAAGCCATTAACATCTTAGTAAAATGTCCTCATCAGAGCTTAAAAAGCCTGTTATCTCTATAGGATCTAGGGGAACCAGATTGTATGTAAGGAGGATTTTGTTATCCTTTTAAGAGTTAAGTTTCTCAGGATCCATGGCCATGACAATGTCTAGTTTCCAGGTGTTAGATAATAACTCCCAGAATAGCCTCAAGGATTCTGGATAGTAATTCCTAGAACCAGTGATAGGCAGTCCTACTGATCCTGCTCCATGACATATGGGGGTGACATAACTGACATTTATTATGCTTGTGCAGAATGACAATATTGCTAAAGTTAACCTGTGAGCTTAATGCTGGCAAGATGCCTTCTTTGTCTGTTACCCTATAAAGCAAGTGGGCACTGGTCAGTGAGTGGGTTATCCATGAGGAAACCACAGGTAATGCATAGAGGAATGAATGCACCTGCCTCAACTGGCCCCCATTGAGGCTTGAGGGGATTTAGAAGAGTGCCCCAAGCTGTGCCTGTCTCTACTGACCCCATCAAGACCTACGGGTAGTTGCCCCCTTCTCACCAGCCCCTTCGAGAAGGGTGACTAGGGAATGCTTGATTACAGAATGTTGTAGGAGCTGGTGAGAAGACCAGACTAGAATAAAGTAAGATTATTAACCCCTCCGAAGCGGTCCTTCCCGTCTGACTAGATCAAGAGTGAACCTGTTAGAGGCTGGATGGAGTCTGAAACCTCCAGTGCCTCCTGTGTGTTATCTGTGAAACACAGCTATATACAGGTAAATATGGTCTCAGCTTGGGATAAAAAAAAAATGATGAGAAGGGGAAGAGACAAGGGGTGAGTAGAAGAGAGACTTCTAGAACATCAGGGCACTAAGTGAGTCTTGTTGCCAAACAATAAACAGTAAAGCCTCATTATGTTGTAAGATTGATCATACCATAATCTTTGTTTCAAATTATATCTCCTTATATGGAGTGATATGCTGTATAAGGCCAATTTCCTACTATAATAGGAAATATCTAAAACATGGATATTTCCTTTCCTCTGCTGATTTCAGTTTTTCAATAGCATTTAAATATATTATGATCTGGGAAGCTAATTTTTTTACTTTGAAAAAAAAATGAGACCTGGATCTTTCCATCTCACCTAGGCAGGAAGTATAGGCACTACTCATGGCCACTCAGGGCTTCTTTGATCCACTAGGGATCTTTGACCTGCTATGTTTCTGACCTAAACCAGGTAGCTACCACTGTATTAAGGATTAATTGATGCTCAGAACTCCAGGAGTTCAAGCAGTCCAGTGATCCCCCAGCCTTAGCTTTTTGGGTAGCAGGGAATATAGAGCATGCACCACCAGTTTGGGAGGAGAATTTTAACTAGAACTTTTTTTAGAGTTCCAAGGTTGAGTTGACTTAGAAGTCATCCCTTCTTTGGGAAGAATTCTTTCATATTGCACTTCTTTACTCAGAAGAAATTCAAACTAATTAATTTTCTTGTTTAGTAAGCACTGATCAGGCTGGACAGGAAGATTCAACAACAACAACAACCATGAAGAGACCCAGAATTGAAACTTGTTTGCTTTCCCTTTCCCAATCTCGCTCCTCGACCACCTTATGTGTGTATTAACAAGCACCCTAGTGCACCCAGGATGGCCTGCTAGCACAAATTCTTTGATCTGCTTTTATAAAGGAAAGACAGCTCAAAAGGAGTTAAAAATCCTACTTTAATTAAAGTATGTCATTCCCTAATTCAGGGGAAAGGTCAGCACCCTGAACGTGGAGAAAATACAAGCAGAGAGAAAGTAGCACAGAGATCCAATAGACAGGGCTCCAACTGTCTTAATAGAGTAAAAACGCCAACATCTGGGTTCATAAAGCCATAAGGCTCCTTAACAAATGGCTACTCAGAGTCCCATCCAGGAAATCAAAGGTCCTTCCCATGAGCGAGCCCCCAAGCAAAATGCCAACCTCTCAAAGATATACCCTTTCTCAGAGCCAGAGACACGGAAGCTTATGTGACTCGCACCTGATTGGCTCAGTGCCATCAGGTACAAAAGCCTTCATGACTCAGCACTTGATTGACAAGGCAAAATACCTGGGATCAAGAGATTGTTATGGCCATGGATCCTGGAAAATCAAACTCCAAAAATTACTAACAAAAATCCATTTTGCTTATGTTTACAATGTGCCATTTGCTATAATGAAAAGACATTAATTAAGGACATTTTATCTTCAGAGGGAAGGACTTTACACTATATTTTAGGCAGTGTGAAGTATTGAATAAAATGTTGGACCAATCAGAAAGACCCAAGTTCAAATCCTGTCTCTGATACTTGCTGGTGGTAAGATCATGGTCAAATTAATTCACCCTTCGAATTTCAGTTTTCTCATTGGTCAAATGAAAATTACATTGTCCATAATACCTGCCTAATAGGGATACTATAAAAACCAAATGAGATAATGTATATAAAGTGCTCTGCAAATTTTAAAACACCATATATGCCCCTGTTGTCATTCAAAGAAACGTTTGCAAAGTTGGAAAGCTTTTGCACAGGCAAAATAAATGCATTTGGGATTAGTCAGTAAACATTTATTAAATGCATACTTAAATAAATCATCCTGACTTTTGTCCTGCCACTGGACTTCAATGACTGGAAGAGAGAGTGAGGGCTGATGACTTTGTGCAACTCTGCCTCCCTTAAATCCAGTTCATGCACAAGTCAAGATGTCACCCATCACATCATGATATCATTGGTCCTCTTCAAAAATGAAGAACGAACAAGTGCATACTATGTGCCAGGCATTGCGCTAAGCATTGGGCATACAAATATGAAAAAAATAAAGAGTTTCTGCCATCAGAGAGCTTATAATCTAATGGGGGAAGACAAGACACAAAAGGAACCTGGAAAGAGAGGAGAGGTGTGTGCGTTATGTGTGTGTGCGTGTGTGTGTGTGTGTGTGTGTGTGTGTGTGTGTGTGGAGGCAAACGTAGCCAGATGAGAACTGAGATGTCTGAACCAAGATCTCTCCATAAACATTATAATAATTGTTTACCTTTTTATTATAATTATTATATGATAATTATCAATGATACAACCAACTGATACATATCCCTTTAACGTTTGCAAAGGGCTTTTTGTTCATTATGTCCTCTGAGCCTTACCACCTTCCCGTGAATTAGATATTGCTATATTATCATCTGCACTTTGCTAATTGCTCAGAGAGGTTTGATGACTTCCTGTGGTCACCGAGCTGAGGTGAGATTGGAACTCATTTCTTCCTGATTCCAAGTACATCATTGAATATATTATCCTTATCTAATCCCACACCCTTTTCCAAATGGTATCAGAAGCTCTGTTTAGGCACAAAGACACTTTCTCCCCCTTTGCCAAGATGGTAGATCCCATTTTGCCATTCCATCTTCCCCCTGCCAGTCAATTAATAAGTTCCCACTGACAGAGATGTCTATCATGGAGTAAAAAGAAATTATAGTGATCCTAGATGGATGAGTCAGGAGTAGATATCATCATGCGGCATTTAAATATATGCTCATCATTATGGAGATGGGCCCAGTGGAAATACTAAATGAGATGAATTGGCTGCCTTGTTTCCCTTTTAGGAGTGTGTGTGTGTGTGTGTGTGAATGTGTGCATGTGTGTGTGTGTTCATGCATGCGTGTGTGTGTGTGTGTGTGTGTGTGTGTGTGTGTGTGTGTGTGTGTTTTCCTGGAAATATTCTCAGCCTTTTGAATGACAGCAGAGAGAGTCCCTAGACATCTTGCAGTCCTCAGTACTAAAAGATTAGGTACATTAAAGTCACACTGGTGAATTTCACTGACGTCCAGAAGGGCTTCTGAAATATAGGGCAGCAAGCCTAGGTGTGTCAAAGAAAACACTGTTGACCCCAGTCTCTCCCCCTTTTCTTTCTTTCTTGTTTCCTTCCTTCCTTCCTTCCTCCATCACTCCCTTCCTTCCTCCTTCCCTTTCCTTCCTTCCTTCCTTCTTTCCTTCCTTCTTCCATCCTTCCTTCCTTCCTCTCTCTCTCTCTCTCTCTCTCTCTCTCTCTCTCTCACTCTTTCTCTCTTCGTCCTTCCTTCCCTCTCTCTCTCTACTCTCTCTGTCTCCCTCTCTCCCTCCTTTTTTCCCTCCCTCCTCCTCTCTCTCCCTCCATTCCATTCTCTCTCTTCCACCACCCCTGCCTCACATCAATCAGGCAATGTCTCCGACCTTGCTAGTTCAGGGACACATTTCTTGAGAATACTCACAGTTACCTAATTTGAACCAAGGAGCCACTGCCAACCAGGGAGATAATATTGTTTAGTGAACTGAAGAAATAAATAATTTTGCTTTCAAGTTTCAAATTATCTAATGAAAGCCACAGACCAATGTGGCTAGTCCATTGTTGCAGTGGGTAAATTCTGGAGGATTGTTTTGGAGGCTTTGTTCCTATTTTCACATAGAACTCATACTGTACACATTTTGGCACAAATTGGTCATTGGAAAAATACATGGCTTCAATAGAAGACGTGTTATTTTGCAGCAGGTTGCAACTAATGGTTCAGACATGTTCAAGTGTTATATCCAAGAAAATCTAGCAGCTCCAGATAAATCCTGGGAGAGTAGAATTTCTGCTTCAAATTTTTTAGCTTCTAATAGTCCCACATCTTTCCCTGTGCTATTAATTCACTTATTCTGGTTGGAGACAGACTGTCCCTTACCTCCTGAGCTAGGAGAGCCAAAAGTACTTTGTTATGAAGGAAAGAGGAAGGAGACTTACAGCAATGAATACCTTCTGGCAAGACCTATCTTACAAAGAAGTGGAATTAGTATAAACACTGAATTCTCTGAGATAGAGGTTAACACCTTAGTCCAAGGTCAGTCATTAGCCACAAATCAGAATCGAATCCAAAGTGATCCTAGCAGTCCTGGGCTTGAGAGATGGGGAGAGACACAGGTCAGGGAGCTTTAATAGGCAGTGTGAGGGTAGGCAAGAAGAGTCTAAGTCATCGATTGATACCTGCAGTGAGGAGGCCCTTGGAAACCAGAACTGAATAATAACACTGGACACCTGGAAGAGGGGGGAGGGACAGTGAGGACAAGCAAAAGAGAGATAAAGTACCCATGGAAGGGGGATAAAGGGACACTTAAAGGAGTAGCATATATAGAAGTACTGAAAAGAGGACAGAGGAGAGGGAATAAAACTTGAACTTTGTCTTAATCATAATTTTGATAAGGATCAGTCCAGCTTCTTGGTTAATGAAGGGGAACACGTCTATACATGCCTGATTAAACCACTAGAATAGCATTTTTAGCCCTTTATTGTGAAGGGAAGTTCTAATAATTTTCTTTTTATTAATAAACTTGTCAGCATATCTGCCACGGACAGCAAGAGGACAATTTCATCTTTAGAAGTTTTATTCTTTTTTGGGGGGGGGCAGGGACAGGACCTTTGATTTAATTAGTGTAGGGAACTAGTGAGGAAATAAACTCCTTTCTATTAATGTAGATGGGCATCTGGCCTGAAATTTGTTGAATTAGATTCCTGGGGCATCTAACAGTTAAATGACTACTCAATGACCTCTCCCCAATCCTCCCACCAAGCCATATATTTACTCATGGGTTTCATATTCCTCTAAAATATTGTACTTCTGAAAAGAGTGGCATGTGGCTACTCCTGCTTGGCTTTCATCTTGCTTTTTCTGAATTGCTCACATAGTATTGCTTGATCTCCCATGATTCAGAGTAGGGTGTTTTAAGTGATCACAGGCAAATATAGCTCAAACTTCTATTTTATACTTTCTCTATGAACAAACCAGGCATGATAAATCAAGAAGCAAAACATTTAATTTAGATAGGATAGAAAAAAATGGTTGACAAGGGATGTTTTCTCCGTTATACCTGAAGAGTTACATTGTCCTATAGATTTCCATAAAAGCAGTGGGAGAAAAAACACTCCTCAGAAAACTCATTCATGATCCTGTCCTAGGGTTACCTGCCATTGGGAATCCATCTTGGCCTGACTTTTCACTCTCCCTCTACAGCTGAGATTCCCTTCTGCCTCTAAGTACCTGACTGCTGTGCTTCTTTTTTTAATAAAATGCTTTACTAATCTTAAATTTAGTCCTACTTAAATATAAACTGTATATCATCATCATTATCATCATCATCAACTATTGATTATTCCCCACTAAGCTACTGTCATGTGTTAGAACTCTTTTTAGCCTCTGCATGTTCTTTTAAAGGGAATATTATTATATGCTTGTAATAATGTACATGTCTAGGGCTAGTCAACACATTTCAGCTCTTTTGTTACTTGGGACCATAGCCAAACACAGGAATAATGAAAAAAGAGTTATTCGGGTCAAGATCTTTCTTGTCCCAATTTGCTTGTCCCTCCTCAGAGGTAATTTTCCCAACCTTGTTTAATATTTAGGCTAGAGTGAGTAAATTCCTTTCAATAGTCATTGTGCTCTTGGCAGCTAGCACCAGTGCCTGCCTGGAGTTTCTGCCAGCATCAATGTTTCAGCAACATTGAGGCTGGCAACCATTGCTCTAGACTCCTGCAGCTACATCTAGGTTATTGTTATTCTTAGACTGAATAACTAAACAATAAATTACATCCTGTTCTAAGCTTTTTTCACACAGCAGGTTAAAATTTCACCCAATTTGGATTTCAATAATTTGGAATTTATGATAATTTCAATGGAAATTGGGATGGTGTTTACCTCAACTAAGGAAACCTTTCTTTGATTCAACAAACCTTTATGGAGTACTTGCCACAGTATTTAAGGGGATATAATGATGAATAAGATATTGTTCTCTCTTTCAGGGAGATTATAATCTACTAGAGGGAATAAGAGGTGTCCATGAACAACTGTAGTACTAGGAGACATAAGATAAGTGACATTGGTATAGACAAAATGCCACAAGACATTCCATGAGGGAGAGACATCTGGCTTGGGGGATTTGGGAAGGCTTTATAAAGGAGGCAGGATTTGAAGCTTTGAAGCAGGAGCAGGACTTTGAAAGGTTAAGCTAATGTGCTGCAGTGGGAGGATATTCTAGGTGAGTAAGGGCAAAGGAGATGGGGAAGTACAGGTTGTGTCTGGGGAACAGTGAATAAACAGTACAGCTCAGCTAGAATATAGGGTACCTGTAAAGGAGTGCTATGCCTGAGTTTCATAAATAATTCAATTTCAGACTGGAAACAGTATTGAAGGAGATGGGTTTATAAAAAATAAAAAGAGAATCAGTAGCTTTTAAACACTTCCATGTATTTTACACAATTGTTTTTATTGATTTGAGTTTTTAAAAGATCATAGATTTATAGTTGGAAGAAACTTTTAAGAACATCTAGTTCAGTCCCCTCATTTTGCAGATGAGGAAACTGAGGTCCAGAGAGATGAAGTGACTTGCCCAAGCTCACACAAGTAATAAGTGACAGAGGCAGCATTTGAACCCATGTCTTCTGACTCTAGAGTCCACTGTGTTCTCCACTCTTCCAAGATACTTCCATTATATATTGCTATCATTTCCCAATGACGTCCCCCACCAAATGGAACCCAACTTTGTAGCAAAGTTCAGTTCAGCAAGACAAATGAACACGCTGGCCAATTCTGACAAGGTATAAAATTTTGGACTGCTCTTCCCTCACTTAACTCCCAGTGGTGAGATTTTGCTGTTTCTTACAGACACCTCATCTATTGATTTATTTTTTCTTATTATATAGTCATTTTTATTGTAAATATGAGTGTTCCTTCCTTCCTTCCTTCCTTCCTTCCTTCCTTCCTTCCTTCCTTCCTTCCTTCCTTCCTTCCTTCTTTTATTGTCTTCCATCTTTGAGGAAAATCTGGCTTTGAAATCATAACATCTGTCTGATGCCCACTAATAAAAACTCAAGTAACTGCAAATAACTATGCAGATTACCTCAGGGCATTTATGAGTACTAAATGCCAAACAATTGGCATGCCTACCTTAACAATATTTCAAAGAGCTGTGATATCATCAGTATGGATTTCCCTTCCATTTTTACAGGTTGATAAATACCTGCAACTTAGTAGAAGGTCTTCAAGAATTGATATGGCTAAAAAATTCATTACCCTGCAATCAAGCTAGAGATGATCCTCTCTGAATTTAGCATGGCTAGTCCTTGGAAAACAGAAATACACTCGAGGCCAATGCCCTAAGACTTTCCAGCTTGCCAGATAATGCCCTCTGCTGATATATGTTTTGAGACTTTAGAGTCATCTCTATGCCAGAATGAGGCATGAGAGCAGCACTTTTAGGATCTCTGGCTTTCTTCAAGGCTCCATTCAAGAACCACTATCTACCACCATAACCATTTTGAATGTAATTAATTTTGTATATACTATGTATATATTTTTACGTACACAAGTTCTCTTCCCCTTAGATGTAATCTCCTTGGGGTCAGGGACTGTTTAGTTTTTGTCTTTTTATCTATAGTGCTTAGCACAATACCTGTAGGACATAGTAAGTTCACCACCATCATTGTTATCTTCATCATCACTAGCATTTATAGCACTTTAAGGTTTGTGAAACTTCACATATACTATCTTATTAAATCCCTACCACAACCCTGGGAGGTTTAACCCTATTTTACAGATGAGGAAACTGAGGCTGAGAGAATTGAAATGACTTGCCCAGTAAAGTATGTGAGTCAGGATGTGAACCAAATCTTCAAGTCATAGCTTCCTCTAATAAAAATGCTTGTTGGTTGATTGATTGGGGGATGTTAATCATGTTAATTGCAAAAAATAAATAAATAAATAAATAAAAACTTGCATTACAGGTATGAGGGAGAGGTTGAATTGTTAGCCTTCATAAAAGAAAACCCAAATTGTGAGGGGCAAAAGCATTTTGTAATAACAAGACATTTTTAAAAAACCTTGTTATGTATCAGGCCTTCTTCATTAAATGCCAGATAATATTGAGAAGCACTGAATCAAAGGCAAGGGAGAATATCATTTAACAGGCCTTGTGCCTGCTATTTGCCAAATATCTTTAGGTCTGATGACTCTACGAACCCACTTTGACAAAAAAAGCTTAGAATTTTGTGGGAAAACATGAAATTAAAAATGCCACCATTGATGACATGTTTTGCAGGGTAGAGAATGGCATGCCAGGATCTGCCCATTAATTTACTATTTCACAGCATCAAGACATACCTGTGCCTTTTGTGAAGAGTGCAAAGCTCTTCAGGTTTCAACGGTGACCCAAAGAAATTCACCAAGATAGTCATACCAGGTGACACTCTTCCGGGGTGGCATAGCTAAAAGGCATGTCTGGACTCAAGCCCCTACATAATTGGAAACTAGAGAGCCATATTTCTTAGGAAAATGAAATGTTCTGCTCATCTTTGGAAAAATTCTTGGTTTTTCAAGATATTTCAGTTTTTAAAAATCCTTCTTTCATCTTCCTTCCGCTCCAAGATTCTTTTTACTGTCTCGTAGTTTAACATACCCAGATGTTTTGTCTTATGCCCATTACCAGTGAGAAAGTAAGAGAACCTCCATTAACAAGTCCGTTCTCAAGCAAACAAATAAAACAATAATGAAAGCTTGTTTATTTAATTGTCCTTAAGGATTCTTCATATGCAGCATGGGTATTAGAAACAATTAGCCTTGAGTACAAATTAGTAAATGGAAATATAATTTAGTGCCTTTCTAGGCAAAATAAATACTATATTGGTGTGATAAAGACCCAAATGAAGACAATAGCTATGAGTTAAATAAGTATCTTTAAGCACAAACTATTACTTGGGTGATTATGGATAAATGTTAGATAGCTAAGGATACTTAATGACACAGTGGGTAGGATGTGTGGAGCTAGGAAGACCTGTGTTTAAATCCTGCCTTAGACACTTGCTAGCTGTGTGACCCTGGGTAAGTCACTTAACTTTCTGAGCTTTCGTTTCCTCCTTTGTGAAAAGGGGATAGAAATAGCACTCACTTTCCAGGGTTAAATGGGTTAATGTAAAGTGAGGATTAAATAAGTTAACTTCTGGAAAGTGCTTAAATCACTACTTATACTACTATCTCACAAGGTTGTTAGGAGGAACAACTCAAAGTGCATCAGATGCTTTAGAACATGAAGAGCCATGTGAACGCAACCTATAATTTTAAACATATTCATATATATATATATATATATATATATCAATAAAAAATCAAATATTCTTTCATTCATTTCACTTCACAGATTTAAAGGAGAGAGAGAGAGAGAGCTTAGAGAGCTGCCCTGACTAAACTTCCCTAGTTGAATCCTTTTATTTCACCGATGAGGAAACTGAATCCCAGAGAGGCGGGGAAGCACCCTGTCCAGGGTCACCCAAGTACCAATAGGTAGGACCAAGATTCAAAATCAGATCTTGCAGCTTCATATCTAGAGCTCTTTTTCACTTACTTGCTAGCAGCAAAGCACCAGGTGATATTCACTGATAATAAGACTGCGGCAGAGTTTCATGCATGCATTAACACATACTTGTACAATATAAACATACAGTAAAATTTTAGATCAGTTTATCTTAAGTGATGTTTACAATCACTGAATAAATACAGTGCTAGAGCAGGAGGGACCTTGGAGATAGCATACTATAATTTACCAATCAACAAGCATTTGCAAAAGGCTTCACAAACCTTAAAGTACTATATTAATTCTGGTTATTATTATTAGTAATAATAAAGATTATGATTATAATAATAATGATGATGATGGGCCTACATGTTCCAGGCACTGTGTTAGGCACCGTAGATATAACGCAAAGAATGAAATAACCACTAGTAGGAATGAACTCAAATTTGACTGGAGGAGGCAACAAATATATATACATACATAAGTACATGCATATATATATATATATACATATATATATATATACATACATATATATGGCATAAATATAAGATGAATAAATACACACATATATATATATATTCGTAGATACAAATACATATATACATTCATACACACAAATTAGTAGTTAAATACCAGGGAGTTTAGGGGAACACTATCAGATAGTTTGAGGGGATCAGGTAAGGCTTCATTCAGAAGATGGTACCTGAGTTGTATTTTAAGTAAAAGAGAAACTCAAGGAAGTAGAAATATGGAAGGAGTACCTTCCAGAATGGGGAATCACTAGTGTAAAGGTATAGAAATGGGAGACAGTGTCATGTAGGAGGAACAGAGAGAAATTCAGTTTGGCTGGATCACAAAGTTTAGGAGGGAGAATCACGTCCAGTGAGGCTAGAATGATAGATTGGAGACAGGTTCTGAAGGGCTTTAAACAGAGGAGTTTATGTTTTATCTGGGAGGCAATAGGGGGCAACTAGGTGACACAATGGATAAAGTCCTGAGCCTGGAGGCTGGAAGACTTGAGTTCAAATCTGGTCTAAGACACTGACTAGCTATGTGATCCTGGGGAAATCACTTAACCCTGTTTGTCTCAGTTCCTTCATCTGTAAAATGAGCTGGAGAAGGAAATGGTATCTTTGCCAAGAAAATTCCCAATGGGGTCACCAAGATTTGGATGTGACTGAAACCACTGAAGAACAACAAAAGACAATAGGAACCCACTGGCATTAGTTAACAAGTTGTCCCGCTGGTCAGATCTGTGCTGAAGGAAAATTACTTTGGCAACAGTGTGTAGGATGGGCTGGAGTGGGGAGAGACTTGAAGAAGGGAGACCAAATAGAACGTTGTTGAAATAATCTAGGCAAAAACGTGACAAGGGCCTGAAGTAAGGTGGCATCTTAGGGGGTGAAGAGAAAGGTTTGGATGCAAGAGATACTGTGCAGGTAAACTGGAAAGATTTACCAACTAATTAATATGTAGAGTGAGGGAGACCAGGGAATCTAAGGTGGTATTGAGGTTATAAACCCCAGAAACTGGAACAGGCCTGCACAACATATGGCCAGTGGACCACTTGCAGCCCACCAAAGCTGCCCGTGGGCAGTATGTTGTGCAGGCCTGTATTTACATCCCTTACATTTTTTTGTAGGCTACCCGAAATCCTTTGGCGGGCTGCAAATGGTGCATGGGTGGTACTTGGAATAGAAATAACAAAGTTTGGAAAGGGAAGATTTAGGGAGAAAGCTAATATGTTCTATGTTCAACATATTGAGTTTAAGATTTCTCCTGGACATCCAATATGTAATTAATGCTAAGAGAAATGGTGGCTAGATATATAGATCTGGGAGTAATCTGCATAGAGATTATAATTAAACCCGTGGGAATTAATGAAGTTACTGGGAGAGAGAGAGAGAAAGAGAGAGAGAGAGAGCACATAGAGTAAAAGGAGAATAAAAAAACTAAGGAAATGATGTATCCTACTTTTATGGAATCTACTGTTACTTTATGCACAGTATAGGTGATAAATATGAATAATATTTAGACTGAACTGATGACTCAATGTTAAATTTAACCACCAGATATTGAATAAACTGTATGATTTTAAGTGATATCAGCTTAAATTAAGCCATTGGTTATTTTGTCAATAGCAGAATACTGGAAAGCAAATTTTGCATATATAATTAAATATTGGCATTTCAGTGACAAATAACTGTCACTACTCAGAATTATTGATGTGAACCCATGTGGTGCTAACACTTAAAAAGGACTTTTATCCACTTGAAATAACTTCAAATGGCCAATGGTAGCCCTCTCTAGGGCAAGGGAGGGGAGAAGGAAGAAAAAAAGGAAAACAAAATTTACCTGATAACTTCATTATATATTTAAAAGGGATAGAAAATTGTAAATAATAGTTTTGCAGTTTTGTGTGCAATCATCTTTTTTTTGTTATACTATGTTTGGAAATGCTTGTTTCATTCCATAATTAAAAATAAAATAGATAAAAGTTAAATAAATAAATGATTCAAGGGGACATGGACATTTTTAATTTAAACTTGATTCTTACTGCAATCTAATTTTTGGGAGGAAACCCTCCAGGAAATCATGCTCTTAAGCGTTGCCTTTAATGAATGATGTGAGCTCATCAGTTCTGCATGATTCAAGGATTTGATTTTATGAGTTATCTAGGACTCCTACTTTTATTCTCACTGCTAAATTTTGACCACTTTCATAATCATTAGCACTTCTGGCTTCGGAGAACATAAACGTAAGAATATATATGTATATAAATGTTTATGTGTGTGTATGTTTGTGCTGGAAAAGGAGATGGCAAGCTACTCTACTATCTTTCCCCAGAAAATCCCAAATGGGGGCACGAGGAGTCAACTGAAAGCAACTGAACAACAACAAATATGCGTATACATATATGTATATTGTATATTTAGAAACATCATTCTTAGAAGGGTCCAATACTTCATCAGACTGCTGAAGAAGTTCATAACATATAACAAAATTAAGACCCACCCTGGTCGAAACCCTTCTAACACACAGGTCCAATGGAGGCTGGATGCTTAGTTATTAGGCTCATCTCAGGAGCTGGAGAATTTCTAGTCACTTTCCTCTCCTTACATATGCCATTTTTCCTCATTGATAACATTGCTGGCAACTTGTAGAGTACAACTTTATATTGTTTTCCCTCAAATGACAATGATCTGTGCAGATCTAGCCTGTTCTGACCAGTAAAACATATTTTTGAGTGATTGAAGAGAGGTCAGAGAGTCATTCCTTGCTCTGGGAACAGTGAGATTCTCTCTGGTCCAGGTAGGGATAGAATTTGTGACCTTAAACTTCATTAGCACTAGCCTCCAAACAATGGAGACTACTAGCCACAACATTTTTATTAAAGCTGACAGGGGCATTATCTGAAGAGTGATTAATGTCCAGGGCATCAGAAAACACAATGCATGAGTCTCAGGGAATCCAACCCTCAACCAGAGGTTGATTAGACAATAAATGGCCTGTGGATACAATCCTTCAAGAACTTCATGATTAAATTGTCTATTTAATAAAATTACACTGTGATCTTCATTATAATTGGGTGTTGTCTGTTTGGTATTGTCTTTAAGGTATTACTGTCTGTTGAATTAAGATACTGAATAAAGTTAATTATATTTGGGTGAAAAGAATCATCTTGCATATTCATTGAAAGACAGAAACCACCCAAATCCTCCAGGTTAAACAATGCTGAATAAGAGAACATCTCTAGTTACTTGTTCTAAATCTGCTTCCCTTTATTTTATCAGGGCTCCTCTTACATTCACACAGTTCACCTGTTTCGACAAAGAAGAGACAATGGTTCTTTACTACACCTTGGAGAATGTGAACTCCTCCTCTTTACAAAATGAAATGGATTCCCCATTCCTGGTTCAAGCCCTTCCCATCAAGTACCAGATGGCTTTGACATTTTCTAAGGCAGCCCTCCCTCACCCTAGAGGACAGTCATCTTTGTCAAACTCACCTTGAATGAGGCCAAGCACAGCTCAGGGCTTAATCAGTGAAGTCAATAGCAGCGGCCATGTCTGGCTAAGCGCAGGACAACACTCATTTGTCCCATTTGACATTCTGTCAGCTGCGACATTTGTTGTTTTTATTGTCGCAGCTCCACTTTGCATGCAGATTCTGGTGCCTGAATTAATTTAATTCAATAAACAATTATCAAACGCCTATTGACTATGTATAAGGTGGTGAGCTGGTAACTGGGAATACCAAGACCAAAAATGAAGCAGCTCGTGCCCTCAAGAAGCTTACGTTTTGTAGGAAGAGTGGAAAGTTACTTTTCAGTCTCGTTTCATATCATTTCCACAGATACTCTCTTCACTTAAGCCAGGCCATTTTCTGTCCCCTAAACACCATCTGCATTTGTCATTGTCCAGACTGCTGCCTACACCTGGTATGCCCTCTTTTCCTTCTTGGCATATTGATTTCCCGTTCCATAGGAACTATGTTTATAAGTGTTCACCTTTCCTGGCAGAACTGACATAGCATATTGTTTTGTACCTGTCCAAATACATATGTAATATGTATTAGTTGTCTATATTTGTTTCTTATTCATGGGGATAGGGACTCTTTTATAATAGTCTCCTCCTCCTCCTTCTTCTCCCTCTCTCTCTCTTTGTCTCTCTCTGTCTCTCTCTCTTTGTCTCTCTCTGTCTCTGTCTCTCTGTCTGTCTGTCTCTCCCCTCCCTCAGTTTCCAAGTCTTCAATGGTCATCTCTATGCAAATGACTCCCCTGTCTAGCCCTTGTCTGTCCACATCTACCTCACCAACTGCCTAATGGACATCTCATACTGGATCTCACATAGGCATCTCAAATTGAACACATCCAAAACAGAATTCATTATAGTTTCTCCAAAATACATCCTTCTTTAGAATGTCCCTATTCCTACCAAGTGCTCTAACATCCTTCCCATAAGCCCAGGTTCATAACCTCAGTGTCATCCTGGATTTAACACTCTCCTTCATACCATATACCCAATCAGTTGGCAAATCTTATCATTTCTACTTCTATGACATAACTGACAGTATCTGCCATCTTTTATCCTTTATCCTTTATTCACAGAGGTACCACTAGAGTTCAGGTCCTCATCACCTCTTGCCTAAACTATTGTAATAGCCTCCTAATTGATCTCCTCGACTCTCTTTCTCTACTCCAGTCTATCCTCCACACAGATACTGAATAGATTTTCCTAAGCTGTGTTCGATCACATTATTCTGCTATTCAATAGATGCTTGTGCTCCCTACTATCTCTACAATCAACTTTAGCCTCTTCTGAGTGAAATATAAAGCTTTTTATGATCCAGTCCCAAATTATCCCTCCAGACTTATTAGACGTATACTCTTCACATATACTTGACAGATTACATATGCATTTCTTAATGTACAGTCCAGTCCAGTCTAGTTGGCCTTAGTATTCCTCCATTTTCCTCCTCTACTCTTGTACTCCTGTCTGAAATGAAACTCTCTCATCATCTCTGTCTCTTAGAATCCCAAGTTTCCTTCAAGATTCACTTTAGATATGACATTCTACATGAGGCCTTTCTTTAACCCTCCAGCCGCTAGCACTTTCTGCACCAAATTATCTTGGATACACACACACACACACACACATACACACACACACACACACACATGCATGCGCATGCACGCTAAGTAACTCAGTGGATAGTGTGCTGGGCCGAGAGGCAGGAAGACTTCTCCCTGAGCTCAAATCTGGCCTCAGACACTTGCCTGCTGTATGACCCCGGGCAAGTCATTTAACCCTTTTTGACTATTTCCTCATCTGTAAAATGAGCTAGAAAAGAAAATGGCAAACCACTCCACTATCTTTGTTAAGAAAACCCCAAAAAGGGTCACAAAGAGTCAGATGCAACTGAAATTACTGAATGACAATATTATGTGTGTGTATATGCACATACACACATGCATACACAAATATATATATATATATATGTATATATATGCACATATACAAATGTGTTTGTGTATATATATATATATATATGTATACACACCTATCTGTGTAGTGCAGTGTATCCTTATATACATGCATGTTGTCTTTCCCAATAGAATTTAAGTTCCTTGAAGTCAGGAATGACTTACTTTTTTACCTTTGTGTCCCTAGTGTTTAGTGTAATGCCTTTCACATAGTAGGTATTTAATGAGTTCTTATTGATCTATTGATGGATACTTTGTTCCTCCCCATTTTTGTTTAAAGAATGAATAGAATATTTTAAAGTTATTGGCTACCTAGAGTACCTATCACGGTGAGAAGTGCTATGAAGGATGTAAGGAAATATAAGGCATGATCCATACCCTCAAAGCTTATTACCTTTGGGGAAACAACACATGAAACCATCAGGTGGTGCTGACTATAAGTACTTCTCAATCCAGCAGTGGCCTCTGGCCTCTGGAAATAGAAGATGAGCTGTCAATTAGCGGAGGTCATTCAGAGATAGCGTTTAGCACAACAGGCTGGAAGGGTGAAGGAGTCTAAAGTGCTTGAGAGGCAGTACTGAAGCAATATGGGGTGGAGAGAGTTCTGCTGTCATTATCTGCCAGCTACTACAATGAGTCAAGGACGGTTTGAGTACTTTGAAGTCCTTATATGGATATAGAGAAGGTTTGGGACTACGGCAAGGAAGCTAGAAAGATCGCAGGTAAAGATGTTGAGGTCAGACACTGTCAAGTTAGAGACCTCAGAGCTGGACCTGAAGATGGCCAAGTCCACTTCGGGGCCTTTGTGGTGTGTAGTTGGGAGGGAGTAGAGATGGAGTCTTGTGTGGTAAAAGTGAAAAGAGCACAGGTTTGTGTACTCAGAAGATCTAAGTTTGAGTCCCAGCTCTGACACTTGAGAAGTGCATTAGAGAGGTTTTTGAAAGCAAGGTACTGCTAGGAGGGAGGCCTGATTACTATTGTCTGAGGGATTTGTGTATCAGGTTTGATAAAGACAATCTTGATCATCAAGAGGGAATTTCAAGGTGTGGACTTTTGTTGGGCGATACCTTCCATGGTGGATAGGTAGGTGGTCCAGTAGATAGAGCACTGGACCTGGAGTCAGAAAAAATCATCTTTGTGAGTTCAAATCTGACTTCAAACATTTACTACCTATGTGATCTTGTGGAAGTCCTTTAATTCTGTTTGCCTCACTTTCCTCATCTGTAGAATGAGGTAGAGAAGGAAATGGCAAATTACTCTAGTATCTTTGCCACAAAACCCCCCAAAAAGGGGCAAAAAGAGTTGGACATGACTGAAAAAAAAACCAGCTAAACAACAGTAAAACCTTTCATGTAGCCAGTTTGAAACTTCCTCAAAGATAATTGGTGACTCACAGTCAAGGTGGGCACAGATACCTGGAGGAGGACCTGCCCCACTCTGTGGTCCATAAGTCTACACTGGGGAAATGGTTTTTGGCCCTTTTGGATCCAACTAATTCATATTTATCATTTTTACCTTATCATCATCATTATTGTAATTAATATTATTATTTATTTTCTGTGTGTGTTAAAATTGTATCTTGTTCTGGGCCCCTTGATGATCCTCCATTCTAGTCACTGCAGTAAGTAAATTTATGAGTAGCCGGTATAAAATAAGAATATCAGGAAATGAAATTACAAGGGGGAACTTAGAAGTCATATCCTAACCATACTAAGGATCAGAGGGTCATAATTTATAAATTGTATTACATGTTAACAAAAAATCGCATCCTGGTAATATGTACCGAATCAGGGGAAGCCGTCTAGGCTTTGCTGCCAGAGCCTTTTGGTCCCACAATGTGCAAATCTCAGACAAATTCCACACATCTATAGTAAAGACCAGCAGATCACCAAATGGTGCTAATAATTTTGAAGTGACATAGATGTGTTCATTTTAAACTTTTACGAATAACTCTGAAATTATATAGATATGTTAATGAATTAACCTCAAGGTGGCACAGACAAGAGTTAAGTCTGTTCTTCTCTCAAAACCCTATAAAAGTGAGACCTCAAACTCCTTTCCCTGAGCACTCTTCCATCTCTTACAGGCCCATGTTACTTCAGTGCTTTTAACTCCAATCTGTGGTTACATGAGTGACTCATTCCTACCTCATATTCTTCCTTACACTGTCTGCCTTCCTTTACCATGCCATATCCTTTCCCTATGCTGTCTGACCCTGTACCTCTTTTTGCCTGCGTGTCTCTGCTCTACATCCTCTGTGCCTTATTAAAGTGTAATTGCAGCCCTAATTCCCACTGCCATCTTGATCTTTTCTGACATGTACCCAAAGAACTGGGCATTTCTTTCCCATTTCATAATTTCATAAATTAGTGGTCAATTCATCAAACAAGTGTTTTTTATGTAGATCATACAAAAATGACATTCAGCCCAGCCCCTTTCAAGTGATCAGAAATGACTAGTTCACAGGGTCCACACTGATGAGTTTTTTTTAAAACTATATTTAGAGAATG
This sequence comes from Trichosurus vulpecula, assembly GCF_011100635.1. Taxonomy (NCBI): domain Eukaryota; kingdom Metazoa; phylum Chordata; class Mammalia; order Diprotodontia; family Phalangeridae; genus Trichosurus; species Trichosurus vulpecula. Next base: position 45,386,476 of record NC_050581.1, on the reverse strand, counting down.
GCTATAGATAAGAAATGGCTCCAGTTTCTTTAGCAGTTACAGAATTCTGTATAAAAATAGCATTCGAGAGCACATTTTTTGGAGGTTTTCTTGATTATTGGTTATGTCCCCAGACCCATCTGAAACATGGATTTATTTGAAAAGTGTGCATTTGAAAATCTATGCTTCTTAGAAGAATTGGTCCACAAGGCAAAAGTTAAATAGGAAATCAAGAAGTGAACACTTTTCTTCAATTAAACCTAATTGGGTAGGAATTCTATTTCTCACAAGGTCACCTTATTCATTTATTCATTCATTCAATAAACATTTATTGCGAGATTAATGGATGCCAAATATTTTGTTACGTGATGGAGTAAAGAGGGCTAGCTGGAATGAATATAAGGCTAAAAACAAAACTACCTCTGCCCTCAAGTATCTTATATTTTATTGAATGTGGAGCAATAAGTACATACTTAAATAAATGCAAAATACATGAAGTTTAAATACAAAATAATTTATGTCAAATGGTGGTAGCGGGGAGAAGGGCACTATCAGCTGAGAGAATCTGGATAAGTCATGTAGGAGGTGAGACAGGCTTAGTTTTGAAGGAAGCTAGGGATTCTAAGAAGTGACAGTGAGTAAGTTCTGAATTCTAGGCATTGGGGAAAGCCTTGCAGAGGCCAAGAGGTGGGAAAAGGAATATAATATATAGGAAACAACAAGTTCCAGTTTGGTTGGTATAGAGAGTACATAAAGAGCAGTAATATGTAAAAAGTATAACAAGATAAGTCAGAGTCAGATTGATAAAGGCTTAAAATATTAAACTGAGAAGTTTTTATTTCATCCTAAGGCAATGGGAAGCCACTGAGACTTGTTGAGCAAAGGAGTAATATCCTTCTACCTATGGCTTAGGGAATATCAATATGGCAGCTCTCTGGAGGATGGATTGGAGAGGGGAGAAGTTGGAGGCAGAGAGAAAACTTAGGAGGCTCTCCATGTGAAAGGTAATGAGGGCCTGAACTAGAGGGGTGACTGAGAGAGAAAGGGATAGATATGAGAGATGTTAGGGTGGTAGAATTCATAAGAACTGATAAAGTAATTCTTCACCTCTAAAAACACAAAGTTGATACAACCCCAAAGCTTCTGGCTAGGACCACATCTGTTCTGGAATCTGACTCTTGGGCTGAGCCTTGAGGTAGTTGGTTCCCACCCACATCTTCACCCACAAATGTTCTTTATGAGAGATCTTTCTAATATATTTTGCTCCTACTAGCACCCCTCCTCTGTAGCTTGTCCGTCTTGTCCCCTTAAATATCCATCAGTCCTAAAGAGCCCTAAAGAATGAGAGTAGATCAGGCCAAGAAGGGGAAGGGAAGGGAATGAGCATATGAATATATATATATATATATATTTATATAATAAATATATTAATATTATTTCATAATTTTAATAAATTAAATTAATTTCCTCCATAAATATAATAAATAATGCTTCCTATATACCAGGCACTGCTCTATGCACTTTACAAATATTATCTCAGTTGATCTGCACAATTTTTGTGAGAGTTAGGTGCTATTATCCTCATTTTACAGCTGAAGAAATTGAGACAGAGATTAAGTGATTGACTAAGGGTCACACAGCTAGTAAGTATCTGAGGCTGGATTTGAACTCAGATCTTCCTGACTCCAGGCTGAACGCTCTTTCCCCTGCTCCACACGGCTTCCTATTCAGTTTCCAACTGCACATTGCCACCTTTTGCTATTGTCCCATAGATGCAGAAAAGGCTGGATTTGCAGTCTGAACCTATGGGCCAGATAGAAATCACAGGCTTGCCATCCTTTCCCTAAAATAGAATCTTCCCTGGATAGGGTAGTAGATAGGCAGGGATCAATGGCATTCTTATAAATATTTAATAACTAGCTCTGTAGGGAAAAGGCCAGCTAGGTGGTTCCATAGTGCATAGAGTGCTGGGAATAGAGTCAGGAAGATTCATTATCTTGAGTTCAAATCTGGCCTCAGATACATACTAGCTATGTGACCCTGGGCAAGTCACTTAACCCTGTTTACCTCAGTTTCCTCACCTGTAAAATAATCTGGAGAAGGAAATGGCAAACCACTCCAGTATCTTTGGCAAGAAAACTCCAAATGGCGTCATGAAGAATTGGACACAACCGACAAATGACTGAACAAAAAAAAAAAGACTCTCTGAAACCGAGCAAAGGAAAAGAAGACTGTTATGGGTATATACAGGTACAGTGACATCACAAAAACAAGAGGGAGATAAGGGATTGTAGAAATGAATATTTTAGTGTCAGAACTTTACTGAGTTTCTCCTTCAACCATCTCTTCCCCTAGTACTTGCCTATGATTGTCATCTCTACAGATTTCTTTGATGTTGCGAACAGTGATATTTGTTCCCATAGCCAGAGGGTTCCTCAGGTGGTAAACCACCTGTTATTTATTCCCCCCTCCCCTTCCAGGAGTGAATTTGAGAGTACTCTTCAGAAGATAATGTTGTATTTCTCATTCTATTTCAATTTCTCTTGTTTGATCTTGCTTTTCTTGCCTGTAGCTTGCATCTCAGACTACAGGCTACAGACTCAGACTACAGACTAAATTATTTACTGGAGTTAGCACCCATGCTTTGTGTTTTTCAAAATATAAACCTGAAATACTGGAGCAATCAAACCTTGCCAGCCAAAGATATTGTGCGCTAGTGATATACAACCAGATCAAAACATGAATCATCATTTTTCCTCCACTGATTT